>NC_070608.1:81622152-82225152 GCF_027172205.1 Podarcis raffonei | reverse complement strand
GTTTACCTTCCGCCGGAGCGGTACCTATTTATCTACTTGCACTTTGACATGCTTTCGAACTGCTAGGTGGGCAGGAGCTGGGACCGAGCAACGGGAGCTCACCCCGTCGCGGGGATTCGAACCGCCGACCTTCTGATCGGCAAGTCCTAGGCTCTGTGGTTTAACCCACAGCGCCACCCAAGTCCCATACAGCAGACTACTTGCACTTTATATAGAGATCAAGGGTGAGGAATCTCAGGGCCTCTAGGCTTCTCTTTCTGGCCTCCAGAACTCTCCCCAGCCCACATCCTTCTCCTCAGGCCACACTCCTCATTGGTCTTGTTTCATACCCCATGTTTGTGCCCTTGGCTCTGTGATCATCTGGATTCCCTGACCTCCGGACTGGCTGACTTTGTATGTGGATTCTGCTCTCATGCAAGAGGCCCTCAGAGATTTGGAGACTCCTAGGCCCTGCTGGGTCCTCTTAGGCAATGGACCCAGATGGGGCTATGACAATATAAATAGTGCTTGCATGGAGACTTTCAAAGTAGATTGTGCCCAATATTACTGCCTTAAAAAAAACAGATGACTAGCCTGTAAAAAAGTAAAGGAATCCCTGGATGGTTACGTCCAGTCAAAGGCAGCTATGAGGTTGTGGCATTCATCTTACTTTCAGGCCAAGGGAGATGGCGTTTGTTCACAGACAGCTTTCCGGGTCATGTAGCCAGCATGACCAAACTGCTTCTGGCACAATGGAACAACACCATGATGGAAACCAGAGTGCATAGAATCACTGTTTACCTTCCCACCACAACGGTACCTATTTATCTAGTTGCACTGGCGGGCTTTTGAACTGCTAGGTTGGCAGGAGCTGGGTCGGAGCAATGGGAGCTCACTCCGTCATGGGGATTCAAACCGCAGACCTTCTGACTGGCAAGCCCAAGAGGCTCAGTGGTTTAGACCACAGCGCAACCCGCATCTATAGTGCCTATAGTGGGAGTAGCTAGGTTGTTGGGCAGCAACTCCCTGTTAGCCAGGACTATTGGGCATGCTGACTGGGGCTGATGGAAGTTGGAGTTCAGCAACATCAGGAAAGCACCACATTGGCTACCCTTGGCTTAGAGTGACTGTTAAAATAGCCCATATATCAACACTTGTTTCTGTTTTGTAAATGGCAGCACCATCATCAGGCAAACCTATAGAAATAAAATTTTAGAATCCTGTAAACAAAGCAAGATTTACTTGTGTCTATGATAACATAAATAATGTCATGCACACTACTTTTATGACATGGGTCTTCCAGTGCCATTGATTCTGCAACCCAGGGGAAGCCAGTGCACAATTGTCAATAGACTTCCTTTAAATGAAAACATCGCTTTCCCTTCCGCCCATTGCAGAGAAGACTTGAACTACCTCTGATAATTAATCCACCGAGAGAAATCAATATTGCAACTGGTTGGAGATGAAACAACCCATAGCAAAATAAACTTTTGCTGCGCTATTGCATCAGCTTTTTCAAATTATAGTCTGTCTGCAGCAGATGTGGGCTTTAAAAAAAAAAAAGTTGTAAAAAAAAAAGCCCTATAAGTCACTTACTCTGAACAGTTGGATTCTGTGAAACGGAAAACAGAGTCACCGTTGACTAGCTTTCAATGTTCAGCTCTGTATTTTTCCAGATAGAACGAAATAAGGTGGTATCAAAATAACTTGCAAAAGGGCTGATAGTGGGTGTTTTGTTAAATGGAAAAAGTCATCTTACACAGAGCATTTATGACAATTTCCTGGTTTTGCCCTGATGTACCATTTTTGGCATTCAACTCAGATTCCTTCTCAACAGGCAATTCATGTCAAGCTTCAGAAACATTGATTTTAACTCTGTGGTGAAGATGGGTTAGGGATACCACATGCCACAGCATTTTTTAAAAAATGATAAACTTCTAATTCCACAAAGCAGTACAGTTTGCTGCTACAAAAACACCTCTCTGGCTGGTGAGCACAAAGGAGAAGTTAGAGAGGCAGCTGAAGAAGATTGGACCATACCATCCACATTGGATGTCTGAATAGCGGGGGGGTGGCCCATCCTGTTCTGCCACCTGAGGTGAAGTGCAAAGATGCTGTCTCCCTCCCTCACCCACCCAATTCTCACTTAACAGGGTCGAGTGTTGGCAGCTTCTGGTGCCCCTCGGTATTCCGCCGCCTGAGGCAGCTGCTTAAGTCCTCCTTGTGAGCGGGTAAAGGTAAAGGGACCCCTGACCATTAGGTCCAGTCGTGACCGACTCTGGGGTTGCAGTGCTCATCTCGCTTTATTGGCCAAGGGAGCTTCCGGGTCATGTGGCCAGCCGGGTCATGTGGCGAACCAGAGCAGCGCACGGAAATGCCGTTTACCTTCCCACTGAAGCGGTACCTATTTATCTACTTGCACTTTGACGTGCTTTTGAACTGCTAGGTTAGCAGGAGTTGTGAGCGGGAAAACCCTGCCAAAAAGTAGAAATTACAAAGGTTTCCTTCTTTGGCTAGGCTGCAATCTAGTTAGATGTAAAAAAAATAAAAAAATTAAAAAATGAACACTTTAAAGCACAATATTCTGAAATTTTTAAGTATACTTTATCATTTTCCTATGGCTACATGTGAAACGGTAAGTGTTTTTTATAAGGTTTTAGCTGTTTGCTTTTCAAACTTTTGACGCGTGTTTCCACTCTGGGCTTCTTTCAGAGGAAGTCAGAATGACTCTGGAGGGTGGAAAACATCATTCAGCATAAGAAATGAGTTTGATGGCCCCTTGATGCTAACTCCGTATTAACTTGGGACTATGAAATGGCATATAAGTTTTGGAAGTGGGGGCTAAACGGGGACTATGGTTTCCTTGCACACTGTCTTACTGCTGTCACTTCAAGAAGTTCAAAGTATTTCCTCTTGGGCAGCTTCCATTTGACATTTGCCCATTCCTTTCCCCAGTTCTGACTCAGCAGCTGTCACCTTTGAAACATAGGTGTAATAAAAAGTTTCTTAAAAGTACCATTGAACATACTTCTTTCTCTTCATTTGTATGACTAACATGGGTTTCACATGCCTTAGTTTTATTTGACAAGATTTCTATACCTCCTAACCAACATAACCTCTAAACAGTTTCCATAAGACCATAGAGAATAAAATAAAATAAAAATATCAAGATGACGTTATCACGTCTGCTAAGAAAGAAGTTCTGCTGATGTGTTCCCCTCTTTTCCCTTACCACAATACCACTACCTTTCTTGTAGCACCCCTGGAACTGGAGTAAACTACAGTTTACTGTGAATCCTTATTTGAGAATCACTCACTTGCCTTCTACAGCAAGTTATGACTATTGTATGTGGTTCCCATATATCTACACATTCATGCATGTGTGCCTGAAGATGAAAGCACTTAAATCTTTTTACTTAAACTCAAAATGATTTAGCAAAGCCTCCCTTTGGTTAGAAAACCAAATGGTAAGATGGATCTTGAGTGCATCTTATCTGATAATTCACAGAAAGAAATTACACCTGCTTATTACTACGTGGCCCTTTTTCCCCTCCAGATTGCAGAATTCTAGTGGGACTTCTGAATAGTATGTGTTTGTGTGTGAATAAGAAGGCACACGGCTGAAAGAGAACAGCTGTGGATGCCTAACATATTTTGCATTGATCTTCCTCATTCTTCTATCATAATTGCTGAAACGTTGGAGTTTTAGACTTTGGCAAAAACACCCACAGACACGTCCATCAGAACGGAAAAGGCAATTTCTAGCTACATTCTCCAGAATATAATTTCTGATTAGATTCAAAGCGTATTAAATGATTTCTCAAATTTGGTGTTCCTTATGGGAATGGGAACACTGAAGTTAACTTTACAGGGGAAATGGATGTTTAAGCCATCCGTTTAACCTCTGAGAGTTAAAACTTGAGCTTGCATGTCTCATCTGTAGTATTTATGCTCCTGGGTATAGCAAGAATGCCTGCACATAACTTATTCTAATTCCTCATTCTTGAAACTTGCACCTGTGGCTCTTGATAGCAATTGAAACAACAACAACACTGTTTTCACCATTCCCCACCATGAGTTGACTAACGTTGTGGTCTTTTTCTGTAAGCATAAATGGCGGGTGGGAGATTTTCCTCAAGGGGTCCTGTGATGAGGCATTCGCAAATAAGCACGCTGCATCTTGGATCTCCAGCATGCCTTTTGTCTGCAGGCCAAACTACACATTACATCCAGCCCTGTAAGCCTGAAGTCTGCTTGCCCTTACAGTAGGGAATGGGGACAGCAAAAAGGCCATGCACTGCAATGATCTCCGGGGCTAAAATGAGTCTCAGTTTCCCCTGTACCAAGGATAACTGCTCCTCCCTCAAAGGATCCCTGGCAAGGAAAGAAAGCTACATGGTATCAGGGGTGAGGGGCAGGTTTTGGCCACACTAAAACATCGGCTATGAACACGTTATATCAGGGGTCAGCAACCTTTTTCAATCATGGACCGGTCCACTGTCCCTCAGACCATGTGGTGGGCCGGACTATATTTTTTTTGGGGGGGGATGAACGAATTCCTATGCCCCACAAATAACCCAGAGATGCATTTTTAATAAAAGCACACATTCTACTCATGTGAAAACACCAGGTAGGCCCCACAAATAACCCAGAGATGCATTTTAAATAAAAGCACACATTCTATTCATGTAAAAATGCCAGGCAGGCCCCACAAATAACCCAGAGATGCATTTTAAATAAAAGGACACATTCTACTCACGTAAAAACACGCTCATTCCTGGACCATCCATGGGCCAGATTGAGAAGGCGATTGGGCCGCATCCGGCCCACGGGCCTTAGGTTGCCTAACCCTGCGCTATATCTTTAAACCACATTCAATGCACATGGACCCCCTGAAATAATTCTGGACATCGGAGTTTAGCCCTCACAGGGTTTCAGTTTCCAGCAACCCTTGACAAACGATGGTGCCCAGAATTCTTTGAGGGGGCAGATGCCTGATGAATGTGCTTTGAAGGTATCGTACGGATGCAACTGGGGTCACCAGATGCAGTGGGAGCAGGGAGATTCCCTACATGAGTAAATGGCAGACAGTCACATCTAGAGAATAATGTAAGGTTGTGTGTATGAGGATGCTATCTTGATGGGGATAATCTTGCCCTGTGCCTATTATTATTATGATTAATTAGATTTGTATACCGCCCTCTATCCAAAGATCCCAGGGTGGTTCACAACAGAAAAATCAGTGATTGGCACCCTAATCCCCAATAAATTTATTTTGGCAAGGGAGTCAAGCATTTTAAAGTTCTGAGTGAATTTTGGAGAAAAACTTAACACAGGTTGAAAAAGAAAGGTTTCAGAATGAGACAGGGTTGACTGTGGTTAAAAAAGTGAAATATTTGGGTATAAATATGACAGCTAAGAATGTGAATCTATTTAAAGATAATTATGAAAAAACCTGGACAGAAGTGAAAAAAGATTTGGAGATTTGGTCAAACTTAAAGCTTTCCTTGTTAGGTCGAATTGCAGTTATAAAAATGAATGTATTGCCAAGAATGTTGTTTTTGTTCCAAGCATTGCAAATAATGGATAAAGTGGCAAAAAGATATATCTAAATTTGTTTGGCAGGGCAAAAAGCCCAGAATTAAATTTAAGATATTAACGGATTCAAAGGAAAGAGGGGGGTTTGCCCTGCCAGACTTTAAACTGTATTATGAAGCGGCAGCTTTCTGCTGGCTGAAAGAATGGCTGCTTCTTGAAAACACAGACATTTTGGATTTGGAAGGCTTTAATAACATTTTTGGGTGGCATGCATATTTGTGGTATGACAAGGTTAAAGCACACAAAAGTTTCAAAAACCATATTGTCAGAAAAGCATTATTAAATGTCTGGATCAGATACAAAGACTTGCTGGAAAATAAAACTCCAAGGTGGCTATCGCCAATGGAAGCAAAGGCAGTTAAAAAGTTAAACATGGAGTCGAAGTGGCCAAGATACTGGGAAATTTTGGAAAAGGAAGGGGACAAATTGAGATTGCAGAGTTTTGAGAAATTGAAAGGGAAGGTGAGAGATTGGCTGCACTATCATCAAATAAATGAAGTGTTTAAATTGGACAGTAAAATTGGCTTCCAGGTGGAAAAATCAAAATTGGAGACAGAATTGTTAGAACCCAGTACCAAGAATTTGTCAAAAATGTATAATCTTCTGCTGGAATGGAATACACAAGATGAAACGGTTAAATCAGCTATGATTAAATGGGCTCAGGACATTGGTCATAATATTTTGTTTGCTGATTGGGAAAAGTTGTGGACCACCGGGATGAAATTTACGGCATGTAATGCCTTAAGAGAGAATATTATGAAAATGATCTATAGGTGGTACATAACCCCAGTCAAGCTTGCAAAGATTTACCATTTGCCTGATAATAAATGTTGGAAATGTAAGGAAAAGGAAGGTACATTCTTTCACCTCTGGTGGACGTGCCCGAAGATTAAGGCATTCTGGGAAATGATCTATAATGAACTGAAAAAGGTATTTAAATATACTTTCCCCAAGAAACCAGAGGCCTTTCTCTTGGGTATTGCCGGCCAGGGGGTGTTAAAGACAGACATAACTTTCTTTATGTATGCTACAACAGCAGCTAGAATACTCATTGCGAAGTACTGGAAGACGCAAGATTTACCCACACTGGAAGAATGGCAGATGAAGGTGATAGACTACATGGGCTTGGCAGAAATGACGAGCAGAATCCAAAACCAGGGAAGAGAAGCAGCGCAAGAAGAATGGAAAAAGTTCAAGGACTATTTAAAGAAATATTATAAAATTAATGAAAGTTAGAATGATGTTGGACTGGAAAGTAAATGGTTACTATTAGTAATGGTTAAGACAAGGAGAATAAGGAAGATTAGTTTAAATTTTAATTAAAATAAGGGAAGATTTGCTGAGTAATTGATAAGAACTTGGAATACAGAAAAGGGAGGCATGAGGAAGTCGGGGAAGAAAGGTATAAGAAACTAAGATACGAAATGGTACATGTTTTTTTTGTTCTGTTTTTGTTTTTTGTTTGTTTATGTATTTGTTATATGTTTGTGTTGTTATAAAAATCTGTAATAAAAAATCATTATAAAAAAAAAATAAAGTTCTGAGTGAATTCAGCCGAAAGTCAAGGTGTGTTGGGAGGTTTCTGGTTAGGAAAAAAACTGAGAGGTTTTGAGCCCAGCTTATAAAATAGTTTCAGCAGGATGAAAGAAATTGGCCAAGAAAGTTTCATACATACCTATAAATGCCGTGCAAACTGTGTTTAACCAGAGCCTCCATATACACAAATACTGCATGTATGGCACCATTAAGTGCTGATATTTAACACCCACGCTGCTCAGAAAACACTGTCTGTTTTCAGCCAGTGTTGTGTTTTAAACCCTCTCTTTTGTCTCTCTTTTTCTCTCTCCCACCCTCAGCCCCTGGAGACAAATTCCAGTTTGAAGTTAGGTTTCCTATAAGCCCAAAGCTACAACATTTTATAAAAAAGGAATTTTATGTCATCTTGAGATCACTAGTGTATACGGATAATTCATTGCTTCTGCAGCACCTCCTTTTCCTCAGCAAAGCTCCTGGAAAATATATTATGAAGCTCTGGAGGGCGGGGGAAGGAAATACTCCTGGAAAAGATATTACCAAATGGTGAAACAAAAAGGTTCAGTTTGCAGTTTGTTATAACAGAGTTTCAGAAAATAGGTCTGCAATTTTTCAGCATTCACATAGGCGGGAGGTCTCCCCTGAGTGGAGTCCAGATTGAAAACGCTTTGGAATTTTCCTCTAGGGAGTGCTGTTTTCTCCTATCTTAGCAGAAGTTAGTTTTCTGTTATTGATTCTTTCGCAGCAAACTGCCCTCCCTCACCTCTTTCCTGTGCTCGTTATCATCACTCTGTCCAATCACAGCCATTATCTTTTTAAAAAAATGTGCTGCAAATTATGAAGCCTGCACAACGCTTTCTCTTCGGCCTGACAAGTGTAGCATTGATGGACCCCTCTCTTAATTTCCAAAGGCTCCCCAATAAGAAAAAAATGGTTGTTCGTACAGTTCACCGAGGAAAACAGTTCCCTCTCCGACCAAAGAAGACAGAATTGTTATTCAAGGTAAGATCCACATACAGCTGTACTATATGTGTTGAGCTCATGATTGTTAGAATTTCTGACTGCTAAACCACAGGAGGAACTCAAGATCAGCATTGTCAGAGAAACGGGAATTCGAGTCCTACTTTAAATTAAACTACAGTGGTACCTCAGGTTAAGTACTTAATTCGTTCCGGAGGTCCGTTCTTAACCTGAAACTGTTCTTAACCCGAAGCACCAATTTAGCTAATGGGGCCTCCCACTGCTGGAACACGATTTCTGTTCTCATCCTGAAGCAAAGTTCTTAACCTGAGGTACTATTTCTGGGTTAGCGGAGTCTGTAACCTGAAGCATATGTAACCTGAAGCGTATGTAACCTGAGGTACTGTTACGAAAAAGGAGCAATGCAGCAGCGAGCTCCAGGTGGCTGGAAAGCCAAACAGGATGTTGATGTTTGGGACTGTAGCGTGGGAACAAAGGAACAGTCTATTCACACCACTGAGCACCGGATGTTAGCTCAGAGTGTCATCTGACCTGTACTGGAAGTACATGGGAGGAGTTTTTCTCTCTCTGCTGTTGGTGCTAAGAGAGTGCAGACACGTTTCTCTGTACTGCTGGAAGGACAGAAATAAAGGCATGTAAATACATTTCTGTCTGTCTCTCTCCCCTCCCTGGGGATGGCAGGGGAGGAGTGGTGTGTTCTTCTCACGCTAGAGGAGGATCGCCGATTGAGATCTTGCCTGATCTTGCCGGGAGTCGCAGACGGGGAGGTCAACAAGGAACTCAAGCTGGGTGCCTGGAGAGTGGCCAATTCCTCTGACAAGGCTTGATTCCGACAGGTACCACTGTAAATATGCTGTAGGAGCTAAGCCTAAGAACCTAAGAGCTGTCCATGCTTGATCATCAATTCAGGGTTCCATGTAGTTCAGCCCTCAGGTGGCAGCAACCCAGGAGCCCCCCACCCCACCCGATATTCCTGGCAGAATAATTTGGAGTTAGTTCTTCTGCTTTGGCTCAAGCTCAAGCTTTTGGTAATCAGAGACTGAATTTATCTATCATTGCTAATACCCCCCACGGGTTTGTATACTCCTTTTTCAAAGCCATTGGAATTTGGATCCACACGCAGCAGAATAAGATGGGAACGAGGTTCGGAGGTGACCGAATGGGCCACATATTTCAGAGGGCAGCTGGGAGGGGTTCATATTTTGGAATGCTCCCATATGTAAATGTAAAGGGAATTGGGGGTTGCTTGTGCGTAAAGGGTGCTGCAGCTCTAGGCAACGTTGCCTGGCTAAACCTTTCCCTGGCTGGACAGCCCTTTCTCCATGGCTGTGTCAGTCGCTGGCAGAATCCGTCAGTGGGCGTTTTCTGAACTTCTTCCAACATAAAAATTCTTTGACCCCAAGTCTCCGCCTAGCCTCTCTGCGCGGAAGTCTCCTGCGCAGAGTGGGCGTGCCCAACGGAGGTCCTGGGCTCTCCCCGCTGCTCTCTGTGGAAGAGTCTCGGAGCCCTCCCTCCGCAGTCTCCTCTTGCTTCCTGGTGTCCCTCCTATTTCCTTCCTCAAAGGAAGTTTGTTCTCTCTCCCTGCTGGTCCCTTCTCCTGCATCGTTAGGGAGCCTTACCTCCACTCTAGGCTCCGATGGCAGTTCCCTGACATAAAACAAACAACCCCGCACCCAAACTCCCATCAAATAAAAATCTAGCACAACATGTGATGTGGTGAGCTAGAACTCTTTCTGATTATCTTGTTTCTTACTAGCAAGGAACAAGGGTGCTGCGAGGCAGCAGTTAAAAGGGCAGGTGTGGCTAGGAAACCTGGCAGTCTGGCAGGGGGGCTGGGGCAAATGGGGCAAGAGGAAGGCCAGCGTTGTAATGGGCAAATGTCCCCTGGCTTGTTTCAGAAGGGTAGGCTTTGTTGTTGTTTAGTTGTTTAGTCATTTCCGACTCTTCGTGACCCCATGGACCAGAGCACGCCAGGCACTCCTGTCTTCCACTGCTTCCCGCAGTTTGGTCAAACTCATGCTGGTAGTTTCAAGAACACTATCCAACCATCTCGTCCTCTGTCGCCCCCTTCTCCTTGTGCCCTCCATCTTTCCCAACATCAGGGTCTTTTCCAGGGAGTCTTCTCTTCTCATGAGGTGGCCAAAGTATTGGAGCCTCAGCTTCACAATCTGTCCTTCCAGTGAGCACTCAGGGCTGATTTCCTTAAGAATGGAGAGGTTTGTCCATGGAGTTTTATTGGCAGGGATACTGGAGTGGCTTGCCGGTTCCTGCTCCAGGTGGATCACGTTTGGTCAAACTCTCCACTATGACCTGTTCATCTTGGGTGCCCTGCTCGGCATAGTTCATAGCTTCTCTGAGTTATTCAAGCCCCTTCGCCACACCAAGGCAGTGATCCATGAAGGGGAGGCCTACATGATGGGCTTGCATGATGTTATTTTCTCTCATGACCGTAACTATGGTTTGTAGTTTCCGGTGCCCTGGAAAAGTACCCTGGAAGCTCCTTAAATCTTGGAATGGCATCATATCAGCATTTCAGATCCTACAAAGTAACAAAAGTCTCCTTCTTAATGGAGCCACTGTAGGTTGGAAAGGTTTTTCAGATATTAGGAGGGATAGCTGTTGTGGCAAGGAGTGAAATTGCCAGGGTTAACTTGTTATAAGTTGGGCTCCCAATTTGGCGGTGTTTGGACTTGACTCAGGGTGATGAATTTTTAAGTTTGTCATTGCAAGCTTCCAGTGCCGAACTCTGGCACTGTCTCCAGGTCACTGTTGGCCTGTTGTCTAAGCCAGGTGGGCCACATCACCCTGATGTCACCCAGAAGCATTTATGGCCAGATGAGGAGGATCAAATTGTCTGGTGAGTAGAGCAATACTGCCAACACGAAGGCCGTGGCCACAGCCTCAAGTGACCAATTGCAAAGGCTGCCATTGCACGTCCAAGGAAGCTTCCATGTGAGAACCAGCTGATTCTAATAATATGACATTTTTCTCCCCTAGATGCTTGTAATCATGCAGTTTTGAAATCAAGTGGCTTTTTTCATTGTGAAGAAATAGGAACTATCAGTGTTCTTACATGCTGCTGTAAGTTACCGTATTTTTCGCTCTATAAGATGCACCAGATCACAAGACGCACCTAGTTTTTGGAGGAGGAAAACAAGAAAAAAAATATTCTGAATCTCAGAAGCCAGAACAGCAAGAGGGATCGCTGCGCAGTGAAAGCAGCAATCCCTCTTGCTGTTCTGGCTTCTGGGATAGCTGCGCAGCCTGCATTCACTCCATAAGACGCACGCACATTCCCCCTTACTTTTTAGGAGGGAAAAAGTGAGTCTTATAGAGCAAAAAATACGGTACATACTTCCAAGTCAAGTTCCTCCCCATGGCTTCTCCTGATGCAACCTAGCTATCCGGGTGAGGCCTAACTCTGTGCCTGGACAATTGCCAGATGAGTAATTCACTGAGGTTCAGTCATCTCATCATGCTGGCCAGCTGATATTAGCTGAGCAGAATAGGTTTTATTTTGTGTGTGGGTGTGTACACACACACACACACACACACACACACACACACATATATATATATATATATATACACCATATGGTGAATGTAAAAGCTGTTATCGTTCTCTTACAAGTGGTCTTCATGTTTGAGTGGTCCGATTTGTGAAGCTTTGGGCCTGCCTGGTCCACTTAAAAGATCATTAATCACTGCCCCAGTTTATAAATCAAGGAGGCCAACTTGCTGAGAGCGATTAAGAGCTCGAAGCTCCGCTGAAGTACTTAGCCAATTCCCAGACCAAGGCTTAGCATCTCCTTCTCTCCGCCTCCAAGAGGTGGCCAATTCATCATCCATCTCCCATTGAGGCAGAATGAATCTGACAGAAGAGTGCATGAAAGTCAAACAATATGACTTTGCTAACGGTGAAAAGGTAGAAAGAGCCCTATTCTGTTTGCTTTCTTTTTTAAAAGTTGCTTTGAAGTAAATGAGCACTTATTCCCATTATGGTTTTCTCATGCATATTATTACAGGCCATTTACTTGGTGGTCTTTTTTATTTTAGACGCCATTCATGTTATTTTAGATTAGAAGAATAATGTTCTATTTTAGGAAACACAACAGATCTTGTTCAGATTTTGCTTCGGCAGACAGAAGTTACAAGCTTGGAAGTTGCAGAGCCATGGTTTCAGAATGTGTATTATTCTGCTTCAGTGCCAGACTACAGTAGAGCAGAGTCAATTTTGGTTCCATTGCTTTCCCCTCCAGATGGCAGGATGGAAGGAGGCTTGCAGCTGCAAAGTAAACGTCTATATATCTATTTCCAAAGTCAAAGTCAGGTTAGGATAATTTTCTAGGACGCATACTATAGAGAGCCACATGAGGCATCAAACATGCAGCTCTGCGGAGGAGGAAATGTTACTCTGCCAATGATAACTTTACTTCCAAGTAAACGCAATGATAGGTAAAAAGGTAAAGTACCCCTGGACAGTTAAGTCCAGTCAAAGGCGACTATGGGGTTGCGGTGCTCATCTCACTTTCAGGCTGAGGTAGCTAGTGTTTATCCACAGACAGCTTTCCAGGTCATGTGGCCAGCATGACTAAACCACTTCTGGTGCAACGGGACACCATGATGGAAACCAGAGCGCACAAAAATGCTGTTTACCTTCCCACCTCAGTGGTACCTATTTATCTACTTGCACTGGTGTGCTTTTGAACTGCTAGGTTGACAGGAGCTGGGACAGAGCAACGGGAGCTCACTCCGTCGTGGGGATTTGAACCGGCGACCTTCTGATCAGCAAGCCCAAGAGGCTCAGTGGTTTAGACCACAGTGCCACCCACACCCCCAATTAAAATTATTATTATTATTATTATTATTATTATTATTATTATTATTTATTATTATTATTATTTTGTTATTTATACCCTGCCCATCTGACTGGGTTTCCCAGTCAGAGGACTAAAAACAGAATAAAACCTCAAACATTAAAAACTTCTCTGAACAGGGCTGCCTTCAGATGTCTTCTAAAAGCCAGATAGTTGTTTATTTCCTTGACATCTGATGGGAGGGCTTTCCACGGGGCAGGATCCACTACCGAGAAGGCCATCTGCCTGGTTCCCTGTAACCTCACTTCTCGCAGAGAGGGAAACACCAGTGTCCGGGCTGAATGATGGGGGGTGGAGATGCTCCTTCAGGTACACTGAGCCAAGGCTGTTTAGGGCTTTAAAGGTCAACACCAACACTTTGAATTGTGCTTGGAAGTGTACTGGGAGCCAATGTAGGTCTTTAAAGACCAGTGTAATATGGTCTCGGCGGCCACTCCCAGTTGCCAGTCTAGCTGCTGCATTCTGGATTAGTTGTAGTTTTCGGGTCACCTTCAAAGGTAGCCCCACATAGAGTGCCTTGCAGTAGTCCAAGCGGGAGATAACTAGAGCATGCACTACTCTGGCGAGACAGTCCCCAGGCAGGTAGGGTCTCAGCCTGTGTACCAGATGGAGCTGGTAGACAGCTGCCCTGGACACAGAATTGACCTGCACCTCCATGGACATCTGTGAGTCCAAAATGACTCCCAGGTTGCGCACCTGGTCCTTCAGGGGCACAGTCACCCCATTCAGGACCAGCGAGTCCCCCACACCCACCCACCCCTGTCCCCCCAAAACAGTACTTCTGTCTTGTCAGGATTCAACCACAATTAACTCAACAAGAGAAGGGAGTAATGACGCAGAGACTTCAGAACATTGCTTCTTGGGCAATGTTACAGGGTTCATATTTCAGTGGTGGGCAGGTGTTAATTTTACCTTCGTACGGTAGGCTTGTTTTTCACTTACCGTACACCCCTCTCCTCCACTCAGACAGGCAAGAGCTATTCTTAGAGTTCAGGGGGGAAATGCTGTTATGTGCCACCCCAATCTCCAAGCAGTAAGAGACTCTGGGATTCCAAGTGCTTATTAACACCCCAAGAGGTTGTGCTCCTACATTAGGTTTCCAGAGAAACCCCAAGGTCCAGCTCAACTCCCAGAGAAACAACAACTCTTGCTATTGTTCTCCTGTGCACCAGCCAGGTGAGGGAGGTGGAGGGGAAGCCCATGCTTTCCTCTGTGGCATAGAGCAACTGCTTTGTGTATGCCAGAGTGTGGTACTTCACTTCCCAGCCTTGGCAAAGGACATTCTGCCTTCACAGATGCAGGATGACAACAGTGAAGGGACCCAGGTATCATCCAGGCTTGTTGTTGTTGAATAGGACATCCCTATTTTCACTGGGCTGGGCTGGATGAATCCCAAGCTGGAATTAAGATTGCCGGAAGAAATATCAACAACCTCAGATATGCAGATGACACAACCTTGATGGCAGGAAGTGAGGAGGAATTAAAGAACCTTTTAATGAGGGTGAAAGAGGAGAGCGCAAAATATGGTCTGAGGCTCAACATCAAAAAAACGAAGATCATGGCCACTGGTCCCATCACCTCCTGGCAAATAGAAGGGGAAGAAATGGAGGCAGTGAGAGATTTTACTTTCTTGGGCTCCATGATCACTGCAGATGGTGACAGCAGCCACGAAATTAAAAGACGCCTGCTTCTTGGGAGAAGGGCAATGACAGGCCTAGACAGCATCTTGAGAAGTAGAGACGTCACCTTGCCAACAAAGGTCCGTATAGTTAAAGCCATGGTTTTCCCAGTAGTGATGTATGGAAGTGAGAGCTGGACCATAAAGAAGGCTGATCGCCGAAGAATTGATGCTTTTGAATTATGGTGCTGGAGAAGACTCTTGAGAGTCCCATGGACTGCAAGAAGATCAAACGCATCCATTCTTAATGAAATCAGCCCTGAGTGCTCACTGGAAGGACAGATCGTGAAGCTGAGGCTCCAGTACTTTGGCCACCTCATGAGAAGAGAAGACTGATGTTGGGAAAGATGGAGGGCACAAGGAGAAGGGGGCGACAGAGGACGAGATGTTTGGATAGTGTTTTCGAGGTTACCAGCATGAGTTTGACCAAACTGCGGGAGGTAGTGGAGGACAGAGGTGCCTGGCGTTCTCTGGTCCATGGGGTCACGAAGAGTCGGACACGACTAAATGACTAAACAACAACAACAACAAACAACAACATTTTCACTGGGAAAAAGTTGGAGGGTGTGGGGTTGGCAATGCCCACTCACTCCCCAGCTGTGGAGTGGGCCTCAGGCTGTGCCCAGCATCCAACATAAGTATTGTGAATGGGGACCTATTTATGTGAATGGAGGCATGGGTGAGAAAGTGAATAGGAATGGACACAGAGAAGTGAATACAAACATGCCCCTGCAAATTGAAGCTGTTTCCCACATGCTATTCTGTAATGCACAAGACATGAAAAGCAATGAAGTTTAAATAAAATAACGGATCTGATTTATGGCAACACAAAACTGTGAATAAAGACGATGGGGTTTGCTAGTTTGTTCACTCTTCATTCCCAAGCTCGTTGTTGTTGCTGCTGCTGCTGTTGTTATTTCTAAAAGGAACCTTTCTTTTCTAACGGGGGGAAGGGAGAGGCATAAATGTAGCACAGTGCAGAAAATAGTGTGAGTGACTGACAAATGTAAATAGAATGGACAGTTTCTATTACCCCCTCACATTTTCTGGAGAATAATTTGAGAAGGCTGGGCAAATGGTGTTTTACGAAGAGTAATGATGTGTAATAATTTCCTGTCAGTGCAGAAGTTACAAGTGGAGTGAGTGGGATCATTCTGGGAGAAGAAATGGTAAGAGCAGGAGAAAGGCAAGAGATTATTTAGAAATGAATAGATGTAAACAGAATTGTGGAAGCAAAAACTTGGAGCTCTCCCAAACACCAATATCTGGTGTGCATTCTTTTCTTTTTCTTTTCTTTTCTTTTGTTTGTTTTCTTTTCTTTTGGTGTTGTTGGGTTTTTTAAAAGAGGCGCCAGTACTCATATCTTGACAAACATGCGGTGTTAGTACTCCATACACATGAGTAGTGTCACAAAATATGTTCTCTAGTAGATTTCCTTGAAGATCCCAGCTATCTTGAATCTGTCGGCGCAGTAGGCAAGAGCAGATAACCACAAAAAAGCAAGTCTTGTTCAGTTCCGAAGCATTTCACAAAGGAGGGTCAAATCTTGAAATTCTCAAGCTTCTCATCTTCTAGAAAATATTTGCCTGGTAAGACGGCAGGTTGCGACAGCCACCCACGGCCTATTGCAAACTATAACAGTTAAAGACCATTATTGTCAACAATGATGCTGTTTCCTTGAATGCTGGACAGTTATCTGCCATATTTGCACAATTTTTTAAAAAAAATCTGGTTCCATGTGTTTCAACTTCCCTTCCTCAGACGAACAGACATTGGATACAGTAACTTCCACTGGCAGAGCAATAGCAACTCTCCAGCCCTGGCATAATGTAAATATAAGGTTTCCTCTACCCATGCAGTTCGGGGGGGTGTATTTTTTTTATTGATTTATCATAAACATATATACAAACTAACACATAACCATACAAATCATAACAGAACCATACACGGAGCATATTCAGGATAGGCAACAAATTAAGGATATGCACGTACATAGCCAAGATTTTAAGATGAGTCTATACAACCCAACCACAAAGAGGAATGAGTCCTGAGAGGAGTATTTATATGACTTCCCCTATTTATATAATAAAAAAATGGAGACCAGTCTATGTCAAAACCATCCCAATTTTACTTTGCCCCAGACTGCAAGTCTATGTCTCACCAGGTGTTCTGATAAAGCAATGGTCCCCACATGAGCAAACCATGCCTCCTGCAGAGGAACTTCTGAATTCTTACAGATTTGCTATCTTCCAGTTCAGGAACTTGTTTGGCGACTGTTCTGTACTTCAAAAAAATCCAAGGGGCTTAGTTCTGCAAGGCGACAGAAAGCAATGCCTCAAAACTTCATAAACTGCTATGTGAGAAATGAAGACAGAGGCAAGTTTGCATTGAAGGTGATTTATTTTAATTGGAGCAATTAGCAGTTGAGGATGGACCTTGCAAATACCATCAAGACCCAGTGTGGGTTCACCCGTATTGGGAGAGAGAATGAAAGAGAGAACTGTTGCAAGACTTCCTAGTCTGTCATCAACCCAGTCCAATCACATGTGATTTTTATTCTTCAGAGTTCTTGTGGGGATAGGGAGAGCTCAATCAACTTGTGAGCTGCAGGCACACTGGCCAAGTAATGAGTGTGGAAAATGATTGCTAAATACAGCTAAAATTATTAATGCTCAATTATTCATGCTGACACTATCTCCATTCCTCTTCCACGCTCCCACCCAACTGACAAACTCAGCTAGCACTTTCAGCTGTGATGTTGTACTTAAGCCCACAGACAGGCCTAGAGCTAGCAATTAATAATTGAACACCAGTTCGTAATAATTACATGATAACTTTATTGACCAGACGCAGGGCAGAAGGTACAGTGTGTTCCACTGTGATTATTGGAGAGGAATGTTCTAGAGTGCAATAAAATAGCTATTCCTAAAATTTTGTTTTTATTGGGAGTGGGGGACTTAATGATATCTATTGATTGTGGGAGGTTTCCTTGTTGTTGTTTAGTCGTTTAGTCGTGTCCGACTCTTCGTGACCCCATGGACCAGAGCACGCCAGGCACTCCTGTCTTCCACTGCCTCCCGCAGCTTGGTCAAACTCATGCTGGTAGCTTCGAGAACACTGTCCAACCATCTCGTTCTCTGTCGTCCCCTTCTCCTTGTGCCCTCCATCTTTCCCAACATCAGGGTCTTTTCCAGGGAGTCTTCTCTTCTCATGAGGTGGCCAAAGTATTGGAGCCTCAGCTTCACGATCTGTCCTTCCAGTGAGCACTCAGGGCTGATTTCCTTCAGAATGGATCGGTTGGATCTTCTTGGAGTCCATGGGACTCTCAAGAGTCTCCTCCAGCACCAGAATTCAAAAGCATCAATTCTTCGGCGATCAGCCTTCTTTATGATCCAGCTCTCACATCCATACATCACTACTGGGAAAACCAAAGCTTGAACTATACGGACCTTTGTTGGCAAAGTGATGTCCCTGCTTTTTAAGATGCTGTCTAGGTTTGTCATTGCTTTTCTCCCAAAAAGCAAGTGTCTTTTAATTTCGTGACTGCTGTCGCCGTCTGCAGTGATCATGGAGCCCAAGAAAGTAAAATCTCTCACTGCCTCTATTTCTTCCCCTTCTATTTGCCAGGAGGTGATGGGCGCAGTGGCCATGATCTTTGTTTTTTTGATGTTGAGCTTCAGACCATATTTTGCGCTCTCCTCTTTCACCCTCATTAAAAGGTTCTTTAATTCTTCTTCACTTTTTGCCATCAAGGTTGTGTCATCTGCATATCTGAGGTTGTTGAGATTTCTTCCGGCAATCTTAATTCCGGTTTGGGAGATTTCCTACCAAGGCCTATTTATCTAAATACAAAAACCACAAAAAAACCAGCAACGAATTTGAAGTGCCATTCATAGAATCACAGAACTGGAAGGGACCACAAGGGTCATCTAATCAAACATCCTGCAAAGCAGAAATATTTTCCCCAATGTAGGGCTCAAACCCACGATTCTGAGATTAAGAGTTTCATGCTCTACAGACCTTGCTACCCCAGGTTCAGAACCATTCTTTTTTATTATTGGTGTCAGAGAGTGGTATCAGGTGCCATTGTGCTAAGGCCGGGAAGATGGCATTCACTGTGGACATTTGTATACAAATTGAACAAGGGGTGAGTATGTTCTTCAGCTCAAGGTCCCTCAAAGTCAAAGGCTAGAGCTAAAAGCTTAAGCACAGAAAACCATTAAGGAGCAGAACTGTTGAAGAGAAGGCCAAACTTCTAGATCTAGCCAATCCAAATGCTGCATGAGGCCTGCCAATCATGCACACCCTAGTTACTATGGCACCCAAAGAGGGTTCTGAATCCTAAACAGGGAAGAGGCGATGTTGCTCCACTCTCATACTGCCTCTGAGACCTCATAATTACTCATTAGGAGCACCTGTACCTCTGGCCAGCCCTCTGATTGGCCATCATTATAAATGATGGAAGCAGGCCTAGCTTTAAAATATCTCTTGGAATATCTATGGGGGAAACCTCACAGCACTGTTCTTCAGTGCGGCCTATTAGCTGGAGGGGAAATGTGAGCTGTAGCCAGTAGGTAGTAGCCAGTATATTTAAAATCTGCAGCTGAAATAAAACTCTGATGCCAAGTGTGTGGATCAGTAGATTTCAACCTGTATTTCAGGAAACCATGGGGCTTCTCAAGGACATTTCTGAAGTTTTTCACTGTGAAGAGCACTAATGCTGGATAAGCATCCTTGAAAGGCAATCTGCCCATCACTGCTAATCCCTCCCAGCCCTGCACAGCTTAGGAGGGGGGATATGTGTTGGATATTTTCTTTGGTGCATTTCTAGTTTATACAGGCTAAGAGTGAGGCCAAAAAGGCTCACCCAGGAGCTTGTGTGAATGAAATCTGTGCTGAGAGATCCCTGCCTTCACTCTGAATTGTTTCTACAACATTGGCTATTTGACAGTGTAGCAAAGCCAATTCAGAGTCAGGCCACTGCTTCCTTCCTGCCCTTGTTCTGAATGGATGTCCTGGAAGAAGGATTGAACTTACTTCTGAACTTATTCACGGCATAAAAATATCAGAAAGACTTAGGCTTTTCCATAGGACATGGATACGACATGTCCCAGAATCCTCTTCACTGTGCAGGAATTTCATGACTGACTTTCTGAGGTCCTTTGGCCGATAAGTCAAAGTGGAGAGCCTTCTGTCAGGATATAAAGTTTGAAAAGCATTGGTCTAAATCATGTGGAAAGCACTGGCAAATCATCACTGAGAAGGCCTCTGTCTATTTCCCCCTGTTACATAATGTGGCAATTGTGTAATTGCAGATCACAGAGCACTAAATGTTCCAACTTCATTTCAAATACATTCACATCCTTGAGTAATACTGAAGTCACCCCATGGCTAATCTTTGCCATTTCCATAATGAAAATGTAATATTGTACGGAAAATATGAATATGATGAGGCATCCTCCTGAAACCGTAATGGCGTGAACACTGATTTACAGTAATGTTACAGCTAAAGCATGGAATCAAGAATCCAAATAAAATGTTTATAAATGCCATACATTAAGCCCTCTGGTTTGTTATAAGGTAATAAACAGAAAAGCTTCCATCCAGCCATTTGTGGTTGTTAAATAAGATTCTTTGTGACTTGCAGAAACTGGAACACAATGAGGAATTATCAGTGCATTCTCCACTGAAGTCATCTACATGTGTTTATTTAATAAACAGAAGATGGCTTTATTATACACATTTGATTTCCATATGCAATCAGTGCCTCATCTGTCACTTGTATCTAAGCAGGGTGCTTCGTACAAATCTGGAAATGAAAAATTCAGAGCAGGGTGCAGGAAACTCATTTAACGTCGAGTGCAGTCAAAATCAAGATTTCTTTATTTGTAGTAACAACGCTGTTAAATCAGAAAATTACTCTCCCTTTCTGCATGTCCTTCTTTCTTTACAATTCAGTTGTTTGATCATAAATTGTCGAGTGCAATGGCTTGTCTCCTCCACTTTCCACACTGGTCGAGACAGATTAAAAACTCCGGCACACCACCAACCACTCTCAGCATACCATTAGCATATATATGAGATTTGAGACATTTTCTAATATTCTCCAGCAGAACTCATCTGTCAGCCAGGTGATGAATTATAAAAACTCCTAGCTTGTTTAGAAAAGAGAGAAGGAGAGGGAGAGAGAAGGAGGAGGAGGAGGAGGAGAAAACACATTGATCCCTCCTTATTCATTCATATTACCCAGCCACCTTTGCATTTATTCTCATAACTAGGGATGGCCAGCTTCTATATTATTGAGGGCCACTCTGTTCTGCAACCACTAGTCTAGGGCCTGCAGCAGCCCATCCCCTCACTAGAAGTCCAGCAATATTATACAGTCAGCAACAACTAACTGTAAGAGATTTTCAGGCACGCTGGTGATATGAGGTCATCAGTTGGGGAGGATTGAGGAACGGATGCAATTCCTGAATGAGCCCATCAAGAAGTTGGTGGAGGTTGCTCAACTTTCCAAAATGTGCATGAGATATCAATACAATAAAACACGAAATTATACCTAGTGACACATTGCTTCTTTCCTTAACAAGTGGATCTGGAACTTTTTTCTTTCTCTTTCTCTGCGATTAAAATTTGGTCGGTTGGCCAGGAGTCAGATGAAGCTGCTTCAGAGCTGAGATCTGGCCCAAGGACCACCATCTGACCACCCCTCATTGGTATAACAAAATGGGATCCAGCAGTTTAAAAGTAAATAATAATGATCAGTGATATCCCCAACAAATTGTCATTCGTTTATGCACACGTCAAATGCAATAATTAAAATGATATCCTTTGGCCATCCTTTTTAAAATTATGGCGTTTTAATGTAAATGCAGATGTGTTCTGCAAAATAAGCCTTTGGTCAAGTATACTCTTCCAGGTAAAGGTAAAGGGACCCCTGACCATTAGGTCCAGTCGTGACCGACTCTGGGGTTGCGGTGCTCATCTCTCTCTATGGGCCGAAGGAGCCGGCGTTTGTCCGCAGACAGCTTCCGGGTCATGTGGCCAGCATGACTAAGCCGCTTCTGGCGAACCAAAGCAGCGCACGGAAACACCGTTTCCTATTTATCTGCTTGCACTTTTGACGTGCTTTCGAACTGCTAGGTTGGCAGGAGCTGGGACCGAGCAACGGGAGCTCACCCCGTCACAGGGATTCGAACCACCGACCTTCTGATCGGCAAGTCCTAGGCTCTGTGGTTTAACCCACAGCACCACCTGTGTCCCTTATACTCCTCCAGAGTTAATGCTAAATACATTACTTCTGCTAAATGAGAAACCATCGCCACTAGAGGGCCGTGAAAATTCATGCCCTGGGCTTTTTAGACTCCTTGACCCATGTACTATCTAAAACCAAATGGGCACATTGGTTGCCAGATGTGAAATATATTGGCATTATATTCTACTCTCCTACCCCACTACTAGTTTGAATGCTGTATATATAAACTCACGCAGGAGCAGGAAGAAATGCAAACTTTGTATTGTTTTCAGGGGACAGATTTGAGGGGGGTGGGGTAAAAATAACAGATCTCTTATTATAATTTGCAAACCATTAATATTATCTTGAGAGTCCCATGGACTGCAAGAAGATCAAAGCTATCCATTCTGAAGGAAATCAGCCCTGAGTGCTCACTGCAAGGACAGATCCTGAAGCTGAGGCTCCAATACTTTGGCCACCTCATGAGAAGAGAAGACTCCCTGGAAAAGACCCTGATGTTGGGAAAGATGGAGCGCACAAGGAGAAGGGGATGACAGAGGATGAGATGGTTGGACAGTGTTCTCAAAGCTACCAGCATGAGTTTGACCAAGCTGCAGGAGGCAGTGGAAGACAGGAGTGCCTGGCGTGCTCTGGTCCATGGGGTCACGAAGAGTCGGACACGACTAAACAACCAAACAACAACAAAGTATTATCCAAACTTGATATGATATAATTTAAGGAGCAATCTGTCCTAAGATAACTATGTGTTATCTGACTTTATACTTTTATGATGTAAAATTCCATATGCAAAAATACAGATACAAGATTGATGGTGCAGTCATGTGCAATCATCTAAGACACCATGTTCAAAACCAACTTGAAATTATCTCTCTCTGAAGAAAATATTGGTTTGGAACTCATTCTTATCTCTGTATTACTCATGGTGTAGTGATCACAGTGCCATGCCATTGGCTGTCCAGAAATCTGGCAGAAATTCAGAATCTGGCCAGAAATTGAGAAGCCAGGCGGACAAAGCCAAGCGGACTGTTACTCAGAAGTAACCCAAGCCTTTTGCAGCCTTGTCTGTTCAGAAAAACCAATATGCTGTCCTTGGAGAAGCAAGCAAATGGAGGCCTCCTCTCCCTCCTGCACCACAAGCTACAGTATTCAAAGTGGGGGCTCAGAAACAGTTTTTCAGGGACGGCTGCAGTAGGTAAGGGAACTGATAAAAACTGGTTGTCTTGCCTTGAACAAGCAGAATAGCTTTCCACTACCACAAAGCCACAACTGAATAGAACCCTGAGAAGCTGAGCTCTAACCTTCTTCTTCTTCTTCTTCTTCTTCTTCTTCTTCTTCTTCTTCTTCTTCTTCTTCTTCTTCTTCTTCTGCAATTACTCGTAGCCGAGTAAAATTGTCTTTCATAAACATGGTTTTAACAATGAGTCCGTAAGTGACTGTGGAGGCCAATTCCGGATCCACACGTCCTTCCACAGTGGGGACATTGGTTTCCGGACAGGAGTTGATCACGGTGTGGATTTGCCAAACGTGCCTTCCTCTTAGCACGTTTCTCCCTTGCGCCCTGAGTTCGAGTGTCTTCAAAGCCCATGACACCTTTGGTAAAGGCTGTTCTCCAACTGGAGCGCTCGCAGGCCAGTGTTTCCCAATTGTTGGTGTTTACACTACATTTTTAAAAATTTGCCTTGAGACAGTCTTTAAACCTCTTTTGTTGACCACCAGCATTACGCTTTCCATTTGTAAGTTTGGAATAGAGTAGTTGCTTTGGAAGACGATCATCAGGCATCCGCACAACATGACCAGTCCAGTGAAGTTGATGTTGAAGAATCATCGCTTCAACACTAGTGATCTTTGCTTCCCCCTGGCACAAATCTTGGCCATGAACCCAAATCTAAGATGACCTAAGGCAAGCTATCCTCTTTCTTTCTCTCTGAGCCCCAGTCTCCACCCCCATCCGCTTTATGGGTATAACAATATTGATCTACCTTACAGGATTATTAAAACCAATGCTGAAATAATGTATGTGTGTGAAGTGATTTTAACACTCCAGAGTGCTCCATAAATGTCTGAGTAGCAATTGGTATTCTGTACGTGCTTACAAGGGCATGTGGTGCTGCAGTACATGATGGCGCCCCATTGCAATGGAAAGGAGACAGTCTACAGGCACATGCTGTAGAACAGCTCTCCCTACTGAAATGACTAGGAAAACTATTCCAAGTGAAGAGTCTCTCAGTGTGTTCCCATACTTGAAACAATACTAGAGATATTTGTCTAAACAACCCCGTTTCAAATTGTGCACGGTCCAAAGCAAACACTTCAAAGCAAATGTTTTTAAGGAGGGAAAAGTTAAATGCATGCTTACCTCTCTCCCCAAAATAAAAGGGGTGAAACCCTCGATTGTTTAAAATGTTGGCATTTTCTCAAGTGCATTGTGGTTGCTACTTCTGTCAGCAAACTAACAATTATCTCAGTGATAATTGAAAAGACTGATAAATGGCCCTGGGGGACCAATATGAGCAGTCCTCAGCTACAATTTAGCACACTGAATCAATGCGGGATATTATTTTAGTGGCTTCAAAGGCTCAAATGAAGCAGTTTCTCTTCTGGCAATCCATCCCAACATCATGGCATCATGGTGCCACCCTCACCAAAGCCTCGCTTACCAGTCACACAGCTGTGGCTTCCCGTGAGATCTCTCAAGAGCCCCATGATATCTCCCCAGAACCCTGAAGCCACCATAGCCACTTTCCATTGTTTCTCTTGTGGCGAGAGAAAGAGTGTCGATGGAGGCGCCCCTTGGACTCCACCTCCTGAGCTGGCTACCTCAGTCTGCCTCTTGGCCCTGGCATAAGGCTTAGGAACGAACCAAATATTCTCTAAGTTTACTTTGCCATTTTAAAACAGCAGTGATTTGAGAGATGTATCGCAAGCACCTTTGGCCTCTTTTGTAACTAATCCCTGCTGTTCACAACCATTCCCCACCACAATCTTTCCTACCACTTTTCTAACCATTTCTCTCTCTCTCTTTTTCATTTTCCTCAAGTGATCCTAGTCAAATGAGGATCATATGCTGGGTATGGTAAAGTTATGGCCAACACATTTGTCCATTTGTAGATTCACTGTATGTCAATCTGGGTGGGGAAAACACGTACTCCTGTCATGTCCAAAGTCCATTTCAGGGGACCTAATCCAGCCCGCCAGATGGTTTAATCTGGCCCCTGTGGCAGTTTATTTCCTGGGGTAAAATCCTAAAAAAAAACAACCCTCAACAACTTCAACCCTAAAAAAAGGTTAACAACTTTGGTCGGCTCTCACGGCCCTTCACTTCATAAAATCTGGCCCTCTTTGAAAAAAGTTTGGACACCACTGACCTACTCTATCGGTTCTAGCCAATCACAGGTCACAACACTTTTGTTGCTCTTTGACAGTGATCCATAGAAGGGCCTCTCTAGCCATTCTGTAACATAAAAGTTCTGCTTAAGATATCAGTTGTTTGGTCTTTCAAAGCTCTTATTTTTCTTTCTGGTGAATTAATATTTGGTTACTTTGATAGAAAGTAGTCGAATTCTTTTATGGCTGATCTACACCGTACACAAAGCCGAATGGCCTGCTCACCGCTTCATGCTAAGTGCAAAAGCAAATACTCTTTTTCAACTGATGTACATTTCATCAGGGGCAGGGATAGGTAAAACCCTCCAGAGGCATTTTTTTCTAGCTTTATTAAAAGAACTCAGCTTCCCTTGAAGCCTTGGACCACTTCATGGTTTGCCCAAACAGGAGCCTCTGGATTTGCTACCAAGTTTGCCTTTAGAAGAATTTGGGGTCAACGCCAATTGGCAGTAAATAAAGTCTTGTTGGGACAGACCCATTGAGTGGTTTAGAATAACCACCTGTGTGTCTGGCTGGGCTTTGATCCCACAAGGTACAAAGCCAGGCCCATCTGTGAAATGACTTTCAGATACAGTAGAAAAGGAAAGGTTTCAAGCTCTGCATCCAAGTCCTGGGTATAAGGTCCATCAAACCAATAAAAGCTCAGACTCCATTTCTGAAGGATCTCAGACCTCTTGCTAAGGGCTCTCAGGAACAGACTCTAGAGCTTAACTGAGCATTTATATACCCTAGTAGAGCACATATATATACTCCCAGAGCCCTGACCACACCCCACAAGTGGAGCTGCAGATTTAAAGGAACAGAACTATGGTCTCCAATTCTACATTAGGGTGCCACTGAACTGTCTCTGACTTCTTCACCAGGTACCAGCCTTAGAGATTGACCTGCTGTGGAAGGAGGTAAGTATAGCAGGAGCATATACTGAGCAGAACTGCTTCGAGGACAGTTTGGAGGAGGAGGAGGAGGAGGAGGAGGAGGAGGAGGAGGAGGAGGAGAATGTGGGCTGGGCCCAGATCAAAACACTGCAGAAATCTTGTTCAGTTATTTGCAGGAGCAGTGCTCAAAGGCTTTGTCCCTGGGGATGAGCACATCATTCTATGCATGTGTTGCTGAGTTTCCTACCAAATAGAGCCCCAGAAGTGGCTCGCAACAATTAAAATCTGATAACAAATAACTATAAAGTGGCAATCAAATATGTTTCTTAAAGGACAGGGTTCTCTGCTAGACCTGAATCCAGACATTGCAAAGAGATTCAGTGACCTCAGTGCTGTCTGCTAACTGTTGAAGAGAAAATATTCTCAACAGGAGCTGGGTGCAACCGTCATGTGGGGGAGAACGGGGATTTATTTATTTTTTTTGGACAATAAATATTTTTAAGTATCTTGAAGCTTTGAAGTTTCTTCTGCAACTTAACTACAGTATTTCTTTCAGCAGTGCAAAACTTCCCACTTTTTTCAATTTCTATTGCTACACATTTATCTTCTTTGATTCCCAGCCCCCCTATCAGAAGTGAAAATATGGGTGGTGTGTAACAGGTTATCCAACTCATTTCCATTTTCAGAGCATAACCAAGATTGTGCATATATAGTAAATGGTTTATTCAGAGGGATCGTCAAGATAACTTAAGAGTGTCTGATTTATTTAAAGTGGGGATTCAAACAGTATTCTGAGGAACAAGGAATTATTCAACAACAACAACAACAAAAAGTTCATTCAGCAATACTTTCCCCAGCTACCATGATATTTGGGGCGTATACAGCTTTTCTTATTTCAAGTACAGTATGACAAAAGAAACTCATGTCAACAGTTTCAGGCCAGGTCAAACATTCTGGGAAGTTGCAATTAAAACTGAAAACATTTCCATGCAATAGTATTGACCAGATATTGCAAGTGTGTAATCTGATTTCAAAGCGGTCTCTGTTCCATAACCAACACCTTAAACCAGATTGAAACAGATCTATATAATCTACCTCATCCAGGAGCCACCACACATACAAGCCCACAATTAGGAGTTACTGAGACTGGCCAGAAATTATAACACAGTTTAGGTGTGGGTTAATAGATATCTCACCAGAGTCTTCCAGGCACAAGAGAACTACCAGTATATCCTCTTGTAGAGAGACGTTCACCATTGTCACGATCCACTCAACTAGCTCCTTCCCATAAACTTGTATACATTTAAGGATGGTCCTTAAGGGCCTGAGATTCCCCCTACCCTGATGCTGAACACTTTGTCTGAGAGAATTGCTTTATTGCGACAAGATCCAGCCAAAGTTCAGCACTTATCATTTCCATTTATTTAAAACAGTAGGAATTGAATCATCTGCTTAATACTTTCATTAAGAATGAGTTAAAGGTGCATTACCTTTGTGGGAATTGTGCTCTTGAACTTGACTAATTTTTGCGTTCTACCCAATAGTATCTTTTCTCGTTGAAAGGTAGAACCAACAAAACTGTAGCATAATTGCTGTGTTATTTAACACAGTATTAAACTGCAATAGCTGTTCATGTCTCTGTGACTCACATTATTTCAAACTGAACAGCAAACATGAAAAATAATATTATGTATCTAGTGTTTAAAAGCAGCTTGAAAAAAAACAGTTGACTTAATCTGTCTCTTGGCATTTATCCCTATTAAGTAGTCATATCATTTATAACAGTGCCAATAAAATTGATTTGATTGTATTTTCCCCCTGGAGAATTTTGTTCCGCTAAAAGAAGCCCATCATCCAATCATTCTGCTCAATTTAGCTTCAGAAAAGATAATTACCTCTTTTGATTTCACTTTCTGCCATGTCCATATGGGATAAAAAAAAATACGAAAGTTGCAATCCAATACTGGGGAGCGAATCCTATTGATCTCAACTTCTAAGTTGGCATGTATAGGATTGCACTATAAGGCACCAATTCCAATCACGCTTGCTCAAAAAGCAAGTTTCGCTGAAATCAATGGCAGCTCTTTCCAAATCAACATATCTAAAATTGTGGTGGTGTAGTGCGGAATTGTAGTGCAAAATGCATGCACTGGTTGTGATGGCGGTGGCTGGTTTCTGATACTCAGTATGTGAGTGGTTTGGGGTTTTTTAGGTAGCCAGAATATCACTCTCTCTTTTTTTAAAAAAAAAATTTATTATATTTTCCATTTTTTTAAACAAACAAACAAAACCAGAACAAACAAAAACATTAAAAAAGACATATAGTTCATAAAACGTACTTTTCCATAACAAATTTCTCAGACCTCCCCATACTTCTCCTCCTCGTATTCCAATTCAGATTATTTGTTCAGCAAATCCTTCATTTAAAGCATTACAGCTTATATTATTACCTTATTTTTCAAACCCTTTTTCCCCATCTCTATTCCTTTATATGCTTATAGCTAGAAACCACTCAATTTCAATCCAACACCATTCAACATTCCTTAATTTTACAATATTTCTGTAAATAGTCCTTAAATTTTTTCCAATCTTCTTCTGCCGACTCTTCTCCCTGGTCATGGATTCTGCTCATCATTTCTGCCAATCCCATACAGTCAATCAGTTTCATCTGCCATTCTTCCAGAGTGGGTAGATCTTGCATCTTCCAATACTTTGCGATGAGTATTCTTGCTGCTGTTGTAGCATACATAAAGAAAATTCTGTCCTTCTTTGGCACCAATTGGCCGACCATGCCCAAGAGAAAGGCCTCTGGTTTCTCAGAATATCACTCTCCTGGCACATGAGCAGACTCAGAGAAACCCCAATTTTTTCAGAGTACAAAAATAAATAAATGAGGAGCTCCTCATCTCTGGAGAGGGAATCCCCAAAACAACTCAATGTGGACTGCACGTGCTCACTGGCCATAGCATGCTAGCTGGCTGTTTTAAGGATGGAAAAGTGGGACAAGGGGAACAAAAAGGAGTTGATGAATCCTGAGCAGCAATACTCCACACCACAATATTTTGTTGCTGCCTATGCTTAGCAGCCAGATGGTGTCAGACAGTCTCTGTGAGGGTGGGAACCCTCAGGTGGGCCAACAGCTAACTGGTTTGTCTCCTGTTTTAGTTCCTCTGAAAAGTGGTGGCAGCAAAGAGAGGTACTGGCAGAGAAGAATGATCTCTAGAGTTTTCTCCTCAGTCTACCAGGTGTTCCATCCTGCTGTTCTCAAATCAGAAACTACATTTTTCCCTGTAGCCACCCATCTCACTTCAAAAGCAGTGACACCCAGAGGTGAGCAAATTGATGCAGAAAAACACACTCCCTCTCCAGAAGGGCCAACTGGAGAAGAACCCCACAACTAGTAATATCCAAGGCAACATGATGACCAAGTACAACAATGTGATGTCAATATAAACTCTTTATATAATCTACACAGAACTTTGAACAGTATGAAATCTATGAAATATATGAAATGCACTCTCTGCGAAACCAAATAAATAGAAATCTTATAAATCTCTGAAAGTCACAAAATATGCACTCTTGATGGATTCTCTTGAAAATATAGAACCAAATGAAAGTCTTATAAGTCTCTGAAAGTCTTTGTAGACGGTGCAAGTCTCTGAAAGAAGCAATGGGTCAGATTCTTATCTGGTGAAAACAAGCCGTAAAGTTTGTTTTATGACGTCCAACGCTGCCAAAGTACCGTAGTCCGCAAACAGACATAGTGGACAGTGATTCCGGATATACCCACTGTTTTGTAGAATTCTTCTTCAGCACAGCAGAAGGGTCAAACCCATCTACATGGTGAATGGAATTGTAGAACAACAATTACTATGGAGTAGTGGTCATAAAAGGGACGCAGGTGGTGCTGTGGGTTAAACCACAAAGCCTAGGACTTGCTGATCAGAAGGTCGGCGGTTTGAATCCCCGCGACGGGGTGAGCTCCCGTTGCTCCGTCCCTGCTCCTGCCAACCTAGCAGTTCGAAAGCACATCAAAGTGCAAGTAGATAAATAGATACCGCTCCAGCAGGAAGGTAAACGGCGCTTCCGTGTACTGCTCTGGTTCGCCAGAAGCGGCTTAGTCATGCTGGCCGCATGACCCGGAAGCTGTCTGCGGATAAACGCCAGCTCCCTCGGCCTATAAAGCGAGATGAGCACGCAACCCCAGAGTCGGTCACAACTGGACCTAATGGTCAGGGGTCCCTTTACCTTTAGTGGTCATAAAATTATGTAGAGCCCCCCACACACACACATACACACATATACACATGCAAAACACGAGCCCCAAGGAGGAGATGGAGCCATTCCTCCATCTTTCCTTTACGGAGCATTGGCACTGGGTTCGGCATCTAATCCTCACCCCTGAGGACACATCTCTGCCACCAGATTCCAATGTCCGGACCACATGCTTTTTAGCAGATCAAGAAAGATGTGAGGTGCTTTCCCCTCAAATGTCCCTGCAACTTGAAACCACACTGCCTAAAATAAACCGATGGCTGCAGAAAAAGTCACCAACCTTGAATTGGGTCCAGTGTACTCAGGGGAGAAGGCTTTCATCTTGATTCCTGAGTATACAGCTGAGACACTGCTGAGACCAGTTGCTTATTCCATCGCAGCTGAAGGTCTGGTAACAGCAGTCCTTTTATTTAATGCTTTATTAATTTTGCAAAAAAAATCAACCAAAACAATCCAAAATCAATACAAATTACAAAAAGAAAAGAAAATTAATTAAATTCCTACATCACAGATTCCGTTATGACTTCCGATCACCCCAATGTGCTTCCTGGGTTACATTAGCAACTGCACACTGCTAACTGCAGTCCTGAACCAATACTTGTCGTCCAAGGTCCTGATCTTGCCTTATCTTAGGTAAAGGTAAAGGTACCCCTGACCGTTAGGTCCAGTTGCGGACGACTCTGGGGTTGCGGTGCTTATCTTGCTCTATAGGCCGAGTGAGCTGGCGTTTGTCCGGTGTTTGTACCAGAGTAGTGCACGGAAATGCCGTTTACCTTCCCGCTGGAGTGGTACCTATTTATCTACTTGCACTTTGACGTGTCTGTGGGACCAAGCAACAGCAGCTCACCCCATCGCGGGGATTCGAACCGCCGACCTTCTGATCGGCAAACCCTAGGCTCTGTGGTTTAGAAATAGAATTGTAGAGTTCTAGTCTAACCCCCTTCAGTGCAGAAATGCAGTCAGAGGTCTGTTGGCAAGGCTCTTAATTGTTTTCTGGTGGTGGCTAGGGCACTGCTGGTTGAGAGAGACACTTCGGAGAGTCTTATCTGTGGCCGCAACCAAATTTTAAAACTTCCTACCTTGAGTGGCTCATGTGGCCTCCTCTCTCTCCATTTTCCATCAGACTTTTTTCTAAAATCAGGCCAATATTTGACCTGCCAAGCTTAATTTTTCTCTTTCTTTTAAGGCCATATTCTTTCTTGTTAGGCTGTTTTAGCTGCTGCTTTTGTCTCCATTTAACAACAACCGTTATTTGATTGTTGTTATTTTAATTTTGTTGTTGTTAAGTGGGCACATCTTGCTCCAAGTGCTACACATTCAGGGGAAGGGCTGGATGAAAATGGTCTGAAAGAAATGAAATAAGTAAGGGAAACTGGAGCACGTGCCATTATTATTTTGATTGAAAGCACTTGACTGCTTTCATTGCACACTGGAAGATCTGAGTTTAGCCCACAAGCACAGAATTGCTCTATCAGGTCAGTTGACCAAGAAAATTAGCCTCCATTTCCCCTTCCTTTTATAAGGCATCACACACCATTCCGCTTAACAATTCCTTTTCTTTTCTTTTCAAGTATGAAAATGTTCACGGAGGAAGAAAAGGAAATACCCTTCCGGTCAAAACAGCCATTCTGGAGTGAATGTCTAGCTACCTGCCTGCCTACCAAGAGAAAGATTTCATGGTTTCGTTAATTAAATGGGGGGGGGGGAGAATCCAGCGCAGTAGGCTGAATCCTACATAACAGCTTCGACTAATAAAAAGTAATAGACAATTTCCTGCATTCAATTCTTTTGAATACTATTATACAAGGTAATAGAGTTTGGGAAATGGAAGTCCTGGAAGCCTGTCAGAAGGAGCTCCCTTCCACTTTATTTTTTTATTTTGTGTTTTTTTCTTTTATTAAATGACTAAGTGCAGCAGGCTGTGTCCTATCTCTCTCCCCTTGCATCTATTGGATTGTATTATTTTACATTTTGATTGAAATGATGTCACCAGCAGATAAAGGCTTGGCCAAGGCATTGTAATTGAATCAGCCAGAGTTGTTTATTCTAGTGATCTACAGCGATGCTGAGCTTGTCCTAACACAGCATACATAAAAGATCTCCTCTTGTTTAACATGCAGCTGATTAGATCTATATATTTTTTAAAGAATAAAATTGAGGGGGGCTGAAGGCACCTGGAGCTGGAGTCTGGGTGTCCAGAGGGGCAGGAAAATGTGGGGGGGGGGGAGGGCAGGGAGGAGGGGAGAGCGGAATTAAATGAGGAGAGACACCATCTGTAAAATCCCCCATGTGTGACTGAAAGTTTTCAGTAAATAAATTTCACATGGCATCAGTACCAGATGCAAACAGATTTGATTGACAATATTTAAATGATGGTTAATGGGAGTTGGTACATTTTGAAAGTGCTATTTTATGCTCATTTCCTAAACCCAATCGCATCTGTGAAGTGGGGGGCGGGGGCGGAGGTCGTCGGCTCAATTTAAAGGGTAATATCTATCAGAGGAAAGTTTTGGAAGAATAGAGACAAAACATGGGCACAATTATGGGCAAGGGGTACATAAATCTATAGTTCCATATTGAGTTTGGTGTCCTGAATGTCTTGTTTTGCTGAATATTTTCAGGGCTACGACGCACAAAAATAATATTTAGCTATATTGCTCCGTCAATGCAGATTTATTGACAGGGTGAGGTGCACATTTTACAAAGGCAATTCCATGTGGTGGAGCTAAATATGGAGCTATTACCCCTGTATAGTACAAATTCTAGATACATTTCTCAAATTCCTTTCGCTGGAGAAGCCTTGCTGGTGACAATGGATTTCCTTCAGGGGCAAGTGTTTCAGGGCAAAAACACTTATTTCAGCTCCCATTTTATCTCCTTGCTTCAGAGACCCAGTGTTAGTTTAAGATAAATTGTTCAGGAGTTAACTAGCTGGTCCCACTAGCAGAAGCCTGTGCAAGAACTTCCATTAGTGCAACAGGACTTCTCCCCCTCTCTTCCCCATGTGCACCCTGAGCCTGCCCCCCAAATTGGCTGGGGGGAGGGTTAGGAGAACCCCCAGAACAGCATGGAGGATAGGAATAGGGGGTATCATTCCATCTGGCAATCTGAAAGGCTGAAACAATTGCCATAGTGCTATGTTGAATTCCTCACATTGCATTCCTCGTTCACAAAGTTATCTTAATTCTAATGGCAAATCCATTCTCCAAGCACAGATCCTTACATAGACAAAATGGTATCTTAAATGCTCAATACAGAGGTGTCAGCAGGCTTGAAGGAGCCGTGTGTGTGTGTGTGTGTGTGTGTGTGTGTGTGTGTGGAAAAACCCAAAATGGAGAGAACCCAAAACACCCCAATAAGGACCTACTACTGTAGGCTGATGAGCGCCCCAACCCTAGAGTCGGCCACGACCGGACCTAATGGTCAGGGATCCCTTTACCTTTACTTTACTATGGGACACGGGTGGTGCTGTGGGTTAAACCACAGAGCCTAGGACTTGCCGATCAGAAGGTCGGTGGTTCAAATCCCCGCGACAGGTGAGCTCCCGTTGCTTGGTCCTTGCCCCTGCCAACCTAGCAGTTCAAAAGCACGTCACAGTGCAAGTAGATAAATAGGAACCGCTCTGGCGGGAAGGTAAATGGCGTTTCCATGCACTGCTCTGGTTTGCCAGAAGCAGCTTAGTCATGCTGGCCACATGACCCGGAAGCTGTACGCCGGCTCACTTGGCCAATAAAGTGAGATGAGCACCGCAACCCCAGAGTCGGCCACGACTGGACCTAATGGTCAGGGGTCCCTTTACCTTTACTTTGCTGTAGGCTCAATGGTCATGGAATCCTCACTGACTTTTGGAGAAAGAGATGGCAGAAAATTGGGGGAATGGAATGGAGTTTTCTGAAAGAGGGCAAAGGTGACTGGACGGAATCCTGGACATTTTGTTGTGGGTGCACCTATTTGGCTGTGGCGGTGGTCCAAAGAGTTAAGCAAGAAAAATTTCCCTCTCTCATGAGAGTAGAAATCACGCAAAAGGTAATGCAGGTGAAATAAAGTAGGAATCTGAAAAAGGAATAGAGAGGGTCAGGTTTGTCAGTGGCTACTATCCATGATAACAAAATGGACCCTCCATGTACAAATGCAGTATACTGATGAATACCAGGTGTGCAGAACAAAGGACAGGAGATGGGCACCCATCACATATCCTGTTTGCGAGTTGCCAGTGAGGGTGGGGTAGCATATGGCTATCCACTGTTGGAAATAGGCTATGAGACCAGATGGACTTTTGCCTGATCTAGCAAGCTAGACCTTCTGAAATTCAGCAGGTACGGCTTGCAAACTGCCTGCAGCCTTGAAAGCTGCCAGTTTCTTAGCTTGTGATAGGCTAAGAAACTTAAGTGATTCAAAGTATGCATAATCGATAAATAAAGATAAATCCTGATTTTCAAGTCACCGGGAGTGACTGAGATGTAGCGGAGCAGATCAGCAACAGGTGTGCCTCTGCCATTCGTCACAGCCGTTATTGACAGCAAGGCTTTGTCAGTACAACAAAATTGCTGTTCTATACGTGTCTCCTATAAATCAATAGATATGATTATCAATTAAGAAGACGTGTCCTGTTATGGCTTAGAAACAATGTCTGTGCAAAGGCACTTCCCTGGTGTCTCCTATAAGCAGGGATCATCCTAAGGCCAGGGTCCAAACGCAATGAAGTCCACATGGAACTCATTCCACATGCCCAATTTGGTGTTCCATAATTTCAGCAAGAGTCCAGTATTCCACGTGCCAAAGTACTTTTGATACAAGGGTGTGGTGTTCAGAGGGAGGGAAGAACCAAAACTATCACTCTATGCCTAAAGTGGCTCTTGGGATTCCAGGTTTTGCGTTAATCTCTGGAATCATACATGGGAACCAGGTGCGCCAACTCTAGTGGCGGAAGTGTCTTCCACCACCACCACCCAATATTTGTCCCCCCAGTATTCATCTCCTGTCACCATACAGAATGGTGCAGCCTTCATCTAGCATCTCCCGATGTTGTTGGAGGGTATGAAGTTATGCAGCCCCTGAACCAAGGATATAAGTAACTATACAACCTTTAGAAGACATCTGGAGGCAGCCCTGTATAGGCAAGTTTTTAAATATTTAATGTTTTATTATGTTTTTATATATGTTGGAAGCCTCCCAGAGCGGCTGGGGCAAGGTAGAAATAATAAAATTATTATTATTTTATTATGGAATACGACGTCCCTCTTTTCACTGGAGAAATGTTGGAGGGTATGCATGCAATCTGCTTTGATTCCCTAATCTTCACAAGTCTACCCTGTAAGTCTATCCTGACTATCTACCCCAGGCCAAGCCCAACACAGACCCCACTAACAACATATTGTGATCTTCTCAATACCTAGCAGGCTGTGTTTGGTTTGGTAGGACACCAGACCACAAAGCTAATTTAGGTGTACCCAGTGGGGAGGTTTCAAAGGACAGTGTCAAAGGACCTCCACCATCAATCATACTGTGGTCTATCTTTTAAAGAGACGTGAGTCAAAAGCTTTCTTGGGTGTGTGGATATCTTCTTTGAATCCTGTTCTAAGGTTGGTATAGCAGTACTCTAAACAAAAGCAATGACAAACCTAGACAGCATCTTAAAAAGTAGAGACATAACCTTGCCAACAAAGGTCCGTATAGTTAAAGCTATGGTTTTCCCAGTAGTGATGTATGGAAGTGAGAGCTGGACCATAAAGAAGGCTGATCGCCGAAGAATTGATGCTTTTGAATTCTGGTGCTGGAGGAGACTCTTGAGAGTCCCATGGACTGCAAGAAGATCAAACGTATCCATTCTTAAGGAAATCAGCCCTGAGTGCTCACTGGAAGGACAGATCGTGAAGCTGAGGCTCCAATACTTTGGCCACCTCATGAGAAGAGAAGACTCCCTGGAAAAGACCCTGATGTTGGGGAAGATGGAGGGCACAAGGAGAAGGGGACGACAGAGGATGAGATGGTTGGATGGTGTTCTTGAAGCTACCAGCATGAGTTTGATCAAACTGCGGGAGGCAGTGGAGGACAGAAGTGCCTGGCGTGCTCTGGTCCATGGGGTCACAAAGAGTCGGACACGACTAAATGACTAAACAACAACAACAACAAGCAAAAGAAGAAGTGGGGGGGGGGGTTCAAATAGGATTGAATTCTTTATTCTTTTCTCTCTCTTTTTAGCATTTTCTGGCTGAAGAACCAGTTTATTTGTTTCTTATTTCGTCATAAAACACTGAATTCCAGTTGCAAAAACCCCAGGAAAACCTCATTGTGTGTGAATAAGAAATAAGGGGGAGGGGGAATAGTAGATGTATGCCTGATTTTAGGAACTGCTTATTGAATGTATATTTTAATGAACTATTTTTTTCAATTAAGTTTCAACATTTTAAACATATACAGCCAGAACACAATTTCACATTTTCTCTGATTTTTATCGACTTCCCACCCTTTTTTCAATGGAGTTGTTGTTTCACTCCTTCTAACTATCAGATCATAACCACAATATTATAATCTAATTACTTCTGTTGCCCATAGCTCAAATCCTGCTCATGAGTTCACCATACTATAACATTTCTTTAAATAGCCTGAAAAAGGCATCCATTCCTCCATAAAACACTCGCCATTAGATTCTCTTAATTTTGCTGTTAATTTTGCCAGTTTGGTATAGACCATTATCTTACTTATCCATTATTCTTTGGTTGGAAATTCTTCTTCGTTCCCACATTCATTCATTCATTCACTCACGTAAAAGGTCATACTCTACCTTTCCTTACAAAGTTTCATTTGTTATTTATTTTATTTTATTAATGTAGGGTAGGAAAGGTTCTTCAGGCATCACGTCTGTTCCACAAAACAACAGCAAACCAGCTATATTATTAGAAAGATGTCAAATACTCAAAATACAGAAATGCAGGATATAGCACCATCAACTATTTTGAACTAGCATATACTTTAAAATATGCATTTGTGGAGTCCATGAAAAGCAACACCACATCATCTGTGAACATGTTGACCACCTGCTCTCTCCTCTTGATCTATTGCTTAGTTTGCCCATTGTAAAATGTTTTGAGGATATAGTAAAAGTGGGGCTGAGAAACAAAGGGACCCCTGCTTGGTTCCCCTCCCAGAATGTCTTGATACCACTCATAAAATCAAATGAGACAATCCCAGAAGTGCTTTGTGTTACATGTTACTTGTAAATATTATGGGGAAAATAATTTATTTTTATTTCTAAATTAAAGAATGTCTGTGTGTGAGAGGAAGGGGCTATCTCTCTAGGGTCTTGCTACTAAGATGGCTAAAATCCACCCTCCAGAACCCCCAGACAACCCCCATTAAAGTACTATTTTGTAAATCTTATACACAGCCCTCCAGTTCCAAGAAAGTGTTGAAAAAGACACGTAAAGCAATGATTGTGCATTTGTCAATCAGTAAGGATTTACTACATTCTTTTCCAGCCCCTTCTCTATAGTCTGATATGTGACACTCTATTTCTAATGAATAATTGTGCTTCTGTTGGTGTCCGGAAAATTTAGAAGTCTAAAATTTAGTTGACATGCAGTTACTATGTAAGATGTGTGTGTGTATTACTACGTAACATACAAAGGTTGTGTGGTAACTGCACATCATCCAATTATGTGAGCATGTAATAAAACATGTGTATTTTCAAAGTTGTTATGCGAGATTGCTCTGGTATCAATTTGACGAAGTCTCCAACCTGCGAGTTTAAGTGCCATCTCCAAGACGTTACATTGCTCTTTAAATTGTAAGAAAAAATTATCGTGAGCTGCCCTCAGCTCTCTGCAAGGAGGAAAAGTGGGTTGTACATTTGAAATAATAAATATCGTATTTCATTTTTGTCTGCTACAGTCGTTAACCAAAGCAAGTGAACTGTTACAAGGCAAGCCCATGCCTATCTACTCAGAAGTCCCACTGAGTTCGCCTTAAGAGAGAATTTATGAAAATGATATATAGGTGGTACATGACCCCAGTCAAGCTTGCAAAAATCTATCATTTGCCCGACAATAAATGTTGGAAATGTAAGGAAAATGAAGGTACATTCTTTCACCTTTGGTGGACGTGTCCCAGGATTAAGGCGTTCTGGGAAATGATATATAATGAATTGAAAAAGGTATTTAAATATACCTTCTTGAAGAAACCAGAGGCCTTTCTCTTGGGCATGGTCGGCCAATTGGTGCCAAAGAAGGACAGAACTTTTTTTATGTATGCTACAACAGCAGCAAGAATACTCATCGCAAAGTATTGGAAGACGCAAGATCTACCCACTCTGGAAGAATGGCAGATGAAATTGATCGACTGTATGGGACTGGCAGAATTGACGAGCAGAATCCGTGACCAGGGAGAAGAGTCGGCTGAAGAAGATTGGAAAAAATTCAAGGACTATTTACAGAAATATTGTAAAATTTAAGAAAGTTTGTTGGTGTTGGATTGAAATTGAGAGGTTTCTAGCTGCAATGATATATAAGAACATAGACGGGGGGGGGAAGGGTTTGAAAAATAAGGTAATGTTACAAGCTGTAATGCTTTAAATGAAGGATTTGCTGAACAAATAATCTTAATTGGGATACAAGAAGGAGAAGAATGAGGAGGTCTGAGAAATTTGTTATCTAAAAGTATGGTTTATGAATTTTATGCCTTTGTTTAATGTTTCTGTTTGTTTTGTTTGTTTGTTTGTTTAAAAAATTGGAAAACTTAATAAATATTTTTTTAAAAAAAAAACAGAAGTCCCACTGACTTCAATGAGACGTACTCCTATGTATGCGTATATATGGTGCTACCATCAAGATACCAAACTTGCCAGTATTTATTTATACAAATATTCTCCCAATATAAACAGAGTCATTGGCTGATATCTAGCATTAGTCATATTCAAAGCAGACCCATTGAAATCAATGTGCATAAGTCATACTCAGAATAAAGTCATTAGAATCAACGGACTTTGATTTCAGTGGATCTACTCTGGGTTTGACTAACACTGGCGATCTCCTATTCTGTTTCAACAAGGAAGCCCCAGTCTTTTTACTGGAGTATCTTCCTTGTACATTTAACTCAAGGAAGCCCATCTGCCGGTGCAAAATAAATGAATGCACAGATCAGCTCCTTCCATTTAAATTAATGGGGAACTTAATATGCACAGGAGATGCTTAAGTGTATCTGATAGGTAAACCTTTGGACTGAGGTAAGATGAGTTTGCATCCCATTAGTTTGAGACCAGAACAATATGCCTTTAAGTTTTTTAAAAAATAATAAATGGAATGCGATAAAACAGAGTTTGTTGGGAATGTTTCTCTGTACACATTTCATCAGAAAACAATACAAAAAAAAGCACTGGCTGGTGCAAAAGTTTTGTTTTTGACACAAAAATGAATATGAGCGAGGAAAAATGTGATTGAGGTGCACATTTAAATGTTAGGGGGAGTGTGGAGTTTACATGCTGTTCTCTATTCCACCTGTGTGCACAGAAGCTCTTTATCTCTAAGGCAACATACATTCCATATGAGAAATGGGGTTGCCATGGTATCTACAGTTTAAAAAATATTGAATAGTAGATCTGAAAGAAACATAAAATTGATTTAACAAGTTGTCATGTAAGTTACTCTGGCCCATAAAAAAAATAATAACCAAACACCTTTTCATTTTATGAAATGGTTTATTTTTAAATATACATACAGGATGCTTTAAATATATATATATATATTTAGAGATAAGTATTCCAGCTGTTATTAACTTTAACCTTGCTAATATACAACCACCCTCAATAGCAAGAAAACCTAGATAAATTTTTGAGCTCTGTATCTTCTCTTAGTTTGGAAGATGGGCAGAGTATGATTAAGGTAAACTGCTGGGCCATTTGGTGAAGTTATTGATCCAATGAAAGATGATGTACGCTTGTTAATGACACATGCTGCCACTGTGGGCCAAACTACACTGCATAAATTGCTCGCCTTTTATACAGACTGAGGTGGCCCAGCCCGTTTTGCCACCTGAGGCAAAATGGGGAGGTCCCACTGCCACCCACCACTGCCCCACCACCAAAGCCTTGCTTACCAGGGTCGTGCAGCGGCAGTAGCTTCTGCCGAGATCTCTCAGGAGCTCCACAAGATCTTCCGACATCTTGCTGAAAGCCACTACTACCTCTCCTCGCTTTTTCAGTAGTGGTGGCAGGGGAGGGGGAGGTAGTATTGGGGCCACCGCCCTGCAGGATTCGACCACCTGAGACGAATGCCTCAGGACGCCTCTGTTAGGATATAGTTCCATTCCACCTTTAGAACAGGCATGTAGAGTTGTTGTATGTCACATATCTGTTTACTTCCAGCACAGTCTTTTGCCTATACTGCTTTTTGCTTGGACACGAAGGGAAGCAGACATGTTTTTATTTTGTCCTGATGCTGAATAAGCGCTTGTAAATATGCTTACATGTGCCTCTGTCCTCCACTTCCGTTGTGAAGAGTTATTCACTCTGCTGATTAGAGTGTGCTCAGTTTCTGAAGGCTTCTGAGGCTTGAGTCACTGATTGATGCTGTTCCGAGAACCGGAGTTTGCCCGGCTACCGTCCGGTGGCTGGAGCCAGCTGGGGGCCTGCCAAATGCCCCCGTCTCCCCGGACACATCCCAACAGCCTCATGGGTGGGCCTGCAGACACAGCCAGGGGCTCTGTCAGTATATTATGCCAGGCTCCACCCAGGTCTCGCCACGACCCTCTTTGGGCCTTCAGCCCTGGACACATGGGGGGGGAAATGTGTAGCAGGATGGGATCCCAATATGCACACCCACACACCCAAACCCTCGGCACACTTTTGCCCACACAGGTCCAGGTCAATCTTCTGGAGGGGGTTATGCCAACTTCCACTAAAAATATCCCAGATGTGTTGACTGTTTAAAAGGGAAAAAAATCTACCCTGGTGTTCCTTTTAAAAAAACAGACAACAAAAATGTAAGACAAATATGATAAAACAAAATTTTAAAATGAGTAAAAGCTGCGAAACACACACAAGACAAAGCAGTTATTAAAACAATTGGCTGTCATCCTATAGTAAATACGATCCAAAATGACAAATTAAAAACTCTGTTTTCAATTGACTGGAGTACAAGAGTGTGGTGACTGGGGGATCTTCTTCAGAACATCGGCCTCAGCCTCACTGGAGAAAGATCTTTGCCAGGCAAATCTACATAACTCCTTCTTGGAGTCCCTCCTCGGCTGGCCTGCCAAGACAGCAGCTCTCTTGTGGAACAACACGACTTGCAAACTAGAGAAAGGAGAAGAAGAAATAAAACCTTCTCCATGGATGGGATTCAAATGCATAATGAGCTTCCACGGGTGACAAGAATGACTCAGAGTTTAGCCAACTTTCGGGCACACTGAATAATCTTCCTTGATGAAGTATTTCAGTCATGACTGTAGTGATGGGACCCAAGAGAGAATAAGAATATGTTTCAGAGCAAGGCTCCCTATAATGAGAGGAAGGCAGAAGAGAGGAAATGCATTGAAGCCCAGTGGGAGCATTGCTATGCAACTCTAAATAGCCTTACTCATGCAGAGGTATTAAGGTAATAGCCACAGTATTTTTTTTTTATTATTATTATTTTTAAGGAAGGATAGTCACATTGAGAGGAAAAGAGAGATGGGGAAAGATTCCTGGATTGTGCCTTGCCATTCCTTTGGTGGCAGGACAGAATGGTAGGTGAGAATTTTGCCTCTAGCTTGCTGGAGCGTTGCAGATTATATGTGGGAACTGCACTGACGGTATCTTTGTAGATCCTGACAAAGCAGCAATAGTTTTATATGGTGATGTGGCTGAACTCTGCAAAGTAGTCAGAATGATAATGTGATAAAGCAGTAATCCTCAGACTTTGTCCCTGACGACCTGCTAGATTCTAGTCTATTGAATTCTTCCAGGCTCTGTGCGGATCCACCAGGTTCTCCTTGTCTCTGTCTCCATCTTCCAAATTGGTCCCTGGTGCTGCTTTCTTGGCTCCACCATCTGATCCCACCTTGCAGCCAGCATTTTTTGTGAAATTGTCAGCTGGCAACCCTACCTATGGCTCCTGATGAAAGTCACACAGATTGCAATTCTTCGCAGAAAAGCAATGATTTCATAGTCTTCTCTCTGGTGCACTAGTTTTCTTTGTGTGAGAAATGATGGGACAGGTTTCAAGCTTATAATTCCTAGGAATTATACGGTATTCTCGGAATGTATAGATGGGTCCAAGCTCCTCCACCAATATATCCATCAACCAAGTGAACGCTGATCCAAATTATAGCTGGGATACGAAGCGTTAAGGTTTATTGTGCAGATGCTACAAACCCTTCCATCATCATACATAACATTTATATACCACTTTTGAGTGCCCAAAGTGCTGCACATGCATCTGTTGCTCCACCCACCTTGCTTCTGACTCCACCCACTTTTGTCCCTGGTCCCAGTCACCACTAGCAAACAACCCCCAGCTGTCTCACCATGAACATGAGCTAAGCTCTGAACTAAGCTATAGCAACCTGATTTCCTTTTCAGGATACCAGCTCTTCTCTTCTCCCTTTACCTATCAACGTGAAAGACTAATTGCCTATCACTAGGGCAAATCTCTGTTGCCTTCTCAGCATGGAAAACTGTGCATGACAATCTGTGTGACAATGTGAATGCTCAGAGCTGGCCAACTGCTGGTACCCTAGCACCACTGGTTTTTTTTTGGGGGGGGGGAGTCCAGCAGATGGCATTTTTCCAGGGACCTTCTCAAACCTCTGCACACTTCTTTGTAGGCCATGGAGTCCAACACAGTGGTGGATTTAGGGGTGCGCAACTGGTTGAAGGCTGATCGCCGAAGAATTGATGCTTTTGAATTATGGTGCTGGAGGAGACTCTTGAGAGTCCCATGGACTGCAAGAAGATCAAACCTATCCATTCTGAAGGAAATCAGCCCTGAGTGCTCACTGGAAGGACAGATCCTGAAGCTGAGACTCCAATACTTTGGCCGCCTCATGAGAAGAGAAGACTCCCTGGAAAAGCCCCTGATGTTGGGAAAGATGGAGGGCACAAGGAGAAGGGGACGACAGAGGACGAGATGGTTGGACAGTGTTCTCGAAGCTACGAACATGAGTTTGACCAAACTGTGGGAGGCAGTGGAAGACAGGAGTGCCTGGCGTGCTCTGGTCCATGGGGTCACGAAGAGTCGGACACAACTAAACAACAACAACAACAACAAAAATATGGATGCAAAATTCATGGGAGCTGAGATCTCCCTAAGACCACGCATCCTCAAAGTTCCTTGAAACCTTCTTAACACTAGGAACCCCCCACCCACAAATTGTCAAAATTCAAAGAGAGCTTTGAATTCTTTCTATAAAAGGTTTTTAAAAATATTTTATATTTTTGCATTGTTTTCAACCGTTTCATGAGAAGCTTCAAGCTTTGGAGCAGGCTGAATATAAATAAGTAAATGAGAAAATAAAAACCTAAAGAAACAAAAAAAAGCCTTTAGTCTGCTGGTGGGAGGGGGCTGTGCTGCTGATTATACATAGCATATTTGTGTGGAAGATGGGAGATCACCCCTCACACCCCACATTGTGTATGCAGCGTGGTAAGAAGAACAAAAGAGTTGCTAAAATACTGCTGTAAACAAAGAAAATGAGAGGGTGTATATCATAATTAAAATGTTACTCTTTTAATTAGTCATTTATTGCACTGAGATCTGGACATAAATATGCCAGTGAATCCTATCTGTAAATAATGAAAAGGCATGGATTTTTTTTTCCCCTATCAAGAAGGTTAATAGTTTAATTGTATACTGTTATTCTTACATTAAAAGCTGCATACCTGGTGAGCTTTATCGGGTAACAGGGACTTTTAAATGTGCCAATGTTTCTACCAAAGTAACACGGGTCAATTGCAAAAGGGATAACCATAATGATTAAATCATTAAAATTTTGTCTATGCTTCACAGAGCATAGAGAAAATTAACTTCCCACCAACCTCATTTTTCTGCTGAACATGAAATAATGATTTTCTGCCAGTATAATTACAAAGCTAACATCTGATAGAGTCAGCATCCAGGGGGGATTATCACATGCATGAGTATTAGACCTCATTACCAGCTTGACTGCAAAATTATTACATCTTGTAATTGGATGGTGAGATTTATATACAGATTGGCCGGGTTCTCTGTAAGATTGTAATTACAAGCTTCGATGGTTCGCTACTTATCACACGGTGCAGGAGGAGGCAAAAACAAGCAGAGGGAAGACCATTTCATTAAGCCATAACCCTATCAAGGGAGGAGCATTGTAACATCCCGGTATTTATTAGGCCAAACAGAGCTGTTTGCAGAAGGAGAGGCCATTTATTACTGCCTGACAAATGGGATTTCATTTATTTAACCTCGGCGAGATCTATTTCAGTAAAATGTACAAACGAGCCATCCATTTTATGATTCCAGAGTCAACGCCTCAATTATCTAAAGGCTAACTGACTGTTAAAGCACCCATCTGCTAGGGCAAATCCATTGATTTAATTTGCTTCGTGCAACTGAATGATTCTTAGCCAGGGAGAGTGGAGGGGGGGGGAGAGTGGAGGGAGGGGGCAGCTGGTGGTTTAGGAGAATGCAGAAGAGTGATTCCGCATCTGTGTGCGCGCGTCTGTCTTCTGTGCATGTGCTTGTGTGCGTGCACACCATTGCCTGTGTGGGTTTAATCCTTCGGCACAATGGAAGGAGGCGATCAATAGCAGCTTAAATTTTATGAGACAAGGAGTTAAGTTGTTCAGCTCGAGCCAGAACACCTTTGTTCTACCATAACAAGTAATCTCTGCGGTGGAATTAATATTGACAAGCTGGCTTCTTTGTAGCTAATTTTGTAGGCGCCTGAGCCAATCAGGAGGCTGGCAGTAATAGAGTTGTTATTAGACTTCATTATAAAGGCTGTGGATCAATGGCTACACTAGGAGGCAGAGAGGACACGTCGCAGCAGAATGCATATGTATGCTCAAGGAAATGAAATCCTTTTAATGCCCTTGTGATAATTTATTCCATATTTCTCTTTGACATTTCTAAAAAATACACACACACACACTCCCCAGTGAGTTTTTCAGCTTTATCAAAGCTACAGGAATCTGACAGGGAAAGAGCAGTGACTGAGGAAATCAGACAGATACTGTTCTTTCGCTGTGCATTTAATTCTGAAGCACAAGTCTTCAGATGCCGAGTGAACGTCCCGCAGTTTAATCGAAGCTACATAACCCGGTTTGGGTGAAACTCAGTCTGGTACTTCTAAGAATTGATGCTAAAGCGGCCTCACTTCAGAAATTACAGTATGGTGTGTTCTGGACATCATTCCTTCGCCATGTCCCTTTCCAAATGGCTACGGGAATCAAGATGCTGTGCACACATCAGTCTAAGAATTAAGTCCTAAGTGTACATACCAAGTTTTATTACTGTGGGTTTGACATCTTGAAAAATGAGAGGGTTGTAGTTGGTGTTGAAACTTGAAATGGGTAATTGTGTTCTGTATATAGCAACTGTTGTGGAAGGCTTAGAGGAAGGCATAGAAATCAAGAACTTTAAACAAGATCAGAACTAACACAGAAAGCTCCAGACAACTAAGTCTAGTGCCACCTAGTGATGAAACTAGATTATGACATTATCCACACACCAAATTCCCTTCTATCTCTGTCACTGAAATATGCTTTTGTTATATACTGCACTCCCACCCATTCCTCTGAAAACAAATGCCAAAAAAAAAATTCATTTTCTGAACTGCAAGGACAAAAAAGACTTCATTCAAATAATTAATATAAGCTATAATATCCCCTTGGAAAATCATCATGGTGATAGGCAAACCTTTCATCCCAACTCCTCAAACCGTCTATTTTATGGATTCTATGTTTTCCTCTATTCTCTCATCTGGAGGCATCACTGTGCAAAAATGTCTTTACATCTGGGGAGAGCCTGGGGTGTCGCAAGGCATGCCAAAAGCTCCTTTCCCCACACTTTCTAGAGAAGAATGCTTATGTCATTGCACTTTCTAAATATCCTCTCCTACTCATCTAAATCCACCCAACATCTCCATAACAAAGGGGAGGTCTTTTCATAAATATAATAAGAGAGCCGGGTTATGTCTGGTGAATTTCTGTAGAGCGGGTAGTCACCCAACTCAGGTGCCACTATTAAACAAGGCTCTCTGCCTACTAACATCCATTTTACTCCTCAAGAATCTTGCCCAAGAAGGCGAGATTGGAAACAAGATGGTAATTTCTTAGATTTTCTGAATCCAGGAAGGGTTTACACTGCCTCCTTCAAGCAGCAAAGGACCACCCCCTCTTGTAAAGAGGCATTGATCACCTCCCTGGCCCAGCCAGCTGTTCCCTCCCTGCTGATTTTTTTCATCCAAGTGGTCGCCCTGACTGATCCAAGCACCTTGTCCACATCCTCAAGCCTTACCAACTGAAACTTATCCAACACAACAGGACTAGACTGTTCTCTGGACGTCCCCTGAGATTCATCTGCTATAACAGCAGAGTCAAGGTCTTGGTGGATGCAAGCGATTTTATCCTCAAAATGCTTTGCAAACAAATCAAGCTACCGTTGGTTCTATCACCTCCTTTAGGCCAGCCTGTAAAAGGCCCCGTACGACCCGGAAAAGCTCTGCCAGATGACATGATGAGGATGCAATGGAGTCAGCAAAGTATGCCTTTTTTGTTGCCTTCGCTGCCACTAGGTAGGCTCAGTGATGAGCCCAAACTAGGGTTTAATTGCATTCAACTAGAGTTTTCCTCCACTCGTGTTTGAGCCGTCTTCCAGCTGCTTTTCTCACCCTAAGCTCAGAAGTATACCAGGGAGCCAAATGGGCTGTACTGAGTGGGAGAGGGATTGTGTCAACAGCCAGAGCCATTTGGATGTTCCAGAAGTCGGCCAGGGCTTTGACAAGAGGGCCAGTCATTTCAGCTGGAAAATCCCCAGACAACCAGAAACCCCTTGGACCTATCACTCTTCTGCAGAGGGGGAAAGGTGCTGAAAGGAATTACATTCATAAACAGGCAAAGCTCCTTTAACAGCCCACACACACACACACACACACACACACACACACACACACCATTTATTAAGAATACAAGGATGCAAGGTTGTGGCTTAGGTACCTCTAGAATGCTGGATGCAATTCTTATCTCATCTTATTCATTGCAACCATCCAAATGAGCCCAGTGAATTAAGATTCAGTTCCTGCCATTCTTTTTATATGCTTGTACATTACATTGTTCAGGAAAACATGAACTGACATCACTCCTCAAGAGTCAATAACTTATTCTTTCACTATGTTCAGCACATTAACCTGGAGCATTTGTAAATGCATTTTCCATTGATCAGATAAACTGTTTGCAGAGTATTTTATTACGCCTCTCCCGCCAAAAACAGAAAAAACAGATTCACCAATCGAGTCATCTTCTCAAACCATGGAGTGTTAACCTGTGCTTAACGGGCAGTGCTACACTTTTAATAGGGACACGGGTGGCGCAGTGGGTTAACCCACAGAGCCTAGGGATTGCCGATCAGAAGGTCGGCGGTTTGAATCCCAGCGAGGGGGTGAGCTCCTGTTGCTTGGTCCCTGCTCCTGCCAACCTAGCAGTTCGAAAGCATGTCAAAGTGCAAGTAGATAAATAGGTACCGCTCCGGTGGGAAGGTAAACGGTGTTTCCGTGCGCTGCTCTGGTTCGCCAGAAGCAGCTTAGTCATGCTGGCCACATGACCCGGAAGCTGTACGCTGGCTCCCTCGGCCAATAAAGCGAGATGAGCGCTGCAACCCCAGAGTCAGTCACGCCTGGACCTAATGGTCAGGGGTCCCTTTACCTTTACACTTTTAATATTGAGGGTGGGGGTGGAGTGCCAGTACTGCATACGATTGAGCACCCCCCAGAAAAATGGGAAATGTGGGGCTTGAAAACCTCCATCACTACTTTTCCTGGTTGCATTAAAAGTATTTACTCATTTATTTACTTATTTATTTATTCGATCTTTACAGTAATACTTCACCTTTAGTTAGCCCCTTTAGATAGCAGATCACATGGATAATGTTGTAATCCTTGAAGGGATGCATTGACAATGTGTAAGGCAGGTGAGCATTTTTATCTATATATTGCAGATGAGAGCAGAGACTAAAGATGGGAAAGAGCATTTTTGCAGAAGGCCATCTACAGCTTCCAGTTTTGTATCTCAGTCTCCAAGCTGTTACATGACATATGCTGCACCAACTCTTACAGCTAGTGATGGACAGCTGTGTGGATTTCAGTTTCTCATTTTTCCAATCTTAAATTTGCTTTTCTCATCGGTCTATGAACTTTTTTTTTTAATCCACATGAAAATGTGCATGTATTTTGGGGTTCATTTCTCCTAACATATGCCTTTTTACAAGCAATTGAGTGCCAGATTGGCCCTATAGAGACATAGGGCTCCACTACTGACATGTGATTCCACAAGAGACCAATCTGAATAGGAAATCTAACACTGTATTTTGACTTAGAGGGCTAAAACCTCACCCTATTGGTCCACTGCAGATCACATGTGGGACTTCCAGAGCAGGACATCTGGTGACTTCACTAGATTTCATTTTCATGGTGGGACTTCTGTGATGAAACTTCAGGTGGCATCATCAATCAGACTAAAAGGTGTGGGACTTAAGTACAGTGGTACCTCGGGTTAAGAACTTAATTCATTCCGGAGATCCATTCTTAACCTGAAACTGTTCTTAACCTGAGGTACCACTTTAGCTAATGGGGCCTCCCACTGCCGCTGTGCAATTTCTGCTCTCATCCTGAAGCAAAGTTCTTAACCCGAGGTAATTTCTGGGTTAGCGGAGTCTGTGACCTGAAGCATCTGTAACCTGAAGCGTCTGTTAACGCAAGGTACCACTGTAATTTGACAGGAGTTGTGCTATATATACTACTAACATTGTATAGAGATTATGGATACCAATCTACATTTTAAGTCTGAAGCTTGACCTCTATACATGTTTTAAAGGGGAGCAAGAAAAGCTGTAAAATAAATAATTGGAATTTGATATTTCCAACTGAGAGTAGTTAGCGTGCTTGTTTGCCCTACAGTTCTTCCTTCCAGGTTCAAAGCATGCCTCAGCACCTGCACTTGCTATCAAGAGAGCTAAAAAGACACAGAACACTACAATGCAGTATCTGCCTTGAAAACTGCGATTTGGAAGGTGAAAGTTGGAGCTTTTGGGACATTTGGACTTAAAAGGAGTAAGAAACAAGATTCAGGCTCCACTTTTAAGTATGGAGGTCTGGCTGGAAGAAATATGGACCCTATCGGGACAGAGCTTCTCCGAGATCTGGTGTTTAATATTAAGGACTACCAAAAAAACCGGCAGAGAGGAATTGAGAGAGAATTAAGAGCCTCGGACGTGAGGTCTCCAGGCTGATAGTAGACTAAGACTGATGGACATTTGTTGGGGATTGAAACCGGGAAAGGGGTGGGGTGGGGTTTGGGAATCCAAAGGGTGCAGAATGATAATCTGTTTTTTTTATTTTGTTTTGTTATTAGTATGAAAAATGGGGAATTCGTGGAAGGGAAGTTGGGTCGACTTTAGAAAAAAGTTTTAAGAATGAGCACTGATGTTTAAATATTGATGTTTATAAGTTAAAATTGTTTTTTTTTTTGTTTTTTTAATGAATTAAATATAAAAAGGTCAAAAATTGGGGACAAGAACTTGTTGAATTAACAATTTGAATTGGAATATAAGAAGGGGAGGTGTGGGGAAGTCAGGGAAATATGTTATTGAAAATAAGGATTGTAAACTTTATGTGTTTTTAACTTTTTTGTTTTTTCTTTTTGAATTTTTAATGTATAAAGGTGGAAAAACTCAATAAATATCTTTTTTTAAAAAAAATGAAAACTGCGATTTGGGGTAGAAAGTTGGTGTGTGCGCATTCAGAATACCATTCTACATTTTACTGTTTGTAAAGTCCAGAACCCATTTTCAAGGAGTCTAAGAAACATGCAAAGGATATCATAACGCAATATCTACCTTCATTATTGAGAAATCACAGTGAAACCTGGTTTGCAAAGCTTGTAAATAGCATCTCAATAGCAGCCGCTTTCTTCAGTATGACCGATAACTGCAAAATGAGGTCTTTTGTTGAACCTCACTCACTCATCTCTTATTTTCAAGAACACCACACCTTAACTCTATGCAAATCTCTTTTAAACAAATCTAGGGAAAATCTAGGGACGCGGGTGGCACTGTGGGTAAAACCTCAGTGCCTAGGACTTGCCGATCGTATGGTCGGTGGTTCGAATCCCCGCGGCGGGGTGAGCTCCCGTCGTTCGGTCCCAGCTCCTGCCCACCTAGCAGTTCGAAAGCACCCTTAAGTGCAAGTAGATAAATAGGTACCGCTTTATAGCGGGAAGGTAATGGCGTTTCCGTGCGCTGCACTGATGCAGGCTCGCCAGAGCAGCTTTGTCACGCTGGCCACGTGACCCAGAAGTGTCTGCGGACAGCGCTGGCTCCCGGCTTCTTAAGCGAGATGAGCACGCAACCCCAGAGTCGGTCACGACTGGCCCGTATGGGCAGGGGTAACTTTACCTTTACCTAGGGAAAATTAGCTTGGTTTATTAATGTTAGCTATGAAGAATGTTTTGGGGGTGTAGATCTAGAATTTATATTGTTCCTTTAAAAATATATCCATGACTCTACTTTGCCCTTGTTTCTGACAAAACAGAACATAAATCTGATCATGAAGTCCAGATAAAATCACTGTTCACCTTATAGCTATAGTTCACAATCATAGTGGACAAGATCACACAGGGGATAAGGTCACAGAAACTCTTTGGTGTCTTCTACCCTGTGATATTATCAGGAACTCAACCCTAAAGCAATAGAAACAGACTGATAAAAAAAAAATAGAGGGAAAAGGGAACTGTGATAATAAATCAACTCAACTGCAGAGAATGTGCCAGGGAAAACAATATTGATTTTCCTCTTCCTCTTCTTCTTTTTTTTTACAAGTCGGTGCACAGATTTGTCAGACAAAAGAATAGAGATGTCAGACCCCACAGAGTCAAACACTAATATTAAGACAAAAAGAAACTCCTCTGCTAGGGTAGTGACAAAATTTGTGCCGAGCCGTGCTTATCAGCCGAAGGTGCGATATTTTATCATCTCCCACATACAGAATACTCATATAATCTGTTATTAAATAATAAACAGGGATTTGTACCCCCTTGGTTTCATCTATAAAAAGTTTGCTAGGGTGAAGAATCGCAAGCAATGGGTGGGCAAGTCCAACATGGCAGTGAAGCTGCTCTTGCCAACTGAACAGAAAGATGTTTCAGTCTTCACCTGAGGGAGGTGACTTAGTGGTCATCAGCAGTGACCATGCAGTTACCTCCCTAGGTGGTGCTGGTACATGCATCTTGGATAATCTTCCCCAGAAAAAAAGAGCTTCAGTTCCAAAATCATGGACAGATACAGAGTGGAGGATAGTTAAAACAATATCAGGGAATATAAGGCATTCCAAACTTCTTTTCTGTGCCACTTAAAAGGAAATATAACAAGGGCTTGAGGAATGAAGGCCTGAGCAAAAATGGGGGATGCATTGAACAAATATTTTTCCCCACCACAAAATGTGCCTGTCTTACTTTCAATGGGTTTTCCACCCAGTGAGGCCGCTGCAGAGACATGGCATCACACACACATTCGAGTGCCCAGCATCCACACCACCTTACATTCAGGCAGGAGCAATAGTGCACCTTTGTGCCTGGGCAGCTTCTGAACCATTTTATTTTATTTTATTTTTATTTTTTGGCTTGGAAAACAGCCCTTCTACTTGCTAGTAACAATGGTGCATAACCAAACAAACCCCTGTGTTGCAAAATGTGACTCAGCAATATCGAAAGCAACATGATGGCCAGAAACAATTACAGTGGTACCTCAGGTTACATACACTTCAGGTTACATATGCTTCAGGTTACAGACTCCGCTAACCCAGAAATAGTGCTTCAGGTTAAGAACTTTGCTTCAGGATGAGAACAGAAATCATGCTCCGGTGGTGCGGCGGCAGCAGGAGGCCCCATTAGCTAAAGTGGTGCTTCAGGTTAAGAACAGTTTCAGATTAAGAACGGACCTCTGGAACGAATTAAGTACGTAACCAGAGGAACCACTGTACAGTACAGAAAACTTTACGGAATATTATATTTTCAGTTAATGAAGAAATTACACATATTTCTACGAGTGTTTGTTGAAGTAACTGGCTGATGAAGAACTGAACGAAACAGTAGAGTTAAGAGTTGGACATCAGAATTGGACATTTGCCGATTATACAAAGCTTTACAAGCTTGAGCTCTTGACTTATTCAAGGACTTTCAGAGACTTCAGTTTGATAGTTTTGATGTTTTGCATTCTTCCATAAAGTTTTCTATACTGTAATTGTTTCTGGCCATCATGTTGCTTTCGATATTGCTGAGTAACAATGGTGCTGCAGGAAGAGCCAGTCAGAGGCAGCTGGAGCTAATTTGGAGCAAAAGCAACGCTAATGCAAAGAGCATTTCTCCCCACTCTGAATTGACTTTGTTTGCCATCAGTGATGTTGCCATAGAAACAACTTTAATTGGCTGTGGGGCAATGCTGCTGTTACCGGAGCGCATTGCTCTCTTTGGGCCTTCACTCACAATGTGGACAGAGGAAGGAGGACTAATGAGCGTAGACTGGCTATCCCCCTCATGCACAAGCAATTTTCATTGCATGAAGGCAATGTGCTTGAACGGGGCTTTTAAAGTGTCTAGTTGTTTAAGTGAAGTGTTTGTGGACTTTTCTCACATCATTGCAGTTTTCATGGAGACTCCCACCATATTTCTGGGAGAGGTTCTATGCTGACTTGCAGACCAGCACTCCTATGGCTTCAGTATTTGTTCTGAACTTCAGAATTAGACAGAGTTTAAGTTGTTGTTGTTTTTAAAGAGCCAGTGTGGTGTAGTGGTTAAGAGCGGGTTAAGAGCGGTAGTCTCGTAATCTGGGGAACCGGGTTCACGTCTCCGCTCCTCCACATGCAGCTGCTGGGTGACCTTGGGCCAGTCACACTTCTCTGAAGTCGCTCAGCCCTACTCACCTCACAGAGTGTTTGTTGTGGGGGAGGAAGGGAAAGGAAAACGTTAGCCGCTTTGAGACTCCTTCGGGTAGTGATAAAGTGGGATATAAAATCTAAACTCTTCTTCTTCTTCTTCTTCAAGGTAAAGGTAAAGGATCCCTGACAGTTAAGTCCAGTCGCGAACGACTCTAGGGTTGCAGCGCTCAGCTCGCTTTACTGGCTGAGGGAGCAGATGTTTGTCCGCAGACAGTTTGTCCGGGTCATGTGGCCAGCATGACTAAGCCGCTTCTAGTGAACCAGAGCAGCGCATGGAAACGCCATTTACCTTCCCACCGGAGCAGTACCTATTTATCTACTTGCACTTTGATGTGCTTTCGAACTGCTAGGTTGTCAGGAGCTGGGACCAAGCAACGGGAGCTCACCTCGTTGCGGGGATTCGAACCGCCAGCCTTCTAATCGGCAAGCCCTAGGCTCAGTGGTTTAGACCACAGTGCCACCCACACCCCAATGTTGTTTTTATCAAATCAAATTTATTAAAACGGTCACAGACCAGATTAACTCGTACAGCTAGTCAGCAAAGCATAACACCGGAAAAAACAAAGGACAATTTCAATACAGATTAGGCCATAACAGCAATTTAAAATTAGACAGCATAAATAAAATTAAGTATTTGCCTTTGCCTGCATATTGGCATTGGAAAGCTCTTGTTTCCTGCGCCTAATAGCGGCTACACAGAATTTGGCAACATTGATCGTAATTTCAGGAACCTTATCTTCTACCAAGGCTCTCATACGTTGGAGTTCTGGTTCATTTTTAAGCTTTTGTAGAACTGGGGCAATAAAGGTCAGGCGTAGATCCTCGTAGTAACTACAGTGCAGCAATACATGCAGACTTGTTTCCACTTCCGATGAGCCACATGGGCAAACACGTGACTCATATGGTTTGCCCTCATATCTGCCTAGCAGCAGGGCAGAGGGCAGAACGTTAAATCTGGCCAGGGTAAAGGAGTGTCTGTACTTAGGTATTTGTAAATCAGCCAGATAATTTGCGGGTGAGAACCCTCTCCCAAAGTCTCTAATTGTGGCATGTTTCTCCATTTTGCCCATATGACATTGCAGCTCTATGTCCCTAATGCGTTGAAGCACTTGACTTCTGGCTCTCTCATATCCTGCCGCTATCAAGATCTGCGGGGAGAATCCCAAGCTTCTTATCTTTTCAAACAGGGAAGCTTTCCAGGTAGAATGAAAGGTGTCTAAGAGTGTTAAAGGAGCCAAACCGGCCGGGGAAAAAATAAGTTTTAACCAGTAGTGTATCTTTAGAATCCACAACCGCGCGTTAATGGGTGGTTGTCCAACTTCTAAGCGGACAGCTATATTAGATACACAGGGGGGGATCCCCAATAAACACCGATAGAATTTTGTTTGAAATGCCTCCATAGGCGCAAAATTTTTAAAACTGCAAACCTGGGATCCATAAGTGAGTTGTGGGAGTATTTTTGCAGCAAAAACCTGGGAGGCCGCTGGAATGTATTTACCCCCTTTCCCGTGAAAAAATCTTATAAGGGCTTTATTGGCCCTTCCTGCGTTGGCAATGGCGTTTTTCATCTGTTGGTGCCACGAGACCCTTTCCTGAAAAGTTATTCCCAGGTATTTGAAAGTTGCTACCTGGTCAATAGGTTGACCGTTAATTCTCCATTTGTGTTTCCTTCTTTTTTTTGAAAACACCATAATTTTAGATTTGCTGTAATTTATTGATAGTTGTTCCGCTTGACAATAGTCAGCAAGTGATCTCAAAAGCTTCCTCAAGCCAACGCAGGAAAAGGAGAGTAGGACTGCGTCGTCCGCATACAGAAGCACTGGGAGGGGCATACCTGCCAGATTGGGAGGGTGGGCATTTTCTTTCGCCATATTTACTGCTAGAGAGTTGATATAAAAATTAAATAGCGTTGGCGCGAGGACACATCCTTGTTTAACCCCATAGTGCGTTTGAATTTCTTTAGTTAGATGGCCTGACCGATCGCATCTTACCCTCACCCTGGTGTTTTCGTATAGACCACGGATAAGGCGTAATAAGCGTTTATCTATGTTTGTAGCGCCGAGCTTTTCCCAGAGTCTGTCCCTTGGTATTAGATCAAAAGCCGATTTAAAATCCACAAAAGCTCCATATAAAGACCCCCCTTTTCTAGAGTATTTGTCTGCCAGGTGTTGAAGGATAAGGGCCTGGTCTATAGTTGAACGCTTTGCTCTAAAACCAGCTTGAGCTTCTGATAGAATATGCTCTCTTTCCATCCACTCCACTAATTTATCACATAAATGAGCAGCATACAGTTTGCTGATAATACTTAATAGACTGATTGGTCTGTAGTTAGCTGGCTCAGTTCTGCTTCCTTTCTTGAATATTGGAATGATGATGGCTAAACCCCAGTCCTCGGGGATAATAGCCGCTTGATTTATACTAGTGAACAAGGCGGCTAGCACAGGGGCCCACCATTCAACATTTGCCTTAAGAATTTCTGGTGGGATATTGTCAGCACCCGGGGCTTTCCCTGATTTAAGAGATTGAATAAGGCCAGTAATTTCTTCTGTGGTTACAGGGGGCCATTCCTTGCCAAATTCACTTGAAGCAGGAAGCAGAACTGGGACCAGCTGATTTGATGAATATAATGAGAGGAAATAGGCCTCCCATGCTCCAGCGGGTATAGAGTATTCGACTTCGATCGGGGAGTCTCTCCAGCCCTTTGCGATTGTTTTCCAAAACGTGGCAGAATCTTTCCTTCGGGAGGCCTCCACTAGGCACTGCCATTCCTCCCTTTGTGCCTGGAGCTTTTTCTTGTTAATCAAAGCTTTATAACTGCGTTTTAACTCAAACCAGTCTAATGGAAGCGAAGGTAAGTTCGCTGATCTATAGTTCCTATACTTGTCCAGCAGGAGGCGTTTCATAGCCATGCATTCTTGGTCAAACCAAGGTTTGGATTTATTAGAGTGCAGAGATTGCCGTGGCGTTTTTTTGTTGGTCAGATAAGGTTGTAGAGACGAAATCAGTTCCCGGAACATATCTAATCTAGCCTCAGGAGTTGGGGAATTAACAAGGTTCTCCTTTCTAGCAAGAAAAGTATCTGAGTGAAGTCTTTCCGATATTTCATCACTCAATTTGCTGGACCATTTAATACGTGAATATCTTAGCTCCATGTTTTCGAAACATGGGGCTACAAGTTTATCAGAGCAGAATAGATCTTTTCTTACATCCAGTATTAAACAGAGCGGTAGATGGTCGCTGTCAACCCTCTCCACCACTTTACATTCCCGTGCTCTGCTCAAAAGGTTAGATGACACCAGGACGTAATCGATAGTGGAGGCTCCCATGTTGGATATAAATGTAAATTCCCCACTGGGTTCTCTGTCGACACGACCATTTAATACAGTCAGATCCAGATTGTTGGAAAAACGTAGAAGGCATAGGCCTGCGTAGTTGCAGCCCTTGTCTTTTGAGAGCCTTGGGGGAATAGAAAGGGCTTCTTCAGAAATGGGAGGTACATCATGGAAATGAGCATATAACGCTTCATCTGACTGGCCAATTCTGGCATTTAAATCCCCAGCCAGCAGCACTGCCGCTGCAGGAGTTTGATTCATTAGCTCATCGACATATGATTCTAGCCTATGCCAGATATTTTTGATAAGCTGCTTGCCTCTTTGGGGAGGGGCATATATATTAATCAATAGAAGTGTGCAATATCTGCATTTCATTAATAATGCCATGGCCACACTGCTCAGAGGCTCTAGCTCGACGAAAGATGCTCTCAGCCTTGTGGATATTAGAATGCCTAACCCACCCTTAACTCGTCCCCCTTTGTTGCTTGGTGAGCCTGCGAGCGAAAATGAGGCAAAACCATTTACATCTAAATCTCCTGTTAGCCATGTCTCTTGCAGGAAGACTATATCATGATCTTGAATAAAATTGACAAATGATTGGTCAGTCGCCTTGTTGAGCCAACCAGCAATGTTCCATGATAAAAATTTGAGATTGGCTTTATCACGGTCGAGTCTTTGTCAATTATTAGCTAACGTACTTTTAGGGTTTATCGCTTTATGTATCGGTCGCCTATCGTCTTTGTATGGCGGGCTATCCAGCCGCTCTATGATTTCAATAGGTGGATGCAAAGTGCTCACGTTTGTGAACACCGGATCTTTATTATGCATAGATTCCTTCTGTGGATATTCTGTTGCAGCCTGATTTTGGCCCAATTCTGTTTCATCTAGGTATCTCATTTTGTCCCATACGTCTGGTGGGGTCACCTTAGGGATATTTCTCCTTCGAGGGGGTGATGGAGTGCTCTCCTTGAAGGGTGGCACATTCTCTCTTGGTGGAAAGTTAATCTCCGCTTTAATCTGAAGGTTACGTGTTGTGGTCTTTTTTTGGTCCCCCTTAATAACCTCGTTGCCTGAAGCTCTCTCGGCCAGCTTATCTCTTAGCTTGTCTAGTCTTCCCAAGATGTCAGTTTGTATTAATGGTGGGAACATCCAGAATTGGTCAATTAGGATATTTTCTTCCATAGTAAAGAAATCTTCACCTTTGCTCACAAGGCTTTGCGGATTCTGTTTGTCAGGCCAGAATTTTGAGATTTGTTTCCCCTTTCTAAGATTTGCCTGCTTAGTTCTCAAAAGGGGGCTCAAAGGAGCCTTATTTTCAAAGAGCCTAAGTATTGTTATCCGTGCTTTTAAAAAGGCAGGTCTTGACCTAAAAATAAACTTGGCCAGGTTCTGATCCCTAAAAGTGGTCAGTGCTCTCACTGAGTGACCATCATAATGTAGATATTCCACCGAGATGATATCATTAGAATTAAGCATTCCTGGCAGTATGTCATTTAGGCTAGATACAAAGTTCATTATTCGCTGTTTCCCTGTAAGGAAGCCCTTAGGCTTCGGGAAGTTTGTGAATACCAATTTTTGGGGATTTAGTATCAGATTCCAATCGCTTTCCTGACTGGAGGCTTGCCAGGTCTGAAGGGGGGTATCATCTCTACTGAACACTTCCTCCTCCCCGCTGTTCGATTTGCTAAGTGTTTTATTGCCTTCATAGGTAGAGGCCTCAACTTCCGCAGCATCAGGTTTGTTAAATAGTTGGTTATCCAGGGACTGAATTGTTACTTCTGCCTTCTCACTTGCTACTGGAGTCAGCCTTGGCGAGTCCTCCTTAGCCGGTTGCTGTGTAACTATCTTTGTTTCTCTCTTTTTACCCTTCTTTTTGCTGCCCCGTGTGGTCGATTTATTTGGGGCCGAGGGAAGAAGTTTAAACAATTTCTGCCAATGTATGCTTCGATTACTGCAGGTATACTTGGCTTTCCTTGTTGTTTTGATATTTTTACTTTTCTTCACTATTGCCCTTGAGTTATGTCTTTGCAAATTCTTATTTATTACTGGTTTGTTCGTCCCCACTAGCTCAACTGTTTTATGTTCTTGGGGCATATCATTTAATTTTATCTCTTTTAATTGAGGTATGAAATTTTCTACTAACGTCAGCAGTAGCCCATTTGTTATCGTTAGATAATTTTTTATGTTGTCTAGATCAGTACTTATTGCTAGGGAATAATCCAAAGGGCGGCCGTCACTCAATTCCGTTTGAGAGTATTTTGGAATAGGTATCTGGTTTTGATGGGTTGATGTAATTTCTTCCGTGGGCAGCTGTTCCTTAGTAATAGAAGTATTTCCCTCCTGAAGTTCCTCGGCTGAAGCTAGTTCTTGCGCTAGGCTGCATGGGGAGTTAATATTTCCAGTACCTTGACATGTCTCTTTAAAATAAGACGTCCAATCAAGAACAGTAAGAGAAGGGGGTATTACTTCATCAAGAATTAACTCTTTTTGTGGACTCTTACCCTCCTCCATCTTAGGAAAGTAATTTGTGATTTTGCTTTGTCTTTTACCAGGGCCCGGGGGGCTGATTGCCGAGTCAGGCAGTATACCCAACTCCTTATATGTTCTTCTAGTAAAAACCATGGTAAAAGTTGTCTTGATATAGAGAGGGGGCAGTTTACCCCAGGTGCGACTGCCTTAAATTGGGGGGCAAGTGGGGGTATCAATCTATATTCCCACCTGCTCTCTGCAGCAGCTTCCTGATGTACTCATCAACAGCCTCAGTATATTTCTCTATTTTGCGTTCTCTGCTTTTAGATCTTGGCGATTGTCCTAAGCCTGTAGTTTTCACCTCAATCATGCGACCAGCGCTGTTTCACAGATGCTGCAAGCTAGTCAGAATATAATAATAAAACAATGCTGCCAAAGGGACAGCAGTGATAAAACGGCTAAAAACTACATTAAAATTAAAATTGCCTTATTTAGGCAATTTATGTGCAGCTGGAAAAGGATAATAGTGGAGTTTGGCTATAACGCATGTACAGCTATGATAACCTTGTATTTCGGGCCCTAGCTTAGTCTTTAGAGGCCATCTCCCACCGCCCTATACTGAACGAAGGATATCCAAGAGCCCCAGAAGGGAAACTTTCTGTGGGCTGGTTCACTGATTCCTTCTAAACAGTCTTTCAGAGGCCTACCACATAAGGCAGGGCACAGAGCGATATCTTGCTGTAGCCGGTATTCCAAACCTCCAGAGGGTCCTATCCGATACACTGTTGTAGAGTTATTGTGTAGATTAAAAACTTCCTGTAAAAAACTCAGGATGCCTTCACCAGGAGTCTCTGAGAGTATAAATGCTGGTCTCCTCAGAACAGTTTGTTAAAATGAAGAGTCTTTCCAGCTACTGCACTTCCTCTTCAGCTGCGAAGCAGGAATGCTGTCCCCAGCTAGTTCACACAGCCCCCCAGCTGGGCGGGGGTCAGTCAGTTCAGTTAACCCCCGAATCTCCAAGCTTTATCTTTCTCTGTGTTCAGCAGAGCTGGGTGTCTATGGGCCAGTCTCAAAGCAGGGCTCACAGTCGTGTCTCTCCTTACCCTCCTTCTCCAGGCACCGTTGGTCGGGTAAGCAGTTCACAGTTCTGTCTTTAGACCTCTTCTCTCTCTGCTCTCAGTTCAGGCAGCAGCGTTCTCTCCTCTCTGGCAACCTTGACCGGGCAGCTGATAAGGAGGGAGGGAGCAGGCTGGGACAAGCTGAAGACAAGCTCGCAGAGCCAACAGGAATTATAAAAGTGCTCAGAGTCTTTAAAATGTTTTCTGTTTGTTAGAAATTGGCATCCGGAGGGCAATTAAGATAAGGTTTTAAAAGAATAAAAGTGAGCGCCGGAGAGCGTGACTTGCCTCGGCGCCATCTTGGCTCCTCCTCCCAATGTTGTTTTTAACTCCCTGTCTATTAATATTAATATTCCCTTCATTGTTTCTGATGCCTGCTAAATACTTTTTTTGTTTAGACATGTAATCTTATTATCTGTGTTTGTTTTCAATACTTTCAATATTATCTCTGTTTTGATTTTATTATGCCTACTTGTTTTAAAGTCTCTTGTAGGATATTTCCCTACAAATATTTTATTATAAGTCATATAAACAGCTTAGAAGGTGTATAAATCTGAGAGGTGTATAAATCTTGTTCCATAGGGGAATAAACAAAAAATAAGATTCACCAACATTTTCAGTGCAACATGGGTGAATAAACCTTTCAGTGGAAGAAGCATGTCAACAATTCTTAAGAAAAACGTGAATGTGAATGTGCTATATTTAGGCTGCGATCCTATGCACATTTAACTGAATAAGTTCCATTGAACTTAATAGACCTGAGTAGATATTTACACGATTGCCCGGTTAGTGAGCTAAGTGGTAGACAATACACTATTAGAAAGCTGAAGGAAAACCAGAAGAAATCACAGACATAGAAGACAAAACAGAAATGAAAACCAGAAGAATCGTTTTACACGAGGAAAGGTTAAGCAAGCTGAAGTTAACTAATGAAAAATACTGCCATAGAGAATTTGAGGTCTCCGCAGCATAATAATACTTTCAGCATCTCTTTACGGGCCACATTTCAAGGGGGAGAAGGGAGAACTGCAAGATGCATTAAATACACAGAGCTGAGGGTTTTCAGAGGATGGAGTAACGCACTTCCTGAGTTGATCTGTACTTCCTGTCCAGCCGCTGTTTAAAGCACGTGGCTAGGGCTTCCCTGGGTAGTTCAGATAGAAGAAGTTCTGTTCTGTTGAAGCCCAGTGGAATGAATGAGAACTTTGGAAAGGCATACAGGAGTGCTCTTCTACAGCTCCCTCTCATTTCAATGCGGCTCCTGCAAGAAAATATACTGTGCTCACAAGCCACAATTGTCTGCACACCAATGGACCGATGGGTTGCCCACATACACAGGGTTTCCCATTGACTCTATCCAGCCTCTGTGCCACTTCCTGGCCACTCCCTTGCTGCCCTGCGTATCCCTCCCACTGGCTTTGCACCTTCCTCGAATGTGGTTGCCGGGCTGATGTGCCTTTGAACTCTGAAACATCTCAAAGCAGCTTAGCAACTACTACACTTCAGCAATTTTAGCATAGACCCCCCAAAAAATCATTTAGAAAAACAATTTCATACATAAAAACAATTTCAAATCCAACAGATTAAAAAATGGGACAAATATATCTGCTTAAAAGGCTTGTTGAAAGGAAGGTATTAATTGGTGCTGAAAAGACAATAGTGAAGGCAACTGCCTGGTGTTTAATGGGAGGGTAGGTTCTGGCTACATTAAAACCCCAATTCCTACATAATGTGGCATGGATCTCTCAATGAGAAGGGAGCTGTAGGATGTCATCACCGGCACAGCACAGTGATTGGCTCCCAGTACGTTTCTGAGCACAATTCAAAGTGTTGGTGCTACCCTTTAAAGCCCTAAATAGCCTCGGCTCAGTATACCTGAAGAAGCGACTCAACCCCCATCGTTCAGCCCGGACCCTGAGGTCCAGCTCCAAGGGCCTTCTGGCGGTTCCCTTACTGCGAGAAGTGAGGTTACAGGGAACCAGACATGGGGCCTTCTCGGTAATGGCACCCACCCTGTGGAATGCCCTCCCATCAGATGTCAAGGAAATAAACAACTATCTGACTTTTATAAGGCACCTGAAGGCAACCCTTTATTGGGAAATTTTTAATGCCTAATGTTATACAATTTTTAATGTGCTGTAAGCCACCTAGAGTGCTGGACAAACCCAGCCAGATGGGCGGGGCATTATTATTATTATTATTATTATTATTATTATTATTATTATTATTATTATTTACAATGAGTGAGACCATTTATATACAGTGCCTAGCTACAGAAATACTTTTTTAAAAAAGCAAGCCAATGTGATATATACAAAACAAATTATTCCAGGGTTCTGTTTTGCTGATGTTTCCTACTGCACCTCTATTGTATGTGAGTAGTAGCAGTAGTAGTAGTTTTTATATTACTAGCAATTTGCTGCCCTTCAATGGCACCTAAAATCAGCTACCTGAAGCAACCACCTCACTCTGCCTAATGGTAGGGCCAGCTGCCAGCTCCTCAGTGCTTTTCTTCAAGGGAGTTTGGAGGGGCTTATCCACAGTTTGCTGGGTTTTTTAAAGCGGGGGGTGCATGTGTCTATCTTGATCCAAACAGCTTCATTAACAAGGGACAGCAGTACCATTTCCCTATCCTTGTTGAGGGCATGGCAGAACATTTGGTTCGCCAATCTTTTGTCTCCAAAATAGACTGGATTTTTCAGAACATGTTGGCTTCCAATGAGAAAGGAAACACGTAACAAAAGATGACAAGCTGGAGATGTTTGGAAATGTTGTCTTGTGAATTAGAGACTCTGCCAAGGTCTGGTAGCACATCTGATACAACTGGGTTTTCTGGTAGCAGATGCTGAACTCTTAAAATCCCAGAACTATGTTTAAAAGCAAAACAAGGTCTAGAATGGTTCCTAAAATTAAGGATACTCTTGAGGGGGGAAGCCCTGCATTTGTTGCCAAGCACAACAGCAGTGTGGATAATTCAATGGACTTCCAGTGACCTCACCGGGAAAATATGTTTTTGAAACTAATGGAAATTTCAGAAACGAATGGAAACATTTCTCTCGGAGATAGCATGGCCCTGAATTTAAAATATTCATTTGAGAACGATGCTAGAGATTACCTCCATACCAGGGATGGGGAATTTGTGGCCCTTGTAGTTGGCTGGTTGGTTGATGATGAGAGCTATAGTCATCAACATCTTGAGGACCACAGAGCTCTGATCAGTGCTCTACTAACTCAGACATGCAACAAAAGTTGGTGGATAGGATCTTTTCACACCTTACGCAGTAACAAACAGAGGTTTGCCCATAAATATACACTCAACAGGGTGTCACAGCTGTTTCTAGCATTCTGAAAAGCATACCCATAAAATGCATATGTTTCCAGTCATATTTGGTTGTAATCACACTTTACATTTGTAGCTGTACACTTTAAAATAACAAAGAAACCATAGCTGTGCATCTAAAACAACAACAACATGTATTCACTCAGTGACCCATAGTAATCACTTGACATATCAAACAGACCCCACTACTGAGGTTGGTTAATGTTACTTGTTCCTAAAATCAAAATACATTCCTTTTTTAAAAAATTAGAATATTTATGGCAGCGTCAAAAAAGTGTCTCTCTCTTTCAATGTTTTGTTGGCACAGGCTGCACAAATGTTTGCCTATTGATTGAAATTAGAGTTTTGATTTCTTCCTGTTCCCTAAGCATAGGAGCCAACTCCCCCAATAAAAATTTGAGAGGGCGCCCCCACCCCAATAGCTGATGGGCATTGCCATTCAATTGGTTTGTGTGTGCTGCATCTTGTAATCGATTATGTGGGGCAGAGCTTGCCTGCCCCACCCCACCCCCAATATTTTATTAAAGTTGGCACCCCTGTCACTAAGTGATTGCCAATTGACTGACATTATTCATCAGGACTGAACAGGTATTACCTTCACTCTCAATGGATGTAATTGTGTAGCCAAATCTGATTGGCTACTTGCAGCGGTGCATCACAACACTGCCGCCTGACCTGATACTTTCATTCTCTTCTTTTTAAAGACTGGTGATACCAGGGGTTGAACCAGGAATCTTGCATGTGTTCTGTTGCTGTAGTCTCCCTAACCTGACTTCACCTCAGTCCAATCAGCTTCCTCTAGAACAGTGTTTCCCAACCTTTGGTCTCCAGCTGTTTTTGGACTACAACTCCCATCATCCCTAGCTAGCAAGACCAGTGGTCAGGCATGATGGGAACTGTAGTCTGAAACAGCTGGAGACCAAAGGTTGGGAAACACTGCTCTAGAACCACATCATTCTGCTATCTCTCAATTATACTGGATCATTAAATCAGTCCTGATCCAAAGATACAGCAGAAATAGTCCCTAAGGAATCTGTTTGTTGTATTTGCTTTGCAAAAGGATGCCCCAAGTTAAGTTTGCAGCATCTCTTAGTTTAAAAGGATCAGATAAGAGGTGGTGTGAAATGTCTGTGCCTGAGACCTAGGAGAGCAACTTCCAGTCAGAGTGGATAAGGCTGCTTCCTACCTATGCAGGCCTTACTGCTCTCATTCATTCCAGTCAGTAGACATTCTACCATACAAATGTAAGAATATGGTCCTGCTGGAGCATATCAAAGGCTCATCTGGTCTAACATTATCCTGTTCTCACAGTGGCCAACCAATAGGGATGTTAAGATCTGCCAATTTCAGTTCTCCCAATTTCTCATTTTTCCCCTGTCTTCAAATCAGCTCTCCCCATTTCTGCAGCAATTTATGGATTTTCTTTTTTGAAATCCTCATGAGAATTCTTCAGCATTTTTGTGCGAATTTCTGCCAGTAAACACCTTTTTTTCCATGCCGTTTTGACTAATGTGCACGTTTATGGAATCAATTTATCTTAATATAATGCATTTTATATCATTTTTACTAATAGGTTCCTTTTATGTACCTAATGCATGCATTTTTGTAAACGTTGCTTGACTGGAAAACTGCACCACAAAATTCAGATAGCTGCAAATTTCAAATAATGGCTGTGTTTTGCTTCTCATACTATTTTAGAAACTGAAGATGCAATCAATGTGGCTTTAAATGTGAACCCATATTCCTGTGGGAAGTCCACAAGTAGGAAAGGAGTGCAAAAGCACTATTCTCGCTTTGCTCCCCAGCAGCGAGTATCCAGAAAAAATACTGGAAGTAGTAAACAGCCATCATGGATAGGTTTGTTGTTTATTTGTTTGTTTCTATTCCACTTAAAGGCCCAAATAGCTTGTCCTCCATGAATTTGTCTAATCTTCTTTCAAAGCCATGCAAGTTGGTGGCCACAAGCGGGAAATTGCTATCTTTTTTAAATTTATTTTATTTATTAACTTTCCATACCACTCTTCATCTGAGGATCACTGAATGCTTCACAATATAAAAACACAAAAATACATAACATAGTAACAAGCAATGATAATAACCCCAGAGGGGGAGTGTGTGTGCTTTAAAGGCCATAAATTGTTTAATTAGCCAAAGGCATGGGAGACGAGGAATGTTTTTGCCTGACACATAAAGACATGTAATGAAGGTGCCCAGTGAGGCTCCCTGGGAAGAGCATTCCACAAATGGGGAGTCACTGGAGAAAACACACAAAGGAGGACCTCAGATGATGATCTCAAGGTCTGGGTAGGTTCATATGGAGAGAGGCAGTCCTTGAGGTACTGCGGTCCTGAGCCATTTAAAGCTTTATAGGTCAAAAATCACGGGTGACGCTGTGGGTTAAACCACAGAGCCTAGGACTTGCCGATCAGAAGATCGGCGGTTCGAATCCCCGTGACGGGGTGAGCTCCCGTTGCTCGGTCCCTGCTCCTGCCAACCTAGCAGTTCAAAAGCACATCAAAGTGCAAGTAGATAAATAGGTACCGCTCCGGCGGGAAGGTAAACGGCGTTTCCGTGCGCTGCTCCGGTTCGCCAGAAGCGGCTTAGTCATGCTGGCCACATGACCTGGAAGCTGTACCTAGGCCAATAAAGCGAGATGAGCGCCACAACCTCGGCCACGACTGGACCTAATGGTGAGGGGTCCCTTTGCCTTTACCTTTACCTAGGTCAAAAATAGCACCTTGATAGGGAACAGAAACTAATTGGGAGTTGGGCCAGGATTGGCATCATATGCTCAAACCATCTTGCCTCGGTTGGCAACCTGGCCGCTAGTGAGCTTGTGCTCATTTTCTGCTTGTAAGCTACTTATAGGCGTCCAGATGGTCTCTATGGGAGCAGAATGCTGGACTCGATAGGCCTTTGACCTGAGCCAATAGGCCTCTTCTTATTTTTATATGCAGGCAAGCAGGAAATGGTTGTTTGCAGTTAAGGAGAAGCTGGAAACACCTCTACATTCCAGCAAGCCTTCATATAAAGAGGGGTGGAAGAGAAAAGGGGTAGGGGCTTGGCAGGGATGGGGAACATAAATTTCATTAATTTTTTCTTAAGGTTTTTTAAGAAAACCTTGGAAAAACAACACTATGGCATTTTCCAGGAAAAATGTAAGAGAAGATTTGTTTCTAAGGGGGATGTAGATGTCACTAAACAAGGAGTAGAAGAAGAAGAGTTTGGGATTTAGGGAACAGTTGTGGACCACCGGGATTAAATTTACGGCATGTAATGCCTTTAGAGAGAATATTATGAAAATGATATATAGGTGGTACATGACCCCAGTCAAGCTTGCAAAAATCTACCATTTGCCCGATAACAAATGTTGGAAATGTAAGGAAAATGAAGGTACATTCTTTCACCTTTGGTGGACGTGTCCCAGGATTAAGGCTTTCTGGGAAATGATATATAACGAATTGAAAAAGGTATTTAAATATACCTTCTTGAAGAAACCAGAGGCCTTTCTCTTGGGCATGGCTGGCCAAGTGGTGCCAAAGAAGGATAGAACTTTTTTTATGTATGCTACAACAGCAGCAAGAATACTCATTGCAAAGTATTGGAAGACGCAAGATCTACCCACTCTGGAAGAATGGCAGATGAAGCTGATCGACTGTATGGGACTGGCAGAATTGACGAGCAGAATCCGTGACCAGGGAGAAGAGTCGGCTGAAGAAGATTGGAAAAAATTTAAGGACTATTTACAGAAATACTGTAAAACTAAGGAAAGTTAAATGGTGTTGGATTAAAATTGAGGGGTTTCTAGCTGTAATGATATAAAGGAACATAGATGGGGGGGAAAGGGTTTGAAAAATGAGGTAATGTTATAAGCTGTAATACTTTAAATGAAGGATTTGCTGAACAAAGAATTTTAATTGGGATATAAGGAGGAGAAGTATGAGGAGGTCTGAGAAATTCGTTATTTAAAAGTATGGTTTATGAACTTTATGTCTTTTTTGTTTGTTTGTTTTAAAATTGGAAAATCTAATAAATATTCTTTAAAAAAAAAAGAGTTTGGATTTGATATCCCGCTTTATCACTACCTGAAGGAGTCTCAAAGCGGCTAACAATCTCCTTTCCCTTCCTCCACCACAACAAACACTCTGTGAGGTGAGTGGGGCTGAGAGACTTCAGAGAAGTGTGACTAGCCCAAGGTCACCCAGCAGCTGCATGTGGAGGAGCGGAGACGCGAACCCGGTTCACCAGATTATGAGTCTACCACTCTTAACCACTACACCACACTGGAGTCAAGCTGAAACACAAGGGCTAGGCTTATTGCGGATATATCAGGGACTGGGAAGAGGAGGAATGGTGGAGATTGCCTTCCCATCCTGACCGTTCCAGGGAGGAGGAAGAGGAAGACAGTATAGATTTAGAACAGGGAGTTGCGGGAGGTCACAGCTCAGAGGCAAGTGAGGGGGAAAGGTGGAAAATAATGGGAGAACCAGAGCAGCAGCTGACTAAAACGTTGTCACTAGAAAGGAATCCAGACCCACCATCTCCCAGAACCCGGCAAGCCTTAAAAGTAGGAGAGCAAAGAGCTCAAAGACAGAGGGCACTTGTGGATCGAGGGCCCGACCCCCGCTATGTGAAATAAACACACAAGGACACGTGATATAAGGTTAATGGGCAAGAAAAGGCCACAACTTTATTGATTACAGCAGTGAAAAGGTATTGGCTTAGGCATTGGATGACTATAGGAGGTGGGTTTATTCAACAGTAGGTGGAGCCTGTTGATGCTCATCCAACTATAGGCTCACCCCTGATGTCACCGAGGGTCGTGCCATGGCCTCCCGCCAAGCAGGCATCGGACGGAATACACGACCGCCAGATTCCTTTAACGGAATAACCCACGGTAGATAGCATAGGCGATGGCCACACCTAGCCCTTGACACACATGAATCCAATGCCTAACCTACCCACCAATACCACAAAAGTTGTGACGATTGCTACGAGGTAGGCGAAAAAACCAAAAAGCGTAATGCCAAATGGAAAAATTCCTACCAGGCCCCCCAGACAACCGGGGCAACCAACCTAAGGTCCATAGCAAGGCCAAAAAACCTAGACCCTGAGCTAAATGGGAGTGGAGGGTGGGTGACTCGCTGCGGGACGATGACGACTGAGGAGGAGGCGGAGCTGAAGCCGCAGCATTAAGCTGCTAAACACGCCCCCCGGAAACACCTGGTTGGCTGCCTCCGGTGGGCGTGGGCGCCAGCCAGGTGAGGAGGGGCAGGGGCTAAGGCCCCCGGCCAGGGGCGGAGCTCGGGCTACCGCCCACAACCACTCCCCTCTCTTCCAGGGAGGAGAGTCTTTAGCGGCACACATAGAGGAGGTGATGATGACGATGAATGAGAATTGGGAGAGAAACGGGGTGGAGAATCACTTGGGACAATGCCATTATCCAAGAGGCTGGGTTCTGTAGCCTCTCTGTGTGTAGTTTGAAATAAAAAGGACTGTAAGAAACTTTTCCTTGTCTTTATGCTTTCCTGGGCTACTATTCGGGAGCCACTGACAGCATCCTGACAGGGTGGGGGCTTCTTCCTTTTATGCACATATTTTTGAGGTACAAGACTGAAGAATTTTAGTTAGGGGAGGGGTTGTGCCCAAGCTATTAGAGGTCCAGGAATTATCAATGGCAAATGAAGTTCAATGAAGTTCCGCAGTTCCATGATACAGCATTACATATGTACTTTAACTATTGTCTTTCTCCCCGCAAGGGACACGGGTGGCACTCTGGGTTAAACCACAGAGCCTAGGACTTGCCGATCAGAAGGTTGACGGTTCGAATCCCCGCGGCGAGATGAGCTCCCGTTGCTCGGTCCCTGCTCCTGCCAACCTAGCAGTTCAAAAGCACGTCAAAAGTACAAGTAGATAAATAGGTAGAGCTCCGGTGGGAAGGTAAACGGCATTTCTGTGCACTGCTCTGGTTCGTCAGAAGGGGCTTAGTCATGCTGGCCACATGACCCGGAAACTGTACACCGGCTCCCTTGGCCAATAAAGCGAGATGAGCGGCGCAACCCCAGAGTCGGTCACGACTCACCTAATGGTCAGGGGTCCCTTTACCTTTACCTTTCTCCCCACAAAGAAAAGTATCCTTAACTGGGTAAGTGAAAAGAATGTTGTTCTAGTTTCACCCAATACTGTCTGCACATCCGTACGGCTAGCCAAGCCCTGGAATGTCATTAGTGTAAGATCTATACAGCAGCGAAATTGAGCCTGAAATGTCACCTGACCTTGGTGGACAACATGTTTTAGTGCATACTTTCAGTGGCCTGGGCCAATCCCAAGGCATGCCCGGCTTTCAGCAGCCACTGGAGAAACAGTTTGTGTGATAGGCACTTGATTGCTGGGAGCCACTTGGCATAACTATTAATAACCCTGGAAAGATCTCAGCATTGACACTAAGAGCAAAATGTATTTGTTTGTGCAAGTGTAGGTGGGCTCACTCACACATGTGCACTTGATTTATGATTATCATGGCCTTGTGGAGTGCTACAGCTCACTTGCAAAAAGAAAAAAATTTATATCCCTTCAGGGTTTGTTTGGGGGTTTTTTACACCTAAAGAGTCTTTAGATTTGCTTTGAATCAGCATCTGAAAAGCACAGGGTCAGCTAGGCTCCATTCATTGCTCTGAAAAGGGGAGAAATGGCAGCAGGACGACGCTCCTCACTGTAAAATGACATCTGATATTTGAAATGCAGAAATAATTTAAGGAGGGTTTTTTTCAAAAAACCAAGTGATTCCACCTTTTGAATGGCTGTCGTTCCTTGGATAAGTGGAAACATCTTCTGGCTTGCAGCGTAGCATGAAAATAAGTTGTCTTCCATTTGCAAACAACTTCTATGCACAAAATACTTTTAATATAAATGATCAAGGCTGCAATCCTGTGGACAGGCCATTTCTCGTAAGGCCTGTTTCTGCATTAACTCTATGGCATCTTTTGGAGGGGTTTATTTTCCTGCAATGTCATTTAAATGTGTGTTTTTGAATGTAATTTCTCTCCAAATATTTCTATAAGTTTCTAAGTGTATTCACTCTCACAGTATTTCAAAATGTGGTGTGTGTTTTTTAAAAAATATGCATTTCTAAATGTATTTGGCCTCAAAAGATCCATTTTAAAATGCATTTTGATGCCTGTTTGGGGGCTAGGCCTACGTTATACTTGGAGGAGAGCAATTCTATGAGGTGTGTGTAAGTTGGCTCATATCAGAATTCACAAATCCTGAATTCCTCAAACATCCATTGTGCCCTGTATGCCATTGAAAGTGCCCCAAAAACCTTTGCAGGTGCTCAAAGAGCCTCTGTCACACATGCAGGTGTTCCTAGACAGACGAATCAATATGGAGTAGGTACCTGACGGCAGCCGCTGTCACCTCAGGTAAAACAGGTTTTGCCAGCTTCTGAAGTGATACAAAAACTTCCACTCCCCCTTGCTTACCAGAAACAAAATGGGAATGACTGTACACACCTCCAGCAGCAACCTTTTCTTCAAAATACCTGCTCAGCGATCATCTGTCTGTCTCCAGCCTAGCAGAGTTTCGCAAGTATTGGCCCAGGATATAAACAATAATAATAGTAGTAAAAAAACAACAACACCAAAAAACCCTTCGCTTTCACAGCCGTTTGGTGCTTTGCTCTCATCTAAGAAGCTGCCAATTTCTCTTCACCTCAGAAACCTTTGCAATTTCAAGGCTGAGACCTCAGCCGTATAAGTTAAGTTATATGCGCTGTAGGAAAAAAGCCTTTCTTGTCAGAAATAATAGCCAGGCTTAAGCTACTGCCTTGAATGTCTCCCACCACAACATTAATTATTGACAAATAGCCTAAGCCAAAGAATTTCACTTCTTAGGACCGGCCACAATGTGACCGCTGTGCCAGCAGCACAGGGACAGCGAAGCAACCCTTTCAGGTCTAGCATGCACAATTTATGACCTACAAAGCTGAATTTGGGCCGCCATATATGGCAGCCCACCAAGGACTTGATTTTTTAAAAATTGAAAACTTCCTGTTCCTGCTGCTTGCTGGGAGCTGCCAAAGTGGGACTGTTGCTAAGCATCTAATAGGTTGCTGGACTTTCTCCTTACCAGTTTGGCTAGCCAAACTGCACCCTCCACAGAGCAGACACATGAAGGATTTTCCTTGGGAGTGGCAAGGACTAAAGTAAGAGCTAGATATCACCAGGTGAGAAAGCGCTGGTTGTTTTCCAAGTGCACAGCCTTTTATTTCAACAGAGCATGCTTCGTTACTGGGATAAAGGGGACTCAGATAAAGTGGACGTCATTACTGGGATAAAGGAGGTCGGAAAGAAGCTCATTCCTTGCCAGTGACCACATTTCCTCATAAATCTTTCCCTTAGGAAGCAGGCTGAATCTCATGCCCAATACCAAAAGCTTAGTCTCTCCAGAATCCTGTGAAAGACTCACTCCTAAGTCAACCCTAAAGGGACAGGGATGCACTGGGATGGGATGCCAATCTTGAGATACAGTGATACCTCAGGTTACATACGCTTCAGGTTACATACGCTTCTGGTTACAGACTCCGCTAACCCAGAAATATTACCTCGGGTTAAGAACTTTGCTTCAGGATGAGAGCAGAAATCGTGCTCCAGCAGAGTGGCGGCAGCGGGAGGCCCCATTAGCTAAAGTGGTGCTTCAGGTTAAGAACAGTTTCAGGTTAAGAACGGACTTCCGGAACGAATTAAGAACTTAACCCGAGGTACCACTGTATATAAAAACATGATAAAACACGAAACATTTTTTTAAAACCCTTCCCTATACAGAATTGCCTTCAGACGGCTCGGAGGTTGGAGAACTCCATTATCCAAAACCAGTTGACCAGTTATCCTGTTCACAATGCCTCCACCTTGCTAGGATTCAGAGTCAGTTTTCTGGCCCTCATCCAGCCCACTGCTGAGTCGATGGGGTTGCCATTTCTGATCTAAACCTGGACGATCAGCTTCATGCCTAGTGTCACCCTCACTTTGTTACAGAAACACTCTGAAAGTCTCTCTTTTTTTTAGGGGAAAAAAGAACATTTATTTAAAGCCACAATAAAAGGACAATAAAAAAAAGCCACAATAAAAGGACAGGTGGCTAATACTGTTGCCGTACTTTAAAGTTGTGACAATTTTGTAGGTTTAAAAATCTCTCTCTGCCTGCCCTGCCATACTGTCTTTTTTTTAATATATATTTTATTGGTTTTTAGCTTACAAAATTATAAAACATACCTCACAGTTTATCACAGATACATTCTTATTTGGATTTCCATCAGCACCTCTCCTCCATCTTAATCACTTCTTATGCCTTTCTTAACTTAATATTGCCATTAAATCTTTTAACATATCATCTCTGTTTTTCCATTTTTACAATATTTCTAATATTACTCCTCACAGAACTTCTTGCAAACCTACAAACGTCATCTGATCATCACAAATACTTTTCAAATAGTCCGTAAATTTACTCCAGTCTTCGGTAAACTTCTGGTCTCGCCGGTTTCAGATCCTTCCTGTACACTATGAAAGTCTCAAAAGCTTTTTGCTCTTTAAACTCAAAGGGCAAGAATCAACTGGGATTTCTGGTAGTGCAGGGCAGGGGGTTCCCCTCACCGCCCCATGTGTACTCCACCCCCATATTGGGTCAGGAGATCAGGAGAGCAGGTAGCAGATTGTTACGTTGGGCAAACAGAAAAGGTACTGGCAGAATGATCTGCTTAGTGCTGCATTGAATTCCAAAGAACTGCTATTTCAGTAACCTGACAAGTCAGGATCTACCTGCTGATTCCACCCAGGCCCAACCCAGTTAAAAATCCAGCCATCTCCCCTGCCCAAAACTAATTGAATCCCTGACACCGAGACCCCTTTAAAAATGGAAACCTGCTCTGCAGAAGGACTAAAGAAAGGAGGAAGGTGAAAGTCACACTTGAAGCGACTAGTGCTGGATCCTCAGAAAGCCCCATGAGAAATTCAAGTTTGGTGGGAGGAAGAAGGATGTAGCTCTGGATTCCAGAAGAATCACGTTCCACCATGAGAGGCTGCAAGAACAAGGGCCTGTTCATTTGCTGACTTAAGGTATTTAACAGATTGAGGTTGAATCCTGACAAGACAGAAGTACTGTTTTTGGGGGACAGGAGGCGGGCAGGTGTGGAGGATTCCCTGGTCCTGAATGGGGTAACTGTGCCCCTGAAGGACCAGGTGCGCAGCCTGGGAGTCATTTTGGACTCACAGCTGTCCATGGAGGCACAGGTCAAATCTGTGTCCAGGGCAGCTGTTTACCAGCTCCATCTGGTACGTAGGCTGAGACCCTACCTGCCTGCGGACTGTCTCGCCAGAGTGGTGCATGCTCTGGTTATCTCCCGCTTGGACTACTGCAATGCGCTCTACGTGGGGCTACCTTTGAAGGTGACTCGGAAACTACAACTAATCCAGAATGCGGCAGCTAGACTGGTGACTGGGGGCGGCCGCCGAGACCATATAACACCGGTCTTGAAAGACCTACATTGGCTCCCAGTACGTTTCCGAGCACAATTCAAAGTGTTGGTGCTGACCTTTAAAGCCCTAAACGGCCTTGGTCCAGTATACCTGAAGGAGCGTCTCCACCCCCATCATTCTACCCGGACGCTGAGGTCCAGCTCCGAGGGCCTTCTGGCGGTTCCCTCATTGCGAGAAGCAAAGCTACAGGGAACCAGGCAGAGGGCCTTCTCGGTAGTGGCGCCCGCCCTGTGAAACGCCCTTCCAGCAGATGTCAAAGAGATAAACAACTACCTGACATTCAGAAGACATCTTAAGGCAGCCCTGTTCAGGGAAGTTTTTAACGTGTGATATTCTACTGTATTTTTGGTTTTTATGGAAGCCGCCCAGAGTGGCTGGGGAGGCCCAGCCAGATGGGCGGGGTATAAATAATAAATTATTATTATTATTATTATTATTATTATTATTTGTTCATGCATGATCCCCAGAGAGATAGCTCAGCTGGTTAGAGAATGGCGGTGGTATCACTAAGGTCGCAGGATTGATTCCCATATGGGACAGCTGCATATTCTTGCATCATGGGGGGTTGAACTAGATGATCCTTAGGGTCCTTTCCAACTCTACAATTCTATGCTTCTTTGACAGCAAAACTCCACAGCAGGTCTCTAACAGAAGCAGAATCTGTGCAGTTCAGGAGCACTGCCACTGCTTCCCTGGGCTCCTGAGAGTTCATCAAACACCAAATCTCCACAGCCATGAAGCTCACTATGTGACTTTGGGCCAGTCATTCATACTCAGCCTACCCCACAGGGTTATAATAATAATAATTTATTATTTGTACCCCGCCCATCTGGCTGGGTTTCCCCAGCCACTCTGGGCGGCTTCCACAAAGACCAAAAATACACTAAGATGTCACACATTAAAAACTTCCCTGAACAGGGCTGTCTTCAGATGTCTTCTAAAAGTCTGGTAGTTGTTTATCTCTTTGACATCTGATGGGAGGGTGTTCCACAGGGCGGGTGCCACTACCGAGAAGGCCCTCTGCCTGGTTCTCACAATGAGGGAACCACCAGAAGGCTCTCCGCGCTGGACCTCAGTGTCCGGGCAGAACGATGGGAGTGGAGACACTCCTTCAGATATACAGGACTGAGGCCGTTTGGGGCTTTAAAGGTCAACACCAACACTTTGAATTGTGTTCGGAAACGTACTGGGAGCCAGTGTAGGTCTTTCAAGACCGGTGTTATATGGTCTCGGCGGCCACTCCCAGTCACCAGTCTGGCTGCCGCGTTCTGGATTAGTTGTAGTTTCCGGGTCACCTTCAAAGGTAGCCCCACGTAGAGCACATTGCAGTAGTCCAAGCAGGAGATAACTAGAGTTGAAAGTGCACTGGGTTGTTGTGAGGATAAAATGGAGTGGAAGAGATGAATGTATGCCACCTTGGGGAAAGGCAGGATATAAATGCAACAAACAAACACAATATATAACTTTGCAACTGCAAGAAACAGAAATTTCTTTTTCTTTAAAATGCCCAGTTAATAAATCCTCGAGTAATCTGCTTACAAACCATACTCAAAGCTCAGGTTACATGACTTGAGAAAAAATATGTGTTGGCTCAGCCATGTTCCCTTCCGTGACACATCAGTTTTAATTTGGAGCCAGCGCCAATAGAGCCTCGTTTTCCTCTTCTTTCTTCTCCTGATGTTTTTCCCCCTCATCTTCCCATGATGAAGACAGAGGAAGGAGGGGACGTATTCGGTATAATGAAATGGCAGACCAAAGGGGGAAATTAAAGAATTGGAATCGGTAGCCAGATGTTGCCAATTCAAAAGGGGAAGTTGGCATAATAAACTCAGACAGAGACTCTCTAAGAATCCGCTCCCTTTAGTATGAGCCACTAATCTGATCAAAAAGACCAAGCAGGAGTCTGATTTCCCAGCTGGGGACTGCTTGGCTAGCTGTTAATAATTTTCACACCAGGGAAGCATAAAAAAGCCCTTCTCGAGTTAAGAGTGTTTTGCTTTTATTTTAAGAAGGGATCGCCAGTTCCCCCCTCACCTCAGGCATCCGCTCGCACCCAGCGCAAACATTCCTCCACATTTTCACAGCCTCTTTCCAAAGCAGACAAGAGCAGCAGCAGCAGCATCAAATTACTTTGCCATCTCTATCCCCCAGCCCTGATTTTCTTTTTCTTTATCCCACACTAGTACTGGCTGCTCTGGGGAGGTGGAGGGGAAGGCTGAGAAAATGGCAAGGCATTAAAATGATTCCTCTAAAACAAAACAGGTCACATTACCTGCTCTGTTTTTTCCTAATCAGCTGGAACAGATTGAGGCATTTTGGGGACCCGCTTTTCCATCCTGTCCCTCCCCACGCACAAAAAAAGGTTTCATTCCAGCTTCCAACATTCTTCACGTTTGAGTAACTGTAGAAACAGAGTGGCCCCTTTACTGTTTTTAACAGGCCATTTTTATACTGCCAAGCCAGCAGGACGACCGTTCTAGGAAACAAAAAGTTTAATGTAAAAGAGATTAAGGAACAGGTTAAAGCAGAAATGCTTTAAAACAGCATTTTCCTCTCGGGCAGATATTCTACAAACAGAACAGGGGGCGGCATTCAACTAAGTTTTGCTCAGAGTGGAGCCACTGAAATTGACAAATAAGACAAATGTCAGGTCTATTAACTACAATGGGTCTACTCTGAGTAAACTTAGTTGACTACCACTCATAACTCTTTGTTCAGGGTAGGAGTTCATAGTTTTGCCTGCTTGGCCAGCGGGGTGTGGCAAAAACAAATCAATAGATTGTTCAGCATCCAATTAATAATATTTTATGGATGGATAAGTACCAAATCTGAAATGCATTGATTCTTACCTTTCACAGCACTTAGCACAGATAGTACAAAATACATGTTAAAGAAACTTGTTTTCTGCCTGCAGCAGTTCTACTAAACTAAACTACTAATCCACCTGTATTTCTATTTCAATGAGAGCAATTATTTCAATTTTTAGCCTGATGTGTGATATCCAAATCTACAGGAGCAGCCAGCATCAGTTAAGTTCAAAGAAGAACCGTATAGCATCCCTACTCAGTGGGGACCATCTTTTCCCATCCCAAATCCACCAGCATTTTCCAAGTCCATAGGCATTCATGTGCTATCTACCACACTCCTATAAATGTGCACAATTTCCCTTTCATTAAATGTGTACCGTTTGTAAACTTAAGAAGGATGTGATCAAATTCGCTTGATGGATTTCCATTCCTGATCACAGATGAACATGCAGACAACAGCATCTTCTGCTTCCTTTTCCATCCCCACCATTATGCTGTAACAGCCCTAGTTCTGGGGTAGGGATAAGACATGAAGCAGACACAGGAGTATGGGAGAAAGGTGAAACGGAATCCCAGTGCAGCCACCACATGTATGATAGGAAAACCAAAAATACTAAATTGCTCAAGCAGAGGCAGCAATCCCATCCATGTTGAAGAAGCAAACGTGATGGTCAAAGATGCCCTTTTCTTTTTAGCAATACTTAGAATATAGTTCTATATACTGTATACTATATAGCCTGTATCTAGTTCTAATGATATTAGCTCTGTGCAGATGTTCTGAGCTGTGCATAATCACCATGCAAAGGGCATCGGGATTGTGCTGATCTCCATGTGTTGACCAGGCTTTGTGCACAGGGCTTCCGCATATAAAAGCTGGACATGCGCAGCCTCTGAGCACTTTGATCCTTTATCTGAATGTTTGCATGGAAGCTGGGGGCTAAGCCAGCAGGGCTGATCCCAACTTCCCCCCCCCTCCATATGTTGCACAGATCTACAATCGTTCTTATAAATGGATGGGCCCCATGCTGTGGTATATCCTTCCCTTGGAGATATGGCAGGCACTAGTGATAATGGTATTCCACCACTTAGTTAAAACATACCTATTTCCAAGCTGGGTTGTTGTTTTTTGTACCAGCCTTATTGGACATTCTGGATATCTGTGCTTTTAGTAATTTGCTGTTCTTACTGTACTGATTTTATTCCATAAATTGCCTTGTCATTTTACAATGAAAGGGACGTTATTAATAATACAGAGTGATGCCAATAACAGAATATAGGACTATGGTGGTGGTTGTTGTTGTTGTTTAGTTGTTTAGTCGTGTCCGACTCTTCATGACCCCATGGACCAGAGCATGCCAGGCACTCCTGTCTTCCACTGCCTCCCGCAGTTTGTGTGGGATGTGAAACACAAGAGCAGTCAAGTACAACATTTCTAGAATGAACGTGTTTACACATGGGGAGGAATGTTTGTCCAGCCAGCAGGTAAACTTCCTGTTTCCTCCTAGGCTGAGACAGACTTCCTCTGCATGTGACTAGAGGTGGGTGTGGCTTCACCTGTGCAGGTAATGACAAAAGCACAGGGCAGGGCAGCCATCTCTCCCTCTATGACTACATACATCGAAGAAGCAACATCTGTTTAGCCAAAAATGCTCTCTTGGCCTCCAGCCAAGAGAGGACAAAGGGACTGTCTCCTTATGAGATAGTTTCCAGGTGTATGTTACTTTTCTAAGCTAAGTCTGCCTTCTGGGATCCGATTGTGAACAGAATGTGAGTAAACTATTTTTTAACTTTTATAGAAGACTGTATCGTGTCTTATCTTTTATGAGGGAATAAGGGGAAAATACCAGAACAGTTATTATAGACGCTTTAGTGAGCCTGAGCAAACGCATCTGCTGTAAGTTTAAAAGGGGGAATGTTACTCTAATAAATTGTGAACTTGTTAACACAAGTTGGAAAGGCTATAATCAAACAATATATCTTCTCCTGCATCCCTGAACATTCCCACAGTTTGGTCAAACTCATGCTGGTAGCTTCGAGAACACTGTCCAACCATCTCCTCCTCTGTCATCCCCTTCTTCTGCCCTCAATCTTTCCCAACATCAGGGTCTTTTCCAGGGAGTCTTCTCTTCTCGTGAGGTGGCCAAAGTATTGGAGCCTCAGCTTCAGGATCTGTCTTTCCAGTGAGCACTCAGGACTGATTTCCTTAAAAATGGATAGGTTTGATCTTCTTGCAGTCCATAGGACTCTTAAAGGTAAAGGTAAAGGTAATCCTGCCCGTACGGGCCAGTCTTGACAGACTCTAGGGTTGTGCGCTCATCTCACTCTAGAGGCCGGGAGCCAGCGCTGTCCGCAGACACTTCCGGGTCACGTGGCCAGCGTGATCAAGCTGCTCTGGCAAGCCAGCGCAGGACACGGAAATGCCGTTTACCTTCCCACTGGTAAGCGGTCCCTATTTATCTACTTGCACCCGGGGGTGCTTTCGAACTGCTAGGTTGGCAGGTGCTGGGACCGAGCAACGGGAGCACACCCCGCCGCGGGGATTCAAACCGCCGACCATGCGATCAGCAAGTCCTAGGCGCTGAGGTTTTACCCACAGCACCACCCGCGTCCCCCCCCATAGGACTCTTACTAAGTGCTTAAAGTGTTTGTGGAAATTGGGAGCTGAGGGTGAATGTTAGTTACTTATTGCCAAACATTAGAGGGAAAAGATCAGAGATGTCTGCCACCCTACTTTTGAGCTACTCTAAAACATTTGCTGGAGAAAGAATGGTGGCCAGGAGTCAGTGGTTCTCATTGGGTGTGGCAGGAAGGTTCAAGATCAAAGGAACATTTAAACATTTCAGTGTACTATAGTACAGTATAGTATCAAAACATTTTTTTTATTTGCAGAATATGAGTAAGATACCTTTTCAAAATGGGAGCAAGATTTATATTTTTTAAAAAATTGGTGCAGCGCATGCAAATTTTTATTCTGAAAGTGTGGCCCAGAAGAAAAAAGTTTGAGAACTACTCAATGGATGAATCCTTTGTCTGATTCAACAAGGCAATACTTTTTGAGCTGGGGAGTTCCTGGTACATGATTCAGTCCTTTATGTACTATATACTTCATTACCTCTTTCAAATATTAACTACAGGCTCTATATGCCAAGAATGGAATAAAAACTCACAACTCCTAATTTACAAAGCAATGTTCACAATTTCAGGCCATAAGAAGGGTCCTGCTGTGTCAGAGGCCGATTTAATGCAATATTCTGTTCCCATAGTCTCTAACAAGATGCATCTGGGAAGTCTGTAACCATGACTTGAGCATAACACAATTTTATGCTGGGGGATCCAGGCTCCAAAGAATAATCATTTCCTATGAAGAGTTACCAGTGAGGATCCTTTTCATTGGAAATGATATCCAAAATATTGTCCAAGTTCATAATCTGACATAGCCACTGTGAGCCACACCAAGCAGCGATCAGAAATGACTTTATATCACACCTTCCTCTTGCCTGAAAAAGCTGCAAAGTTGTAACCATCCCTGTGCAGTTTTGATGTAGGTGAGAGAAAACTCTTAATTTACCATCATTAAAAAAAAAAAAAAGATCCAGCAGGCAAGTGTAAAGGTCCAGCTCGGTGCAACTATTATTTGCACCTTTTTTCATTTTAAATCAAGTTCATCTTTGTTACGGCTAATTTGACACATTACGAAACACCAATTCATTTGCTGTAAATCAAACTGAGCACACTGTACCCTTGTTAGGAGCGCTCGCTAATTGTAGTCTAGAATTTGGGGTTTTATCAAGAAAGTGCCTATGATTACTTTAATTATAATCAGGTTTAGTTACAGAATGTTAAAGATACGGAGCCCATAAATTAGTAAGTGTGCTGCTAGGGAGAGCCTTTATTTGACACAATGTTATGAATATTCCCTCCATTGGTCACAGGGCCAGTTCATGCTGCTTTGAAACTTACTTTCCTAAGGGACAGCACAAAATCTCCCAAAGACTGAAAGGAAAAAGCCCCATAGCAAACAAAAAAAACACAAACACACCCCTCATATGTCCTTTGGTTTGCTGTCTAGCATTTTAAGGTAGACTTCATGCTTTGAGATTCAAGTGAGGGGAAAGAAATAACCCCATTTTCAAATTGGTCTAGGGATCCATTAGTCTTTGGTGTGTTTCATTGGGTTTCATCTACATAAGCAATTTTGTTATGTTAGTAAGTGAGCAAACATGGTGAATAAGACCAAGTTAGCCTCTGGAATATCCCGCTAGCCCCAACACCTTGCTGAAGCTAAACCAAAGTACATGTATAAATGAAATAATGGCATATTATTTCACTGTTTGCCCCATTGCTTTCATTTCCCTCCTCTTTCACTGTAGTTAGGCTTTGTGTCAATTTTTAGATGGCAAGCCTCTTGGGGCAGGGACCTGTCAAACATGTAAAGTGCCTTGTACCCAGATGGTTCACCAACACAATAGGATAGATGATATAGATAGATAGATGATAGATAGATAGATAGATAGATAGATAGATAGATAGATGATAGATAGATAGATGATAGATAGATAGATAGATAGATAGATGATTGATAGATAGATAGATGATAGATAGATGATAGATAGATAGATAGATAGATAGATAGATAGATAGATAGATAGATAGATAGATGATAGATAGATAGATGATAGATAGATAGATAGATAGATAGATAGATAGATAGATGATAGATAGATGATAGATAGATGATAGATAGATAGATGATAGATAGATAGATAGATGATAGATAGATGATAGATAGATAGATAGATAGATAGATAGATAGATAGATGATAGAGATAGATAGATAGATAGATAGATAGATAGATAGATAGATAGATAGATGATAGATAGATAGATGATAGATAGATAGATAGATAGATAGATGATAGATAGATAGATAGATAGATAGATAGATAGATAGATAGATGATAGATAGATAGATAGATAGATGATAGATGATTGATAGATGATAGATAGATAGATGATAGATAGATGATAGATAGATAGATAGATAGATGATAGATGATAGATAGATATAGATAGATAGATAGATAGATAGATAGATAGATAGATAGATAGATAGATGATAGATAGAGATAGATAGATGATAGATAGATAGATAGATAGATAGATAGATAGATAGATGATAGATAGAGATAGAAAACTGAGAAGTAAATTCAGTTTTCATTCTACAAGCACTGGTGGATATTATTGAATGCTGGTCAACCACCACTCCCAGCTCTATTCAAATGTTTGAAGGGGCAACAGAGATTCTCGCTATGACTGTTCTGTGATGAAATTCTTCCCACCATCATGAAGCAAATTTTGTATCTTCAGTTTTGAATTTTAAGTACTTTAAAAAAAAACCTTAATTCCTGTTTATTCTAGAAATGGTACAAAAATTCAGTTTTCTGGATAGCGCAGAAGTATCTTTGCTATTGTGGGATACACTTCACATCCTCTTTTTATGTATGAAAATATTTATATACCACCAGCTCATGTAAAATATCAGTGTCATCTAAGCACTGCAGCTAGATTGTACCTATTCTCAATTCGAATTGAAGCTGGCTGGTGGGAGGGGAACCCATCAAAATGCAGTCTTTCTTAAGGAAGAGCAGGATAGGTATGGATTGTGGTTAGCCTGTGTGCACCACTTCCTTGTGGGATGTAAACACAGGAGCAGTCAATGACAACATTCCTAGAGTGTACATGTTAGAACATGGGGAGGGATGTCTGTCTAGCAAGCAGGTAAACTTCCTGGGGACGGACTTCCTCCGCATGTGACCAGAGGTGGGTGTGGCCTCACCTGTGCAGGTAAATGACAAAAGCACAGGGCAGGCAGCCATCTCTCTCTCTGCCATCTTCCTTCGATGAGGAAACATCTAAGGATGCTCTCTTGGCTCCCAGCCAAGAGAGGAGATAAGGACTATCTTGCTACAAGATAGATTCTAAATGTATTTTACCTTTTTAAGCCTGTCTGCCTTCTGGGATCATATTGTGAACAGAACGTGAGTAAACTCTTTTATACTTTTATAAAGACTGTGTTGTGGCTTGTATTTTAAGAGGGAACAAAGGGGAAATTACCAGAGTAATTATTATAGAGGTTCTAGCGAACCTGTGCAAACGTTACCGTTGCGAACTTAAAGGGGAATGTCTATAAACTCTGCTGATATTTTGGGAACTTGTTAGCACAAGTTGGATAAGGATATAATCTCACAATATATCCTCTCCTGCACCCCAGAACATTCCCACATTCCTAAACCAGGAAGCACACAGAGTAAACAGGAATGAGTACACAGCCCAAGAGATGCCTGAAAGTCAATAGAGAGGGTGCCTGGCATGATACCAGTTGGTTGGGAGTTGTGGGTGGGTAGTTGGTTGGATTTAGTGGGTTGGCTGGTTGGGAAAGGCAGTTGGTAATAGAGAGAGAGAGAGTTAGGGCAGTGGGTTCTTGAGTGTGGGGAGGTAGAAGAGATAGAGACAGGAAAATAAGACTAGGAGAGTAAAGAGCAACAACGTTTGGAATGCCGTAAAAGTTTTGCTTGTGTCTGAAATAAAATACACTCATCTTTATTAATTGAGAACTTGACTGAGACTGAAGTGATTTTACCAGGGGGGACCTGGTTGGTGGCAGCGGTTTAGTGGTGTACGAGTCAATAGTCCGTGAGACGACCGGGAGCTCCGTACGAACGCCACAAAATTGGCGTTATCTATTGAAAGTCAAATGCCCAACTTCTAGTTGAAGCCAGTCAGGCCTTTGTAACAACAGGGAAACATGACAACATCCCTCTAGGTCACTGTTTCCCAAAATAGGTAATATTCGGCTCCCCCCGGGGCGCTGGAAGAATCCAGGGGGGCAGTAGTGGTCTCTGCTGCAATTCGGAGGTGGAGGCTGTTGAATAAAAATAAGGAGGCCGTGAAGGAAGAGAAGAAAACTGTTTGTAGTTGTGAGTCGAGGACCCACCACCTGCTTAGAGATAAATAAGACACAAGGACACATGTATTTTATGGTTATGGGCTAAAGAAGGCCACAACTTTATTGGTTACAGCATGCATGTGAGTGGTATTGGCTTAGGCATTGGATTAAACAATCTATACATGACTCCATCCCGCTCAGCGGGGAGTCCTTCGAAGGTTAACAACCAGTGGGAGGAGCATGTTGATGCAAATACAACTGGAAGCTTCCCCTGATGTCACCAGGGGTCATGTCATGGCCCTAGCCACCAGCAGGGCATTGGACAGGATCCACGACTGATGGATTCCTTTAACGGAATACCCAGCAAGGGGAGGGGTAGGTGATTGCCACAACCTGCCCTCCAACACACAACACATATTCCAATGCCTAACCGCCACCCGAGCCAAAAGAGGTTCGCCGCCAAATACCCCCACAGCTGCAACAAATCCCTAATGCTTCTGATGATATTGTGGGATGTAAACACAGGAGCAGTCAATGACAACATTCCTAGAGTGTACATGTTAGAACATGGGGAGGGATGTCTGTCTAGCAAGCAGGTAAACTTCCTGGGGACGGACTTCCTCCGCATGTGACCAGAGGTGGGTGTGGCCTCACCTGTGCAGGTAAATGACAAAAGCACAGGGCAGGCAGCCATCTCTCTCTCTCTGCCATCTTCCTTCGATGAAGAAACATCTAAGGATGCTCTCTTGGCTCCCAGCCAGGAGAGGAGATAAGGACTATCTTGCTGCAAGATAGATTCTAAATGTATTTTACCTTTTTTAAGTCTGTCTGCCTTCTGGGATCATATTGTGAACAGAACGTGAGTAAACTCTTTTATACTTTTATAAAGACTGTGTTGTGTCTTGTATTTTAAGAGGGAACAAAAGGGGGAATTACCAGAGTAATTATTATAGAGGTTCTAGCGAACTTGTGCAAGCGTTACCGTTGCGAACTTAAAGGGGAATGTCTATAAACTCTGCTGATATTTTGGGAACTTGTTAGCACAAGTTGGATAAGGATATAATTAGTCAATATATCCTCTCCTGCGCCCCAGAACATTCCCACAGATATCGGCCAACCATACATTATTTTCATGATCGGACAAATGAACGCCATCAGCCTGAAATAGAGCCACCTCGCTGAACCTGATGAATGAGGCCACGGAGCTGCCACGGCCACTTGAATGCGGCTAAACCCCACCCCCCAAGCCAGCCCTATTGGCTGGCTGACAGGTGCGGTGCGGCAGCCAGTATAACTGACGCAGGGGGCCGAATATGCCCCCCTGCCGACGCAGGAACTGGCTCCCACTCACAACTCCTCCCCTCTGTTAGGAGGAGAGGCTTTACTGACACCTACCACCAGGTCAGGCACTGTTGCAGGAAAGCAACAACACCTCCCCTTGTGCTGGACGTGAAGAGTTTTCCCAGGCTTGGACGAATCCTTTTTGGCTTCGCCCAGGCCAAGGAAGTGGATTGCAGCTTGCCTGCCTATTTGGCAACAGGTGGAGTCCAACACAGTGGTGGATTTAGGGGTGCGCAACTGGTTCGGTGGAAGTGAGAGCTGGACCATAAAGAAGGCTGATCGCCGAAGAATTGATGCTTTTGAATTATGGTGCCGGAGGAGACTCTTGAGAGTCCCATGGAATGCGAGAAGATCAAACCTATCCATTCTGAAGGAAATCAGCCCTAAGTGCTCACTGGAAGGACAGATCCTGAAGCTGAGGCTCCAATACTTTGGCCACCTCATGAGAAGAGAAGACTCCCTGGAGAAGACCCTGATGCTGGGAAAGATGGAGGGCACAAGGAGAAGGGGACGACAAAGGACGAGATGGTTGGACAGTATTCTCGAAGCTACCAGCATGAGTTTGAGCAAACTGCGGGAGGCAGTGGAAGACAGGAGTGCCTGGCGTGCTCTGGTCCATGGGGTCACGAAGAGTCGGACACGACTAAACCACTAAACAACAAACTGGTCACACTAGGTGCGGAGTCTCAGGGGTGCTGTTAGGGGGGGAGCTGCAACTATGATTTAGAATGGAGCGTGAGAGGCGGAGGGGCGCCAAACTTTGGCACCCCACAGGGCACCGCTAACATTTGAGAAGGTCTGCCGCTGTCCAACGGCTGGAGAGGGCCACAGATTCCCCATCCCTGTGTTATTGCGCCCACCTGTCTCCTCCACAGGCTCTTTACCCTGTGCAAGACAGGCTGGGCGGTTGCTGGTCCCTATTGAACGAGGTGGGGCAGAGGGCCTCCTCGTTGAGAGGCGCACGACTTCGGGGAGCGCTCTTGCAACTTCTCCCGCAGCCCCACTCAAAAGCGGCTTGAGAGGGAGCTTGGAAAAAGCTCGTTTTCCTGCAAGCTCGAGAGAAGAGGCTCATTTCCCCAGCGTGCAGCAACTACCCCTCGAAGTGCTGCAGCTTTTGCTGCACGTTCACCTCCATTCAGCTCCAGGGGGAGTCCCTCCGGCGCCAAACAACAACCCTGGCGAAGCGGCGAGCTTGGCCAAGCAGGCGCGTTCCCTGGCGTGACATCCACCAAGCCGCCCGAGGAGGGCGCTCGCCCTGCTCGCCCGCTCGCTTCCCTTGAAGCTCCGCCGTCCTCCCTTTGGAGAAAGCCGCTTGCAAACGGACGTTTCCTTCCCCGCCTTAGAACAAAGCCTACCGGGGGGCTCCCGCTTTCGTCCTCCTCTGCCCACCGCGCCTTCATTGCGCGCCGGTGGCTCCCATCCCCGCTGCGCCTTAAAGAGCTGGCAGGGCAGTCGAGCTCAGGTGGGAAATGGGGGGGGGGGATCTCCGGCTGAGAAGCCGAAAGCCTGCGCTTTGAGTCCGAGCTTTTGGGAATGGGAGCAAGCGGGGGAGGCAGGGGGAGTCTCCGCGCCGGATCCCAGCCTCGCCCTGCCGTCTGTCGCCCCTGGAGCGCCGCTGACAACTGGAGAGCTCGAAACGGAGCGGGAGGGAGAGAGGGGTCCGGATGGATCAATATAAAATTCAAATACTTTTGTGCCACCTGTTGGATTTTGCTACTAATTGCATGTCGTTGTGGGAGAGACCCGGGGAAAAGAGAGGCTGCTTCTGCACGTGGTTGGTCCTGAGCGTTGATTTCGATATTTCTTTTTAAGTGTGCGCACATGCCCTTATGAAACGCATAGCCGCCCCTTGTTCATCCCTTGCAAGCCACGTTAGTCCATCCAAACGGATGGATCACAAGTCCGGAGTGCCCAGTTCCGTGTAATTCTTATCCCAGACAGTAACTTTTGACGCTAAAGGATTAATTTGCGCATTATGTGACGACAACAAACCGTGGTTTGTACAATTAACGGGAATACTGCTATTCTTGTCTCTCTGATAGAAATACACCTAAGGTATACATTTGCAAACTTTGGTTTGCCTCAATTGTGCTTTCCATTTCTAAGAACACTATTATTATTATTATTATTATTATTATTATTATTATTATTATTAATTGCATACCTAAAATATCCCAAAATGTGAAACAGCCTTTGAAGATTACAGGGTGATGGCAGCTTACTGCAGGCTTCCCCAACCTGGTGCTCTCTAGATGTCTTGGAATACAGCTTCCATCGTCTCTGACTATTGGTCACACTGGAGGTCACCAGGCTGAGGGATATTGTTTCCTGGGATAATCATGCTGAAGTTGTTCCACACACTCCAAAGTACTGTAGAAATGCCAAGTGTTCTTCTTAATGCATGGTTGTAATAACTTGAGGATGCAAACTGCCCACCTGCCCACAAAGATTTAGGCCTCATTCTTGCCTTTTCAGAATGCAGATTCCATTTTATTGTAATATAGCCCCTTGCCAAATTCAGCCAAGGGTTCAAATGATTTAATGCTGCTGCTGCTGCTGCTACACACACACACACACACACACATTACTGTACATAGAAAGCAAGCGTGTTGGGGGGGAGCCTTATATGAGAACCCGATTAAGCCTTCTCCACTTGTTCCTTTTCATGCAGTTCCTATCACAGCCCAGCCCTGGAGTCTTCCACAATTTCAGGCTGACCTTCTGCCGTGGGACATCTGCCGAACACATAGAAGCTCCCTGTGCGGCTTAGAATCCTGCTGTATCAGATCATGTGGGGAACCTACACAAGTATAAGACACTCTCCCTCTGCAAAGGTTTGACCCAAATGACTTTGTAACTTATAAAGTAGCACTCTATGCGTTGGCAGCTAAGAAGATCGGGAGGAAAGAACTAGATAAAATAGCGGTCAACTGCAAAGGAGATTCGGATATTTAATTTGGCACATTTTACTAGAAAATCTTCTGCTATTCTATTTTATGCAACAAACAATCTCAGTAGCTGTGACCGTGGTTTATATTGGATGTGTGGTGCCTGATGATCTTTATGGTTATTGCTGTTTTTCCTTTTGTTATTTTTCTGAATGATGTCATGGCCTATGGCTAGCACAATAAAAGTCGAGGAGGAGGAGGTGGAGGTTTGGCCAAATGCATAGAGGGCTTCAGGGGTGGGCCGTCTGGTAGAGGCCGATGTGTGTCCATCACCCCACACCCCCTGCTTTTCCCCACTCATGCAATTGGCATTGTAAGGGGGGCACTAAGGGAACAAGGCTACAGTTTTACACATCCAGAGGTAAGTTTATTTACCTGTGGTGAAACATTCGACCACGTGAACCTCACCTATTGATTCACTGCAATAAGCTCTAGGGTAGCCACTTTTATCAGGATAAACTTTCTACAATGCACAAGTAATCATTTGGTAAGCAACTTGTCTGTAGCCCTAGTCAGGTGTGCTCTGCAGGCCCTGTCGGCTGCCACCCACACATTGGAGGCAGAAGAACTGGAGCGGGGATCATGTGATTTAGAACCCTAGTTTTGTGGGGCTATTACCCTTCTTCAAGTGCCAGGTTCTCCAGAAACCTTGAGAGGTGGGACACTCAAAATGCTTATCTTTGCATGTTACCTCTTAATCATGCAATTACAATACTTTACCACTTGGTAAAATATTGTCTGTATGCACCCATTGGGGCCTCTGTAGCAGTGCACATCTGTGTTGCACACTAGGATTTTTCCCCCCTCCCTGTGTAGCATTTCTTAGGTTAATAACTCTTTTTTTTTTTTACTTCTTTTTATTAAGTTTCATATAAATAACCAAAAAGAAAAACAACTTCACAGTTACAAAAAAAAAGAGAGAAATACAAAACAAATATCTAAACATAACATAAGTATTATCTATTTCCGTTACAATTCTTTGTCTTCACATTTATCTCTTTATATCTCAAGAACTTAAATCATTCTTCTACGCTCTATGAGTTAAAAAAAATATTTAAATATACATTCCCTAAAAGACCGGAAGCATTTCTACTAGGGATAATTGGGGATGAAGTCAAAAATGAAGATAAGACATTATTTCAGTATGCCACAGCCGCCGCCAGATTATTAATTGCCCAAAATTGGAAAAATCAAGATATCCCATCAATTAGAGAGTGGCAAACAAAATTGTTTGAATTTGTTGAACTTGCAAAAATGACTCAAAAAATCAGAAACCAAAAAAATACAAAGTTTATTAATGACTGGAACAAATTTATGATATACATTGAAGGGAATTACAAAAGCCTAAAAACTATAGCAGATCTGATATAAACCTTACGACGTGTAAACTATTAACAATTATTAGCTGCGGGGAAAATAAATTATGTATATTAAGAAGCCTGAAAGCGGGAGGGATGGAGGTTCTTAGGTTAATAACTCATTATTAAAGCAGGTTCGTTTGTGCCTTGCAATAACAAAGACCTCGGTATTGTGGAGAGAAAAGAGATCGTTTATATTCTAGCGTTTAGTGTCAGAAAGTTGGTAGATGTTGACATGAACCTCAGTGGCAAATGTCAAGAAATCCTAGCCATTGACACATTGCCTTCTGATTGTACATGATGGCGATGTGGATTTCATTTGGACAGCCATCATGGAAGCCACTAAGTTGGCTTTAACATTTATGGATAAATGACAGGCTCTTCTAACAGTTCTCACAGGGTTTGTTTAGATGTGGTGGGAAATGTCAACATTCACCAATGGGCCAATTCTTTTCTTTTTAAAAAAATATTTTTTATTAACAAACCAATTAAATCACGTTAGTTCCAAATTACAAAACCGAATTTTAATTTTTTGTTGGGGGTACCCATGCTTCGAGCTCAGAAAGGGATCCAATCATCTTTTATTTCTGTTGCTTTGATGTTCACAGTTCTGTCCATTCATCTCTTTGTTGTTTCCCTTAACAAATCGTATTTTAGGATTATCTAAAAAGCCGGCAGAGAGGAACTGAGAGAGAATTGAGAGCCTCGGACGTGAGATCCCCAGGCTGAGAGTAGACTAAGACTGATGGACATTTGTTGGGGATTGAAACCGGGAAAGGGGGGTGGAGTTTGGGGATCCAAAGGGGGCATAATTATAATTTGTTTTGTTTTTATTTTGTTTTATGTATGAGAATTGGGGAAATCGTGGAAGGAAATTTAGGTCGACTTTAGAAAAAAGGCTTTAAGTATGAGAACAGATGTGCAATTATTGATGTTTATAAGTTATAAGTTATAAATTTATAAGTTAAAAGTTTAAAAGTTAAAATTGTTTTTTCTAAAAATGACTGAAATGTAAAAAGGTTAAAAATTGGGGACAAGAACTTGTTGAGCCAACAATTTGAACTGGAATACAAGAGGGGGAGGTGGGGGGAAGTCAAAAAAATATGTTATTGAAAGTGAGGACTTTGAATTTTATGTGTTTTTAAATCTTTTTTTTTTTTCTTACCTGTGTTTTTGTGTTTTTCTTTGACTTTTTTGGATAATGGAAAAATTTTAATAAATATCATTTTAAAAAAACAAATCGTATTTTAATCTTCTTCTTGTTATCTATTTTTTTCCCTTTCTTTATAACCTCTGAAATGGGCCAATTATTTCCAAGTGTGGGGGCAGAACCTACTCACAGTAGGACTAACAAAGTCCTGTTTCTCCTTGGCCCAAATGCAGACATTACAAGTGTTACAAAGGATGGAAGATTTGCATGCACCTCCTTTTTTGCCATGAAGAGATCACTCTCTGTGTAACGCAGGCCCTTATGGGATGTTAGGGAATGGGGTATTGCCTCTGGTGGGGGACACACCATGCTCCTTCTGGGGTAGTTTCTGTGCACTTAGCTCTCACCTGTGGCTTCTAGAAGCTGTCAGCATGCAACAGCAGCCACACTGGGAAACGGCTTCAACTGGCCAGCTAAACCAGGTGATATCTTCCAGATATTGGTGGACAACAATGCCTAGCACCCCAAACTTCTGTGTGGAGTACGCTGTTTTATGGAAGTGAGTCATAGGCAAGTTGCACCCTCCAGGAGTGACACCTCAACGCCTTCCACATGCGTTGCATCAGGAAGATTTTGGGCATCACGTGGCAGGCAGAGTTTCATGCAAGTACCGGTATGTGCTCTCCCAAGCCAACATTCCAAGCATGTTCACACTCCTGTCTCAGCGACGTCTATGTTGGCTTGCTCATGTCCATTCCACAGAGTGGAAGATGGCAGGCTCCCTAAAGACCAGGCCCACTGGCAGGCAAACACTGTGTACAAAGATGTCTGCAGACAAGTCATGAAGGGTGGCAACATCAACTTTGCTGTATGGGAATCCCTTGCCAGTGTGGTGTAGTGGTTAAGAGCGATAGACTCGTAATCTGGGGAACCGGGTTTGCGTCTCCGCTCCTCCACATGCAGCTGCTGGGTGACCTTGGGCCAGTCACACTTCTTTGAAGTCTCTCAGCCCCACTCACCTCACAGAGTGTTTGTTGTGGGGGAGGAAGGGAAAGGAGGATGTTAGCCGCTTTGAGACTCCCTAACGGTAAAAGGTAAAGGTACCCCTGCCCGTACGGGCCAGTCTTGACAGACTCTAGGGTTGTGCGCCCATCTCACTTAAGAGGCCGAGGGCCAGCGCTGTCCAGAGACACTTCCGGGTCACATGGCCAGCGTGACAAAGCTGCATCTGGTGAGCCAGCGCAGCACACGGAAACGCCGTTTACCTTCCCGCCAGTAAGCGGTCCCTATTTATCTACTTGCACCTGGGGGTGCTTTCGAACTGCTAGGTTGGCAGGCGCTGGGACCGAGCAACGGGAGCGCACCCCGCCGCGGGGATTCGAACCGCCGACCTTTCGATCGGCAAGCCCTAGGCGCTGAGACTTTTACCCACAGCGCCACCCGCGTCCCTTGAGACTCCCTAGGGTAGTGATAAAGCGGGATATCAAATCCAAACCCTTCTTCTTCTTGCAGACAATTGCGGTGCCTGGAGGTAGACAGGTTGCATATCCAGAGCAGTGACCAGATGAGGAATGACCACTGGGAGGAGCACAGAGAGAAGGAACGCCATGGTGCATCTGCAGCAGCACAACCGGACAGCTTCATCTGCCCCAGCTGCAACAAAACCTGTGGCTCCCATATTGGTCTCTAGAGCCACAGCAGGTGCTCTAAACCTAGTGGTTTGATTTCACCCCCAAAGGCACACTCTTTCATTGTCTCCCAAGACAGATGGATGCCAACCACCTGACAAGTGGCCATACTGGTTGGGGCTGATGGAAGCTGTAGCCCAGCGGCTTCAGAAGTTCACCATGGTGGAGCCTACACACATATAAAAAAGTTCTGAAAATGCTTTTTTTAAAAAAAGCGTTTTTTAAAAATACATTGAATTTTCCATAAGGCTCATCATCGCCATCTAGTGTCACATTGTATATTGCACTTAAAACACACTTAAAACGTTTTATTTGCAGCTGTGTAGCTGAGTCCCATGTTGGCTCCTTCTGCTTTAAAGCTTCCCTCATTTTCTCTCTAGGCTCAACTGCTTTCTATAAGCTCACAAGTTCCTGTCGGCAATTTTTTATTTTTTCAGTGCAGAGGCTAAACGTCATTTTCTTTTAATTCCCATATTTACATTTTAATTTTATTTTTGCATACTTGTGCATATCCTGAGTATACAGAAGTTTCTGCCGTAATTTTTTGGTGGCCCCATTTTGTTTCCAAACTCATGTGTACTCAGCCCATTAAGGAGAGAATGATGTAGTCTTGCATGGCACCCAAACCTGCATTATTTCACCATAGGGCTAATAATGTGAAAGTGTCCCAGATGTTTTGGGACTACAACTCCCATCATCCCTAGCTAACAGGGCCAGTGCTCAGGGATGATGGGAATTGTAGTCTCAAACCATCTGGAGGGCCGAGTTTGCCTATGCCTGCTTTAAAATCTGTTTTAAAGTGGGGTGCATTAATTGAATAATTGCAGGTAAACGATTATTTTAACAAAGGGAAGGTAAAAAGGTAAAGGTAAAGGTACCCCTGCCCGTACGGGACAGTCTTGACAGACTCTAGGGCTGTGTGCTCATCTCACTCTATAGGCCGGGAGCCAGCGCTGTCCGCAGACACTTCCGGGTCACGTGGCCAGCGTGACAAGCTGCATCTGGCGAGCCAGCACAGCAGACGGAACGCTGTTTACCTTCCCGCTGGTAAGCGGTCCCTATTTATCTACTTGCACCCGGGGGTGCTTTCGAACTGCTAGGTTGGCAGGCGCTGGGACCGAACGACGGGAGCGCACCCCGCCGCAGGGATTCGAACCGCCGACCATGCGATCAACAAGTCCTAGGCGCTGAGGTTTTACCCACAGCGCTACCCTAAAGGGAAGGTAGGATACTATTTATAGGGAGCAAGGGGCAATAGGTCGTTATTGGTATAATTAGCCACTCATCTTTCAGAGGTACGTTTTCAAAGCAAGTCTGCACATGAACAGAGATAAGACATGCTTTGACGCGCTGTACCCTGCATGAAATTGCTATTTCATAAACACAGCAGAGTGGCCATTATTCCCAATTGTGAGACTATGTTACAGCCTAATAATGCAGGCATGCCCAGAAAATATTGATAACCTGCAAGGTCTTATGCATATGGCTTTCAAACTGCATCCCAGAAAACCCAGTGTTTCTCAGAAGCTTCTCAAGGGCCCCATGATGAGATGTGGACAGATCCCTTGGAAGATTTCTGTTCTAACCTGCTGTTGTAAGAGCTGGTCAGTGTCCTAAATGAATCAGCTGCACACAGGTGTGGGGAAGATGTGGCCCTCCAAATGTTGCTGAACTGTTGTTGTTGTTTAGTTGTTTAGTCGTGTCCGACTCTTCGTGACCCCATGGACCAGAGCACGCCAGGCACTCCTCTCTTCCACTGCCTCCCACAGTTTGGTCAAACTCATGCTGGTAGCTTCGAGAACACTGTCCAACCATCTCGTCCCCTTCTCCTTGTGCCCTCAATCTTTCCCAACATCAAGGTCTTTTCCAGGGAGTCTTCTCTTCTCATGAGGTGGCCAAAGTATTGGAGCCTCAGATTCAGGATCTGTCCTTCCAGTGAGCACTCAGGGCAGATTTCCTTCAGAATGGATAGGTTTGATCTTCTTGCGGTCCATGGGACTCTCAAGAGTCTCCTCCAGCACCAGAATTCAAAAGCACCAATTCTTCGGCGATCAGCCTTCTTTATGGTCCAGCTCTCACTTCCATACATCACTACTGGGAAAACCATAGTTTTAAGTATATGGACCTTTGTTGGCAAGGTGATGTCTCTGCTTTTTAAGATTCTGTCTAGGTTTGTCCTTGCTTTTCTCCCAAGAAGCAGGCGTCTTTTAATTTTGTGGCTGCTGTCACCATCTGCAGTGACCATGGAGCCCAAGAAAGTAAAATCTCTCACTGCCTCCATTTCTTCCCCTTCTATTTGCCAGGAGGTGATGGGACCAGTGGCCATGATTCCTGGCCACTGGCCATGCCTTCCGGGGTTGGTGGGCGTTCACCAGAATACTTTGCAGCAGGCAGGATTCCATAGCTGATGAGTCACTTTGGAACAGGTTTCCCCGAGGAAGGAAGTCTGAAAACCACTGTTCTGACACTTGTATAACAAGGGCTCAATTCTATTATGAAAATGCATGCATGCATCAACAGTAAAATCTGGCAGGCCACATCAAGCGGAGGAGGGGGGAAGTCTCTTTTCTGACAAATAATAAAACGTAATCTTTGATGTATAAAAATTGGAGCTTTGCCAATGTGCCAATCAATAATCTGTGTATGATAAATCAGCAATCAAATATTCTTGAGTCATAGGAAGGTGGGAGGGAGGGATCTAGCTGCTGCCAGCCTGTCAATCAATCAATCAATCAATCAATCATAGAGTGCCTGAAGAACCACAGATTATTTTTTTCTTCCTCTCTCTCTCTCTCTCTCTCTCTCTCTCTCTCTCTCTCTGTGTGTGTGTGTGTGTGTGTGTGTGTGTGTATTCTGGACTCTGCCAGTCTGCAGGTCCAATCAATCACTGTGTGCCTGATGAATCATGAAACGCACTCAGTGACATGTCAGTGCACATACTCACTTGGTACAGCTCTCATCACCCTGAGTTTGTCTTGCAGTTAAATTGACTGAAGGCGAGTTGCAGAAAATGTTCTTTCTCCCAGCTACTGACCTCCTCCTCCTCCTCCATCACCAGCCAGTCTCAAATTCCCTTAGTCTGTCTTTTGGTTTTAAGCGGAAGATTTCTAGACAAGGGTTCAACAAGGCAGTGAACAGACGTTTCCGATGTCAAATTGGCTGTTAAACTATCAACAAAGATGTTAGACAAATTCAACAAGAGGATGGATTCCTGCAAGGTACATTCTCCCCCCTCCCCAAAACTCATCCATTTTACTTAACGCAGCTGCGCAATCAATGGTGTGACACTAGGATCACAAGGGCCCTGTTTCAATATCCTTAGAATTTGCCTCACTTGCTATCATGATACATTACAGATCGGATGGGATGGTGGCGGCTGCTGATCTTTTGTTTCATTTTCTTTCTTTCTTTCTTTTTCGTTCATATTTATTTATTTATTTATTTTCTTAAATATTTTCTTGTTTTACAGAAGTAAGTGTAATGTCTCTCATATTTTTTCCATGTAACATTTTTACAAATCAGTTTCATTTGTTGAGACATTAGGGGGAGGGGGGGAAAGAAGGGGTGGAGGGGGGAAGATGGGTGGGGGTGGGGTGGGGTGGCAATGTTTCTGTTATGCTTAATGTATGTAGGGTTTGGTGTCAGCATTGCTCGTGCTGTTCACTTGTGTTCCTTTGGTGGTGAGAGAGGTTGGGGTTGGCCTAGGGTGTGGTTGTTTGTTTGTGATTGGCTGTGGTGAGCTTTGTTTTCGTGTGTGAGTGAGGTGTGTGTGTGTTTTGGATCAGGTTAGCCATATTGATTTATATACTGTTGGTGGATTATTGTCGTTGTCTTGTTGGGCTGTGTATGTGATAAAGGGGAGCCATACCGGGGTAAAGGCGTCTTCTTCTGTTTGTCCCCGTGTCAGTTTCAGTTTATTGGTTAATTTTTCTGGTAGGGCTGTTTCCCATACTATTTGGTACCATTGGTCCATGCTTACTCCTGACAGGTCTCTCCAGTGTCTGGTTGTGATGTTTCTGGCTGCTGAAAGTAGGTGGGTTATGAGTTCTTTGTGGTGTAAATGAGCGTTATTGGAAGATGTTTAGTAGGGCCAATTCTGGGGTGATGTCTAATACTTGCTTAGTTATTTTACATATTTCTTGCGTGGCTGTTTTCCAGAATAGTTGGATTTTGGGGCACTCCCACCACATGTGGAGGTATGTGCCTGTGGAGGTGCACCCTCTCCACTTTTGTTTCATTTTCAACGTATTTGTGTCTGTTTGCTACACGATTGATCTGCAATAAAACATGGACATTCGTTATAGCAAAACAAAAACAGGCAAACCCAACCTCTGGGGTCAGCTTCAAGTTTAACAATGTACTTAAGGCAACTTTTCCTAAGAGGGCCCCATAACCATCTGGGTGTAGTAGAGGTATAGGCAGTTGAATTTTCACAAAAGGGTGTCAGCACCCAAATCAGGTGGGGCTTGGAAAAGTCAGAGACATTGTGTGTGAGGGTTTGACAAGTGAGCCGTATAACTAGTCTGTCTTAGAGTTGCCGCAAATGGAATCCCTGATCTGGAGTTTGTGCAGAGTAGAGGTGAATTTGTTCTCCACCACAAGAATGAGTTTCAAAGCTTTACTGGAAACAGTCTTAAAATAGTTACAAAATAAATGCTGGCCAAAAATACAAAGTAACACATTGCTCTTAAACAAACTGTCAGTGTGGTCCAGTCTTCTTTTTTGTCCTTAATATAGTTCAATAAACTATGAGAAGTGGGTCGCTGCTGTAGCTATACCATATAAAGGCCGCCTACTAAAATAACATTTTAGAAAGATGGGAGATGTATATTAACTATCAGAACGAACTGATTGGTAAACAAGCTTTGCTTTTTTACAAGCAAGCGGTATTAAAAAAAATTATGAAAGCAATAAAATAGTAACCCTCTTGATGGGTAGTCACTGTGGTTCCCCTCAGATGTTGTTGCACTACAACTCCCATCAGCCTTGACTATCGACCACACCTGTTGGGATGGATGAAAGTTATGCTCCAACACCCAAAGGGTGCCATATGGGCTACCTTTGTATCAATATCTGATATTCTAGTCTTGTGCATTTGGATTTGTTTTTGTTCTCATCCCTCTCAGATTTATGTAATTGTAAAAACTCATGGTTGTATTTGCTTACATATAGCTTAACAACAGTAGCTAAGTTTGATAATATACAAATAAAATAGAATTTAATAAGAAGGTGATGGTTTTGTATAAAATGAGTCACTCTGGCAAGCTACAGAGCTGACTCGAGGGAAAACCTGGAGGAAGCCAGGTTTTGGAACTGGTTGCCTAAACTATGAGCAGGAAAGGTGACAATGAGTTTTGCCGAGTTAAACTTGCCCCTTATGAATAACATATTCTTACAAATTACCGAGCAAAAAAGTTTTTTTAAAAAAAAACATTTTTCTGCTGAGAGTCTCTTTATACAGCAAATCATTCATAGTCAAACATTGTGTGAACTAATAGTGCAATTGAAATGTCTTTCAAAAGTATGATGTTCGATAATATATTAAAGACATGTTAAACAAATATTGCATAAAGGTTCCCCTTTTCAATCAAGCTCGTACTCAGTTCAGCGGAATCCCTAAGGAAATATGGGAAGTGATTCTTTAAAAGAAAAAGAAAAATGTCCTTGGTTTTTTGGCTTTCAGCACCTCAAACGCTTCACCTGGAGCCTCTTCTGAAACTCATCGCGTGTGCAGGAAAGGTTGGCAGGAGAAAAGAAGCATTCTTCTCTAATGGGAAGCAACAACAAAACAGTTCTTTGAACGCTTTCCAGAAATATAGGCAGAAAACCTTCCAGGTAAGGTTGCAACAACACAGTCCATCCCCATAACAACTGCTTAATTGAACGGCTTGGGAGCAAGCAGGGCTGAAGCTGAGCAGATGTAGACCTGATCAGGGCCCAGATATCAGGGCCACCATGTGGACCACACTAGGAGATGACAAGGGCACAAGCATAATAAAACAAATTCATGTTTAGTCTGTTTGATCCATCCATTGCACCAGACCAAAGAGCCATGTGCTGCAGTAGCCAGCTGCACACATGGCAGCCTCTCAGTTCTTGCAGTTTCGGGAAAGCAGCAATAACAGGAGGCTTATAGCAGGGAGCTGCCTCATATCAGGTCAGAGACTCTTTGCCCACCTAGCTCAGTACTCTTGACTCTGACTGGCAGCTCTCCAGAGTCTCAGGCAGAAATTTTCCATACCACTCCATTACCAGGTCATTTTTAACTGGAGGTAGAACCTAGTGTCCTCTATTTGTAAAGGACATACCACTGAGCTATAATACTGGCCTCAAAGGTTCTTCACTGGCATTCATCTGTCTCGAGAAGCAATGGAGTGCACCTCCAGGGGCAAAGTCAAACCCCTTCAGCACTTAATTGAGGCACAAGACTGGGCAATGTGTATGAAGGTCCTGGGCTGCCCAAGACCTCCCTCTCAGCCTCACTGATTTGGTCCAAAGGAAAGCAGAGAAAGAGGTTTAGCACCAGCTTGGCTGCAGGAGTTGCTGGAAGGAGGCCTGTATACCTGAAGGAGCGTCTCCACCCCCATCGTTCAGCCCGGACACTGAGATCCAGCTCCGAGGGCCTTCTGGCAATTCCCTCGTTGCAAGAAGTGAGGCTACAGGGAACCAGACAGAGGGCCTTCTCGGTAGTGGCGCCCACCCTGTGGAACGCCCTCACTTCAGATGTGAAGGAAATAAGCAGCTATCTTCTCTTTAAAAGACATCTGAAGGCAGCCCTATTTAGGGAAGTTTTTAAAATTTAATGCTGTATTGATTTTAACACTTGATTGGAAGCCGCCCAGAGTGGCTGGGGAAACTCAGCCAGATGGATGGGGTATAAATAATAAAATTATTATTATTATTATTATTATTATTATTATTATTATTATTATACTACAAGGCACCATCCAGCCATCTTAGGGACTCCATGTTAGGATATTTCCGTTCCACCTTAAAAGGGAGCAGGCTTTGTGAGTCACAGAGTCTGCGTATTTCCTGTTCACAGGATGTTTATGTTTTCAGTTGCTTTCGTTTCCTTCCTTCGTGCCTGAACACTGAATCAGGCGGTCATGTTTTTCTTTGTTCTGACCAACGCTGAATAAACTGTAAATATGCTCTCCCGCTGTGCATCTTTTGCTGTGTGAATTCTGCTGATAGAGTGTGCACCAGCCTAAGAATGTGGCAATCTATTTCTGAGGCTTCGTGTCGCTAATTGCTGATACTGCGTGTCTACGGGAGATCGATGGATCGTCCGGCAGCCGGCTTGGGGGCTCAGAAACCACCTTCTTGGCCTCTGGACCTGCTATTGGTCTCATCTGCTCCATCCACCAGAGCCTGTCTTTGCATGCAAAGACCCTCAAACTGAGGGTTTGAGACCCATCAGCTACCCTTACCTGGTTTAGCTGGCCAGTCAAAGCCAATTCTCAGGGTGTGGTCACTGTTGCATGCTGATAGCTTCTAAGAGCTACAGGTGGGATCTGAGTGTAGGATGGCGACCAAAGATGCACAAACTACCACAGGGTGTATGAGGTGTTAAGGGAGGGGCAGCACATCTGTTGGAGGACATGTCATACTCAAAGGTCCTAGTGAGCCTCTATTTATGACCGGTGAGCTGCAAACAGCTTGATGGGCCTCCAAGTTGTAGTGGCTTGAGTTAGGAACATTTCTTTCTATCCTGAGGCAACAAGGAACATTGCAACCCAGAGAATCATAGAGTTTGAAGGGACCCAAGTGTCATCTAGTCCACCCCTACAATGCAGGAATCTCAGCTAAAGCATCTATGACAGATGGTCATCTAAACCTCTGCTTAACAAGTTTACAACCTCCCATGGGAGACTGCTCCACTGTTGAACAGCTCTTGCTGTCAGAAAGTTTCTCCGTATGTTTAGTCGGAATCTCTTTCTTGTCACTTGAAGCCATTGGTTCAAGTCTTACCCTCCAGAGAGGGAGAAAACAAGCTTGGTACCCCCTTTAATAATATTCAGTGGATTCATTCACAAACTACCTGGGTAATATTGGCTTTGTGCTCCACTGCCAGTCACTTGGTCAATGATCTCTGAGAAGAGGTGAACAGGGTCAGTTGTACGCTATTGATCTTCGTGGAACTATTGGCACAGCTGATCATAAAGCACTGTGACATGACTGTGGGAATTTGCTTTGGGCCCATCCTTGAACAGGGATGCAACATTATTTTCATTATCAGTACTGAAAAATGGAAAGCATGTGGGCCTTATCTAGGGAAATCTCCAAAGCTAAACTGGGGCTCTGATGAGGATTTACAGTGATCAGGAGGTGGGGCTCCAGTGCCCGGCATAATTCATTACATACACACCCATACACACCCATGATTAACAGAAGCTGAATAACCTATGCAAATGAACAGAATATATGCAAATTTGCGTGAGCTGCGTAATTAACTGAGGAAGTGGAATTATTTTCTTCATGCAGAATTTTAGCAGTATTTTTTTTTTAAGCAGAGAGTATGTGCAGGCCTGGCAAATAAAGCCCTTTGCACATGCTTAGAAGCACTCTTCTCTTGCCAAATTGCAGGACTGATTGTCACTAGCAAAGCCTAGTTAATTAAGACCTACTTCTAACCCCACCTCAAGACAAGCCTGAACCCTTGTTCTGTTTGGGGGGTGCAGATCAGAAGGAACAGACACTTTCTGAACTTGATGAAGAATGCATTCGTGGAAGATTTTTAAGATTGGCTTCCGGCCAGTTGGAATGAATTTAAAATGTGGCAGGAACTGTTTTATATTTCTGCATAAATAAAATAATTGACATGAGATAATTCCACCCCACCCTGCCCCCACTGAAGTGAGATGCTGTACCTCAGGGGGCGGGGGGCATGTTCAGCCAAGAGCACAATTCCTTGTTTCCCTACTTCCGTCTGTTGAATCAGATTGCTTAGAAGTGTAATTTATCAAGTTTGCAATTTGTCATGGCCAAAGCAAAACAAAATAAAAATGCAGCACGCGAACACACATACACATGTCCTTCTGCAGTAAATGAACAGGAAACGCAGACAGTTTTTAAAAGGCAAGTGTTCTTACATGCTCATGGTTTAGCACGTGGTGCTGCAAAAGCTTTTGGTCGAGGACTTTTACAGCAGCAGCCACTGGACAGATGAGCTAATTGGGACTGTCAAGAAAATCTGTTGCCACTCTTTGAACTGAGTAGCTGCGCATCAAGGCACAGAAATCTGTGCATCTTCTAAAGCAGCCCCCCTTGACCCATAAAATTGCCAGTTCAAATATTACGCTTTCAATAAGCAATTGGGGAGGGGGGTGATTAATCACCCAGTCATTTTCTCAAGCACTTTCATGTTGCGTTTCAAAACTGTGCCATGTCAAGTTGGGCCATGTACCTGTGGTTACTTTTTAAATATATATATTGAGGTGGGTAGGTAGCTCCTTATCGGAGCTACCGGAAACTACAACTAATCCAGAATGCAGCAGCTAGACTGGTGACTGGGGGCGGCCGCCAAGACCATATAACACTGGTCTTGAAAGACCTACATTGGCTCCCAGTACGTTTCCGAGCACAATTCAAAGTGTTGGTGCTGACCTTTAAAGCCCTAAACGGCCTCGGTCCAGTATACCTGAAGGAGCGTCTCCACCCCCATCATTCTGCCCGGACGCTGAGGTCCAGCGCCGAGGGCCTTCTGGCGGTTCCCTCATTGCGAGAAGCAAAGCTACAGGGAACCAGGCAGAGGGCCTTCTCGGTAGTGGCGCCCGCCCTGTGGAATGCCCTTCCAGCAGATGTCAAAGAGATAAACAACTACCTGACATTCAGAAGACATCTTAAGGCAGCCCTGTTCAGGGAAGTTTTTAATGTGTGATATTTTACTGTATTTTTGGTTTTTATGGAAGCCGCCCAGGGTGGCTGGGGAGGCCCAGCCAGATGGGCGGGGTATAAATAATAAATTATTATTATTATTATATGAGATCACTTTTTGCTTTCATGAAGAACAAGGGACTGCTGTCAATGACAGGTTGCAATACAGCCATATCCCTCCTCCAAGGGGTAAAGAAACATCCCTATTGTTATTAAGATGTACACTCGTGATTGGGAGCCCAGACGGTTCAATTGAAATGTCCTTAAGATCCCTCATAACAGCACATAAAATTGTCAGGCTTCAGGGAAGCAGCTCCCTCCCTTTGGCTGTGGATAAACAGAACAAAGCAAAAATAGTCTCTTCTCATTTAAAGAGATTTTAATGATCACGGCAAAAGTCCCTTCTTGGAGTAAAGGTGCTTCCAGTTAAGGTTTACACCCACTTGTCTCTGAGTCATCCTCGTCACTTCCTTGTCTTGCAACCTGATCTCGCAACCACTGTGCCTTCTGTGCAGCTACCTTATCTAATCTCCTTGACCTTGGACTGAGCAGCTGGACACTTTCCAGCAAACCAGAATCTGTTAACTCTCTCTCCCCCGGTTCTTCTTCTCCTAACTGTTCACCACCCAGTTCTTCCCAACTTCGGTCTTCTGAACTATGTCCCTCTGTGAACCACTGTTCCAAATCTATACTGTCCCACTGCTCCTGGGAAGATTCAGGATCCTCATCAGGAGCAGGGAAGGGGGAGGCTCCCACCATTCCTCATCTGTGCAGCCCTCCTTAGGTAAAGGTAAAAGGACACCTGACCATTAGGTTCAGTCGTGACCAGCTCTGGGGTTGCGGAGCTCATCTCGCTTTATTGGCTGAGAGAGCCAGCGTACAGCTTCCAGGTCATATGGCCAGCATGACTAAGACATTTCTGGTGAACCAGAGCAGCGCACGGAAACGCCGTTTACCTTCCCACTGGAGTGGTACCTATTTATCTACTTGCACTTTGAGGTGCTTTTGAACTGCTAGGTTGGCAGGAGCAGGGACCGAACAACGGGAGCTTGTGGGGATTCGAACCGCTGACCTTCTGATCGGCAAGTCCTAGGCTCTGTGGTTTAACCCACAGCACCACCCACGTCCTTAGCATAGTCCCTGACAAAAATGGACAGAGGCCTTGGTATGCAGGTAAACTTTGCAGTCCCCCACTGCAGAGCCAAAGGGCAGCACCTTCTGCCCTCCACCCCTGACCTGGTGACTAAGGACCACTGGAAGGTTACCCACCCCTGACTTCCAGGAAGAACATGATGGCAAAGAGCAGGTGGGGACTACTGGTCACCATCCATCAACGAAAGAAGGAGCACATTCTGGGAATATGACTTCCCCATCTCTGCCAGAAGACTACTCTGCTCCAAGAGCCAGCTGCCCCACGACAGAATAAATTGGGAAAGAAGATTCTCATACCCTCTAATGTTTCTCCGATGAAAATCGGAGTGTCCTATTCCAAGCTAAGAATGAAGATGATTTTATTATTTATACATCAGCCATCTGACTGGGTTGGCCCAGCCACTCTGGGTGGCTTCCAACATATACCAAAACATACTAAAACATTAAACATATTTTTTTAAAAAAAAAAACTCTACAGGGCTTACTTCAGGTGTTTGTTAGAGTTTGTTGTTTTGTTGTTATTGGGGATCACTTCCCTTGTGATGTGAGGATGTATGATGTTTTTCTAATACAGTGGTACCTCGGGTTACAGACGCTTCAGGTTACAGACTCCGCTAACTCAGAAATAGTACCTCGGGTTAAGAACTTTGCTTCAGGATGAGAACAGAAATCGCACAGCAGTGGGAGGCCCCATTAGCTAAAGTGGTACCTCAGGTTAAGAACAGTTTCAGGTTAAGAGCAGACCCCCAGAACAAATTAAGTTCTTAACCAGAGGTACCACTGTATCCCTTTGCGGCCAGATTTACAGCAGTAGATCAAGTAGAAGCCCAGGGGTGGATCTAGGGTAGTGCGACCAATTCAGTCACACTGGGTGCAAAGTTTCTGGGACACCCCAGCAGATGCCACAACTATCACATACAATGGAAGGCAAGAGACAAGATTTTAGCACTGCACAGGGTGCCACAGAAATTTGAGTTGCGAAGGTCCGCCACTGGTGATAGCTCTAAACCCCAAACAGCACCAATCATACCCCCTAAGGACTTGTGCACCCTCTGTATGTATTTGATTATATAAATGCAAAATTATACTCCATATATTCCCAAAGTTTTCACAAAGCTTAGAAACAGAATCACAGAAGAAGCAAGAGAAATGATTAAAGTAGCATGGAAAACTTGCCCACTTAGTTTTCCTCCTCTCTAGCCCACTATAAGAGATCGTTCTAGATAAATGAAAAACAATATTGTATATTTGGGTAGGCTGATCTGCTTCTGCGATAATCAATGAAGCATACCCAGTTTTAATTAAATTTGTCACTTCCCTGCTTACTTTCTCATTCTGATGTATGTTAGTTTTGCCATAAGAGCTTATATCCATAATTTGCCCACCATCAATACGGAAAGAATTGTACGCAGCCTCCAACTCATTGCATAAAAGATTCTGGCTGCTGTGGTCATATATGCGCCTAGCGCTTGATGCGTTTCCTTAACAAAGGCAACCTCCACAGGCCACACACACACACACACACACACACACACACACATGCTCCCAAGCCATGCCCACTGCCAGCCCTGCTTGGCAGCCTCCTTGAGTATTTTTGCCTGGTCAGAACGTGTACTTGAACTATCATCATGTTTCTTGGGTAACAGGGCAGGATGAAATATATATTTTAAAAAAAATGTCCAGTAGCATCTTAGAGACCAACTAGGTTTGTTCTTGGTATTAGCTTTCGTGTGCATGCACACTTCTTCAGAAAGCACACAAAAGCTTATTCCAAGAACAAACGTAGTTGGTCTCTAAGGTGCTCCTGGACAATTTTTTTATTTTTATATATATATTTCGACTGTGTCAGACCAACATGGCTACCTACCTGAATCTAGGACAGGATGGGTGACCAGGAAGAAAGTAGCCCACTATACATTCAAATTTATCACTCCGCCCACTTTGGGCTGTGGCTCTGCCCATCACTGGCAAATGCCCCTCACCCCAGAAGGTTGTCTGGAAAGGAATGTGGTCCTTGGCCTTTTTGTTGTTTAGTCATTTAGTCGTGTCAAACTCTTCGTGACCCCATGGACCAGAGCACGCCAGGCACTCCTGTCTTCCACTGCCTCCCACAGTTTGGTCAAACCCATGCTGGTAGCTTCGAGAACACTGTCCAACCATCTCGTCCTCTATCATCCCCTTCTCCTTGCACCCTCCATCTTTCCCAACATCACGGTCTTTTCCAGGGAGTCTTCTCTTCTCATGAGGTGGCCAAAGTATTGGAGCCTCAGCTTCAGGATCTGTCCTTCCAGTGAGCACTCAGGGCTGATTTCCTTCAGAATGGATCGGTTGGATCTTCTTGCAGTCCATGGGACTCTCAAGAGTCTCCTCCAGCACCATAATTCAAAAGCATCTATTCTTTGGCAATCAGCCTTCTTTATGGTCCAGCTCTCACTTCCATACATCACTACTGGGAAAACCATAGCTTTAACTATACGGGCCTTTGTTGGCAAGGTGATGTCTCTGCTTTTTAAGATGCTGCCTAGGTTTGCCATTGCTTTTCTCCCAAGAAATTAATTTTGTGGCTGCTGTCACCATCTGTAGTGATCATGGAGCCCAAGAAAGTAAAATCTCTCACTGCCTCCATTTCTTCCCCTTCTATTTGCCAGGAGGTGATGGGACCAGTGGCCATGATCTTCACTTTTTTGATGTTGAGCTTCAGGCCATATTTTGCGCTCTCCTCTTTCACCCTCATTAAAAGGTTCCTTCTCTCTCTCTCTCTCTCTCTCTCTCTCACACACACACACACACACACACAGGCAGACTACAGAAAACAGGGTTTGGATACCCAGTTTTTAAGTTGTAGGATGAGCCAATCACAAAACTCAGCATCTCAAGTTCCTCTGTTTTACAGGACGTAGTGTTGTGGTTAAGGCTGCAATCCTGAAAACACACTAAGTAAGGATCTCCTTCAAACATAGTGGGACTTTCTGCTGGGTCAACCTGGACAGAGTTTCACTGTAAAAGTACTGTATGTGCTGTGAGCTGGGAAATTCTCCACTGAAATCTGAGCTCAGCTACAAAAGCTCGCCAGGTGGTTTAAGCACCTTCATTTTCTCCTTCCCTGCCGCACCTATAGTACTGTTGTGCCTTACAGGGTTGTTGTAAGTGCGGATTGATTTTTGAGGGCGCATTGTCTCAGCAATCCTTAACATTAAAAGTTAAGCACTGTTATTTACTTTTCTACCAGCGGAAGTAACAAAGGGCCTCTCTGCTAGGGCAATGTGTTGAAATTAATACTTCTTACTGGTGTTAAAGTTGATAATCCTAATTCAGGAGTGCTGACAGGTTTGGTCTCAAGCTCATTGCACTCATGGCTTGCTGCCAAGAGGCTGGCAGGCTTCCTGGCAATTGCTGCAGAGGGAATGCCGGAAAGGCGAGTGTGGCCTACTAAGCCAACCAACTTTCCAAATGAGCACTCCTGTGAATTTGGCAATGCAGTTCTCCGGCCAAATCATGTGTCCAGAAATGCATGTATAAGGGCAAAGTGTGGTGATATAAACAACATACAGAAAGGGTTGCTACAGGAAATTGTTTTGTAGAAAGATGTATATCAGAAAAACAATTGCATAGCAAAGTGTGTACATTGGCTCCCAGTACGTTTCAGAGCACAATTCAAAGTGTTGGTGATGACCTTTAAAGCCCTAAACGGCCTCAGCTCAGCATACCTGAAGGAGTGTCTCCATCCCCATCGTTCAGCCCGGACACTGAGATCCAGCGCCGAGGGCCTTCTGGCGGTTCCCTCACTGTGAGAAATGAGGTTACAGGGAACTAGGCGGATGGTCTTCTTGGTAGTAGCGCCCACTCTGTAGATTGCCCTCCCATCAGATGTCAAGGAAATAAACAACTATCTGACTTTTAGAAGACATCTTAAGGCAGTCCTGTTTAGGGAAGTTTTTAATGTTGATTGTTTTATCGTGCCTTTAATATTCTGCTGGGAGCCACCCAGAATGGCTGGGGAAATCCAGTCAGATGGGCATGGTATAAATTATTATTATTATTATTATTATTATTATTATTATTATTATTATTGGAAATTCAAAGTAAAATACTGATGGACATTCTGGAGGACTATTTTCTTGAAGAATTGCAAAGTGAGCCAAACAAGACTGGAAAAAATGAGAAACAGAGTAAACAAAATTGCCATATTTGCCCATCGTCGTTGCTTGGAAAATCATTGCTAAGGACCTATGGCGACCATAAGTAGACTCAAGAAGTGTTCAGAGGAGCGGCATAAGGTTCAGTAGCAGTGTACAAATGCAGCCAGAAGCTAGAACATTAAACTCTCTCTCTCTCTCTCTCTCTCTCTCTCTCAAATTGCAACATATTATCATAATCCTGGGAAGCGAAGTGGGGGCAGAGCTTCCTTTAAAAAAAAAGTGGGGGAGATGGCAGTACATTGGTACCTTGGTTCTCAAACTTAATCAGTTCCAGAAGTCCATTCCAAAACCAAAGCGTTCCAAAACCAAGGCACGCTTTCCCATAGAAAGTAATGCAAAATGGATTAATCCGTTCAAGACTTTTAAAAACAACCCCTAAAACAGCAATTTAACAGAATTTTACTAACGAGACCATTGATCCATAACATGAAAGCAATAATCAATGTACTGTACTATAAAATAAATTAGACAGTATTGCAGATGATAAAAATTAAAATATATATATATTTCTTACTTGCACTGATGATAGTCATTGTTTGAATAGGGGGCTTTTATCCATTTCCACAGTCACACAGTCAATCAATCAATCAATCAGTAGCGTCAAAAACAAAAACGCAAAATAATTAGCAAAAACAAAAGCGCCAAACTTAATCTGTTCTGGAAGTCCATTTGACTTCCAAAATGTTTGGAAGAATGGCAGATGAAGCTGATTGACTGTATGGGATTGGCAGAAATGACTGGCAGAATCCGCGACCAGGGAGAAGAGTCGGCAGAAGAAGATTGGAAGAAATTTAAGGACTATTTAAAGAAATACTGTAACATTATTGAATCTTGAAGGGAGTTGGATTGAAACTAATGGTTTTTAGCTGCTATGGTAAAAGAATATGGAAGAAATGTTTTTCTTTTTTCTCTTGTTTCAATAAGGTTTAAGTTATAATAATTTAAGAAGCTGAATAGAAAATAAGGTGTTAATTAATTGTGAAGTTAGGAGATTAGGATTTGCTGGATAAATAATTTGAACTAGAAAACAAGAAGGGGAGGTATGAGGAAGTCAAGGGACGATGGTTTGGAAATTAGGTTTTGAAAATTATGTGTTTTTAATATTGTCTTTTTTCTTTGTGCTTTTTTTTCCTTCTTTTTCTTCTTGTTTGTATAAAATGGAAAATTGTAATAAATATTTATTAAAAAAGAAAAGAAAACCAAGGCACAGCTTCTGATTGGTGCAGGCACCCCGGAAACAATAGCCAACAGCCGCATTGGATGTTCAGCTTCCGAAAAACGTTTGAAAACTGGAACACTTACTTCCAGGTTTTCAGCATTTGGGAACCAAGGTGTTTGAGAACCAAGGTATCACTGTACTCCGGCTAGGATAGGAAGTGTGCTGTGTGGCTTGGCAGGGAGCCCTGCCCTCTAATTTATTTGTTTGTGGGGGTAGGCTACAGTTGCTTGAAAGATAAATGATAGATAGATAGATGGTAGGTAGGTAGGTAGGTAGGTAGGTAGGTAGGTAGGTAGGAAGGAAGGCAGATAAATAAATATTTGACCCCTCCCCTTGTAATTACCACACAACCTGCTACTTACACAGTGGTACCTCAATTTACAAACTTAATCCGTTCTGGAAGTCCGTTCTTAAACCAAAGCCCTTCTTAAACTGAGGTGCACTTTCCTTAATGAGGCCTCCTGCCACCAGTGCCCTTCCACCATTCGGCTTCCGTTCATAAACCAAGGTAAAGTTCGCAAACCAGGACACCTACTTCCGGTTTTGCGGAGTTCATATACCAAATAGTTCGCTAACGGGGTTGTTCTTCAACTGAAGTACCACTATATGGGCTAGCTTTTTAATTCTGAAACTGCAAAGGGGTGGCCTGTTGTTATACGAAGACTGAATGAGCAGCATTTTAGTTTACAACTGTGTTTGGCCGGTGGGTTTGCAAAGCCGCTGTGTGGCTTTCAGGCTGATCATATGATATCAATTAACAACACGTATTCTGAGCCAAAGCTCTTTAACCTCATTACACGTATCATCCAGTGCGGAATTTCTCCACAGAGTCTTGTAATACCAGCTCCTGGTAGTACGGAGGCTAAAAACAATGGAAGATTAGCAAAGATCCCTGCTCAGTTACCAGTAGCTGCAAAGAGCTTGGGTGCTTATTCCCCTTTTTACTCTGCAATTCAAGTATTAATCCCCTCATAGCTGTTTATACTTTTTTTACTGTTACTGAACTGGAGGTAAAGCAGTTTCCCTACCAAGAAGTTAGTAATAATTAAGGTTGCTGGGGCCGTTTTATTTTAAGCCTGCCATTATAAATATGCATAAACCATGCACTTCTGAAAATCCAACCATTCAGATATGTGGTAGTACAGTCATACCTCGGGATGAATATGCTTCAGCTTAAAAATTTTCGGGTTTCGCCACTTGCGCAGTCGCTCAAAATGACGACACACGCATGCACTGTCCAACCATCTTGTCCTCAGGGTTCAATGTTACCAGTGAGCAAAGTTACCCAGTCAGGATTTGAATCTTGGTCCTAATTTTGGGGGTTAAGTTTCTATTTAGCTGTTCATTAATACTGACAAACCATATCTCCCATTCATCTCTCAGATCCCCTTGTAAATCTAAAGTACTGACCTCACCACATCCTGCGGTAAAAAAATTCCCCATGTTAATTACACATTATGTGAAGGTAAGTGTGTGAAGCTACAACATTCCTACTATCAGCTTAAGTGACACATTCATTCTCTCTCTCTCTCTCTCTCTCTCTCTCTCTCAAACACACACACACACACACACACACAGTGTAGAGCCCCTCCGAGCCAAAGGCCCAAAGGCAGAAAGCCCAGCCAGCAGCCAAACAAAGCCTCAAGCGGTGGTTCCCACAGCGCAGCATCCCGGCAAAGGGATATAGCAGCAAGGAAACCACCACACCGTCACCTCTCCACTGGGAAGCGCTGAAGCGAGTGCCCAGGCAACGCAGCCAATTTGATCGGCACAAGGCATGCAAGCTCCGCCCCCCAGTCATTCTCAGACTCCTTACTGGACAGCCGAGTAACGCAGTTGAGGAGCCTTCCTGGTGGCAGGGAGGGAGAAGAGCTGCTTCCTTTGAAATCCAGGAAATTTATGGGATATCAACAATCCGGGATAGCAGCGGGAAACGGCACTGGAATAAGGGAGTTTCCCACCAAATAAGGGAAGGTTGACAGCTCTGTGGGGAGTGTCCTGGAGGGGGGCACCGCCTGCACCAATGTCACCCCCCTCAGGGATGACACCCGGGGAGGACCGCATCCACCGCACCCACTTTGCTCCACCTCTGTCTATTGCACAGGTCTAAACCCATTCAGTCCATTAGGGAGCAGAGGTATCGAGTCCTTCTGCAGGTTCCTAACCCTCTTATAGGGACGCAGGTGGCGCTGTGGGTAAAAGCCTCAGCGCCTAGGGCTTGCCGATCGAAAGGTCGGTGGTTCGAATCCCCGCGGCGGGGTGCGCTCCTGTTGTTCGGTCCCAGCGCCTGCCAACCTAGCAGTTCGAAAGCACCCCCGGGTGCAAGTAGATGAATAGGGACCGCTTATTAGCGGGAAGGTAAACGGCGTTTCCGTGTGCGGCTCTGGCTCGCCAGAGCAGCTTCGTCACGCTAGCCATGTGACCTGGAAGTGTCTCCGGACAGCGCTGGCCCCTGGCCTCTTGAGTGAGATGGGTGCACAACCCTAGAGTCTGTCAAGACTGGCCCATACGGGCAGGGGTACCTTTACCTTTACCTTTAACCCTCTTATGACGGAAGGCCATCAGTGACAAATGTGAAATTCTAATTCCAGAGCTGAATTTGTCATTCTGACTTGATCAGCGGCTGGACTCCCAATTGCTTGACTTTTCCTCCAATTCCTGGCTTTTCCAGCAGGCAATTCTCTTCCCGATACCAGGACCTTCAAAACAGGGAGCAAAAAATCTGACACCCCCCCCCCAGTTTTGCTGTGAAATGGATTGCTCACCTTTGCACCCATATAACTGCCTTTTTGTCATGGCTCCCATCTGCTTTCTCCACACTCTGTTACTCCATTTTTATGGTAACTCGTTTAAAATGAAGACAAGTTGTATTAATAACGTATATCAATCCGGAAGACTTAATCTTTCACTCTTTTTCCCCCCTCTTTTTTTTTTACAAGTCTGCCTTATTCAGACATAAGCTGATAAGATTACAAGTGCTAAAACAATCTGTGAAATGATGCATGGACTTTTAAGCAAATTAATAAGCGCCTTGGAGCAATGATATATATAATCAGTGAAGCACCTGAATCTTTCACAGTAGATAGAGCCTCAAAGCGCCTTTTTTATCTGTTTAATTATAGTGAAAGGGATAAATTGTTGGCTTTGCTGGGAGGAAAGAGCGAACTTAAAACATGCAGTCTGGGGAATTTCTTTTAGAGAATACACTTCCTGCACTCTTAAATATTAAAGTTTGATGCTTTAATATTTAACCAATGGACGGTCCACTGAGACACCTATTTCATTTCCACTGGGGTCTCGAGACAAGCTTCAGCTCGTTTTAATAGACATCACACATTTTTTAAAAAATAGGCACCGTTAAGTCACCGTTCAGCTAAGAGCCATGGGGTACAATAAGCTGTGTGGGTCAAAAGCACAGGTCCTAGAGGAACCGCTGAAGTAGAACTGTGTCTTTGTTATTAATCCAGAAATTGCATTTTTGAACATATATTGCTGACTGTATAAGTCTCCTTTTTTTTCCCCTCTCCCCTCGTGGTAATTTCCTCTCACAAACAAGACTTGCCCTTTTTATTTTTATTTTGTTTCCCCACAAAGCCACCCTTTAGCTCATTTCCAGCTGGCATCGCACGTACAGCATTTTATAGAAATCCGAATGGCTGTGGTCAGGCTGGCTCTGTGTGTTCGTGCCACTGCTCATATTAGACACCTCTAATAATGCTCCTCAACTGGATGCGACTTGGACGTGACCCTCTTTACGAATGCAAGGTAACTTCACTAGGGCCTTTGAAGGCAGACTGTCGGGTCAAACTGAGGCAGTTTAGGTGTGATGCTTGTGACTGACTGTCATCCAGAGGGGAATGTAAGCTCCATATCTCCCACTCCCTCCAGGACCTTGCTACCTGAAGGAGCAAGCAGCTATCCTATTTTTAAAAGACATCTGAAGGCAGCCCTGTTTAGGGAAGTTTTTAACATTTAATGCTGTATTGTTTTTAACACTCAATTGGGAGCCGCCCAGAGTGGCTGGGGAAACTCAGCCAGATGGGCGGGGTATAAATAATAAATTATTATTATTATTATTATTATTATTGACTTGCACAACTAGGGGATGGGTAGCAATGTTCTTTTCTACATTTCTAGGCAGAACCGTAAGGCGCAATGCAGAGAGTGGTGCATATCACAACCGCATTTCTTAGAACTACAGCTGGAAAATGGTTGCTTCCAAAACTTCTTCTCAAAATCCTCCGCACACAAATTTCATAACGTAAAATATTCTCCAAGTATTGTCTATTTGCAAAATATTTGGGATCTAATTTTGACATTCTGCTTGCTGGTATTTAGTATCTAACTTGACACGTGGCATCATCCGGCTTCATTACTGACAATCGATATTTGAGAGTATTTGAAAGTAGGCATGGAATAGCAGTTAGCATTTGATGGCTGACATGCAATAGTCTGTAGTATTAAACAGTACAGTGGTACCTCGGGTTAAGTACTTAATTCGTTCCAGAGGTCCGTTCTTAACCTGAAACTGTTCTTAACCTGAAGCACCACTTTAGCTAATGGGGCCTCCTGCTGCCTCCACACCGCCAGAGCCCGATTTCTGTTCTTATCCTGAAGCAAAGTTCTTAACCTGAAGCACTATTTCTGGGTTAGTGGAGTGTGTAACCTGATGTGTATGTAACCTGAAGCTTATGTAACCCGAGGTACCACTGTATTTGAAGTTGGCATAAAATGATACTTAATGTTCCAGCATGAATTTTAGTTTAGTGCCTTTCTAGTGCCCTTTCTAGTGCCTTTCTTAGTGCCTTTTAGTTTAGTGCCTTTATATTGCCTTTCTAGAATGCTTTTTATATGTTTTTAAAATTTTTGCCACTTTAGAAATTGCTAGCCATTTCTTTTTTCTTTTTCATACTGCTGTGAAGGAACCCCACTAGCAAGCAATGAAAACTTGCAGTGCAGTGCTAGAAGGCTTAATATGTGAGCATGCTGGAGATTTAGGGTATCTTGGTAATACCGTATTTTTCGCCCTATAGGATGCACTTTTTCCCCTCCAAAAATGAAGGGGAAATGTGTGTGCATCCTATGGGGCGAATGCAGGCTTTCGCTGAAGCCTGGAGAGCGAGAGGGGTCGGTGCGCACCGACCCCTCTCGCTCTCCAGGCTTCAGGAGAGCCCCAGCGCCAGCCCCACAAGGTCAGGGGACAGCGGGGAGGCGGAACACCGCCATCCCGCTGTCTCCCGATGTGGTTTGGAGGCTCACGGCGGGGAGACCCCGCCGCCAGCCCTGCAAGCTCCGGGGACAGCTGGGAGGCGCAGCGCGTCTTCCCGCTGTCCCCGGACCTGGTCTGAAGGCGGGTGGCGGGGAGAAGAGCGCTTCTCCCCGCTGCCTGCCCTGCAAGCTCCGGGGACAGCTGGGAGGCGCAGCGCGTCTTCCCACTGTCCCCGGACCTAGTCTGAAGGCGGGCGGTGGGGAGAAGAGCGCTTCTCCCCGCTGCCTGCCCCGCAAGCTCCAGGGACAGCTGGGAGGCGCAGCGCGTCTTCCCACTGTCCCCGGACCTGGTCTGAAGGCGGGCGGCGGGGAGAAGAGCGCTTCTCCCCACTGCCTGCCCTGCAAGCTCCGGGGACAGCTGGGAGGCGCAGCGCGTCTTCCCACTGTCCCCGGACCTGATCTGAAGGCGGGCGGTGGGGAGAAGAGTGCTTCTCCCCACTGCCTGCCCCACAAGCTCCGGGGACAGCTGGGAGGCGCAGCGCATCTTCCCGCTGTCCCCGGACCTGATCTGAAGGCGGGCGGTGGGGAGAAGAGTGCTTCTCCCCGCTGCTGGCCCCACAAGCGCCTGGGGGGGAAATAAAATTGTTTTTCTTTATTTCCCCCCAAAAAAACTTGGTGCGTCCTATGGGCCGGTGCGTGCTATGGGGCGAAAAATACGGTATTTGCATTCTTCACATCTATATAAGCAGAGGCATGCAAACTCCTATAAGGAAACTGCAGAGTCTCAAAGACCCTCTCTGAAGGCTGCACCCCTAGTTCCAGCTAATTCCAGCTGTGAACTCTTAGGACCAAACTAGATTTCATTTACCGTATTTTTCGCTCTATAAGACGCACCAGACCATAAGACTGGAGGAGGAAAACAAGAAAAAACAAGAAAAAAATACAGTGGTACTTCAGGTGAAGTACTTAATTCGTTCCGGAGGTCCGTTCTTAACCTGAAACTGTTCATAACCTGAAACACCACTTTAGCTAATGGGGCCTCCTGCTGCTGCCGCGCCGCCGGAGCCCAATTTCTGTTCTTATCCTGAAACAAAGTTCTTAACCTGAAGCACTATTTCTGGGTTAGCAGAGTCTGCAACCTGAAGTGTATGTAACCTGAAGCGTATGTAACCCGAGGTACCACTGTATTCTGAATCCCAGAAGCCAGAACAGCAGCAATCCCTCTTGCTGTTCTGGCTTCTGGGATAGCTGCACAGCCTACATTCACTCCATAAGACGCACACACATTTCCCCTTACTTTTTAGGAGGGAAAAAGTGAGTCTTATAGAGCAAAAAATACGGTAATACTTAGTGGGCAATTAATACCTTCTTTTCCCCCAAAACAATTACATTTGCAGGGGAGCATGGTTCTGCAGGTAAATTGCCCACACAGAGCTAGGAGAAGTTAACAGTCTTTTGTCAGATTCCCAACCGCTCGTCCATGGTGACAAGGTGGTCAAAAGCTTGCAACAATATGTTTTTTTTCTACAGCACTTTATGTATTTCTAATAGAAAAGCCATTTAGAAACATTATAAATAAATAATATCAAAATAAATGGTTGGACCACAAAGAGTAGTTTGCACTCCCTCCGCTAAATCGGCCTCTTCTATCTCACAGGGGCTTTGAAAGCTGGTCTACTTGCCTTTGTTCTTGTCAGTTTCACCTTCCTTGGGATTTGCTGAACAATCTCCTTGGCAGACACCTCCGCAAGTCCTGAGTTTACAACATCTAAGCAGGAATTGATGCTGCTGGAGGAGACTCTTGAGAGTCCCATGGACTGCAAGAAGATCAAACCTATCCATTCTGAAGGAAATCAGCCCTGAGTGCTCACTGGAAGGACAGATCGTGAAGCTGAGGCTCCAATACTTTGGCCACCTCATGAGAAGAGAAGACTGCCTGGAGAAGAGTCGGACACGACTAAACGAGTAAACAACAACAAGCAGGCATACGAAGCAGTTGCTCTCCTACTAGCTAATTAAAATAAACCTTAGGAAATCTAAGCCCATGTTCCGAAGCAGAGCCTATTGTCAGGCCTCAACTTCTCTACAAGTTTATTTTTGCTTGATTCTAACTGGTTCGTCTCTAAGCAGATTTTGCAAGACCTTGACTCATTTCCAAATTCTAAACTTGAGCTGCCAATATCAGTATCAGAACTTTACAAACCAAACATAATGATCTGAAGCAAGCTATTGTTCAGTTTTACAACATAGCAGCATATGCATGTGTCCTTTTAGTAATATGATTGGAATGGAGGCCAATGTTAAATTGTTTTGTCACTTTTTTTGGCTTTTCTTGTATTATAGGTTAAACCACATAAGAAAGGGAAGAACAGTAGGACCAAAAATGACAAAGAAACCAAGAAAAGGTCATCATCATCACCTTCAAACTGGAGCCAGATGAAGAATGTATTGATGTGAAAACAAATGTCCAACGTTTTTCCATAATTATATCTTCTATAGGAGCAACATATTAAACCACAGAGCCTAGGACTTGCCGATCAGAAGGTCGGCGGTTCAAATCCCCGCGATGGGGTGAGCTCCCATTGCTCGGTCCCTGCTCCTGCCAACCTAGCAGTTCGAAAGCACATCAAAGTGCAAGTAGATAAATAGGTACCGCTCTGGCGGGAAGGTAAATGGCGTTTCCGTGCGCTGCTCTGGTTTGCCAGAAGCGGCTTAGTCATGCTGGCCACATGGCCCGGAAGCTGTACGCCGGCTCCCTTGGCCAATAAAGCGAGATGAGCACCACATTCCAGAGTCAGTCACGACTGGACCTAATGGTCAGGGGTCCCTTTACCTTTTTATGGCGGAGGTTAGAGGAATATGACAATCAGTTGTCATTGACAGTATTAAATACACTTAATCAAATGTGTAGGTGTAGGCTAGACAGACTTTGGTTCTACTGTCGTCCTGTTTCATCAAAGTAAGGACCCAGTTTTATTTGGCCTAGAATCATAGAGTTGGAAGAGACCACAAGGGCCATCGCGTCCAACCCCCTGCCAAGCAGGAAACTCAGTGAGTCTACCAAATATTAATCAAAATGTCATTAAAATGTTGCCAACTCTATTACACACCTGGAATATAATTTTGTTTTCAAATGTTAGGCATGTGAGACAAACATTCCACATTGAAATATTACCTCTTTCTTTGGTTTTGCAACCAACCAAGCCTCAGGCTGTGTCCGTGCCAGGGGTTTAATACACATGTAAGTTACAGAGATAGGGTTTTTTTTCCGTTTGTGTTTTTGTTCACTCTCATCTACAAAGGAGCACTTTAAAACTTATCACTCCCAAATCTATCTTGATGTTTCCCATCCGTACTAGTGGGAAGTTCTTGATGGGATATATTTGTTGTGTGTGCTCTTGTCCTCCCTCCTCAATTTCTGCTTCCCCGCCCTCCAGAATATCCATAAACCTGAGCATAAGTAACTTTGAATCCACAAGGCCATCATGTGGATGAATGAGCCCATAGAATGTGGCAACCCACTAAAAAAAATCTAGTTGTGCAAAATTCCTTTCTGCTCTCCCAGCTATCCTGCAGAGAAGAATTACCACTTGATTCTGTTTCAACTGAAAATTCAAGGTGAATCTGAAAGTTTCCACTTGGCTGTAACGTCCAAAGAATTTCAAGAGAAGCAAAAATAGTTTCAAAAATAACATCAATGACATTTCAGGGTAGTGGGATTATGGTGTATAAAGGCATATAACGCTGAAATAGCAATGATGACAATACAAACAGTGGCATCCTCTTGGAATAGTATCTTGTAATGCAGCCTGAACTACAGATGACTAACTGGTCAGACACCAGGTGGCAATATTAATTGGGTTATCACATAATTGCAAGAAGAAACCCTGCCAATTGTGCCAAGACCTGTTCAAGAGCTGCCAGGGCTATATTTGAAAACCTCCAGGTCTGTGCTTTGTTGCTTGATGTCAGAATTGGCTGCAGATTTGTGGGGTCCACCTGGTGAGCTTTCTTTATGCGGTTGGGATCTACCATGCCAGCCCCAGTCACCCATGTTGGCAGGCAGCCTCTTTTTTCCTCCTCTCTGCTTTATTTCTATGAGAAATGTGGGCCTACTACTTTGATGAATGCCAGGTGATTGCCATCGTAATTCCCCATGGTGTCCATAGCTGTCAACCGTCCCTTATTTGGTGGGAAACTCCCTTATCCCAGCGCCATGTCCCACTGCTGTTCCTTACTGATGATGTCCCTTAAATTTCCCGGGTTTCAAAGGAAGCAGCTCCTCTCCCTTCCTCCCTCCCTCCCTGCCGGCCAGGGAGGAGGAAGGCTCCAACTGTGTTGCTTGGCTGCCCAGCCTGTCCCCTCCGGCCTCCTCTCACCAGCCTCGGCCCCCAGGAGCCCCTCCCCGCCGGGACTGGCAGGAGCCTTGGGCCCTTCCGCCACCATCCTCCTCATGGCCGCCAAACTGAGCGTCTGTGCCTGGGGCCTCCCCTCTGCCCGCCAACGCCACTCCCGCTAGGCCGTACTGCGGCTGCGCCGCCGAAGGTCCCAGATGAGATGGGCAGCCTGGCGTGGCCTATGAGTTGCTGAGGAGCCTTGAGAGGAGAGTGAGGGTAACCATAGAGAAAGCAGTTCAGAGAGAGGAGGTGGAGGCGGAGGCGCAGGCAGGTGTTCCAAGGGCTAACCATAGAGGGGGAAAGTGAAAAATGGTTGCTGCTTGTAGTTATTTAATTGCAGTGTTTCATCAGCTGGTGTCTTGATCAGCAACCTCTGGAAATGAAGGGCTAACTGCTCTCCATAATTATCTGGTCCCTTTTAACTTCGTATTTCAGCTGGTTGACTAAAATCCCTTATTTTGGCGGCTGATCCCTTATTTTCGAGGCTGCTGGTCCCTTATTTTCAAATCTGTAAGTTGACAGCTATGATGGTGTAACTCCAGGGCATTGTGGGTAATTACAATGGCAGCCACCTGGAAAGGTGGCTCAGGCCACAGCTACATTAGGCCTCAACTGCTGCATGAGGATTGCACCTACTAAAACATGTCTGTCCATTGTGGTGACACATTCATGGCAGTGGGCGGAAAGGCACTCAAGGCTATGATCTTATCCCAGGGTTCCAAGAGGCGCCGTCCATCTAAATCATCTTTGCTTTCCCTCTGACCTGGTAGGGCTATAACAGCTTAGCCTTTACAGAGGCAAAAGTATTACCCTAAAGTATTTAAGGCTTAAGAGACACCACCACAGCACATTTCTCAATGAACTTTAATAATAACCTCGACCTGGCACCTCAACGGCCATCGCTTCCTTTGGGGCTAGTAGGGGGGGACTGTTACATTAACCAAACATGGCCTACCTATAGCTAATTGTCTTGCTTTGTGACAATGCCATCCAATTAGGGAAATGCCTCTTGCCACTGAGAAGCCATTTGTCTCTGTTGCTGCGCCCCTTACCTCTGCTCTCTGAGCAGTTGAAGCATTCAGTCTGAGACATTCTGAGAGCGCTCTGTGTGTGATACACTGAAAACCCAACCTTCATGCATCACTACCCCCTGGGTGTTACATGCCTCACCGCCTCACACAAAAGGCCCATTTTCAGTGTGACCATGCATACGTGATTCCTTCTAAAATATGTACAGCCAGGAGATATGCCTTGTGTTTCTTGGCAAAACCTCCTGGCCTTGCTTTAAGTTAAGGTCACAACAGCTGATTCAAGAGCCAGCATATCAATCAATTTAAAATATCTCCTCCAGGGAACCCATTTTACAAAAATAGAGCATTCTATATTCATATCTTTGTTTCAGATTCTTCTTCTCATTACTTATCATCTGTTTTACAGCCAGGCCTAGTGGCTATCAAACTTTCGGCCATCAGGAAACGTTCCCCACATTGACTTGTCCTCTGAGGAGGCCATAACGCCACTGTTTATCCAGGGCAATGGGCAAATCTGGTGGGTCTAGATGTGGCCTTGTACAGACTAATGGAATGGGAGAAGATTAGTAATTGCATTCAAGCCATTTTTCAATGAAGGGTCATCCATCAGGAAAGCTTGTTCTTATTGGAGAACACCTGGTGAGCTTTATTGGAGAACACCTGAGAGCCAGTGTGGTGTAGTGGTTAAGAGCGGTAGATTCATAATTGGGGGAACTGGGTTCACGTCTCCACTCCTCCACATGCAGCTGCTGGGTGACCTTGAGCTAGTCACACTTCTTTGAAGTCTCTCAGCCCCACTCACCTCACAGAGTGTTTATTGTGGGGGAGGAAGGGAAAGGAGAATGTTAGCCGCTTTGAGACTCCTTAGGGTAGTGATAAAGCGGGATATCAAATCCAAACTCTTCTTCTTCTTTAAAATTGCTGTGAAACTCATAGGGCGCAATTCAACCAAAGGGATGAGTATCCAACTCAACTCACACCAAAATCAATGGGATTTACATCAGCCATGACTAAGTCCCATTCCATCATTATTGGTGACTAAGCCAAAGGTCACCAAGTCGCTTTCCATGGTAGAGGGATGGATACAGTCACAGACTCTTCTCCTCATTTCCACCATTGCCCAGTTTGAATCAAGGCTACAACAGAAAGGTCTTAGAGGCCGTTAAGAAAGAACTGATTGCCAGCAACCAGAGACAGGACTGTTTTCATGGTAGGCCTACATCTGTGGAATTGCCTCCCCAAATATCTCGCTCAAGCCCCTTCTCTGGCTGATCCAAACAGCCCACAAAGATTCATTTGGTTCCTTTAGTCTTCTCTTGAATGACTTTATGTTGACGTATTCTTGTTTTTAACCACTTGGTTTTATACTGTGTTGTTGGTTTTTTTTAAGAATAATTTTTTATTAACCGACCAATCACATCAAATCAAACCAAATTACATAAATTCCAAATTACACAGCCGAATTTTAAATTTTTGTTGGGGGTACCCATATTTCAAATTCCGAAGGGGATCCAATCAACTTCTTGCTTCTTACTGCTGTTTTAATGTCCACAAATCTAACCTTATGATGTTCACAGTACTATCCAGTCCTTTCTTATTGTTTTTCCACATCTCTTCTTGTTATTTTCATACATTTTTCCTTTCTCTTTGTGACCTTTGATAGTCTCCGCAAGCTGGTTAGAACAATTTGTAATCCTGCGTGGATATTTTTTTTTTATCCAGTAGCCATATTCAGACGTTTTCCATATAACATCACTTCCATACATCAAAACAATCTTAGCGTCATTAATCTTCACTAATCTGCCTCCTTTCTCAAAACCTCTGAGGAGATTCACTAGGAATACAGTCTGAAAACAAGTGTGTTCTTCCTCCCGGCTATAAATCCTTTGGCAAGATGGCGACTCCAAATTAATTGCTGCGCCATTCCCAAAAGCTCTTATTGCTTCTCGATCTCCATAAAGCATACTTTTGGTGAAAGTTTATCTCCACACAGACCTTAATCATCCTGCTTGGGTCAGTTCAACCGACGATTCTAATGAGGAGGGGTTCTTGTAAATCACATAGAAGGAAAGTAAAAAAGGTTCCCCCCCCCATTCAGTCCCAACATACCCAGCCTTTGGTGTATCTTCATCATAAAATATTCCTGTTTCTCCAACTCATCATCTTCTTTCGCAGAGGTCACTTAAATTAGCAGACTTCACTCCGCTTCTTCACTTGAAATATGTGCATTTGATTCTTTTGTAATTAATTATTCCGAATTGCTGCAGCTAGTGCGCAATCAGAGAAAGCGTCCAGGAGAGCCGAGGTCCACACAGGGGCATTCTGCCTAGGGCCCTCACCCCCTTCTTTCGAATTAGGGGGTGATTTATGGGCACAGCAGGCAAGAGCAGTGTTCCTCATTTCCTTGGGGCAACAAGGGAGGCTGCCTACTCCCATAACAGCCTCTTAATTACCCCGTGTGGGTCGGAGAGATGGTATTGTCGGCCATCTTCCAATGCGCCCCCTAGTGGCCCCCCTGTTTTATACTGTGTTGTTAAATGAATGAATGAATTTATTTGTTGTTACGACCATCACAGTCATTTCAACCACCACTAAAAAAGAGATATACGTACTATACAAAATTTACATAGATACACCAATACAAGGCAGCAGCACCACACACACTTATATACACACACACCGAAGTAATTAAGTTTCTATAATTCATTGCCAATAATTGTGTCGTTATATTTTGTTATGTTTTGAATTATTTAGTTCCGTACTTCCTTATGAAGACTTGATCCTGAAAGGTGTGGCCTGTATGTCTAAACCAAGTGTGGGGAGAACCTCAGGCCCCGAGCCAAAAGCTGCTCACATGGCCTCTCTGTCTGGCCCTGGGGTTCTCTGCAAGCCGCACCCCTCACAGATGCTGACCTGCACTCTCCTTGTGCGGTTGAGTTGCGAGAACTCTGCTAATGCCTCTGGCTTGCCTGAATGGAGAGATGTGGGGCATGCATGTGTCAAAACCTCTGAACTGCTGTGGTTGGGAATGTAGTCTATTGAACAAAGATGAGGCGTCACATCCATTGTTCCACCCACTTGTTCCATCTTACCCTACCTCCCGCTGGTATGTGGTCCCCAGAAGCTTGCCATGACTGAATGTGGCCCTTGAGCAGTACCTTTTTTCTTAAAAAAATGTTTAGGGGTACTCTCATTTTGATTCAAGAAAACCACCATTTTATAGTTCAAATTGGGAAAAACAAATACAGTAAATGGACAAAAGTACCAAGAACATGCATTACCTCATGTTACACAGTTGACAGCTCACAATAACTTCCACATTGGCATGAGGTTATGTGCACTAACATCTTTGCGATTCCTCTGCTTGCTGTTGGTGTCCATCGCCAGATATTGTCCTTTCAAAAACCATGAACTTACATACATTGAAGGCTTAAACAAACTCAAAGAAGGGCCTACCAATTTTATAAACATTAAGTCGGCTACAGTGTTTAAATGCAACAGAGCTCTTATTGGAGCCAGTATTAAATTCACCTGAGAGAAACCACGTTCACACTCACTTGTTGAAATTGGGATGTTCTTGGTTGCGTTTAAAAGAGGCATAAAATATGATGGATTCTTATTTTCTGAAAAGTACAGTGGTACCTCGGGTTACATACAGTTCAAGTTACAATCTCTGTTAACCCAGAAATAGTGCTGTACTACTTCTACAACTACATGTCGTTCAATCTTAGTTATGGGGACAAAGTGGGGAAGGTTAAGGTAAAGGTAAAGGGACCCCGACCATTAGGTCCAGTCGTGACCAACCCTGGGGTTGTGGCGCTCATCTCGCTTTATTGGCCGAGGAAGCCGATGTACAGCTTCCGGGTCATGTGGCCAGCATGACTAAGCCGCTTCTGGTGAACCAGAGCAGTGCACGGAAACGCCGTTTACCTTCCCGCCGGAGCGGTACCTATTTATCTACTTGCACTTTGACGTGCTTTCGAACTGCTAGGTGGGCAGGAGCAGGGACCAAGCAACGGGAGCTCACCCCGTCGCGGGGATTTGAACCGCCGACCTTCTGATCAGCAAGTCCTAGGCTCTGTGGTTTAACCCACAGCACCACCCACGTCCCAAGGGGAAGGTTAGCAGACCACAAATAAACAGGGATAAAAAGGTGAAATTGCCAAATTCCTAGCTGCAAAAGTGTTCTTACTCAGCTAAAAGAGCTTCACAGCTTGTTTACTCTCATATTTCTCTCACACACATGGGATAGGAGTTCTCGTTTTAATTTGCAGGTTTAATCCTCAACCCACCTCCACCAAGGAAAACATATAGGCATTTTGTGAATCTGCGTTAGGGGGCAAGCATTAAATCCCACCAATCCAAATCTCTAGTCTCCGTGGTGACATTTTGGGTAAGACATCAGACAGTCTAGCCATGTGTAGTTTGACCCTTGGCCACAGATATTTCTTGATAGATTGCGCCATTACTGTTCAAGTTGGGAAAACTTAAGTTGGTGCAGCAACAAGAAATGTTTGAGACGACGAGCCTTGCGATGGAAAAAATGACAGGGGTGGTAATTGGTAATAGAAAACTCATCACAGTTAAAATTCATGATTAGAGACTGTCAAGAAACAAGAACAAAGGCCTATAATTATCAGGCAAAAGCCCCAGGCACCACCCAGGTGTTAAGAAGGTATGTCAGCTGGGCATGCAAAGGCTATTCTTCTATGGAAAATTCTTCCCAGGTTGATAGCTGGAAAGCAAGTCCATTATACTCTGAGCTTCCCAAAGTGAACATGCTTGTTAATATAATTCGCCTTCTTAGGGTGTCTTAACAAAGCTTAAATCAGATTTGTGTTAAATTTGCTCTGAACACTAATAAACATTGGGTGCTGTGTTTATTCCATTTCTCTTTTGAAATTTGTCCTGCATTTAAAGCATTCATGCATGCCACACACACAAAAACCAAGGGAAGATCAAATGCACTTTTTAGTGAACACGCCCTAAAGCTCCAGCTCAAACAGTGCAATGTTTTTAGAAAATACACACACACATACAAACCCCTCAGAGTTTTATATACGGAATCTGGCAGTGTTGTTCACAGGAACCATTTAGAAGTATTACTGCTGATTACAGTGGTACCTCGGGTTAAGTACTTAATTCTTTCCGGAGGTCCATTCTTAACCTGAAACTGTTCTTAACCTGAAGCACCACTTTAGCTAATGGGGCCTCCTGCTGCTGCCGCGCCGCTGGGGCACAATTTCTGTTCTCATCCTGAAGCAAAGTTCTTAACCTGAAGCACTATTTCTGGGTTAGCGGTGTCTGTAACCTGAAGCGTATGTAACCTGAAGCGTATGTAACCCGAAGCACCACTGTATATGTGCCAGTTGCAAGAATTCAGGTTACCAACCATTCAGTTTCAAGCAACAAAGATCTATTTTATGCCATTATTATTATTATTATTATTATTATTATTATTATTATTATTATCATCATCATCATCATCATTACTACTACTACTATTTTATTTATACCCCATCCATCTGGCTAGGTTGCTACTACAGTGTATGGCTATAGAACATTTGCTTCCACACATGCCATTTTCTCTGGAATTAGAATGCTTTGTTAATTTTTTAGAGAGAATCCAAATCTGTGTACAGTACAAGTGTGTGGGGGGGACATCCCACTGATTTCTATGCTGTCCTGTGTTTGTGGAAACATAGAATCATAGAATCTTAGAGTTGGAGGGGACCCCAATGGTCATCTAGTCCAACCCCCTGCAATGCAGGAATCTCAGCAATAAGTATACACAGGGTGCCTCTCCTGGAGCTCAAAATGGCGGATTTTGGCACCTGAGGTGAACCACAAAATGGAGACGCCGCCACCCCCACATATCCCATGCCAGTAAAGAAGGTGTAGGGGAAGATCTAAATAATAATAATAATTATATATATATATATATATATATATATATATATATATATATATATATATATATTAAAGAAAACACACATGAATCCTGAATCATATTAACATAAACTACAGTGGTATCTCTGGTTAAGAACTTAATTCGTTCCGGAGGTCCATTCTTAACCTGAAACTGTTCTTAACCTGAGGTACCACTTTAGCTAGTGGGGACCTCCCACTGCCACCAGAGCACGATTTCTGTTCTCATCCTGAAGCAAAGTTCTTAACCCAAGGCACTATTTCTGGGTTAGCGGAGTCTGTAACCTGAAGCGTCTGTAACCTGAAGCGTCTGTAAACCGAGGTACCACTGTACTTTACTTTCAGATTCATTTGGGTTTAGAGAGTTGTTCCTGAAGGCATACTTAGATTACATAACAGATAAACTATATACTAGATAGTAGTGAGTCATTAGAAGACTGCATCTGAGCAGTTACCAGTTAACACTCCTAGCAGGAACTGACCAACCGACAAACCAACTGACAAAATGTCTGCCACAAAGAGGCAGTTAGTCCTCTCTTGGAATGTTGGACTTGACTGACAACTTTATATCCCACACACACAATCAATCAATCTGTAGCTGAACTGGGTTCCACACAGTCACAAAAACAAACAAAAAAGCCACAAATACGCAAAATAAATAGGAAAAACAGACAGACCTCAGCGTGGCACTCAAAATGGAAGCATAACACTCAATTCGGAAGCATATCAAGGAACCTCTGAAAAAAGTTCGCAAACCGGAACACTTCCGGGTTTGCAGCGTTCAGGTTCCAAGTTGATCGACTACTAAGCCATTTGAGAACCAAGGTACCACTGTATTTTAAATTTACCAAAATTCCAATTTTCACGAGACTTCCGGAGGCGGCGCCATCGGTAATGGCGGAATCCCTCTACCTCTGAGGGACACAGCTCTACAGAAATTGGGTCCTGCCGCTGCGGCGAAGTGGGGACCCCTTCAAAAACCACAGGCGGGTGAAGCCTGTGGCCGTGGGACTCGGCGGGCACCTTCAGCGCTCCCCCAATGTGCAAAGGAGCCCGGTAATGGGCTCCGGAGCGTAACGGGGTGTTTGATGCGGTGCTGTGAGTCAATTGCTTCTTCTGCGGAGCGAAGCCACATAGCTGTTGCCGGAGAGCGCCGACCTTTTTCCTGTGACAATTCGGCTACTGAACAACTACCCGTGAGTAGGTCAAGCATAAAGACCGGGGTTTAAAGGAAATAAAAAGAGTAATTCGACCGAAGCGGTGAGGCGTAAACAGGAAGTCCGCCTTCCGCTTTTTGTAAACAGATCAGAGCAAAGACTGTTTCGGCTAAGCTCTGGGAAATCGTGCTTAAAAGGACTTAAAATCCAACATCAATATAAGAGAACCCCCTCCCCGAGGTGTAGGAGAGGGGAGGGAGAAATGGAAGAAATTTTTTCTTGCCTGTAAAAAAGAGTAAAAGGGAACAAAAACCACCACTTAATGCCTGGGAACGAAATGCCAGGACAATAGAACTGCTGTACTGCTAAGCGCGCTTTCTATGGACAATGTAACATTTTGACAGCTAACTCTGCAAGAAAGATACTTTGACTCTGAAGGTTTTCTCCATACCTGACATTGTTGCTTATTACGTTAAAGGGGGGACTTTTGAAAGTTGGGAAAGTTAACTTATGGTTACAAACTTTGATTGTTACTGTGTCCCCCTAGAGGAACTTTGAAATTGTTACAACTGGCCAGGGGATTTTCCACTCTTAACTGGCCTGGGAAATTTTCTACTGCTAAACAAGCTTAGACCGTGGGACTGACCTTGATCCTCAGATAAAGTGTTATGGCAAATTTGCCTCAGGAAAGAGCAACAAGATCGGCTAAAACCAGACTGCAGCAGCGAAGAGCGTCAGCATCCGGTCCTTCTGCCCCACCAGGGGAAGAGTCAGTTCAAGTAGGATTTAAAGGAATGGCTTCTGAAGAAGGTTCAATAGCTTCAACATTAGATAAAATCCTTGGATCTTTGGAAAAAGTAAGTAAGCAAATTGAGCAAAACACCTTAAGCATCAACAATTTGGGGCAGAAGGTGAATTCAAATACAGAATCTGTTGAGAGACTGCTGCAGGAATCTTCCTTGAATCGAAAGACAGCTGAAGAAGCAAAGGAAAAAGCAGTGGCCGTAGAGGAAAAGATACCACCGATATATAGACAACTGGAGGATCACAAATCATTGCTGTCTATGATTGAATTAAAAGAAAAACAGACTAATTTGAGGATCAGGGCAGTACCTGAACTTGAGAAAGAAAGCTTGAGTGATTTCCTCATGCAGGAATTTACAGAATTTTGGAGGCTAGAGCCAGACAAGCCAGACTTCAAGATAGTAAGTGTTTTTAGACTTGGAAGAGTGGGGAGGAAGAACAGGGTGAGAGACTGTTTGATCTCCCTCCAATCGAAAGAGGAGAGAGATAAAATACTGAATTTGCACTTCCAGAAGACTCTGGAAATAGGTGAAGCAAGTGTGGAGATATTCAAGGACATCCCAAAATATCTTTTGGATCTTAGGTCTAATTACGGAGACTTGGTGACCCTGCTGAGAGGAAACAGAATTATTTTCAGGTGGGAATTCCCCCAAGGCCTATCCTTTACCTTCAAAGGGGAAAAGGTTAAAGTAAGATCAGTGGAAGATAAAGAAAAATTTCTGAAAGAGTACGGAGAGGACCTGCAAAGAGAGGTTGAAAAAGAGCTAAGAGCATTAAGACCAGGAGCTCAAGACATTGCCCTACCACCTTTGGGATTGGACAAGTCAGAGAAAGTGATACCACTGTCAGACCAAGAACAACTATTGGGAGCAGTGGGAGGAAAGTAAAATAAATACACCATGTCTCTGCAACTACTAAGCTGGAATATCCACGGTTTTAATTCCCCGGAGAAAAGGAGAAAGGTATTTCATATATTGAAAAAGGAACAATTGGACTTGATATGTTTAGAGGAAACACATGTGATAAGGCTACACAGGAAAGTATTGATTAACAAAAGATTGGGTCAAGAATTTATTTCATCAGACAAGGTCAAAAAGAGAGGAGTTGTAATTTATGCAAAAGAGAGCCTATCACCGAAATTTATCTTTAAAGATGAACAAGGAAGATTTGTGGCAATTGAAATTCAAACACAAGGAGAAAAATTTTTGATAGTAGGAGTTTATGCACCAAATGAGGGGAAATGTGAATTTTTTAAGAAGCTGCATGAGACGTTGTTGGACTATATGGATTACAACATTATCATGATGGGAGACATGAATGGGGTGGTATCTACAAACATGGACAAGTCACAGAGACAGGTAGTTACTAAAGATGGCAGACTACCAAAAACTTTCTTTGAAATGACTGACAATATGGACTTGACTGATATTTGGAGAGTGAAGAATCCCTTGGGTAGAGAGGGAACCTTCTTCTCTGAGGCCAAAATGACATGGACAAGAATTGACCAAATTTGGATAACTAGAGGACTGGCACCCAAGACTCGAAAAGTGGAAATTTGCCCTAAAACTTGCTCCGACCATAATGCCGTGAAAATGGAGATGAAATTAACACCAACCGGTTCCTTCAGATGGAGGATGAACGACACCTTGTTTAGAGATCAAGAGGTTACCAAAAAGGCCCAAAAAACCTTGAGAGACTATTTCGAGATAAACATGAACACCACCACTGAAAAAAGAGTAATATGGGACGCAAGTAAAGCAGTTATGAGGGGGTTTCTAATTCAACAGAATGCAATAAAGAAGAGAATTCAAAATGAGAAAAAAGATAAAATCTTGGAAAAAATAAAAGAGGGCGAGAAGAAACTGAGAGCGAAACCCAAGTCACAAGAGATTCTGAGAGAAATAAAGTTACACCAAGTTCAATATATGAAAATGATGAATCAGGAAATAGAATGGAAAATTAAACAGATGAGACAAAGGACATTTGAATCGGCTAATAAATGTGGAAAGCTGTTAGCTTGGCAAATGAAAAAAAGACAAAAACTTAATACCATTACCAATTTGGAAGTAGAAGGAAAGAATATTCAGAATCCAGTGGAAATTAGGAAATGCTTCCAGAGGTATTTTAAACAGTTATATACACAAGGGCCACAGAAAGAGTTTGATATAGACCAATTTTTGAAAACAAATGGACTGCAGAAAATCTCTCAAGAAAACAAGTTAATGCTGAACTACAAGATTAAAGAACAAGAGGTGGAAGGTGCCATACAGAATATGCAGTTGAGCAAATCTCCATGGCCCGACGGTTTAACTGCAAAATACTACAGATCTTTGAAGGATTGGATAATTCAACCACTGAAGGAGGTTTGCAAAGAAATTATGGAGGGGGAAAAAGCGCCTGAGTCGTGGAAGGAAGCTTATATTACACTTATACCGAAAAATGAGTCTGAAAAGACACAACTTAAGAACTACCGACCCATATCCCTGCTTAATGTGGATTACAAAATTTTTGCAGATATTTTGGCTAAAAGGTTAATAAAAGTATTAGTGGAAGAGATACATAAAGACCAAGCTGGCTTTCTCCCGGGTAGACACTTGTCTGACAATACGAGGAATATTATTAATATTTTGGAGAAGTTGCAAGTGAACATTAATACTAAAGCAGTATTAATCTTTGTTGATGCGGAGAAAGCCTTTGACAATATTTCTTGGAGTTTTATGAAGAAAAATCTTCAGGGGATGGGGGTCGGTCAAGGGTTCGAAAATGGTATAAGTGCAATTTACTCAGAACAAAAAGCTAAATTAATAGTTAACAATGTGGTGACAGAGGAATTTAAAATAGAGAAAGGGACACGACAAGGCTGCCCAATTTCCCCATTGCTTTTTATTTCGGTCCTGGAGGTTTTGCTAAACATGATTAGAAGGGACCGTTTGATTAAAGGTGTTCAGGTCGGAGCCAAGCAATATAAATTGAAAGCTTTTGCAGATGATTTGGTACTGACGTTACAGGAGCCAGAATCTAGTACTAAAAGAGTATTAGAATTGATTCAAGAATTTGGTCATGTGGCAGGATTTAAGTTGAACAAGTTAAAAACTAAAGTTCTTGAGAAAAACTTAACATTGATAGAGAAAGAAAGGTTTCAGAAGGAGGCGGGCTTAACATTGGTTAAGAAAGTAAAATACCTGGGGATTAATATGACTGCTAAAAATCTAAATCTATTAAAAACAATTATGAGAAATGTTGGCTAGAAGTGAAAAAGGATCTAGAAATATGGTCAAATCTGAAGCTTTCCTTGTTAGGCCGAATTGCTGCTATAAAGATGAATGTATTGCCAAGAATGTTATTTTTGTTTCAATCACTGCAAATTGTGGACAAAATGGACTGTTTCAAGAAGTGGCAGAGAGATATTTCTAGATTTGTCTGGCAGGGCAAGAAGCCCAGAATAAAATTTAAAATACTAACTGATGCAAAGGAAAGAGGTGGATTTGCCCTGCCAGACCTTAAACTTTACTATGAATCAGCAGCATTCTGCTGGTTGAAAGAATGGCTGCTTCTTGAGAATACAGACATTTTGGATTTGGAAGGTTTTAATAATGTTTTGGGGTGGCATGCATATTTGTGGTATGACAAGGTTAAAGCTCATAAAGCATTTAAAAATCATATTGTCAGGAAAGCATTGTTCAATGTCTGGATAAGGTATAAGGGCTTACTTGAGAATAAAACCCCAAGGTGGTTGTCACCAATGGAAGCAAAGGCTCAGAAAAAGCTCAATATGGAGGCCAAATGGCCGAAATATTGGGAAATTTTGGAACAGGAAGGAGACAAATTGAAATTGCAGAGTTTTGAGAAATTAAAAGATAAAGTATGAGACTGGCTTCATTATTATCAAATAAGGGAAGCTTATAATTTGGACAAAAAAATTCGCTTCCAGGTGGAAAAATCAAAATTGGAAACAGAATTGTTAGATCCTAAAACAAAGATACTTTCAAGAATGTATAACTTGCTGTTGAAATGGAATACACAAGATGAAACTGTTAAATCTGCTATGATTAAATGGGCACAGGATGTTGGACATAACATTATGTTTGCTGACTGGGAACAGTTGTGGACCACTGGTATGAAATTTACGGCATGTAATGCCTTAAGAGAGAATATTATGAAAATGATATACAGGTGGTACATGACACCAGTCAAGCTAGCAAAAATCTACCATTTGTCCGATAATAAATGTTGGAAATGTAAGGAAAATGAAGGTACATTCTTTCACCTTTGGTGGACGTGCCCAAGGATAAAGGCTTTCTGGGAGATGATATATAATGAAATGAAAAAGGTATTTAAATATACCTTCTTGAAGAAACCAGAGGCCTTCCTCCTGGGCATAGTCGGCCAATTGGTGCCAAAGAAGGACAGAACTTTTTTTATGTATGCTACAACAGCAGCAAGAATACTCATCGCAAAGTATTGGAAGTCACAAGATTTACCCACTCTGGAAGAATGGCAGATGAAAGTGATGGACTATATGGAGTTGGCGGAAATGACTGGCAGAATCCGAGACCAGGGAGAAGAGTCGGTGGAAGAAGATTGGAAGAAATTTAAAGACTATTTGCAGAAATATTGTAAAATTAATGAATGTTAAAATGATGTTGGATTGAAATTAAGTGGCCTTAGTCACAAGGTTAACAAGAATATGTAAAAATGCATTGATAATGGATGAAAATATAAAGCTATAATATGTTGAGATATTGAGTTAAGTTTAAAGAAAGAGGGTAAGGATTTGCTGAATTAATTATGTGAATGGGAATACAAAAAAGGGAGGTGTGAGGAGGTCCAGGAAACAAGTTAAGGAGAATTTAAAAATTTGAAAAATTGACTTGTTTTTAATTATTATTATTATTGTTTGTTGTGTTTTATGTATTTTTGTATTCTTTGCATTTTCTTTTTTGTTCTTTGTGTATTTTCGTTGTTTTTGAAATCTTTGTCTTTTTATAAAACTTTAATAAATATCTTTAAAAAGAATAATTCCAATTTTCACTTTTAAAAAATCCCTCACAAATTGAGTACTTTAGTCCTGTAGGCATCCCCTGAGCTGTCAAATACTACAGCGCCATTGCATGTCATTTGTCTAAAGCTCCCACACTCAAGTCGCCTATAAGATACTGTCGAATACTCAACACCATTCCATCCCGATTATCAAAATCTGACCAATGCCAAATAGTAGCACACGTCAACTATCAAATATCAAGAGATATTTCCAACTTCTAATTGCTATTGCATACCTACTATTGCACTCTGTCAAATATCTGCTGTTGAGCATCAAATATTTTAGTTTAAATAACACTGACTCACGTGCAGATAATCTAAACATTTGGCAAGCGCTCAGAGAATATCTGAAGAATACACACCATCAAGATTTTCAGAAGAAAAAAGTGGGGAGCAAGTTGTTTTATCTGTTGCTTAGTTGAAAGGCCTGGCCGGTCCCCCAAGTGCTGGTTCTGAGGTTTGTTCTTGTTCTTTGACTCTTTCTGAACGAGTCCTCTCTCCATCTTAAATTTCCTTGGGGGTCATAAAACAAATTTTATCTGCTCCATCGGGCAACACTACTCAACATCCCACAGCAATGTTGTGCAGCTAAGTACATGTCAAGAACATCCTGTTAACCCTTTGGGGTGTAATGAATAATGTGCAAGAAGATCGATGCCTTCATTTTGAGAAGGGCAAATGAATGTAAAGAGAGCTCAGGTAGCTCTCAAGTCACCATCATATCAAGCAGGGTTATCCTGGTAGAGAGTCAGAAAGGATGGTGGGAAATCAGATGCTAAATGACAACTATGTATTCTCAGAACGTCTGGGTGGCTCTAAGTTATGGGGACAAAATTCATGTTTCCCACCGAATGCCTGTTACGCCTAAAGAAATGTATAATGTTTGCTCTGTGTGTGAGAGTTAGAGAACCAGCCCTGGTACGCAAGAAGGTGAAGTGGCTTGCTTCCAGAGTAGGACGGGGTGAATCTACGTGTAATTATGCTCCCATTTCCACCAGGACGTGTGTCTTCCAGGACATGCTTCTGGGCGAGTCATGTTCTTCTTCTTCTTTGGTGATCACTCATAGCCGAGTAAGATTGTCTTCCATAAACACGATTTTAACAATGAGTCCGTAGGTGACTGTGGAGGCCAATTCTGGATCCACATGTCCTTCCACAGTGGGGACATTGGTTTCCGGGCGGGAGTTGATCACGGTGTAGATTTGCCAAGCGTGCCTTCCTCCTAGCACGTTTCTCCCTTGCGTCCTGAGTTTGAGTGTCTTCAAAGCCCATGCCACCTTTGGTAAAGGCTGTTCTCCAACTGGAGTGCTCGCAGGCAAGTGTTTCCCAGTTGTCAGTGTTTATACTACATTTTTTTAGATTTGCCTTGAGACAGTCTTTAAACCTCTTTTGTTGACCATCGGCATTACGCTTTCCATTTTTAAGTTTGGAATAGAGTAGTTGCTTTGGAAGACAATCATCAGGCATCCGCACAACATGACCAGTCCAACGAAGTTGATGTTGAAGAATCATTGTTTCAACACTGGTGTTGTAACTGTAATCACACTGGTGATGTAACCCGTGCCTTGCCCTCACCCTGTAAAAAGGGCTTTTTTTTTTTCAGGGCAAGAGCACCGCATGAGAGAGCGCAAGATCGCAGCACCCAAAATGGCCACCAAGATCTTGCACGAATTAACAGGATGTCCTGTTTTTTCCAGGGCATTTGGAAGGTATGGTTTGCATTTTAAAGAAAATATTAAACTCAAAATAGTATCTTAGGGCAGGTCACAGTCAAACCAAAATAATATAAAAACAAACAGTAGAAATAAATCACTGATGGAACTACAAAAAAGGCCTCCACAACAGTTACATTCACTTGAATCAGAAAACTCCGGATTCAAGAGTCATCCCTGATCCCGTTACTGAAGAGATTTAACTTCTAGAATACCAAGAGAGAGAATTGAAATATGGAGAATTCCAGCTCATGCATGCTTTAAATGGGGGTGGGGAGTTTTAAAACATCTCACCAGAAAGCATTGAGACTGTGTTTTACTGAGGGCAGGAACAGGAAAACAGGGACACTCATTTGAATATGAAGACAGTCTCTGTGCATATGCTCCCTCATGACTGTCAGAGTTTGAGATAAAGATCTATTTATCTACATACCCAAAGTATTTGATTAAGCACCTCCTTTTGGTTTGGTTTGGGGGGGGGGTTTCACAAATGACATCATTTCAGGAAAAAATAGAGGTGGGAATGTTAAGATTCCCCCCTCAAAAAAACAACAACAGTATGATTTGTATTAATTGCATGTACTATGACCTGCTTCTATTACCTACTTCTCTACAAAGCAAATAGATATTTCTTAAGTGACTTGTATTGCACAACAGAACCCAAGAGACCTGGAGCATTTCAGGGTGACTTTTCCATTTTTCTCCCCTAAATTGATTTTTCTTTTTAACAGTCTATAAATTCAATTCTTTTCATTGTTGGCAACTTGCCTACACAATCAGCCATATCTGCAATCGATTAAGTCAAAGATTTTTGAATGGAACCCACTGAAAGCAAAGGAAGAAGTTCTTCATTCCTATTGAAATCAATGGATGCTAAGCACACAAACTCTAAAACAAAATCTAGCCACCTCTTGGTGCTTATAGAAAGTAAAGTGAGGAAAGATGTCTCTTTCTCATGTGTTGCTCTTAGTGAGACCATGCAGAAGGTCCATTCTGAAGTTTCATTGGGGAGAGCATATCCAAGGGGTGTTCCAAATAAATGTTAAGAAATAAATATAAATAATAAATAATAAACATTATGTAGCATTTCTATAGCACTTTAGAATCAGGACTGGACTGAGGTCCAGCTCCGAGGACCTTCTGCTGGTTCCCTCACTACAAGAAGTGAGGTTACAGAGAATCAGGCAGAGGGCCTTCTTCGTGGTGGCACCCACCCTGTGAAATGCCCTCCCATCAGATGTCAAGCAAATAAACAACTATCTGACTTTTAGAAGACATCTAAAGGCAACCCTGTTTAGGGAAGTTTTTAATGTCTGGTGTTTTATCGTGTAATTAATATTCTATTGGGAGTTGCCCAGAGTGGCTGGGGAAACCAAGCCAGATGGGCGGGGTATAAGTAAAAGGTAAAGGGACCCCTGACCATTAGGTCCAGTCATGTACGACTCTGGGGTTGCGGCACTCATCTCGCTTTATTGGCCAAGGGAGCCGGCGTACAGCTTCCAGGTCATGTGGCCAGCATGACTAAGCCGCTTCTGGCGAACCAGAGCAGCGCACGGAAACACTGTTTACCTTCCCGCCAGAGCGGTACCTATTTATCTACTTGCACTTTGACGTGCTTTTGAACTGCTAGGCGGGCAGGAGCAGGGACCGAGCAACGGGAGCTCACCCCATTGCGGAGATTCGAACTGTCGACCTTCTGATCAGCAAGTCCTAGCCTCTGTGGTTTAACCCACAGCGCCACCCGCATCCTGGGGTATAAATACATTATTATTATTATTATTATTATTATTATTATTATTATTATGAAACAAGTGCAGAATTTCAGGGTGGTGGCAAATTCACCCCAAAGGACTACAGATATATTTGACAAGAGTCACGTGTGAATTTTTAAAAGGAGTGCATTTGGGAGGATTTCTTTCATGATTTTAACACTTATTAGCCAGAAATCTAAGCTGCCCCAACATACATGGTCTGGAAAATGTTCTAAAAAATGCACATCTGGGGCTGGAAAGCTGGGAATTCCTCCACTTAATCCTTTGACATCTCCATCCAGAGTTGCCAAGACATACTAGCCCAAATATTCTTCCTCCTGGCCATTGGCCAGAACATAGAGGAGTCCAGATAGACTTCCTTCCAGGGATCTCCCCCTTTGGGTGTCATGTCTGCCATGCCATTCAGGATATGACCATGCCTCAACACCTGTACTGTATGTTTGAGTTAAAGGCTGGATCTGCTCTCCACAACCTGGTGTCGTCCAGATGTTTTGAACTGCAGATCTCGCCAGCCCCAATGGTCATGTTGAGCATCATATGCGAGCAAATACTTGACTGGTGCTTCGCTCAATTAATAGCCATTTTATGACGGTGCCGTGCCCACCCAAATCCTTTACAAAAAGGAAGTCGGCAGTTTGGGCACAGACAGTTGCCAGGTGTCTTTCTTACAAAGGTGTCACTATTTTACTTCCCATCTGTGATTGCTTCAACATTTACAAAAGGTCATTCTCTATCAGAGTGACAGTTACATTTTACAAAGTGAGGAAAAATTTCTGTGCGGCAAAAAAAAAAGTAATTTGGATTGGGGGTGAAATACATTTCTTCAGTGCAAGTGAAAATCTTCTGTCCTTATTCAAGACAGAGAGAAATGAAGCCATTTTATGGGACGGCTGTCGACAGCTCAGAATTTTTATGCTACTTTCTAAATGCTATAGGAGGTTTCTTGGTCTTCCAGGAAACCACTTATTTACATGGGTGTTTTATACAGAGAAGGATATTATTTCTCATAAGACCATTCAGAAGAACCTCAGGAACTGAATGATATATATTTCAAATTTACTTCCTACGGAGAATCATTTTACATCAAGGAGTAGCCATTTTATTTTTATTTAACAACATTTATATACCGCTTGGTTGTAATAAAACCTCCAAGTGGTTTACAATAAATATTTAAATGAGCGACAAAGAACAGTTTGAAACAAGCAATTAAAACATTTAGAAAATAATAAGATTTAACAAGAGACTAACAAGAGACTAAAACACATCAACACCAACGTGCCTGGATAGGCTTGCCTAAACAAAAATGTTTTAAGCAGGTACAGAACAGAATGCAATTAAGGTGACTTCCTGATGTCAATATGCAGGAAGTTCCAAAGATCAATTTCTTACAACTGCAGAATAATGAGTATTTTGTGGCACTTGAAAAAGTGCCAGTTCCACAGATCAAAGCAGTTGAATTGGCAGATATGGAGTAAGCGATTGCAGAAGCAGACAGCTCCTAAGCTGATCAGGGCTTTATATCCTAATAGTAACAGCTTGAACCAGACATGGTAGTGAAGGAATGGGTTTCCCAAACCCAAAACTGACTGTGCAGGCAGTTTTAAACTGCACCAAAATCCCTATTTTTCCTTAGCTAAAATGCATAAACTTGAGCCGTTGAGCAAATGCATAACAAGAACACAGCTCTCTCCTTTATCAGTTTGTGACATCAAGGATGACCCTGACTGTACCAGTACAACAGAGAAAACACGTCTGTGCCTTATCTTATGTTATGACCACAAAGACGGACAGACCCAAGTCTGGGAACAACACCAGAGTGTGTTCTCGGAAATGGTGACCTCTGGCTCCAAGATAAGAGTAGGAACAGGAATATCCTTTTATGGTCAGGAGTGCAGGAAGGAAATCCCTTTTATGGTTAAGAGTGCCGGAGCAGGAACATATGTGATGTCAATCTGCGTGGATAGGCTGACGTGGTTGGATTCCTGGGGAAGGAGGGAGAGGGTGCCTGGAGGATATATATGTTACGAAAAAGGTGCAATGCAGAAGCGAGCTCCAGGTGGCTGGAATGGTAAACAGGAAGCTGATGTTTTGGGACTGTACCGTGGGAACCAGGGACGGTCTATTCAGTGCACTGAGCACCGGATGTTAGCTCAGAGTGGCACATGACCCTGTACTGGAAGTACATGGGTGGAGTTTATTCTCTCTCTGCAGTTGTGATGAGAGGGTACAGACATGTTTTCTCTGTACTGCTGGAAAGACAGGAATAAAAGTATGTAAATATATTTCTGTCTGTCTCTTTCCCCCCCCCTGGCGATGGGAGGGGGAGGAGTGGTGTGTTCTTCTTCATGTTGGGAAGAATCGCCGAGTAAGACCTCGCCTTGATCTTGCCGGGAGTCGCAGACAGGAGGTCAACAAGGATTCAAGCCGGGCACCTGGAGGGTGGCCAAATTCCTCTGAGCTTCGCTGGCTCTGCTGGCTTGAATCAACAATATATACTGCATGAAATTTCTCATTTCTTTGGGCTTGCTGTGGACACACCACGCAGGTGCCTTTCTGCTGTTCTGGAGAGCATAAATAAAGAAGGATGGAAGGATGGTTAGTTAAAACAATTAAAGGCAATATGAATTTAAGAAATGCGTAAAATGTGGTCAAAACGGTGGATCATCAGAGGTGCTAATGGAAGTCCAAAAAAAAAAAATTATATAAGTGATGAAGTTCTGTGGTATGTATTGTAATTTATATGTTAAAATTAATAAAAATTATTATAAAAAAAGGAAAGTACCCTAGTCTTAAATCTATTTCTGTTCATGTCACTTTTGCTTCATTTATTTATTAAATTTATATCCCGCCAAAGGAGCGCAGGGAGGCAAACAACAAGTGATAAAACAATAAAAAGATCTTCAACACGCACACATTGATTCGTCAGTGCATCCCCCCTCCCATTTCTAGGTTCATCTGTGACTTTAAAAGAAAGGTCGTACAGAAATATGTATTTTTCTCTCCCATACGCATTTCAAAATACGCATTTGTAAGTGCAGCTTTGTGTCGTTTGGAACAGAGAACTGCATCACAAAATTCAGAGACGTGAGAAATTTGAGGGGTAGCTACATTCCAATCCACACATTAACCCCTGAGGGGCAGATCAGGTTTAGGTCACATCAGAATTCACAAATAATCACTTCCTCAAGCACCCGCTGCTCTAGGGCACATCCTGAAAGTATACCGTAGGGCAGGTATCTTCAACCTTTCCAGACCCAGGACCCCCTTTCAACCCAAACATGCTTTGGGGGTTGTATTTCTTAATCTTTTACCATATATTTGCAGAGTGGTGTCAGGATCCGTGCTGAGGAGGGCAGCACTGAGGAAGAATGGTGGGAGCCACCCCCTCCCCCTGATCCTGATCCTGAATCTTCCCAGGACATCATAGATTTGGAACAGTGGTTTGCAGAGGGGCATAGTTCAGAAGGCAGGAGCTGGGAAATACTGGATGGGGAACAGCTAGCAGAAGAAACACTAGAAGTGAGAGAGTTAACAGTTTCGCAGGAACTGGATACCATCCACCCCCCTTCTCCAAAGTCACGGAGAGCTCAGAAAGTCTCAGAACAGAAAGCGCAGAGGGTACAAGCTCAGATTACAAGACATAGGAGTGGCGCAGATTAATAGGGACAGAGGAGGGAGTATCCCTTAATTGGGAGCACCACCATTTCTAGGAGATGTGCTCTTTGTTCTCTCGCTGCGATTATAAAAGGTTCTAACTGGTAAAGCATTCTTTTCGTTTGATCTCTTATCTACTGTCACAGGGGGAGGGAGCCTGACAGGTGGTCGTGCTCCTGTTGCAACCCACCTTGGATCTGGCTGCAGCCCACAGATGGGTCCCAACCCACCAGTTGGAGGACAGTGCCCTAGGGTAGCTGTGGATCTTCAAGGGTCCTTGGGTTCCATCTCCTATCCATCCCACCCAGCATGGCCAACTGATCAGAGCTTATATAAATTGTAGCCTGGCAATATCTGGAGAGCCACAGGTGCCTCCTCCCACTGTCGCCCTAAAAGATGCCCACTCTCCTTCCTAGATCTGTTCATTACCAGAGGATACCATCTACAGTGGGAAACCTTTCTTTCAAGGGCTTGTCTACTGCTACTGATCTACTCACTGAGGAACTCCCTCAAGCGTCCAATGAATCTCCCCCCCTCCCATCTTCTTCACATTTCAAAGGCCACTGATCTGTATACCTGCACATGGTCCAGCAAACACTGATCTATATTAACACCACAGCTTAGCTTTGAAAACAAAAGCAGCACAGATAACAAAAATGCAGCCTTTAAAATATTTTCTTTTTCTTCCCTAAATGTTGACATTTCAAGGAGGCTGAGCACCTTCTCTGCAAAACCGAAATTCTCGAAGTGAGAGAATTTCCCGAAGACTGAAGAAGGAGGCTTTTCCATGACAGATGGGTCTGGCGAGTTCTTTGTGGAATAATAAAAATAAATATGTCAGCTTGTCATTAAAAGAAATGGGTTGTCATTCTTTTTTATTAGCGTTGCCTGTGACCCAGGGTTACCTATTCTGTATAAATAGGCTTGACAGATATCTTGATTTCTTCTTTCTTTACCAGGGGGCGGGGGAGGCAGTACTGTCTCATTTATAACATTGTGAATGGATTAAGGTTTGCTTTCCCACTGTTTAAATGGCTTTAGATTCCGTACAATGCAAATGGAACACAACTGACCAAGCCTGATATTTACTACAGAACTGTCGTTCCCAACTTGGAGCCCTCCCAGTTTTCACCAGACCTGGCCAGCATGGCAAATGTAGTCCTGAAGGGAACAAGATTAGGGAAGGCTGTTACAGAATATAACAATGTTTTGTGGGGAGAAATGAATGAGCGTAAAGTATTTAGTTTCTAAAAACTAAATTCCAGCATTTTCCACCCGGACACTGTTTCGGATGGCCAAATCCCAGCAAGAAATTCCTGAGGTATGGCAACCCTATTGTGAGGGACCCTCTTCACCTGGAGGAGAGACAGGTGGCTGCAGAGGGAGAAGTAGATGGGCAACTTAAGCAAACTTATCTTAGAATGCAAACCATTATTTGAATCCCAAGTCCTGTTGTGCTAGATTTGAGGGAACATGTGGAGGATGCCAGCCTGGAAAGCGCAGTGGGTTAGAGCATGGCGCTGATAACGCCAAGGTTGCAGGTCCAATCCCCATATGGAACAGCATATTCCTGCATTGTAGGGGGTTGGACTACATGATCCTCAGAGTCCCTTCCAGATGTACAACTCTATGATTTTGTGACCTGTGCTTTTCAGGAACACTGAATTCAAATTTTGTTTGAAGTATTTCTTTCACAGCTCGTCATCTGTAATTTTAATCTACACAAAACGAAAAAGGAGGTGTGCAAGGTTGTGAGTGCTTTGCTTCTCTTGTGTGCTGGGACTTCATAACCGCATTGCATTCTTCCTGATTACCACATACAACTAATCCTAACAGAGATGCTGCAGCTGAAGAAAGAAGATACTGTGTTCAGTTTCCAGGACAGGAGAGAGAGAGAGAGAGACAGAGAGAGAGAGGCCCTACCGTGAAAGTCCTGAAAGGTGTTTATTTTTGGACACCATTTCCCAACCCTGGTGCTCCTGTCCCTGGTGAGCACACCGTGTGAAAAGGCACAGTGCAGCTTTCAGACTGCGTCAGTACCGTCTAGTGTGTGAGAAGAAGGTAGATTTTGATGCCTGATTGACCTGAACTCCTTCCAAGTAGTTTGCTAAATTCCCACCGGTTGAGAAACTGCAGAGCTAGGAGGGCAGAAGATGGAAACCACGGGCCACGATAATTGTACCAAAGCCTGCTGAGATTTTCTTAACCACTTCCAGTAAAAGGAAAACGTCCCCTAGTAACAGGGGCAAGTCCCACAAGAAGGACCGAAACACTATGTTCACTCATATATGAATAACACTTATTTTATCACATGAAGTTATGGATCCAGGTGCCCTAATGGAAATATGTTGGGGGTTTTAAAAAAGGATTAAGCAAATGTTTTGCTGGGTAGAGAATTTCCACTTTCCTACTAAAAACCCTTCATATGATGTTTGTGAAGGTGCCAGCTTCACATTACAGACTGGTTTTGCTACGGCATTGATACTGCTAAATAAATTACTTGTGGGTGGCAGTCACCACCCTACCTGTGGCCAGCAGCAATGTTGCTTTTATGAGCATTGAAAGCAAAGTATTTTTTGCCCAGGGGAAAATGCAAAGTTTTTTTCTGTATCCTGTGTATCAGTACAAGAAATATTCTAATGATTATAAAACACTCACTGGTAATCCTGGGAAACTGATTGTTGTGGCCCGGCACAGCCATGGCCATTTGAGGGCCGTAGCCATTGTGTTCCCACAAGGCAAGACACAGTGATAACAGCAAGAACCTTTATTGAACTACGTAACTGGACAACAGGGGCAAAACAACTACTTATATACATTTCTAGAGGCCTGGGCCACTCCCACTCCCAACGTGATTGGCTGTCTAAACTTCCAAGCTGTGAATCATAAGTCAGAATTTAAGAGCCAATGGCAGAGGCCCAAATCCTGACATGCTCCGTGATTGGACATCATGTATTGAATCAGAACACAGGGGCTCAGAATCCTTAGTCCAGACTCAAGCTCAGGCAAACACAGACCACTGAATACATAACACCTCTCACCACCGAAGCGTGCTGGGCCCATAACCTTTGAAGATTTATGTCTTCCTCCGTCCGGCCGCTTCTCCTGCGCTCACTCTGAGACATACCCAGTGCCTACAACTTTGGCTGGGATAGCTCAGTCGGTAGAGCTTGAGACTCCAAAATTCAGGGTCGTGGGTTTGAGCCCCATGTTGGGCAGAAGATGAACCTCGTCATCTCTTCCAACTCTGCAATTCTCATTCTGTGAAAATGACTTACCGGTACATCTGTAATCAGTAAAAAGTTATGGCCTATTCAAACCCATGTTTGTTGTCCTGTGCCTTTATTTACTTGTCTCACTGAGGGCTTCAACAGTCATGGACTCACTGCACCTGGGCCTTCAACCCGAAACATTTTTTGGTTGTAGGATCTGAGTCAACCTTATAAACTTTCTTATCAAAAGAGAAAATGTCGTTTTGTTTCCTGCAGCTATTTTAACCATCCTCTCCTCCTTCACTTTCATCTTTCATAATAGGAGGAATAATGTTGTCCCTTTTGTGTACTAGTTTCTAAGGCTTCCCCTTAGATTCAGAATATTTCTGCTTCAAAAAAAACAATGCATTTTTCCCCTGTTCCTGAAACATATCATTTAACTTGACATGCTCTTCCCTAAAACTTCAGTATTGAGTCTAAATGGCTCTTGCTATGCATCTCTTCAGATTTGATTTTTTTTTAATGGGCATAACTCCTTAAGCAATATTCTGATTTCCCTCAGCTAATGCCCAGTTTCAAATATTCATATACTACAAAGAAAGCTTGTGGGTCAATAGCAGAGCCATAGGGATTCCCTGCCTGAAACCCTGGAAAACTGTTGCCAATCAGTGTAGACAATACTGAGCATTACGGGCAAACAATGAATAAATTTGCAACAGACTTAAAACGCATCAAAATAAATGTTTATTATCCAGTATATGATCTGTGGATCATACCACAGGATGAGATGATCAGCAATGGCATAGCCAGGCTTTCAAAAGAATGCCACCGGCAGTGCACACTTCTTAGCAATATTCCTCTGTGAATAACGCAGTAATAGACAAAGCTTCAGTGGTTTCTATCCAATCAGCATTAACCTTGGAAGAACTTCACCTTTGACATTAAATTCCCCCATGCTGAGAGAGCAGCTCAGACTCCAGCAAAGGAGGAAGGGAGAAATGGGGAAAGCTTTAAACAAAAACACTCTGCTGCTACGCAGTACAGAAGCTGGTCTGGTTGAGTTCTCCATTTGCAATGCACTCCAAGCACCGGGGAGGCACAGTAAAGGGGATGGGAAGTAGAAGATCACCCTCTACAAAACTGAGAAATTAAAAGGCTGGTCAACTCATGAAAGGTTCAGGGAAAAGGTGGGGAGAATTTTTTCTATTAAGGGCAGCATTCCTGCAGGAGAGAGTCACATGCCATCAGTGAGTGGGGTCAGAGCCAAATGTGGGTGGGGCAGGGCCAAAAGTTGGGGGCCACCCTCTCTCTCTCTCTCTCTCTCTCTCTCTCATACTCTTTTCTCAGTCCAGGTCATGACTTTATCGTTCTAGCCAAAGGCCACGACAAACTTGTAACAGAATAATAATATTAATAATATTGATGATAATGATAATGATAAGCCACCCATCTGACTGGGTTGCCCCAGCCACTCTGGGAAGCTCGCAGCAAAATATTAAAAACACAATAAAACCACAAACATTAAAAACTTCCCTGTACGGGGCTACCTTCAGATGTCTTCTGAAAGTCATATGGTTACTCATCTCCTTGACGTCTGATGGGAGGGCATTCCACAGGGTGGGCGCCACTAGCGAGAAGGCCCTCTGCCTGGTTCCCTGCAGCTTCACTGCTCGCAGTGAGGGAACCTCCAGAAGGCCCTCGGTGCTGGACCTCAGTGTCCGGGCTGAATGATGGGGGTGGAGATGCCGCTTCAGGTATACAGAGCTGAGGCCATTTATAATACAGTACAGTCGTATCTCTGCTTACGTATCCCTCTAGATACATACACCTTGGGATGCGAATGCGGCAAACTCGGTAGAATTTTTCTGGATTTCACCATGCGCACATGCGCAGAAGCAGTCCTTTCGTTGTGAATTCCTCAGGATGCGGCCAGACTTCCGGAATGGATCCCGTTCACAACTGGAGGTACCACTGAAGTATAATAGAATAATAGTCTCTAGGGCATTGCTTTCGTTATAGCTTGTACTGTTGCTATGGCCTGTCCATGTCATGCCCTGCTGTTGCCCTGTTTTGCATATCTGGGTCTGACTCTGAATCTGTGAGAGTCAGGAGAAGAGGCTGTGCATTAGCTAGTGTCAGGCAGCAGAGGAACCAACCCCCACAGCAGGTTGCCAGGAATGGATAAGACAAGGAAAAGTCCTTACCATCTGCTTTTTATTCAACATTTACAGAGAGAGGCTTGAGAATGCAGCCTCTTGGAATAATGGTGTTGTCCCGAGTAATTCTCCACCCCCCTTTTCTCCCACTTCCTCATTCATTTTTGGGCATTGAATTACAAGAGGATCTGTCCTGGAGTGTCAACACAAGGGGGCTTGTGAAGAAGGCGCAGCAGAGACTGTACTTTTTGAGAATTCTAAGGAAAAACCATCTTCCGCAGAAACTGCTGCTTGCCTTCTATCACTGTGCCATTGAGAGCGTGCTCACTTATGGCTTATGTGTGTGGTACGGAAGCTGTACTACCCAGGACAGGATGGGGTTGTGCAGAGTTGTTAAGGCAGCAGAGAGCATTGTTGGCTGCCCACTCTCCACCTTAGAGCAGATTTATGCCACAAGGTGCCATAGGAAGGCACTGGACATAGTAAAAGATCCATTGCATCCTGGTCACTGTCTCTTCGAGCTCTTGCCGTCGGGACGGAGATACAGGACGATGAAGACAAGAACGAGCCGTCTTAAGAACAGCTTCTTCTCCAGAGCGATCTCGGCCCTGAATGAGAAGCCTGGACTTTGAAAGTCATCTAATCTTCCTTGCTGTACTATACTGTATTGTTTTAATTAGTGTTTTTATGGAGCAGTCAAGTAATTTCGTTGTCCCTGAGAGGGGGCAATGACAATAAAGATATTATTATTATTATTATTATTATTATTATTATTATTATTATTATTATTATCATCATCATCATCATCAACAGTGCAAACACACACACACACACCTTACGGTTGCTGCTTAGGACCATCTGTCTCCAAGCTCTTAGCTCTCCTACATTTAAGGCTCTCCTGGTTCTGGGAGATGGTGGGTCTGGAATGCTTTCTTTTTTTATATAAATCATTTTTATTCAATTTTTCCAATAAAAAATCATACATCTTTTTTAATAATATCCACTCTCTTTTTTTGACTTCCCTCATCCTGCCTGATACTCCTTCCACTTTAAGTTTCATACACATTTCTAAGGTCTTACTACAATTATTCTTAAAACTAAAGCCTTGCTTTACTCCAATTCTAACATTTCTTTTTACAGAGCTTCATTTAAGCTTACAAGCGTTATTTGATTATCGCTTATTTTATGCATATATTCTTTAAATTTTTCCCAATCTTCTATAAATCTTTGGTCTTGCCGGTCTCGGATCCTTCCCGTCAGTCTATCTAGTTCTGCATAGTCCATCATCTTCATTCTCCATTCATGTAGTACAGGCAGCTCCTCTTGCTTCCATTTCTGAGCCATCAAAATTATTGCTGCAGTCACTGCATATAAAAATAACTTCCTTTCTTTCCTGTTAATCTCATTCCCTGTAATGCCAAGTAAAAACGCTTCTGGTTTCTTAACAAAAGTATACTTAAATATTTTCTTCAATTCATTATATATCATTTCCCAAAAGCTTTTTACTTTCCTACATTCCCACCACATATGATAGAATGTACCCTCTTTTTCTTTACATTTCCAACATTTGTTACATCCTTTATACATCTTTGCTAACTTCACAGGTGTTACATACCATCGATATATCATTTTCATCACATTTTCTTTTATTGTTGTACATGCAGTGAATCTTAGACCTTTTTCCCATAGTTTTTCCCAATCCTCCATTTGTATATTATATCCAAAATCTTTGGCCCAGTCTATCATAACCGATTTTACCTCTTCGTCCTTTGTATGCCATTCCAATAATATCTTATAAATTTTAGCCAGAACTTTACAATCACAATTAATTATTTCTTTCTGAAATTTCGACTCTTTATCCTCAAAACCTCTTAATCTTAAATCTTTTTTAAACGTTTCATTAACATGTTCCTTAACTACCTCGAACGGCTTCAGACTCCATTTACCTTCGGTTTTTATTATTAAGTTCTGATAGTTTGCCCATCCCCCTTTCATATTGATTTTTTTCACGCTCAACGCCTCTAATGGTGACAACCAATACAGAGTTTTAGCTTCCAACAGGTCTTTATACTTTTCCCAGACCTCTATCAAAGACTTCCTGATGGTGTGGTTTTCAAAACCTTTATGTACTCACTTTTTGTCGTACCATATATAAGCATGCCACCCAAATCTGTTATCAAAACCTTCAAGGTCTAACAGATCTGTGTTTTCTAATTTTATCCATTCCTTCAACCAGCAGAGGCAGGATGCTTCATAATATAATTTCAAGTCTGGCAGGGCGAAGCCTCCTCTTTCTTTCATGTCAGTCAGTAGCTTAAACTTTATTCTCGGCTTCTTACCCTGCCATATAAACCTTGAAATTTCTCTTTGCCAGTTTTTGAAAATAGCTGCCCCCCTGATTACCGGAACAGTTTGGAATAGAAATAGCATCTTTGGTAGCACATTCATTTTTATTATTGCGATTCTTCCCCAAAATGAGAATTTCATTCTTCCCCACACCTCCAAATCTTTTTTGATCTTACTCCAGGTTGGTATGAAATTGTTCTGATACAAATCAATACTTCTGGGGGTTAACCAGACTCCTAAATATTTAACCTTCTTTACCACTTCTATTTCTAATTGTTTCTGCACTTCAGCAGTAGTTTCTCGGTCCATGTTTTTACAAATCATTTTGGTCTTTTTCTTATTCAAAATGAATCCAGCTAATTGTCCATACTCCTCTATTTCATTCAAAACTTCTGTTACAGTCTTTGTCGAATTTTCCAGAGTCAGTACCAAGTCATCAGCAAAGGCCTTAACCTTATATTGTTTACTTCCTAATGTTATCCCTTTTATCTGTTCATTATCTCTTATTGCTCTTAAAAAGACTTCCAGGACCGTGATAAATAACAATGGTGAGAGCGGGCATCCCTGCCTCGTACCCTTGGTTATTTTTATGTTTTCTGTTACCACATTATTAACTATTAATTTTGCTCTTTGCTCTCTATATATTGCCCCAATACCATTCAAGAATCCTTGTCCAACATCCATCATCTCAAAATTTTTTAACATAAATTCCCAAGAAATGTTATCAAAGGCCTTTTCCACATCCACAAATATCAACATAGCTTGCTTATCATTCCTGGCATTCAAATATTCCAATATATTAATCGCATTCCTAATATTATCTTTCATTTGTCTGCCAGGAAGAAAACCTGCTTGATCTTCATGTATCAAACCCTTCAACACTTTTTTCATCCTATTTGCTAATATATTAGCAAACAATTTGTAGTCGTTATTTAGAAGCGAAATCGGCCTATAGTTCTTAACTTGAGATAAATCTGAGTCCTGTTTGGGTATTAACGTAATATATGCTTCTTTCCAAGTTTCTGGTATTTCTCTTTTTGTTAATATGTCATTCATTACTTCTCTCAATGGTACAACTAGGATGTCCTTCATTTCTTTATAATATCTTGCACTGAATCCATCCGGCCCTGGAGTCTTTCCACTTTTTAATTCTTTGATTGTGTTTCTTATTTCTTCTATTTCTATCTTCTCATTTAATTTACTTTTCTCTTTCGTCGGAATCTTCTGCACCCCTTTCTCTTTTAAGTATTTTTCTATTTTCTTTAAATTGTCTTTCTCCTTCTTCTTATATAGTTGTCTATAAAAGTCCACAAATCCTTTCCTTATTCCTTTCGGGTCTACAATCTCTTTCTCTTCAATCACAATCCTATGTACCATGTTTTGTTCTTTCCTTTTTTTAATCTGCCATGCTAACAATTTCCCAGATTTATTTGCGAATTCAAAATTCTTTTGTCTCATCCTTTTGATGTTCCATTCCACTTCCTTATTTATTATCATAGAGAATTGCGCTTGTAGTGTTTTTATGTTCAGTTTCACTTTTTTATCATTAGGTCTATCAACAAGTTTCTTCTCATTTTCCATAATTTGTTGTAAAATTTCTTTTTCCCCTTTTTCTCTATACTTATTTTTAATTGCATTCTGCTGTATGAAAAAACCTCTCATTACTGCTTTGCCAGCATCCCACACTATACTTGTTTTTGTTCCTTGATTCATGTTGTTTATAAAGTAATCCCTCAAATGTTTTTGCGCATTCTCTACTAGTTTTTGATCATCAAAAAGATTTTCATTTATTCTCCACCGAAAAGATTTTTCTTCAAATCCTTTTAAGGTACATTTTATTGGGTCTGGAATGCTTTCTAGTGATAACGTGTCAGCCAGCTGCTCCGCCTCCTCCTCATCTCTCATTATTTCCCAACTTTCCCCCTCATCTTCCTCTGAGCTGTGACCTCCCTCAAACCCCTGTTGTAATTCTGAACTGTCTTCTTCTTCTCTGGAAGGGTCAGGCTGAGGAGGTTGTCTCCACCATTTCTCCTCTGCCCAGTCCCTGACAGCTAGCCTGGTGAAGTTGTTAGCAGATCTCTCTGTACATATATATCTTTACTTCAAAGACCAGAATAACACTATGAAGTAGACAGCAGTTTTCAGCTTTGTCTTGTGTCTGGAGACCATGAACACTCTGTTACTTTGACCTGTGTGGGAGAGCACAGTTTGACTGGTCATGCAAGAAGCAGACAACAGTGAGCCTATGTTCTTGTGAAGCTGAACGCAATGCACTGTCATATTCACTTTTGGATTGTGAATGGTTGTTGCAACTGTCCTGTTTGACTTCGCTAGCTTCAGAGAGTTGCAAGCAAACAACCAAGTACTTGCAGATAAAATTACATCATGCAAGGGAATGTACCCAGAAAGGACTTATTCAGGTGTCCTACATGCCAGGAAATGAAATTCCTACAGATCCATTGTCGAAAGTTGTTAACAGGGAACAACTTCTGGTTTATGTACAGTGGTTGCAGTTAGGCTGAAATACTGCACCATGGGTTAAATGTAATGGGGGAGGATGTTGGGAGATTCCATTCCACCCTTTGCTGCAGATATGTGGATGTTGCATGTCACATGTCTGTTTACATTCCAGCACAGATTGCTGGCGTGAGCGGAACTTCCGCTCTGTATTGCTTTTGTTTTTCAGTCTCTCTCCGAGAAAAACGGCAAGGAAAGAAGCCATGTTTTTCTTTGTCCTGATTTATGTATAATAAATGCGTAGTTTATTATTGTGTCCGTGCCTCAAGCCTCATCTGTTGTGAAGTTTACACTTCTGAGTAATGTGTGCTCAAGCCTGCTCTGCTTGAGTCACAGATGCACGTCGGGGAGCAGAGGTCCATGGATCTCCGCAGTGGCAAGGCTAAGAGGGGAGACACTCCAGCTAGCTTTTCATCCCTCGGTTCCGACAGAGTTTTCCCCTTAACTGGGGACTCTGGAAGAAGCTGTTCTGCTGGGAGCAGGAAATCTCTGAAGACTCTGCATCACACTGGTTGAGGTGTGGTGAACTACCAACTGACTTCCACAAGTCACCAACTCTAAAAAGTCATGGTTATGAGCAGATCTTCAAAGCAAGCTGTTGGTGACATCAGAGGGATGTGGAGAAGTATTGTCCGAGACCTCTGGACGGCAACACTTTGACTACCCTTGAACTAGATGGTCCCCTACATTCCTGTTCTTTGGAGAGAAAAACATATGACAAAATCCCTAAAGCTGAGAACAACTGGCAGGTAGACAACTTACAAAAAGAAAAGCTGCAGTGAATACATGGAAGCGTAATGAACACTTACATGAAAATAGGGTGAAATTCAGGATGATGGGGAAATGCAACAATTTGTAGATGTTCACATTTTTCCTCCTTTTGGTATTGACAGTTTCCATTTTTCTCATTCAGATGGCTTTAAAATTCATGAAAAAAGTTTCTAGCCCCCAGTTATGATCTGTAATAAAGTTGCATAAAGTTCATTAGATATTCATGTGATAGTGAGAACGGTTTTGGTGGCAACGGAAAGCTGACAGCTCACAGACAGCAGCCACTGATCAGGCGAACCGTATTGGTGATGCACTTATAAAATTACTTATTCATAATGCAGGCATGGAATACAATGAAAAATAAGGTACATTATGTTAGAAAGCATTTTATTGTCTCCTTCTGTATCTCATTTTATGCCGAAGCTCGTAAATGGATTTCTTTCTAATGACATAGCCGTGTTATTATCAAAGTGCATATTGTACTGCCCAAGATGAAAGCCGCATGTTTGGAAATCCAATTACAAATTCTTTCAATCAAAAAAAAAACTACTGTGAAAGCATTTGAACATTCCTTTAACCCAAAAGGATCAAAATTACAGGTAAAATGCGAGTTTAATGTGGAGGGTTGTGTGCGCTTTCGGTTTCGTATTTCTATTTCGTTTGTTAACTCCATTTAAAAAGCAGGTTAGGACCTCTGGCAGTTTGTTCCCGACATGGCATTATAAATCAACAATGGGAATATACATTAATTCCATGAATGGGCGTTGTAACGTTAAGTAGCTTTCTTCAGATTAAAAATATACTCGTCGCCTTATAGTGTGTGTTGGCAAAGTAAGGAAAACAATGGCAAACAATCCTCTTCCCTCCTACCCACCCTTTCTGATGCTACTCTGTAAAATCATGACTGAAAATAATAACTTCTTTACAACACATACATTTGCTATGACTCTAATGACCCCAATATTTACTCGCTTATGTGAATTTGGAACTATACTCGGGCTACTATTTATTTATTTTTTGGATTTGATATCCCGCTTTATCACTACCCGAAGAAGTCTCAAAGAGGCTAACATTCTCCTTTCCCTTCCTCCCCCACAACAAACACTCTGTGAGGTGAGTGGGGCTGACAGACTTCAGAGAAGTGTGACTAGCCCAAAGTCACCCAGCAGCTGCATGTGGAGGAGCAGGGAAGCGAACCCGGTTCACCAGATTACGAGTCTACCAGCCTGAACCGCTACACCACACTGGCTCACTATTAATGTGTAGTGGGAACTGGAAGAAAACACAGAACAAAATCTATGTCTGCACTGGGTCAGTTGGGACCCTGAGGTGCAAGCAAACATATACCCAGGAGTTCACTGATTCAAACCCCTCCATGGCCAAAATATTTGTGGGAGGGGCATTACTCAATGCCAGAATATGTACTTTGGGTGCAGAAGATCCCAGACTCCAGTCCCTGGCAACTCAAAGTGCAGCTGGAAAGGACCACAAGTCTGAGACCCTGGAGAACTGATGCCCATCAGTGTAGGTGATGCTGAGGAATTCTGGACTTTTTGAAATAAGGAAAATGAGGGGGAAACGCATTGAAAAGTATGGGGTAACCTTTGCTTTGACACACATCATCTAATCCAATCAGGATGAATGCTCAGTAACAAGTCACCTGGAAGCACCCCAAGTTATGGGGGGGAACCCATCATGCTTCTTTCTTTCCTGTTCTTTGGGTGCCAGGAAGTTCATCCTGTTCTTTGGCTTTTAATGAAGAAGAAGAGTTTGGATTTGATATCCCGCCTTTCACTCCCCTTCAGGAGTCTCAAAGCGGCTAACACTCTCCATTCCCTTCCTCCCCACAACAAACACTCTGTGAGGTGAGTGGGGCTGAGAGACTTCAGAGAAGTGTGACTGGCCCAAGGTCACCCAGCAGCTGCACGTGGAGGAGCGGAGACACGAACCCGGTTCCCCAAATTACGAGACTACCGCTCTTAACCACTACACCACACTGGCTCTCTATGGCATTTGATAACTGGTTCCAGCTTGTAATGGAGTCCCTGCTGTGTTTGGATTATTAGTCACCAGTGCATCCTTACCTTTCCTTCTGCTTCTTTATTCATTGCTGTTTTTATTATTATCTTGTTTTCCTTATGCAAAAGTTGGGATACAATGGTACCTCAGGTTAAGAACTTAATTCATTCTGGAGGTCCGTTCTTAACCTGAAACTGTTCTTAACCCGAGGTACCACTTTAGTTAATGGGGCCTCCCGCCGCTGCTGCTTCCGCTGCCGCCGCTGCCACACAATTTCTGTTCTTATCCTGAAGCAAAGTTCTTAACCCGAGGTACTATTTCTGGGTTAGTGGAGTCTGTAACCTGAAGCATCTGTAACCTGAAGCATCTGTAACCCGAGGTACCATTGTATAGACATTGCAAAAATAAGTAGCTGATGAAATGCCCATGTAGAACACAGGAGGGTGGGTTTCTCAGAAAGCAGGTAAACCTTTGTCTTCCCACACTCTTAAAGCAAACCATCTCAGGTATTAAAAATAATAATAATAAAGTATGTCTCCAGTTTTAATTCAAGGGGAAAATGAGCCTCAGCTATTGGGATTTTGGGAAACAGTGAAATAAGCAGCATCAAATTCTTGTCAACCTCACTATGAACAGTCACTGTATATCACTGAACTTTTCCTTCCTTTCATCCGCACAAATCTTTGTTCTTCCACGATGATTGTCAGCTCAAGAGGGGTGTTATTTTTAAACATTGCTTATTGCATGGATGGAACTGGTTGCCATTGCATCTTCAGTGAACTGTTAGGAGCCCTTGAAAAACTCTGTCACTGTAACTTCTTTGTGTGTGCTCAGAATCTCCTGTCACGCTAACATGATGTTCAGCTATCATTCCGTAATAGTTTCTCTAAGCTTTTCTGTCTCCCATCCAGGCTTGGCCTAGCCTCAGCATATTTCTATTTTATTCCTAGCATAACATCAGTTAGGTCATCATTTCTCGTCCTATTGAAATCACTGATACACTTGACTTTGTGTTTCAAAGTTTCCATTACTTCCGTACACCATTTTTCTGTATGCATCATCTTCAACCATTACAATTTTTTTCTATATAAACAAGTATAGAGGGCTCCTTCAGATGAAGTATTTGCCTACACAGAGGCTACCACAAATCCAGTCTTGACTGAGCATTTATTCTGATTTGTTTGTATGGCGCTTATATTCGTCCTGCACCCATCCTGATTTTTCTGCAAGGTATTTACACATCTTCCCATTAGCCATTAATGCATTCCACACTTTTCAATGCATTTCCCCATCACCTTCCAAACTACGAAAAGCCTGGTTCTTTTTTCAAGTTGATTTGTTGTGTTAAGGAGACAGAGCCCCTTCAATGTGCTTTAATTCTACAAACCTAAAGTTCCATGATGCCTGAAATATACTCAGAGTCGAGAGTGGATTTCATGCTCTTTATTCAGCTCATAGTGGTGAGGAGGAATGGAAGTTCCCCCAGAATGTCTGCTTTATATACATTATTTACACAATGGGCCCCACGTGATTGGCTAATTCCGGAATTCTCCTGTAGGCCAATCAGGTTGTGGATTCACTTCCACCTGGAGCTGGATTGGGTGGCTCCTGTGGACCAATCATACTGCCACATTGTTCTAGGACCAATCAGACTGCTGCATTCTGAATCCTATTGTTCTAGGACCAATCAGACTGCTGCATTTTGGTTCCTATTCAACTCAGTACATAACAATGCCCTTGAACACCTCTTGCAAAATACTGGCAATCTGGAGGCACCAAAAGTGGCATCCTCTGATGTTCTTCTTGGAAAATTTCCATCTCGCGGCATTATTTCATTGCTGGAAGACACTGCGTTAAGAAAGTCACAGGGGAGAATCTCCAAGACTGGGAGGCATTGTGTGAAATACTGCGCACCCTGGGGGAATAATGACTCATGTCAATGTGTTATGGCAGTGGGGTCCAAACTTTTTTCAAAGAGGGCCAGATTTGATGAAGTGAAGGGCCGTGGGGGCCAACCAGAGGGCCAAGTTGTTGAGCTTTTTTTTAGGATTGAAGTTGAGTTCTTGAACTTTTTTAGAGTTGGAGTTGTTGAGCTTCTTTTAGGATTGCAATTATTGAGGTTTTTCAGGATTTCACCCAGTAAATAAACTGCCACAGGGGCTGGATTAAACCAACCGGCAGGCCGGATTGGGCCTCAGAAACGGACTTTGGACATGCCTGTGTTATGGGATTAAAATTGGTCACAACTTTATTAAACTTTAAGATGTAGGAAGACCTTGGCTTAGGCATTGGGCGTATATACCTCCCAGTCCCCAGCTGGGGATCTGGGGCACATCAGGGTTATCCAATCTGTTTGGGGATTGGGCTGGCTCTGGAAGACATATGTTTAAGCAGAGAGCTCACCCCCCCCCATTTCACCACAACACGGGGGAGGATATGGCCAGTGACTCCCCTCAACACAACCCCTTTAAAGGGGAACCCTGGGATTGCCACCATGGGGGGGTCATGTGTCACCGCTTCACACATACACCCCTTTAGGGAAAACAAAAAAAATGTTTCCTTCCAGTAGCACCTTAAAGACCAACTAAGTTAGTTCTTGGTATGAGCTTTCGTGTGCATGCACACTTCTTCAGATACACTGAAACAGAAGTTGCCAGATCCCTCTATATAGTGAGAAGGTGGGGAGGGGTATTACTCAGAAGGGTGGTGGGAATGGGTGATTGGCAGATAGCTGTGATGAGCCTGTTGACGACTCTTAACGACTGCAATGGGTCTTACAGGAAAAAGCAAGGGGTGAGAAGGTGAAAAATGGCTTTGTCATGTATAATGAGTTAAGAATCCAATGTCTTTGTTCAGACCAGGTCTCTCCATGGTTTTAAGTTTGGTAATGAGTTGCAATTCAGCAGCTTCTCTTTCCAGTCTATTTCTGAAGTTCCTTTGTAGTAAGACAGCTACTTTGAGATCTTGTATAGAATGTCCTGGGAGATTGAAGTGTTCTCCTACTGGTTTCTCTGTCTTGTGATTCTTGATGTCCGATTTATGTCCGTTTATTCTTTGGCGTAAGGTTTGGCCTGTTTGTCCAATATAGAGAGCTGAAGGACACTGTTGGCATTTGATGGTATATACAATGTTAGACGATGAGCAATTAAATAGTCCCGAGATGGTATGTGTGATGTTGTTGGGGCCAATAATGGTGTTGTCCGGGTGTATGTGGCAGCAAAGTTGGCATCTGGGTTTATTGCAGGCTCTGGTGCCAGTGTCCGTGTTTTTTTGTTTTGACTATGGCAGACCAACACGGCTACCTATCTGTAACTGGCCCTTTAGGGAAGATAGACTAAAGGATTCCACCCAAGGCCTATAACCGCCACTCAAGACCGCAAAATCGCGGTCTCACCTCCAAGACTACCTACACCTGAAAAAACCCTTAGCAGTCCGACAACCATTCCAGGAGGCCATGCCTGATGTTGTCCAATCAGTGTTCATTTCCTGTGGTGGCAAGGTGCACTCCGTCAGGCCTAAAAATATCCCTTCTGTAGGTTTTAATGTCCAGATGCTTCACGACTCGGCCCCCAAGACACAAGATTGCCGAGTGGATAGCTACCTGGAAACCCAGAAACATTTTCATTAGAGAATATCCAGTGGGCTAGATCCAGATTGAGGGAATTTAGTTGCCACTGAAATGAATGGGGCTTCACTGAAATTGGAACAAACTTTTCAGATTAATTTCAATGGGACCTACGTGGAACTATTGTACTGTGGATTCAACTCATTATCTCTTGAGAGGTTCGGAGGGTGGCAACATGAAAACAGGCCTTCACTGCAGTGGCTCCCCGTCTGTGGAATGCTCTCCCCAGGGAAGTTTGCCTGGCACCTTCATTATACACCTTTAGGCGCCAGGCGAAAATGTGCCTTTTTAACCAGGCCTTTGGTTGAGCCAATTTACATCCTATGCCCTTTTAAAATGTGGTTGGGGGGGGGGGGCTATTGGGTTGTTGTTTTTATTTTTATGAGGTATTTTGTGGTTTTATATTTTGATTTTATTCTGTGAACCGCCCTAAGACCCCCGGGTATAGGGCAGTATAATAATAATAATAATAATAATAATAATAATAATAATAATAATATAGAAGGATAATCCCAACAGGGCTCTTCCAGTTGAGTATGAGCACAGCATCCACATGGGGAATTGTCCAACAGGAGTCATAGAGCCTTGGCGGTTGGGATAGTTGTTCAATTTGCCACTGGGCAATTTGTGGGTACACACAGGCAACACAATGGGCCACAGTGGGGGGTGTTGAGCATCTTTGCATGCCTCCCAAGTCCCCATACAACCCTCCCTCCATGTGCCATGCAAGTAACTTCAGAGCACAAATAATTTGCAGGGTACATAGATAGAGAGCATAGCATGGGTTGAAAGAGGATATCAGAGATCCCCATTCCCTGTGATAGCTCCTTGTGCTATCTGCCTGCATACCCATATACTCTCATTGGCAAGAGGAAGAGGAAAACTGAAACAGGGCTCTCTTGAGCTTGCCACAGCAAGCATGGAACAATCCCTTATGCAAAATCACAAGCTGGACTTCTCTGAGACCAGTTATGCTGCATCTCTAGCCCACTTCAGAAGAGACACCCATACATTCAGTGGGCAAATGGAGGTCAGAAGGGGCCTCTGAAGACTGTCTCAAGAAAGACAAGAAAAGAACTGTAGATGGTGCAGAGATACAGTGGGCAGCCTTTTCTGAAAGTGGGAACATGAATCCCACGAGAGCGAGTAATTTCTGGCACACGCTTTGGGAATAACAGCAATATTATATTCAAAGTAAAATGCCCACAGGCTCCCCGAATGCCATTTAACTGCACTGAAGAAACACGTTGAATGGGGAGGTTTATTCCGGGCCCCAGTGGGATTTGGGTTTTAGTTATAATCATTCACCTGTTTTTAATACTACAGAATGCTTGAATGTTGAAGAGCAGAAGGCAAAAAGCGATTGAACCATGAAAAAATATGTACAGGGACAGATATTGATTGAGAGGCCTAGATTCCCTTTCCATTTTGTTTTCCCTTCTGCTATAGTTGTATATAATTTCATGCTATTGACCATTAATGTTCAGAACAGTGTAAATTTTGTTTGTGAAGGCCTCTTTTTCTCTGAGTGCTCTGAGGAAAAAACAAAATCAGTTACCTCTTCATCTAAGATAGTGTTTCTCAGACTTCAGATACCTGATGCACACTTTTTTCTTTAGTGGTGGGTAAGACCACCCCCCCATCTGAATTCAGAATGAGTTCTGCAGATGATAGATAGATAGTAGATAGATAGATAGATGATAGATAGATAGATAGATAGATAGATAGTAGATAGATAGATAGATGATAGATAGATAGATGATAGATAGATAGATAGATAGATAGATAGAGAGATAGATAGATAGATGATAGATAGATAGATAGATAGATAGATGATAGATAGATAGATAGATGATAGATAGATAGATAGATAGATAGATAGATGATAGATAGATAGATAGATGATAGATAGATAGATAGATAGATGATAGATAGATAGATAGATAGATAGATAGATAGATAGATAGAGATAGATAGATAGATGATAGATAGAAAGATAGATGATAGATAGAAAGATAGATAGATAGATAGATAGATGATAGATAGAAAGATAGATAGATAGATAGATAGATAGATGATAGATAGATAGATAGATAGAGATAGATAGATAGATAGATAGAGAGAGAGATAGATAGATGATATAGATAGATGATAGATAGATAGATAGATAGAGAGAGAGATAGATAGATAGATGATAGATAGATAGATAGATAGATGATAGATAGATAGATAGATAGATAGATAGATAGATAGATGATGATAGATAGATAGATGATAGATGATAGATAGATAGATAGATAGATAGATAGATAGATAGATAGATGATAGATAGATAGTAGATAGATAGATGATAGATAGATGATAGATAGATGATAGGTAGATAGATAGATAGATAGATAGATAGATAGTAGATAGATAGATAGATGATAGATAGATAGATAGATGATAGATAGATAGATAGATAGATAGATAGATAGATAGATAGATAGATGATAGATAGATAGATAGATAGATGATAGATAGATGATAGATAGATAGATAGATAGATAGATAGTAGATAGATAGATAGATGATAGATAGATAGATAGATGATAGATAGATAGATAGATAGATGATAGATAGATGATAGATAGATAGATAGATAGATAGATAGATGATAGATAGATAGATGATAGATAGATAGATAGATAGATAGATAGATGATAGATAGATAGATAGATAGATAGATAGATAGATAGATAGATGATAGATAGATAGATAGATAGATGATAGATAGATGATAGATAGATAGATAGATAGATAGATAGATAGATAGATGATAGATAGATAGATAGATAGATAGATAGATAGATGATAGATAGATGATAGATAGATAGATAGATAGATAGATAGATAGATAGATAGATGATAGATAGATAGATGATAGATAGATAGATAGATAGATAGATAGATGATAGATAGATGATAGATAGATAGATAGATAGATAGATAGATAGATAGATAGATGATAGATAGATAGATAGATAGATAGATGATAGATAGATAGATGATAGATAGATAGATAGATAGATAGATAGATAGATGATAGATAGATAGATAGATAGATAGATGATAGATAGATAGATAGATAGATAGATAGATGATAGATAGATAGATGATAGATAGATAGATAGATAGATAGATGATAGATAGATAGATAGATAGATAGATAGATAGATAGATAGATGATAGATAGATATAGATAGATAGATAGATAGATAGATAGATAGATGATAGATATAGATGATAGATAGATAGATAGATGATAGATAGATAGATAGATAGATAGATAGATAGATAGATGATAGATAGATAGATGATAGATATAGATAGATAGATTCCTGTTGCCATCTTTGAGAATGTGATGGTGCCCAAGCAATTTCCAAACCCCAACAGCCTGTTTCCTTTTCCACAAAGTTAACTGGTGGTGGGATCAGTAACACAAAGAAGGCTGGCATTGGGGTCTGCACTATAGAATCATAGAATTTTAGAGTTGGAAGGGACTCTGACTGTAATCTAGTCCAACACCCTGCCATGCAGGAATCTTTTGCCCAACTTGGAGCTCGACTGAGCTATCGCTGGCTTGTGCCCAAGAACATTGCTGCACAATTACTTCACCCATGGAGGTTTCTGGGAGCCAATCCAGGGCTCCTCTGGGGTGTAGGTGCCACCCCAGGAGCAGAGATGCTCTCCACTGATGGAGCACTCATATCCCTGAGGTCCCTCATTCAGACTTCAACAAATCATAGGACTGAAAAAAACAAAATCTAAATAAATTGCTAAAACTAAAGAATGCTTGGACAGTACAGTTGCACCCTCCAGATGTTTGGGACTACAAGTCTCATCAGCTCCAGACAGCATGGGGCTGATGGGAATTGTAGTCCCAAACACCTGGCCTACACAGGGTTTGTACTAAAGCAACCCTCACTAAGTCTACTTTCTACTGAATTCAATGGGGCTTACTCCCAGGTAAGTGGGGTTAGGACTGCAGCCTAATCTATTGATGAAACTTTGCTGTCCTTTTTGGTCTGAATTGTGGTTTTTCAAAGCTACTGGAAGGGCCCACAGAACCATTTCTATATTTAAATGTCTGTCAAATGTTCAAAAAGAAATCTGCATTTCATTTGAGTGTGAACACCGTGAGCTGTGTGCCCAGCGCATCGCCTCTAATGGAAAAGTCAGGTCATTTGCTCAGGTATGATGCACTCCCTCTTGAAAAAAACATGATGATTTGTCTCTTTTTATTACGTATTATTCTGATATACTGCTAAATAATTAAGGTATTTAGAATTCAGAAATCTGTGGTGCTGCCGCACAGTAAACAGAGATGATAATAGGAAAGGATTAGGAATACTTTTACTTAGATTTTATACAGTCCCTAAAGATTTCACGGGAGATGTTAAAGTTATAAAAGCACCAGAAAATCATTTTTAAAGCTCTGAAAGATTCATTTGATTAAAGGTGGAAACACTTGGAATTCTTTTAAAGTAGGCTACAAAAGTAGAAAAAGAAGGGAAGACATGGCAGTGTCATACAGAAATAACAAATGTTCATTACTTTGTGTCTAAGAGTTAAGAGTTTATTTCACTGCACGAATCGGAAAAGTCTGCGTTTCGCAGAAACTTGAGTGCCCTTGAATTATACGACTGAGTCAATGATTAAATTAATTGTGTTTGCTTTATTTTGTAATCTACCCTGCCTTGCTATCTTGCTGAATTATGGCTGGAAGAACGCAATGTTCTGGGAGAGTAACCTTGTTATGGCAGAACTAGCTGTTACTGAGGATGCAAGACTGCCATTGAAAAGGGCATCCCTGTACACAGTGCCCCGCCGCTCCTCTGTAATGCCCAGTGAAATTCAATGGATGATATGGGATTAATCACACTGTTAATTGCCCTTGTCCAACTCAACACCATTGACCTCTGCTCAATTGAGGGTAGAGAAACTCAAAGTTGTTGCACCAAAGGTGAGCTTCAATCAGGAATGGGTGCATCAGGGCCAAGGGGACGCAAAATAATAGTAATAGGAAAAACAAGAACAGCAGCAGCCTATATTTATACGGGTAAATATACAGGTTAACTGTGTCAAAAGGAATTATTGTGAAAATAATAAATATTGTTGCAGTTGTTTTTGTTTAGTCGTGTCCAACTCTTCGTGACCCCATGGACCAGAGCACGCCAGGCACTCCTGTCTTCCACTGCCTCCCACAGTTTGGTTAAACTCATGCTGGTAGCTTCGAGAACACTGTCCAACCATCTCATCCTCTGTCGTCCCCTTCTCCTTGTGCCCTCCATCTTTCCCAACATCAGGGTCTTTTCCAGGGAGTCTTCTCTTCTCATGAGGTGGCCAAAAGTATTGGAGCCTCAGCTTCAGGATCTGTCCTTCCAGTGAGCACTCAGGGCTGATTTCCTTCAGAATGGAAAGGTTTGATCTTCTTGCAGTCCATGGGACTCTCAAGAGTCTCCTCCAGCACCAGAATTCAAAAGCATCCATTCTTCGGCGATCAGCCTTCTTTATGGTCCAGCTCTCACTTCCATACATCACTACTGGGAAAACCATAGCTTTAACTATACGGACCTTTGTCGGCAAGGTGATGTCTCTACTTTTTAAGATGCTGTCTAGGTTTGTCAGTGCTTTTCTCCCAAGAAGCAGGCGTCTTTTAATTTTGTGGCTGCTGTCACCATCTGCAGTGATCATGGAGCCCAAGAAAAATAAATATGGGGGGGGGATTTTGTCCTACCTTAGGGTTCCATATTACCAAAGTTCACTCCTGGGTCCATTCCGGTTTCTACATTTCCATATCAGTTTGAGAGTATTTTTCAAAGCAACATCCTCTTGAAAATTCATCACCCTTTTAGTGCTGGTTGCTCTTGATACACACCCATTTTGTACGCAATTCCCTTAACAAAACACATTTTTGCACAGCATCTTTCCCTAAGGCAATTCACTTTTGCATGATATTTTCACAAATATATGTATTTACATACGCTACCAAGATGGCCCATTATAAAAGCAACTGTACCCAAAGGAATTATTGTGAAAATATGAAATATTTGGGAGGGGGTGCCATATTTTCTCCACACTCAGGGTGCTCTGTTACCAAAACCCAGCCTTGTTTACATCTCTAACTAAAGAAGCTTGTATGTAGCTGGGTTTAGAGAGCCACACTGGCTGTCAGATTAGAAATAATTGGTCTAGATGGAGTTCTGGTCAGGCATTGCCTGAAATGGGCAACTGCGTATGCTCATATTTAACACCACTAGCATAAAATGTCTCCTACCACACACACCCATTCCCATTCTGATCCTTTCAGTTCATAGGGACTAGCTGCTGGTTGCTAGCAGCAAGAAGAATTGCCTCCCCTCCCCTCATAGAACACCCCTATGAGTCTGCAATTCACATTCTCAGGGGAGAGACTCCATCAGGCAAGGCCACCTTCCACCTGCCTTGCTCCACCCTGTAGTCTCTGCTTCTCAGTTTGTATTGTATTATTTTATGTACTGTGGCTTGCCGTTGTTTTATTGATTATAAAGGTAAAGGGACCCCTGACCATTAGGTCCAGTCGTGGCCGACTCTGGGGTTGTGGCACTCATCTCACTTTATTGGCTGAGGGAGCCGGCGTACAGCTTCCAGGTCATATGGCCAGCATGACTAAGCCGCTTCTGGCGAACCAGAGCAGCACACGGAAACGCCGTTTACCTTCCCACCGGAGCTGTACCTATTTATCTACTTGCACCTTGACGTGCTTTCGAACTGCTAGGTTGGCAGGAGCTGGGACAGAGCAACAGGAGCTCACCCCGTTGTGGCGATTCGAACCACCGACCTTCTGATCGGCAAGTCCTAGGCTCTGTGGTTTAGACCACAGCACCACCCGCGTCCCTTTGTTGATTATAGTTTAGAAATTATTTATTGAAACTGTTGAGTGGATTTCTGTTTAACTTTTATATGTTATTATTATTTAATAATATTCTAATGATTGTTGAATGTTACTTTTTGATGTAGGTTGCCTATTTTAAAGTTATGTTTTATTATCACATTTTTGTATTGCATTAGATTCTTATTAGATGTACATTTTTTGTTTCTTCAGCTTGTGAACCGCCTTGAGTATTGTAAGATAGAAAGACGGTATACAAATTAAACATGATGATGATGATGGGAATTGTAGCTCTGTGTGGGCACTAAAGATCCTAACAGCTTTCCAACACCTTTAACAAACCACAATTCCCAGGATGCTTTGGGGGGAAGCAGGACTGTTTAATGTGGTATGATGCTGCTTTGAATAGATAGTGCAGACAGAACCTTAATGTGTGGTTTATGGGTGACTGACCTTTTGATTTGAGTGTTTAGCACCACCACAGATTGCAAGGTGTGAAGACATCTTGGCCGCTATTATTATAGTGGCGTTAGCTTTTTTATAATAAAAAAGGTTGCTGATATTTTTTAATTATTATTCATACCCCACCCAACATGGCTTCACAAAGTCCTTTAAGGCACCTAGCAGCAGAATACATATAACAAAGAAAATATAGAAACAGTATAAATTTAAAACACACAAACTACAACGATAAGCTACAACAGAGCAAAATAACTGAAAAACCTGGCCAGCAATGTTTTTATTTTTTTAAAAAATGCCAGCTTTTGCATCAAGGTCATTTAAGAGATTAGATAAAAATATGCAGAAATATGCACTACTGGTCTTGGGAGAAGGATGGCAAAGAGGTGGCAAAATTCAAGATGAGAAAATAACTCGGGTTAGTCGAGGCCCCAGGAAGCTGTGTTGAATGCCAGAGAAGTCAACAGGGAGACGTGACAGGAGAAGCTGGTGACAGGTAGCGTTTCAATATTAACGCATGCAAAGCAGAGCACAGCGGAGAGAATAAATATATTTAACTTCTCAGATGCTCTAAGCTGCCGTCCAAATAATTTTCAGAAGTTGTATGGAACCCAGAATGGAACTCCAAATTGTAGGACTTGGGAGCACAAAACATGCTCTCTTCACAGGTAGATACAAATCTGTTTGGCCTGGGTGGGCTAAAAACCTAGTTTTCCATATACCGTATTTTTTGCTCTACAAGACTCACTTTTTCCCTCCTAAAAAGTAAGGGGAAATGTGTGTGTGTCTTATGGAGTGAATGCAGGCTGCACAGCTATCCCAGAAGCCAGAACAGCAAGAGGGATTGCTGTTTTCGCTGTGCAGCGATCCCTCTTCTTGTTCTGGCTTCTGAGATTCAGAATATTTTTTTTCTTGTTTTCCTCCTCCAAAAACTAGGTGCGTCTTGTGGTCTGGTGCATCTTATAGAGTGAAAAATACGGTACGCTCTCTTCACAGGTAGATACAAATCTGTCTGGCCTGGGTGGGCTAAAAACCTAGTTTTCCATATAATACCAAAGAAATTACCAGAGCTAAGTGATTAAACGGAATCAGAAAGGGTACAAGACAAAGAAATAAAGGCATCATAAGTTGTATAATGAAGTTATCCATCATGCTGCCTCGATGGGAACCTTACAATAAAGGTTGGCTGGCATTGGGGATATGACTTTACCTGCAGGTGTAAGTCTTTTCCAGAAGGGAAACTGCATCCTGGTAATTCATTCTTCCATCCTTTTCTCCTCCCACCTGATTATTAATACAGTGGTACCTCTGGTTAAGAACTTAATTCGTTCTGGAGGTCCGTTCTTATACTGAAACTGTTCTTAACCAGAGGTACCACTTTAGCTAATGGGGCCTCCCGCTGCCACCGCTGCACAATTTCTGTTCTCATCCTGAAGCAAAGTTCTTAACCCAAGGTACAGTGGTACCTCGGGTTACATACGCTTCAGGTTACATAAGCTTCAGGTTACATACGCTTCAGGTTACACACTCCGCTAACCCAGAAATAGTGCTTCAGGTTAAGAATTTTGCTTCAGGATAAGAACAGAAATCGGGCTCCGGCGGCAGCAGGAGGCCCCATTAGCTAAAGTGGTGCTTCAGGTTAAGAACAGTTTCAGGTTAAGAACGGACCTCCGGAACAAATTAAGTACTTAACCCGAGGTACCACTGTACTACTTCTGGGTTAACGGAGTCTGTAACCTGAAGCGTATGTAACCCGAGGCACCACTGTATATCCCTTACCCTTTGGAGATGAGAATCACTATCATTCTCCCAAATTTATCTCCAGTGAAGCTCTGTCTATCCACCATATGCAAACCCACAATTCCTAAAGTCAGCAGATTTTTTTTATAAAAAAAAAAAGGATGGAAAAAAGGAAGTTTGTGCAGGAACAAATTACACTACTCCGAGCAAGAGTAATTCTGCATTTCAAACATCCCTCCTCCTTCAAACACTACAAACAGATGTCTCACTTTATGCTAATTCCCTCCCCTCCCCTAACAATAACCACCACAGCAAATCTGACAGGAGAGCCAGTGTGGTGTAGTGGTTAAGAGCGGTGGACTCGTAATCTGGTGAACCGGGTTCACATCCCTGCTCCTCCACATGCAGCTGCTGGGTGACTTTGGGCTAGTCACACTTCTCTGAAGTCTCTCAGCCCCACTCACCTCACAGAGTGTTTGTTGTGGGGGGGGAAGGGAAAGGAGAATGTTAGCCGCTTTGAGACTCCTTAGAGGGAGTGAAAGGCGGGATATCAAGTCCAAACTCTTCTTCTTCTTCTTCAATGTTCAAAGGGTAAGATTCTTTATACAATAATACTGCTTAGAATCCATTGAGGGTTGTTAAGCGGTTGCATGGAGAAGTAAGTTAGATATTTTTTTCAGTAGCAGCCAGAATAGCTTTTGCTACAACGTGGAAAAGCAGCTGGAGTCCTGATAGAAAAGGATCACTGTGTAAACCATGGGAGCAAATTAAATAAACCAAGTGCAGTGTTAAGAACTGCTAAGAATTACAAAAGAATATTAAACAGCTGTGATCCTGTGTTGCAATTTATAAAATCGACATTAGCTGAATAAGGAAGAGATGGATCGTGACCATTATGAAAGTATGCAGGTGTTGGTGCAATAGCAAAGAATTAATATGGAACAGGTTTTTTATAGCTAATGTGGATTACAATGTTATTAACAGAGCATGGGAAATCTGATGTTAACGATATCTCGTTGATTGTTTGTCTTGTCATAGGTTTCTGAATTTTTTAAAAAAATGGGAGAAGGGGAGTCTATGTGTGGAACGAAAGCCAATTTTAGTGAGAAATATGCAATATTAAGGACAAACAAGCCTTTCTGATGTCTCCAATAGCTATCTACAGCAACGTTGCCCAAAATTCTGATAGCAGAGACACCCTTCTATAAAAAAAAATGGAGGCACATTTCACTCTGAAAGGGGTTTGTACAGGGTATTTAACCCTTGGCCTGGGGACTTGATGTGCCCAATTCAAGCAACTATTTCCGCCCCCCTCCAAACATCATGTTTTTGGCAACGGTAGCAAAAAGGTGGGGAGAAGTGTGTAGACACACTTCTGGCATGGGCAGAGATGTCTGAACTTCTCCTCCCAACCAAACATCCTGATGGGGTTGCAAATCACACACACAAACATACACAAACAGCCAATAGATTAATCACCTGAAGAGCAGTGAAGAACCAATAAACTCCCTTCCTTTGCAGATCTGCACAGATCAGCTCGTAATCTGGGGAACCGGGTTCGCCTCTCCGCTCCTCCACATGCAGCTGCTGGGTGACCTTGGGCCAGTCACACTTCTTTGAAGTCTCTCAGCCCCACTCACCTCACAGAGTGTTTGTTTTGGGGGAGGAAGGGAAAGGAGAATGTTAGCCGCTTTGAGACTCCTTAAAAGGGAGAGAAAGGCGGGATATCAAATCCAAACTCTTCTTCTTCTTCTTCTATGTGTGAGCATGGAAGAGTGTGGGGTGACACCAGACACTTTTTGGCCCATGCACCCTGGCATGTGACCCCCCAAAAAGCTGGCAAATGATCAGTATGGTCCTGGAACCATGGGTGTCTGTCTGTGGGGACAGGAGAACTTGCTCCCCTTGTAGTGAAGTGTATTTCTTTTCATGCACGCAGATACACACACCCAGGACTGTAATGTCATGACGGAATGCTAGATAGCTCAGTTGGTAGAGCATGAGACTCTTAAATCTCAGGGCTGAGGGTTTGAGCCATGCGTTGGGCAAAAGATTCCTGAATTGCCACCGGTTGGAATAGACAACCCTCCTGGTCCTTCCAACTCTACAGTTTTTTATTATAACAAGAGGTTTAGAGTCATCTCTAAGACTATTCCTATTGATATTAGCTGCCCAACTCAGCCTCTCTGCACCTCCCTGGGGCAGCGGGCAGCTCAGATGAACGCGGATCGTTCTGAACTAATGATGTTGCTTCTGCAAATGTTACAAGCTTCGAAAACCTAGAAAATGCAATGATAATATAATCAAAGAAGCACTGGTGCCTTTCTATGACCGGGTGAGGAGTTTCAGAGTGCTCTGCTTTTTGAGGGGCAGGTGGGGTGCTTATGACTCAGAACAGAAACCAAAAGTAACTCAGAAGAACAGAAGCCAAAAGTGCTGACACAGTTCTGAGAAAAGAAGGAGACTCTTGAGAGTCCCATGGACTGCAAGAAGATCAAACCTATCCATTCTCAAGGAAATCAGCCCTGAGTGCTCACTGGAAGGACAGATCGTGAAGCTGAGGCTCCAATATTTTGGCCACCTCATGAGAAGAGAAGACTCCCTGGAAAAGTCCCTGATGTTGGGAAAGATTGAGGGCACAAGGAGAAGGGGATGACAGAGGACAAGATGGTTGGACAGTGTTCTCGAAGCTACCAGCATGAGTTTGACCAAACTGCGGGAGGCAGTGGCAGACAGGAGTGCCTGGCATGCTCTGGTCCATGGGGTCACGAAGAGTCGGACACAACTAAATGACTAAACAACAACAACAACAAACATATTTTTTAATTGGGAAACAGGAATGTAGTGCTACTGTTTTGAATGGTTGAAGGTTAAAGAAAAGGCATAGGGGTTTTCTATATAAGGCTTCTAGAGGAAGAAAAAAGCAAAGAAGCAGTGTTGTTTCTATTTGTTTAGCTGTAGAAAACCACACCAGCGTCAAGAAGCAGAAGACAGCTGTAGTAGTGAACCCCAGACACAAGATACTACTTCATCAAACATTGTGCAAGCAGCACCCAGTGTGTCTGCCGCAAAAGAGACAGAAAAGATCCAGGTACAGACAGGGGCAGGGCATGAGAACATCCCAACTGTAAATACTGAGAAAGCTATCAGTACTGTACAACTCGAACAACAGGAAGAGCTGGATAAAGGGAACTACATAATGAAAGCAAATCCTCCATCAGATGTGTTAAAATTTGAGTTGCTTACACAGTGCTGGACCCCTCCAGAAAGCTATGACTTCGGGCCAAGAGAATTTCACCATTAATGGTTGATATCTTCTGGTGTTCTGAAAGGACTTGTTTGTCCTCCTTTCATTCATATTGGCAAAGTATGACTTTTCAACTTTCCAAAGGGCATGAATTGTTGATGGCATCCATTTCTTTTCCCCACCAAATCCTCTTGGGTAGGGCATCAGCTGAAATGAAGAACTAGATTAGCTTCCCACTGCGGAGATGGTTAGCTTCTAGACTGGAAGTGCTATTGAAGGAGGTAATAATAATCATAATTAGGCAGCTCAGTCTCTTAGACACTATACCAGACTAGCTCTTTGCAGCATCGTCAACAACTTGCATTACCATCAGCCTAAAAGCAGGTTTTAAGTTGGACAGCATTACAAACTGAAACGACTGCAGGGCTTGCATTATATTTTGATGGTGAGCACATTCTTATCATCTTGTATACACATTGCATTACAATTCCATACAGGAAATTGTTTTGCAAGATGGTGATCCATATATTTTATAGGTCACTGTCACGAACTTTCATTGCTCTGTTCGACTATCTGTTGGGAATCAACTTTCTTTCTTATTGTTATTTTGGTTTCTGGAGAATAAACCATCATAAGACACCTTAGCACAGTTGACTTTGTGATTGTAATCCACTGTGAATTTTCTCATTGCTCAGTGACCCACAGCGCTCCCCTTTGCCAGCACAGTAGGTGGGGGGGTAGTCCACAGAGTTATCAAAAATGTGTCATAATAACTCTTAGTTCAAAGGAGTTTTCTGGGGTGCATGCACTTCTGAGCAGGTGTTCATAACTTATCCTCCTGACAAGAAGTTGCAATTCCTTCCATCCCACTCTCTTCTTTTACACCAAGTTCCTGCAAACAACAGGAACCCGCAAACTTGTTTCTGGACCACAGAACTTCTGGTTGCAAATGAGGACTCAGACATTTATATGGAGTACTCAGTCATGGAGAAAAGAATTAGACCTTGTTCTCTGTTACTGGCTGTTGGAATATGATGCCATGAAGCAATCAATTCATTTTCATAATTTATTGTAATGTTAATAGTTGAACTGGTGAAATTTTGCCACTTCAAGCTGCAGGAGAGGGTTGTATTTTTAATTGCTATTTCACATAAAAACCTACACACCAGGGACACTGCTACGAGACTGTATCCAGAGGTCACAAAGTGCTCTCTCAGGCTTCTGGTGCCAACAAAGGTTCTGAACTCCCACCACCAACACCATTCATACTGCCCATTTGGGCACAGGGTGGTTACCTTTTTCTCCCTTGAAAACTACAAGGAGGAAGTTGGAAGAGTGGCGCTCCTTGCCACTTCCTGTTTCAGCTCTATGTGCCTTTCAAGGCTCAGATTAATTCCACTGGATCCAACTTTTACCCAGATCGTTTGAAAAGTGAAACACCTGCATGTGTGCAATTTCCCTTTCTGTCCTGGTGGGATGAGGGTCCTGAGGAGCAAGAGATGTTGCAAGAAGCGTGGCACCCACAGAACTCACTCAAAAGTCTAAATGTGCCCATGAGCGTTAAAAGGTTGGCATGCACATATACACATACCATGTGGTCTTATGATACAGTAGGAACTCTTGTCATTGTTTCCACCAAAGGTGTGCTGGTCCCGGGGAGAGGTTACCGTGAGGCGTGGTCAGAGTCCGGTCCTGGGTCGGGGGTCTGGAGACTGTCCACCAAGGGTGAAGCGGGGTCCAAAGTGAGGAGCCGGGCAAGGTTGGGAACTCTGGAAGAACAGGTCTGGGTGCTGGCAGAAACAGGTTTCCAACGATGTTGCTCCCGCAACCTGGGACCGGGCTGACTGGCCTTTATTTCCTCTGAGGCCAGGGGCGGTCCTGGCCCACAGGTGACCCGCCTCTCCTGGCCTTAAGGCGAGCACTCCTCCTGAGAGAACCCAGTTCCCTCCGCCTCTCTGCCCTGAGCCTCTGCAGCTCAGGAGAGGCTGGAGGGTTACTGGACCCAGAGGCAGCCTCACCTTCTCCTGACAGAGCTGGGAGAGGAGCACCTGTAGGCACTGTGTCCTCAACCACCTCCGGAGCCAGAGTGAATTCATCCGGTGTCTGCTCCTGAGGATCCGGCACAGGTGCAGGCGCTTCAGATTCAAGGCCCTGCCCCAGCTCAGCCGGCCCTGGAGGCGGGGACTCCTGTGCAGGCTGGGATTCCTCCGGTTCAGCCTCTGAATCAGATTCCCAGGCCATCACAAAAGGCTTTAATGCATAAATCAGAGTGCTACATGTGTCAGGTTACATCATAAACTAAGATATGTGGCTAAGCCCAAACTAAGACATTAATCCAACAAGCATCACGCACCCTGTATCTTCTATTTGAAGAGCAGGATGGGCACAGCTATTTGTGAAGCGAGCAGCCCAAGTTCTGGGACTGGGCAAGCAAATGAGCACTTTCTCATTTAGATTGACTTGGAGACAGGGGCTTAGCCAGTTCAGTGTTGACAATACTGAGCTAAATGGAGCAATCATGTGACTTGGTATAAGGTGGTTCCCCATGTCCCTAAATACCTCCTTGTTCCAGGATAATAGTGTCCCCAGGACTGGCCCTACCATTATGCAGAGTAAAGCAGCTGCCTCAGGTGGCAGCAACCAGGCAGGCAGGGAGCTGTGCTAAGGAGCTGGAGATCAGAGCAGTAGGGTTTGTAGCCAAAACACAAATGCATGTTTTGCTAGACAAGAACAGGGCTAGTATACAGAGTTCTTAAACTTCCTAGAGAGGACGCTCTGTGTGCTTACTTCCCCTGCCTACTCTGAGTGGGAATTCTGTAACAAACTTTTTATACTTCCTCCTGCCTCTGAGGAGACCCTCTCTGTACCATGCCTCCAAACTAATCAGACATGTGTCTGGGGGCTTCAAACACACACAGCCTTTGGGGGAGGATGACCCACAACCTATACTGAAGCCAACTTTTTTATTTTGTACCTAATAAGTTTTTTCTTACCTGTCTTGTATTTGCTGCCTGCATTGAAATGTAAGTAAACATTTTTGTTTATCTTACTAAAAAGTGTGGTTCATTCTCTGCAATTGGGGTGAAGACAGGAAGGTCAATAGACCACAAATAAAAGGAATGGGAAAGGGTATAACTGCCCAATTCCTAAGTTTTTGTAAGCTGCAAAACCTATAAGGGCTTCACAGTCTGCTTACTTTTTTGTATTTCTCCCACACACATGGAATAGGAGGTTTAAATTTTAATGTACATATTGAATCCTCAATCCATCTCCCACATAAGAGTTGTGTGTGCCATGGAACTTGTCCTGTTTTCTCTGCTGCCCTTAAGCACAGTACAGGACACTGCCCATCCCTAGTACTGAAGACAGAGTCTACTTCTGGGGAGGAACACCATCTTGTCCTTCACAGCAGACAGAAAAATGTCTTAGGCCAGCCCCATACCTCCCCAAAGCAGCCCATCAACCTTCATAAGTCAAGAAATCAACTCTATAAGCATTGACCAATGGTACCAAATAGTATGGGAAACAGCCCTACTAGAAAAATTAACCAATAAACTGAAACTGACACGGGGACAAACAGAAGAAGACGCCTTTACCCCAGTATGGCTCCCCTTTATCACATACACAGCCCAACAAGACAACGACAATAATCCACCAACAGCATACAAATCAATATGGCTAACCTGATCCAAAACACACACACACCCCACTCACACACGAAAACAAAGACCACCACAGCCAATCACAAACAAACAACCACACCCTAGGCCAACCCCAACCTCTCTCACCACCAAATAAAACACAAATCATAGAATCATAGAGTTGGAATAGACCACAAGGGCCATCGAGTCCAACCCCCTGCCAAGCATGAGCAAGGCGGACACCAAACCCTACATATATTAAGCAAAATAGAAACATCGACACCCGACCCCCCCCCCCATCTTCCACCCCCTCCACCCCCTTCCCCCCCATGTCTCAACAAATGAAACTGATTTGTAAAAATGTTACATAGAAAAAATACGAGAGACATTACACATACTTCTGTAAAACAAGAAAATCTTTAATTAAAAAAAGAATAATAATTTAAAAAGAACTCTACTCTAGCAGCTTGCCTCCAAAAGCAGCCGACCAGATGCTTCTGGGAATCTCACCAACATGAAAGCAACAGCTCTTCCCCGCTGTATGTAGCATCTAGTAGTCATAACATGCTGTCTCTACACATGAAGGTGCCATTTTGTGAAATTATACATCATGACGGTGGGTCGGGGGAATGGTACAATATCAACAACCTCAGATATGCAGATGACACAACCTTGATGACAGAAAGTGAGAAGGAATTAAAGAACCTTTTAATGAGGGTGAAAGAGGAGAGCGCAAAATATGGTCTGAAGCTCAACATCAAAAAAATTAAGATCATGCCAACTGGTCCCATCACCTCCTGGCAAATAGAAGGGGAAGAAATGGAGGCAGTGAGAGATTTTACTTTCTTGGGCTCCATGATCACTGCAGATGGTGACAGCAGCCACGAAATTAAAAGATGCCTGCTTCTTGGGAGAAAAGCAATGACAAACCTAGACAGCATCTTAAAAAGTAGAGACATCACCTTGCCAACAAAGGTCCGCATAGTAAAAGCTATGGCTTTCCCAGTAGTGATGTATGGAAGTGAGAGCTGGACCATAAAGAAGGCTGATCGCCGAAGAATTGATGCTTTTGAATTCTGGTGTTGGAGGAGACTCCTTAGAGTCCCATGGACTGCAAGAAGATCAAACCTATCCATTCTTAAGGAAATCAGCCCTGAGTGCTCACTGCAAGGGCAGATCATGAAGCTGAGACTCCAATACTTTGGCCACCTCATGAGAAGAGAAGACTCCCTGGAAAAGACCCTGATGTTGGGAAAGATGGAGGGCACAAGGAGAAGGGGACGACAGAGGACAAGATGGTTGGACAGTGTTCTCGAAGCTACCAGCATGAGTTTGACCAAACTGCGGGAGGCAGTGGAAGACAGGAGTGCCTGGCGTGCTCTGGTCCATGGGGTCACGAAGAGTCGGACACGACTAAACGACTAAACAACAACAACAATATGGTCGTTGGTGAGTGGAAGCTCTCATGTCAGTGGAGAAGCCAGCACTGGGTGCACCTCAAATGGTTCAGGAAAGAAGTATTTACACAACCCTGTGAAATGTGAGTATAATTCCTGCAAATGTAGGTCTCATCAAGCCACTTTTATGTTTCCCTGGCCTCTTTATCATGTGTCAACTGGAAATCCATAATATCAATTTTTGACTGAAGGCTGGCTTTAATTACAATTTCTCTTACAGGTTTCAACAGACTTTTTTTTCTTCTTTCTTTTTTGTATCACGGGAAATGAGAGCACTTCTGCCTCTCCAGCTCAAAAAGAGAAAATGAAAAGGCTCTTAAATGTATAAGTAATTTTAACTGATTCATTGATCTGAATACTTTTTAAAGTAATACTGTAAGTATTTCTGTCACACTTTGAAGTTGAGCTGAGAGCTCGCTTCCATCCCTTAGGGTTCCTTTACAACCATTAAGAACTTGTACCTTTTATCTGGTGCCTTCAATTAATTGAATTTCAGAAATATTCCAAGATGTTGGGCTTTTCTTTTTTAAAAAAAGAAAATTATTTCACTCCTGGAGGACATTCCTCTGTGATTTATTGTTACAGTAATTAAAAATACTCAGTATTACAGTGGTCACTGCTGAAACTCCTGTCTGCCCCTGGCTATATTTTGGTTTAACTTAAAACATATATGGGTAATGTGAAAGACTTGTCAAGCCAAGCAAAATTGTCTCATTCTCTTTATGTATCTTTTTTTCCAGAATCCTAGCACCATTTTAGGCTGAGGTTCAGTGATATTATTTACATGACAGTGATATGCAAACACAATTAGATTCCATGTCAGAAACATTTGAATAACAAATGTTTGTTACAGTAAATTGTGCTTTCCTCATTTCTCTCTCTCTCTCCCTCTCCCCATCTCTCTCTCTCTGTATTTATAATCAGTGAATATATATATATGTTATTCTGCAGCAATGATAGTTGTGAGTGTTCAATAGAAGTCTTTTTAAAATGCTAATTTAAATCATTAGCAGACAGTTTTGTTCAAGCAGTTCCTAACAGGAAACTGTAAATGTTGCATTAATTATTGTATAATAGCATAATTGTCACTACCTTGTTAACTCTCACATGCTATCAACCCCATTTAAAGATAATGAACTCGGGTCAAGCCAATGGCGAGCCCTTATGGAGAATGGACTGTTCTATGTCACCTAAGATGTGTTAAGTGACTGCCTAAAAATTACAGTGTAAATGCTGCAATGTGTTTGGAAACTTGCATGATATCCCAGCACATCCAGCCATCTGCGAGCTCCTCATTGGCTGCATCCACCAAAACTGGGTTTGCCTCTGTGTAATGGCTGAATTGGGATGCGGGTGGCGCTGTGGGTTAAACCATAGAGCCTAGGACTTGCCGATCAGAAGGTCGGCAGTTCGAATCCCTGCGAAGGGGGGAGCTCCCGTTGCTCGGTCCCTGCTCCTGCCAACCTAGCAGTTCGAAAGCACGTCAAAGTGCAAGTAGATAAATGGGTACTGCTCCAGTGGGAAGGTAAACGGCATTTCCGTGTGTTGTTCTGGCTCACCAGAAGCGGCTTAGTCATGCTGGCCACATGACCCAGAAGCTGTACGCCGGCTCCCTCGGCCAGTAAAGCAAGATGAGCGCCACAACCCCAGAGTCAGTCACGACTGGACCTAATGGTCAGGGATTCCTTTACCTTTACCTTTAATGGCTGAATGCAGGTGGCGCTGTGGTCTAAACCACTGAGGCTCTTGGGCTTGCTGATCAGAAGGTCAGCAGTTTGAATCCCCATGACGGGGTGAGCTCCCATTGCTCTGTCCCAGCTTCTGCCAACCTAGCAGTTCAAAAGCATGCCAGTGTGGGAAAATAAATGGCATTTCCATGCGCTCTGGCTGCCATCACAGTGTCCCGTTGTGCCAGAAGTGGTTTTGTTATGCGGGTCACATGACCCAGAAAGCTGTCAGTGGACAAACGCCAGCTCCCTTGGCCTGAAAGCGAGATGGGTGCCACAACCCCATAGTCACCTTTGACGGGACTTAACTGTCCAGGGGTCCTTTACCTTTACCTTTACCTTTACCTTTACCTTTACCTTAGGGACACTTGTGGACTTGTCATGTCCATGTTATCCCCGCAACAAGGATCACTTTCTGAGTGACCTCCTCACTTATACACAACTGCACAACTGCTCTACTCTCTTGACTAGGCACCATGTTAATTCACCCTACAATGGCCTGCCCCACACTGGATTCAGAAGAGGGTGTTGGCAACAGTCCTACTTAAAACTTTAAAAAGTTTGATAGAAGAATAATAATGATGATGATAATAATAATAATAATAATAATAATAATAATAATAATAATAATAATTCGTTATTTATACCCCCACCCATCAGGCTGGGTTTCCCCAGCCACTCTGGGTGACTTCCAACAAAAGATTAAAAATACGTTAAAACATCAGTTTTAATGAATGAATGCTTGCAGCCTGACCGTATGTATATTTATTCAAGAATAAATACAGTGGTACTCGGGTTACATACGCTTCAGGTTACATACACTTCAGGTTACACACTCCACTAACCCAGAAATAGTGCTTCAGGATGAGAACAGAAATCGTGCTCTGGTGGTGCGGCAGCAGCAGGAGGCCCCATTAGCTAAAGTGGTGCTTCAGGTTAAGAACAGATTCAGGTTAAGTACGGACCTCCGGAACAAATTAAGTACTTAACCCGAGGTACCACTGTATGCAGATGTTTTTTTAAAAAAAAAATTATTAAGGGTTTTCTTGTTTTACAGTGTAAGTGTAATGCCTCGTATTTTTTTTTCCATGTAACATTTTTACAAATCCGTTTCATTTGTTGAGGCATTAGAGGGAGAAGAAGAAAAAAAGAAAAAAAGGGGGTGGAGGGAGGGGAGATGGGTGGGGGTGGGGTCGGGTAGCGGTGTTTCTATTATGCTTAATGTATGTAGAGTTTGGTGTCAGCGTGCTTGTGTTGTTTACTTGTGTTCCTTTGGTGGTGAGAGAGGTTGGGGTTGGCCTAGGGTGTGGTTGTTTGTTTGTGATTCCACTAACCCAGAAATAGTGCTTCAGGTTAAGAACTTTGCTTCAGGATGAGAACAAAAATCGTGCTGTGGCGGCGCAGCAGTAGCAGGAGGTCCCATTAGCTATAGTGGTGCTTCAGGTTAAGAACAGTTTCAGGTTAAGAACGGACCTCCGGAACGAATTAAGTACTTAAGCCGAGGTACCACTGTACAGCCTTAGAGTAGACCCATTGAAATCAATTGGGATTGTCAGTCTTGAGGACTATCTTAATTCCTACAGACTTTAGTGAGTTTACTCTATGTGTGACTAAGTCCAGATTCAACCCATTCTACACAGAGCTTTCTTTAGAAAACAGTCGGGAGACTGGTTGCCATTCAGGTAGGTTTGAGAAATCCTTACAAACTCCTGATACATGTGATTGCCCAGATTGACCACCAGCTATTTTTGAGAAACATTTAACCCACTCAGAGACAAGAATTGAGTCTTCCTGTGATCATACAATCATAGAATCATAGAGTTGGAATAGACCACAAGGGCCATCGAGTCCAACCCCCTGCCAAGCAGGAAACACCATCAGAGCACTCCTGACATATGGTTGTCAAGCCTCTGCTTAAAGACCTCCAAAGAAGGAGACTCCACCACATTCCTTGGCAGCAAATTCCACTGTCGAACAGCTCTTACTGTCAGGAAGTTCTTCCTAATGTTTAGGTGGAATCTTCTTTCTTGTAGTTTGGATCCATTGCTCCGTGTCCGCTTCTCTGGAGCAGCAGAAAACAACCTTTCTCCCTCCTCTATATGACATCCTTTTATATAGTTGAACATGGCTATCATATCTCCCCTTATGATGATCTCACTGAATTAATACCCCAGGACACCAGTTCCCAGAATTCGTCTTCCCTCTGTTCCATTACTGCTAGTCCCAATTCTTGCCACTGGGGTTTCATATATTCAGCTTTCTCGTTTTTTTGCAGTGTCAACCTACATTTAATCAAGTTTTCCATGAATTCATCTTACAGGAATCCCTAATTGTCCTAGCCAGAACTTTCTAGGCCTCTTTGTGACGTCTGTCAAACCAGCTTAGATGTATTGATTGTGTGTAGTTTATAATTGTAGAAGTTATGAAACAGGGTCTGAGTTCTGTGACAATTTGCTGGAAGACATCAGCAAGATTTGGATATCTGCTCGTAAAAAGTTGACGCAAGATCATCAGATGATTACTATGTAGTGTTTCTTGAATATCACTGCTCAATCTGTGAGATCATTTCATGCTTTCCAAGCCCTGTATTTCTGCAATCACATTCTGCATTATATTAGAGGACCTGTGGTGACTGATACAGTGGTACCTCAGGTTACAGACACTTCAGGTTACAGACTCCGCTAACCCATAAATAGTACCTCGAGTTAAGAACTTTGCTTCAGGATGAGAACAGAAATCATGCGGCAGCAGCACGGCAGCAGCAGGAGGCCCCATTAGCTAAAGTGGTGCTTCAGGTTAAGAACAGTTTCAGGTTAAGAACGGACCTCCAGAATGAATTAAGTTCTTAACCCGAGGTACCACTGTACTGGAAAGTGATCTCTTTCTATTCTTTCTAACACTTCACAGGTGTTCACAAAGGTGGACAATGACACTATAATGTGGTTGACAGCACTTCTACCATGTTTGTTCAAATACGTAGACCAACCCTTCAAAACATCTGCAGGACTCCCATGAAGGATATATAAATTATTCCGGAATACAAATTCCAACTGTTTCAGGCCCTGAGCATCATATTTCTTGTCCAAAGAACAATGAAAGATTAGGGGAAAGGGTTAGGTGCCCTTTTCTCACCGGGAGAGAAAGGCGGGATATAAAGCAAATGCAATAAATAAATAACTGATAGACCTTGGCAGCCAGTTCTTTGAGAAAAATGCAGCATCAATAATAATAATAATAATAATAATTTATTATTTATACCCCGCGCATCTGACTGGGCTTCCCCAGCCACTCTGGACGGCTTCCAAAAAAATATTAAAATACTGTAATACATCAAACATTAAAAGCTTCCCTAAACAGGGCTGCCTTCAGATGTCTTCTAAAAGTCTGGTAGTTGTTGTTCTCTTTGACATCTGGTGGGAGGGCGTTCCACAGAGAGGGTGCCACTACCAAGAAGGCCCTCTGCCTGGTTCCCTGTAACTTGGCTTCTCGCAGTGAGGGAACCGCCAGAAGGCCCTTGGTGCTGTACCTCAGTGTCCAGGCTGAACGATGGGGGTGGAGACGCTCCTTCAGATATACTGGACCGAGACCGTTTAAGCGGGGGCAATATAAAACAAAGAGCATTGATTCAGGTTCTAATCCTGCCCTGCCTTCCTGTGTTGCCACTTTCCAAGCTACTCCACCCCGTTTGAGGTTTAATGTGTGAACACCCCTTTCCCCTGTCATTTCTCTGCTCCAAACTGCCCCCTCGCCATGTTGCTTTGCAGTGAGGTAAGAAGCCACGAGCTTTTTCTCACATGTGGTTGCTTCTAATCCAAGATATATTCCATGTGGGTGAACTGGCATTTTCTGTTCAAAAACCACAGCCCAGAACTTTCTGAAGGATCTATATGCTGAATTTCCATCTCAAAATCTTTCAAATGGCTGCATTAAAGAAAGGGAGCTGTGGTCTCACTGGGAAAGTGGCCAGAACAGGCGATCCTCTGTATTTCCCCTAACCCTCTTCCCATTTTTAAAAGCTCTGCAACAGTTCTGTACAACTGCAGGTCTGGATAAATGCAGGTCAGTGCCAGGTAAATAGTTAATATTTAAATATATGCGCTGCCATAATTCAAATTAATAACTTTCCTTTCACTCTGAAAGCCCTGAAGGGCTTTCTAATGTATTTCAGTCCTTGCAACATCACGTCATGAATTCAGCGTGAGGAAAAAGAAGCGTCCCCCATTGCAGGTCCTTGTACATTAGGCTCAATGTTTTGCTATTTGGAGATGAGCAAGAAGCAGTGTACCAAAACCACAAGGGAACTCAAATAGATGCAGTGGAAATTTGATGACTTACTTCGGCCTTCGCCAACCTGAATGCACTCCAGATGTGCAGCTGCTGGGAGTTGTAGTCTAAAACATCTGGAGGGTGCAAGGGTGATGAAGGTTGGCTTACTCACTTACTCCTCATGCCCTAAACAAGCTCGGCTTCACTCCTGCTGTTTAAGCAATTGCACTACTTGAGGGCTAGATTTATTTTCCCCTTGAACTGTCCTCCTTCTTCCCCTCCGCATCACACACATTTTGTATGAGTTACAAGGCTTCTATGTTTAAAATAGGAAGACTGGTGAGCTAACAGAGCTAGCCTTCTTTGTCACGATACAACTTTGTAAACTGTGTGAATTTTTCATTTGGGATTCTTGTTTAAGTTTCTGATTCTGAATTTCTAACATTTTATCTTCAGATTTCACAGTGAAACTCCTGGATTTTATTCAGCACAAAACTTGGAGGTTTGCCTTACTTGCGGGCAGATGGTGATTAAACTCCAGTGTCAGTGCTAGGATACAGTCTGCAGAATGTCAAGTCTGAGTTCAGGAGCAGGAATTAAAGTTTCAAAATATGAAGTGTCTGCTCCTTCATTCTTCAAGCAGAAAAGGGAGTGAAGTCTCCCCCATGTTGCAATATGGAAATACTGTAATTCTACTGGCCTACATTAAATGATTCCTTGTAAGGATTACAGAGATTTTGTCCGTGAAGCACTTTGGAAATCTTAAAGTGCTATATAAATATAAAGTATCTTTTTTTCATATTTCATATACCATAATGTGCAATGATACAAACTGTAACTATTTTCCCCCTTTTGAAATGTTCCAGTCCACACTTCTGACTGTAATAGACCTTTGAGTGAGTTTACAATTCTGAATATCACCAGTACAAACAACTGATATCCCTGACTTTCTCTCTTGCTCCTCCACTTTTAAATGTAACAGGCAACGAGAAAGGCAAAGAAACTTGATCTTTGGAAGTAAGGTTTGTAGCAGGCCAGAGAGCTTATTTCCAAGTAAATGTTTTTCGGATCACCCTGTAAAAAGTTGTTTGCCCTTCTACTCAGAAGTATACACCAGCAACAGCTTTAGAGACTTTAGCAGGTTGCAGGGATTACAGCGATACGAAAGCTCAATTCCACAATAAAGGCGGCCGTTCTAAGCCGATTTATTCAAAAGTAAATTCATTATGGCATAAGCTTTTGTGGAGTGCAGTCCACTTCGTCATATGCACGAAGTGTTATCCTGAGTTGCAGGTGCATATATCCAGCGGGGTGGGAAATGGGCCGGATTCCATGAAAGCTTATCCCATAATCAATGTGTTAGTCTTGAAGGTGCCACAAGACTCTCTGTGGTTTTTGCTTCAAGAGACTCGCACAGCCTCTTGCAAAAGACCGGTCTTTGGGAATTCTCAAAAGTGAGTGTGATTGAAATAAGCAGTGCTCCCTTCAAGTACAGTGGTACCTCGGGTTACATAAGCTTCAGGTTACATACGCTTCAGGTTACACACTCCGCTAACCCAGAAATAGTGCTTCAGGTTAAGAACTTTGCTTCAGGATGAGAACAGAAATTGTGCTCCGGTGGCGCGGCAGCAGGAGGAGGCCCCATTAGCTAAAGTGGTGCTTCAGGTTAAGAACAGTTTCAGGTTAAGTACGGACCTCCGGAACAAATTAAGTACTTAACCCGAGGTACCACTGTAAAGGTAAGCAGGGCCATTAATTCAGAGGTAGCCATTCACAAGGTCATTTGGCTTGTAGCTGCCTTGCTTTCTGTTGAATTCAGCCCTGTTAGGTGGCTTTGGCAATCATGGCCTTGGTTATGGCAAACCCCTTAAAATCAGGGAACTGTTATTAGCCAGCCAGCACATACTTCACTCCTGTTTATAGTTTCAGCAGGCAGAATCACGTGGGCTAAGCTTTTGTTCCCTTTGGATTGAACTACTTTGTTAAGCATTGCAATTTTCAAAGGCAGCAGTGGGGAGTGCGCTTGAGGAAGACTCCTAGGCTGCATTCTTCTCCCTCCTCTGCTTGTTTTGAATCTGGAAGGAGGTTCTTTCTTCCTAAGATGGAGTTTCCTTTGCAGTGATACAGGCCAGGAAGAGCTTTGCCATTTAATTCTACAGAATGCATCAACTGGGCCACAGTGTGTTTCAGGTTGGGGACCTATATTTCAACTGCGCAAACCGCCCAAGCGCAAATAAAGAACAGCATTCAGATCCCAGGGGTAATTTCTTATCTTCCTCCCAATATAAAGGCATTAGATATAAGGTATTTATTTCCAGGCCTCAGTTAGAGTCCCCTCCTCCTGCCCCTGTGAATCTGTTTTTAGTGTTCCCTCTTTTTGCTCCTCAGCATAGGCTTTCCTGGGTCTAATCAACTTTCTTCCTGTTCCTTCCCAACCTGAGGAACTTCCCATGTAAGTGGGATCTGGACCCTGAATGAAAGATTCCTTCTGGATAGATTTAGCAATTGCAGATTCCACATCCACCTGGTGTGCTAGGAGAAGGGACTTTGGCAACCTCAGACTGGGGGATGTGGGTTGTATGGCCCAACCCAATTGCCCATTAGGAGGAAAGGAAGTAAATCAAACCTGGACAGTGCTCAGAGGGTTGGAATAAAATTAAGAGTGCAGTCCTGTGCTAATTTACCTGGAAGTAAATCTCATGAACTCAGTGGGACTTACTTCTGAGTAGACAACATAGAGAATCACACTATAAATCTGCAGTCCTAGGCACATGTATCTAGAAGTAAGCACCTAGGCCTATGTTTGTTGTTGTTGTTGTTTAGTCGTTTAGTCGTGTCCGACTCTTCGTGACCCCATGGACCAGAGCACGCCAGGCACTCCTGTCTTCCACTGCCTCCCGCAGTTTGGTCAAACTCATGCTGGTAACCTCGAAAACACTATCCAACCATCTCGTCCTCTGTCGCCCCTTCTCCTTGTGCCCTCCATCTTTCCCAACATCAGGGTCTTTTCCAGGGAGTCTTCTCTTCTCATGAGGTGGCCAGAATATTGGAGCCTCAGTTTCACGATCTGTCCTTCCAGTGAGCACTCAGGGCTGATTTCCTTAAGAATGGATGCGTTTGATCTTCTTGCAGTCCATGGGACTCTCAAGAGTCTTCTCCAGCACCATAATTCAAAAGCATCAGTTCTTCGGCGATCAGCCTTCTTTATGGTCCAGCTCTCACTTCCATACATCACTACTGGGAAAACCATGGCTTTAACTATACGGACCTTTGTTGTCAAGGTGACGTCTCTACTTCTCAAGATGCTATCTAGGCCTGTCATTGCCCTTCTCCCAAGAAGCAGGCGTCTTTTAATTTTGTGGCTGCTGTCACCATCTGCAGTGATCATGGAGCCCAAGAAAGTAAAATCTCTCACTGCCTCCATTTCTTCCCCTTCTATTTGCCAGGAGGTGATGGGACCAGTGGCCATGATCTTCGTTTTTTTGATGTTGAGCTTCAGACCATATTTTGCGCTCTCCTCTTTCACCCTCATTAAAAGGTTCTTTAATTCCTCCTCACTTTCTGCCATCAAGGTTGTGTCATCTGCATATCTGAGGTCTATGTTGCAAGGTTGCAATTCAGTGGGTATTTACTTGAGAGCAAATCCCAGTGGAACTGACCTAATAGATTTGCATGGGATTGCACTATAAGGCTAAATGCTTTTCACAAAATATGATATTGTTGTCACCTTCTTGGTTTCCAGGGGCACAGGGTGTGAGCATCTTTCCCAGTCGTGGCTCCCTGTGGAAATGGGTCCCAAAGAATGCTAAGCTGGAAATGGGTCAGAAATCGCTTTGGACAATGAAAGTGCTGCAGAAATGACCCAATAAGCAGTTGTAGCATAGTTGCTAAGAGGGCAGTGGGCAGTGAGCTAGGAAGCCCCGGGTTCAGATCTCATCTCAGCCCCCAACTAGTGTTTGATGACAAGCCTCGGTGCCCCCCGCCCACCTCCCCTACCTCCATCCGCAGGTAATCGACCTACCTTCCAGGGTTGTTGTAAGGGGATAGCTACTACGACGACGGTTCTGAAGAACTTGGAAGATAATCTAAAGAGCTATAGAAATGTGGCGCCTGGTTTTTAAAGAGCGCGTTTGCTGGTCTTAGGGATGCAAGAGGACTGCCCTCCCTCCGGACTCGAACCGGCGGAGCTGTGACCTGCGCAGGCAGCGGCCAGCAGCGCAAGTTGCGAGCGGGGAGGGGGTGCAGCAGCAGCAGCAGCAGCAGCGCGCGAGCGAGCGAGCAAGCGAGCGAGCGAGGGCAGCGTTGGAAAGTGTTAATCAGGAGGAGGAAAAGGCGCGCGGTAAGCGCAGCTCTGCACTCGAACGTCACTCCGGTGCAGGGGGTTAGTGAAGTGACTGTGGCGCCTGGGGACTGGAGGCACTCACTCGTCGGACTGACTCCAGTCAGGTATTCCATACACTGAGCAATGTCTCCATTAGCGCGCTGCTGTGGCTGCTGCTCTCTCCAAAGCGAGCCGCTGCGAGCGAGGCGAAAAGACGCGGCCACCCTTTGCCATGGACAAGCTCTCGCCAGGAGATCCTAGGCGCAGCCCGGCGTGATTGCAGGTAACAAGAAAGAGAGACACTTCCTTGCTGGCGGTGCACTTGCACCCCGGCTTCCTTTCCGCCCATCTAGGCGTCCATCCATCCACGCTCACCCCAACAATAGCCTGCCTTCTGCAGCCAGCCGGCTGGGAAATCTCGGGCTGCCTATGGAAGAGAAACTACGGGCGATCCATCATGCGGCTTGGGCAGTGTTTACCTAGGGCTGAGAGGAAAGCCGCCTTACACACATGCTTTTTCTCTTCTCGGCACGGGGATGGGGAAAGGGAAAGGGTGTTCGCGGTCATGCATAGAGTGCAACTTTGGTCGGTTGCTCTAGGAGACTTTGGGCAGGGAGGCTGCGTTGGCCAAGAAAGTTTGGTGGACATGGAAAAGGAGCCCAAGCTTGGAGGACCGTGAAGGCGCGGGGAGGGCACCCCTATGAAGGAAGTGCGGGTGTAAAGTTCCTCTGTTTGGCGGGGGGGGTTGCTTTAAATCGCTTCTGTAAACTCGGCGCTGGTCGGTGCAATCCTGTAGTTGTTTACTGCGTAGGAAGTTCAACGCGGCGGACTGGCAGCCAAGTGGGTATAGGATTTCAGACACAGTTTCTAGCCTGAGAAGTGGGGTTGCTTAGAAATCGAGCCCGAAAACTCTGTCACCTCCCGCGTCCCATCCCAATCGTGTTGTTGTGCATGGTTCAGGAGTGACTGCAAGGCACTCTGCACATGTTCGACGACACACTTTTAAAACCTCCGGTTTCACAGCTTAGGGCTACGACTGCAAAGATTCCGGCGCTGACAAGAACTGGGTGGGTCCTCCTTCTAACCTGGTCCTCTGGGGAGGTGTTTTTTTGGAGAAGCGCCACAGATTCCTTACTGTAAGTCGAAGAAAAGGGGGGGGGTTAATGGGGGGAGCCAAACGCATTGGCAAATGAATCCCATTGATTTGTTGTTGTTGGTAACAGGCGTAAATTCGCCTTGGTTATTAGCCAGGCCGGGAGAATAAAACGACAAAAAACGTCCGTGCCGATATTTGCGTGAAAATAGGGGGTTGGGGCTTCTGTGTTAGGTCTGACCTGGCGCCTGTCTAAAACCAGTTTGTCCACACGCACTGGTTGATCCTAGACCCTCTGCAGGTCTCTGGCTAGTTCAAGTCCAGTGTCAGGTTTGGTGAGGTCGCCGACAAGGAGATACCCTCAATTTTCTAGTTTACGCTTTTTCATCCATTTTACAAACAGGAAAGCTGGAGAAGCGCCGCCAGCTCCGAAGTCCAAAACGTTGGGGAAGGTTTTTCCAAGGTCGCGGGATCCACATTCTTTAACACCCTTCTGGCCCGATCCAAACCGTGATTACGGGAGGAAGTCGCACTCCTTTTATTTGGGATTCGCCTCCAAGTTAATATGCGCAGGAGTGCAACTTAGTTTATTCGCCTTTTGGGTGCTGGCTGAGGGGGGGGGGTGTTTGTAGGGGTTGGGGGGCGAAGATGCGGCGGATTCTTTCCTTATCAGGGGTGTCTTGAGAAATTGTAAATTCGGAACCAGAGGAAGTGGTTAGTCCTGGGCCATTCAGGCAGAGAAAATTAGGGCAAAAATAACCCGATGGTTTCTCTAACTGCTCAAAACGTGTCCAGATCAATTTCCTGCCGACCTCAATCAGAGCAGCTACCTCACCTGCTAGGGCCTGCTCCTGCACTTCTCTTTCTTACAAGTTTTCTTGGGGAGGATTCAAAAAACAAACCAGCCAGACATTGGCTTTAGTTTCTTGGAGAAGAACGATGAAAAAAATCTGCAGAGATTTAAACCCTGAAGACGCTGCACACTTCGCTCTGCTACGCTGCGTATTTGTTGTTGCTGCTGCTGCTGTTGTTTTTCAAGAAATAACACCCACTCGTTCTGATTTGGGGAGCTGTGTTATGAGAATTGCTCTGGGTGGTCTCTTTGGCAAAAGAAGGTCTTCGCTCTGGCTGCTCCCTGTTACGTGTAGAAGTCAGCTTGTTGCCCTATGCGCAAAAGTTGTTGTTTTCCACAGGATAGCGCTCAGACGCCTGTCCCTGGATCTCTTCGTGAGCGAGGTACGCTGCTAAATGCAGGGACTGCCTTTAAGACACTGTTACTTTCTAGCTTAGATGCTGAATGGGGAGATAGTGAAATTCATCCGAATGCCTTTCCTCCTAAAGTGGGGCGTTTGCGGGAAATCTCACAGATTTATGAGGAGCCTGGAAACAGGGCAGCGCTTGGCGTGGTGTTTGCTGGAGGAGAGGGGAACCTAGGCTGTATGGGGGAGAACTATTTCAGGGGCTCGAGGGAATCATGATCCCACTTTGTTCTTGGGGGACTGACTTCCGACTGAGTGTGTGGAGCTGGAGCCACGCACCCTGCTATTAGGCGCCTTGAAGCCAGTCCTGCCGATCTTGGGCGTGTTTATTCGGGCAGGAGACTCGTTCATTCCAACGCCTGAACTTCAAAGGAAGCGTGCTTCGGGATACAAACCTAAAGTTGAAATCCTATGGATACTTACCGGGGGCGGGGAGGGGGGCGCCACTGCACCTAATTAGACACATTCCCAAGTCAATCAGCACGGGTCGTGCTGTTACTCCGAAGTCAAGGGTGAGGGCGAGTAGTTAGTAACCCACCATGACTTTGTAGTAGAACGCTATGGAAGGCCCTAGCCAAAAAAGAAGGAAAAAACGCATTGATTTCTACTAAGCACCTAAACAACAGCGCGATCCTAGACTTGCTGCGTTCATCGTGGATAAAGGATTGCAGTTCAAACGGTCCCAGGGAGGACATTTCGTCTAGAAGCGGGATAGGATGGCATGGATCATGGGGGGGAGAGGCTATGTTATGGATCCAGAAACGGGCGAGAAACTTCTTTGCTCCGTCTGCCAGTGCAGGGTGATCCCGGTGGAATTGTTTTGAGTATTTGAAAAAGGCGTGTGTGTGTGTGTGTGAAGATGGATTTGCAACGTTGCGGTTTGGCGGAAGGGGGGGGCATTGCACCATCCTCTGTAAAAGTTGTCTGCCTCAGTCAGCTAATTGCAACGTTTAACGCTGAACTCCTTTGGAGATCTGGGAGGCTGCACCCCGCCCCCGTCCCCTGGAGGGCGACGCGCCTGCGTGTTGCAGTAAACACCCCCACCCCCGCCTCCTGGTATTGTATACCTGCAATGTATAGGCTGCGTGGCTCTCGGGTTTCCCTTTATCTTCAGAGATGGTCCTCGTACAATCATTTATATATTTTTTAAAAGCGGGTCTACTCGAAAGTAGGACTTCCATTGAGTTTCGGTAAGTCTTATTCCCAGGAAAACGAGCACAGGATTGCATCCTGTTTAGGACCTCGGTCCCTAAAGCTGATTTCCTTAGAAGTTACTTCCATCGACTGCGGTTGTGCCTTCTGAGTAAGTCTGGCTAGACCAGCAGCTGCCACCATCCCCAGTCTCCATGAAGTACTTGCAAACTTTGGCTTTCGTTTCTGAAAGAGGTTCCTCCATCCAGTTGGCTGGTTGGCTGGCTCCTTCATCAACTACAGGCAGGCTACGAGGAGGAGAAACAGTTTTAGAAATGTAGCCGGTGGGGGGAAGAAATTAATGTCACAGCCTGCCCATGAAGCAGCCCCCCCCCGCCCCCAATGCATTTATTTGTAAAGCGTCTGCGATCCCTAAACTACTGAAGCTGCCGCCGCGAACCGCTCAGCCGCTTTAAGTGATCTGCGTGCCGGAGAATCCTGGGGTCTGATACGCTTATACGCCCTGCAAATATTATACAACCGCTGCAATCTTTTGCCTCCTTCCGCAAAAGTTCCACCCATGTGTGTTGCGACCTCCCGATCTACCCAAATAAACTTTACAGTGCAACTCTGGTCATAGCTTCCCAGAAGTGGACTTGACTCCGTGACAAGCGTGCGCAGGATCACAACCCTGTTTGTGGACTAGAGGGTGGGACACCCCACATATTGCGCGCGATACATCTGTGTTTGGACATGTGCTAGACGTATTTATTTTCATTTAAAAGCCGCAGGCGGAGCGGAGAGAGATAGCAGAAGCCTTTGGGGGGGGATGAGTGGGTGTTAACTCTTTCCTCCCCAGTTTGGTCTCAGTTCCTGACGAACCATAGTGGGACTTGCTTTAAAGTTTAAAAAACCACGCACGTGGAATTGGGCTGTTCCTTGGAAGTAGGGCCTATTCATTTGAGTAAACATACAATGCGGGTGGAAAGGGGTGATCGTCCGCACTGTCGTTTAATGTGACTGGTTAAGTTTCCAACCCATTCATTCTCCACTGTCCATATGACGCTCTCCTCAAAATCACTGCTTTCCCAGACTTTCCTTTCCCTCATACTATCCACATTAAAGGACAGGATGGATGAGCCCAGTGTCTCACCAAAGTTCCAGGGAACTAGCACAGGTAATCTGAAGACATCCCTTGTGCCTCTTACTCCCAGGTAAACGCGCTTAAACTAGGTTCAGGGTGGCCCTCTCTTTTGAAGGGGCTGCTGAGCTGCTTTGCTGCCTTTTAACGCGCTCCTCCTAGAGCCAAGGCTTTGCCTCGGTAAATTATAGCAATTACGCAGCAGATATGATTATATTAGGTGTACTGCGGTCTCCAGATAGTCATCCATCACCCTCAACCGAGCTGTCAGAGCGGGCAGATTCGTCCCTGGGAGGCACCAAGTCTTCCAGCTGGGGAGAAGAAGGGAACATCATCATTAATTAGAGTGTGACCCTGGGGCTATTCACATGTCTGAACCCAGGCAGCTCTCCGAGCAAGTCTGCACTCCTTTCATCCCTCCCTCCCCCGCCACAGCTGCCCTCCCCTCTCCACGCGCGCAAATACGCACAGAAACTCGCCCGCCCTGGGTTTGGCTAACTTCCCCACTGCAAGTTCCTCTCTAGGCAGAGTATCCCGATTTTCAGAGATTGGGGGTTTTCTTTAGACCCTCCCCTCCCCGCTCCCCAATACAAACACATACACAAAAGGTCCTGGAGGAAAATTATATGTACTGGACTTTCCAGGAGAAGCCTAGATAAAGGTGACAAGGTGAAGGGGACTGACGGGGTGGTGAAACCAGTAGTAATGGTATGCCAACTTATTAATAAGAACTTCTCTCTTTTAACCCAAAGTAAATGCTCCTCTGAATTTAGCGGGAGTTACTAAGGAGGGTAAGAGTCCACTCTCACCTTGGAAAAAATGGTTAAAAAGAATCTTTTTGCTCATCTCCCTGAAATCACTTACTTTCAAAAAATTGTTTTCCTGGGTCTATCCAATGGCAGTCATATTGTAGATCCATTGAAGTCAGTGGACTTAAGGTTTCATCTACCCTGAGTATGACTGCTGCTGGATATCCCCTGCTGTTTTATGGTCAGAACTAGAATTTAAATAGAGTAATACTATAAGTAATTGAGGGACGCGGGTGGCGCTGTTGGTGAAAGCCTCAGCCCCTAGGGCTTGCTGATCGAAAGGTCGGCGGTTCGAATCCCCGCAGCAGGGTGCGCTCCCGTTGTTCAGTCCCAGCGCCTGCCAACCTAGCAGTTCGAAAGCACTCCCGGGTGCAAGTAGATAAATAGGGACCGCTTACCAGCGGGAAGGTAAACGGCGTTTCCGTGTGCAGCTCTGGCTCGCCAGAGCAGCGATGTCACGCTGGCCACGTGACCCGGAAGTGTCTCCGGACAGCGCTGGCCCCCGGCCTCTTGAGTGAGATGGGCGCACAACCCTAGAGTCTGTCAAGACTGGCCCGTACGGGCAGGGGTACCTTTACCTTTACCTTTATAAGTAAATTAATCCTTTAGGATTAATAAACATGCCGGAAGTCAATCACACTGGAGCTGTCTTCAAAGCGAACATTTTTGCTGAATTTATATCCTGGCCTACCCTCTAAATGGGACAGATGGTAAATATCCTGGGGAGAGCAAGAGAGAGACCTTCAGCCTAGCCAAACCATCAATAGTTTGCATAAGGTCCTATACTTCTCATAGGTTTCGCCTGGGGCTTCCATGACCCTCCATGCAACCGACTTCCAAAAATAGGAAGCGAGTTCAAACAAAACTTCATTTGCAGCGTATTTGCCTTTTGAATGCAGTTTTCACCTTTATGGTGAACCTTCTAAAGTACAAAATTCTTTGTGATTTTACCTTGTTCCTTCAACCAGAATATTGTATTCTGTTAATCCCACTTTACTGATGGCAGTGCCTGAGACCATCCTACTGAGCATTTAGCTCTTTCCAGATAAGGCCAACATGTTCACTTAGAAGGAAGACTACAGAAAAGTCTTTAAGGATCCAAATGTTTAGGATCACACACTGAGAATGAGAGATCCCCGACTTGCCTGAAGAATCGAGGGTGGGCCTTTGAGCCCTAGACAGCACTCAGCATTGCAGAAATTCCAGCTCCATTAAAATTAATTGGCGTTTTGCTACTAACATCAATGAAATGTGCATTGCTCCTTCCAGCGATGGTGCTGGCGACTTGGGCTAACAACGAGAGACAGAAATCAAGAAAGACCAAATATCATTCTCATTAAACATTTAAAGCACCACTCCCATTAAACACTTAAACTTCCCTAGTAGGATAAAAAGGTCTAACAAGAGGCTTTGGCAGAAATCTGCGATCTACGGTTTAATAAGTCTCCAAGAAAATGACTTTCTGATGTAGTCTTATATTTGTAGTCATAAAATGAAATAAGAGTGTATACACAGATCACATAGTAAATTAGCCACCTCTTAAAACACTTTATGCATACTTTCAGGAAAGGTAGATTTTTCTCCCTCCCCTCTCTTCCAGTTCAAAAGTGGGAGCGATGACTATTCTTGACCAATTCATGTGAAGTTTAAAAGGCTGGTTGTGAATGTATCTTGGACAAGAAGCCAGAGATAATCCAAAGGTGCGAAAAGGGAGGGACTAAGGAAAGGCCTAGCTCTGCCTTCTGCTCTCAAACAGAACCTCTGGTCAAATATCAGAGTTTGTTTTAAAGAGAGGTAGTGCTGTTCTATGATCTCATGTTATACTATAAACTAGTGACTCTTGGACACTTGGATTCTGGGGAGCTAATGGATACCAGCTGGACATTGAAAGAAAGGGGCACAGTTTGATAAAACTGTATGGAAGTTTGACTGTCACAGGTAGTGAATCTGTATGACACAGAGAGGGAATCACATTTATTTCATCTATTTCTGTGCTGCCACTCAGGAAAATGTGGCTTAAATTAAGGACTGAAAGCCAGGTGGGACAATGCTGATTTATTGTTTCTCTGTCAGAGATCTGAGGGGATCATTGGACATGTGAGAGAGGGCACACCAGAGGAAGGGTAGAGTGCTTGACAATATGGGGAGCCATATTAATTCCAGGAAATCACAACTACAATTGGGGTGGTATTCTTTGGTCAGTCTCCTGATTAAAAAAATATGAACTAGTTTTCATATTCTACCGACCTAGAAAACTTGTATATTCCCACACAACAAAAAATCAAAACCATTAAGAGAGAGTTTGAGAGTTACCTTAGCACAGGTAGTGGGGAAAACAGACTATGAACCAGAAAATCCCCTCCCCTATGAACTTGCTAAGAAAGAGGTTTTAGGCCAACTACCCTCTCAGCATATGTTCTGCACTGCAAGACCAGAATGATGATACTGACCAGGCTGTAGCTAGTGTTGAGCCTAAGTATCTCAGATTCCAGATCTTTTTCCCAGTGCCCCAAATGTTTCTAGTGGATAATAAATTCAGGGGGAAATGAAAGGGTTGGTCTTAATTGACATTAATTCGAGGTATAAGGGTGTAAATTTGGGGAAGTACATCAGTTGAAGATGACTTTCTCTTAAGATGAGTTGGAGGCAATGAAATAGGATAATTGAAGGGGCGCTTAATTGATTTGAAGCAGGATCTGTTGGGAAATTCACTTTACTACTGGTTAAATGAATTAAAGAGGAACACATCTGAAATGGGTACCAGTTAACTGGATTTTTTAAGTAGAGTGGCTTGGATGAGAAATTAGTTGACTTTGCTGTCTATATCTGCACATAGACATTTAAGTTAGCATATGCAATTTTAATGTGAATTTGGACCCGTGCCCCAATTTTTTTTTTAAGTACCTGGAAACACTCAGTTTTGCATTGCTCTTGTAAGGATTCCTGAGATAATGCATGCGAAGAAGTTTGAAGATTGTACAATGCTGTATAAATGTCCGCTGTTGTTTTGAGTATGGATAGATGCTCTCGCTTTGCAAATCAGATCTGGCCTGAGTTTGAAGATCACTCTCCCCCTGCCACTCAATGGCCTGAAGTTTATTCAAAGTTGTAGTCCCTCCTCACTTTGGTCTTCCATATCTCCCCACCTCAAAAAGTTTTTAAAGCCTAAAACGTCTAACATAATGTCCGTTCAGCGCAAATGCCCATTCCTTGTCCTTTCCTAACGTGCACTTTGGTGGCGGGGCTTCAAGAGTCGCCTTATCCACGTGCTTTGACTGTCAGCTCCGGAGCTCGTTTCAACTGTTGATTTAAAAGCCTCGCTTGCGCGCCTGCCCTTCCAGCGGCCTCGTTTGTAAGTGAGGGAGGAGTGGGAGGAATCAGCAGGCAGCTGCTCATTAATTAATTTCTAATTAAAAGTGCTGACCACCCTTCAGTGATTCGGGGGGGGGGGGGAGGGAGAGAGACGACACTGATTTCTCCTCTCCAAACTATTGATATCTGAGATGCAGTTATGAACCACTCAGGAACTTGCCATGTTGGACGTTTGGGGTTCGCTTTCCTTATCAGCGCAGGAGAACTCCCTGAAATAGCGATCAGCCAGCGTGCTCTGAGGCGTTGGAAAACAAACTTTCATCCTGGGTATTTGGTTTAAATTCCAGGCCGTGGTCTACCACAAAGGTGCACACAAACATGCGAGCGAGAGGCAGTTTCTGTAGGGTTTGTTTTTTCTCCTTCTTGACGTCAGATGTTTGATTTGACATGTGTGTTTCAGCTAGGAGTGGTTCTCTTCCCCTCCCTCCGCCGCTGCCTGTGTGTGGGCAAAATATGTATTTCCCCCCACGAAACCTCAGAGCAACCGTGCCTTTTATGTTGTTCGTGTTGAAGAAGCGCCACGCTGCCTAGGCAGATCTTTTTAAGATCGCGAGTTGTGTGCGTGTGTGTGTTGTGCGGGGGAGGGAAGACAAACTCCCCCCCCCAACACACACACACAATAGTTTCAGGTTCAAGGCAGATGAATTCAAGATGGTTTTATGCTTGGTCCTCTAAGCCCCTAGGAAGCTCGGATTATCCATCACTCGGGGCCACACGGCACAGCGAGGCAGCCTGCGGAGCTCGCGGATCCAGCGCCTCTCCTGGTTGTTCCTGGAGCCTGGGAGACCCCCGTGGCCATGTCCTACCCCCAGTTCGGATACCCCTACTCGTCTGCACCCCAGGTAAGTCCTGCCGGACTCCCATCGCATCTACGCCCTTTCCTTTCGCTGCCCTCCGCTGTGAAGGCGCGCAGGAGAATTCCCAGCTCCTGGAAGGCGCTTTTGCAGGGACCTGATTTGCTTCAGATCAACTGGGGGCTGGGGGAAGGGATGGACCCCCCCCCTTCCCCAAGAGCAGTGACTGCCATCTTTACGCGGAAGTAAGGCCCCAGTGAAACCAAAGGCACTTACTTCCAGGTAAAAGGGAGACTGTCGCCTTGGTATCCTAACGCTGCGGTGCTCTAACCACGAACTGGTTTAGAAAGTCCACCTGTCCTGGATTCATCGAAGGACCTTGACCTAGAGTGAGAATGTTAACAGTGAGGGGTGGGGAGTTAAATTGGAGTCAAGGGGCGGGGTGTCGTTTAGGATTGGGTTGGAGAGCCCCGTCCTGAGATTTGGAAGGTCTCTAGTTTCAGAGGGGTGCTAGCTAGCCTGCAACAAATTACTCCCGCAGCGCGCTGAAGACGGAAAGATCTCAGGTGTTCATTGATCTCAGAGGGTTTCACTTACTGCCCAGAGGTGAACGGGGGCAAGGGATAAGAAGGAAGCAGCCCGTTCCTCCTGGTCCGCGGACCTACTCTGAAGTAAGCGGGTGGATGGAAGAGGATTCAACAACCACAACAACTGGCCGGTTCAAGCCAGATTCACGGGCAAAGACTTCGTTTAGCAGGAACTTAGGTGGGGTGCAGTCAGAGGCCTTGTATCAGCTGAGGCCTCGGCTCAGCTCCTTTCTGGATCGTACCCTTAAAAGAGAGCAGGACCGAACTTCTGGGACAGAAGTGGGGTTGGAATCTGCAGTTAAAACAAATGTTCAATTAGCTCTCGCGAAGGATCTGGGATTAAACTTCATTAACATTCTCAGTACTTTTACCTGGAAATAAATGTGTTCTAGAACCGAGACGGATGTATGTATTAATGTTAATGTGAGCGGTCTAGCTCGCCGGAAGAATGCATTAAAAACTGAAAAGTATTTTCTTTCTCTCTTTCTCTTTCTCTTTAGTTGACAAGTGTGAACTGGAACTAGGTTCCCCCCCTCCCCAACCGATCTTTAAATTTCTCCCCGATCCACAAACCAGTTAAGCCACTGGGTTTAACATAATATATAAGGTACTTATTTAAGATCACTAACGGCGCAATCCCATGCAGGTCTATTCAGAAGTCAGCCCCACTGAGCACAATGGGACTTGCTCCCAGGTAAACGTGTATAGGATTGCAGCCACTTCCTTCCACTGTTTTCCCCTTCCGCTATTCGGCCTGGGTGCCCCTTCCCCCTCCATTTTGGGAGCTGAGGATTCTGCAAGTGACTGGGCGGTTGCAGACGACCGTTTCATCGCGCGTTTCTGTGTGATAACACGGATGGATCGCACTGTCCCGAGTTTGTGCCCTTTGTGAGGTCGGATAGTGGGGGTGGCGGTTGTTCCGGATTAATTAACGTGAAGAAGAGATGCTCATTAAAACCAATGGACACGGGAGTCAGTGGGTTGTGTGAAAGCTCACTGATCTGGGACCAAAAACGGTCTTCGCTAGAAATGGTTGGTAGATCGGCCTGTTGGTTGCCATGGCTGTCAGCTGCCCTGTCTTCTCTCGTCCTAGTTCCTGATGACCACCAACTCCTTGACCACTTGCTGTGAGACCACCGGCAGGACCCTCACGGACTCTGGGGCCGCAGCCTCGGCTCAGACCCCCGTCTATTGCCCCGTGTACGAGAGCAGGCTGCTAGCCACGGCCAGGCACGAGCTCAACTCGGCAGCTGCCCTGGGAGTCTATGGGAGTCCCTACACGAACACGCAAGGCTATGGCAACTACGTGACCTACGGGACGGAGGCGTCGGCTTTCTACTCCTTGGTAAGTCTTCTGCGCAGCGAGCACGACTTCCACCTCAACGCATTGACTGGGCAAGAAGGAAACCCCGTTACCCCGTTACCAAGGGACTTTTGCTCTTCCAAGTCAGCAAACTGAGAGAGTCGCAGCTTAGCTAGAAGCTTCACCGCTCAACCCAGTCCCTAAGGACATTAAGGCTGAGCTCCTAAGCGAGTGAACCTCATCAAGTTAAGCGCGACTTAATTTCTAGTTATGCACTTTTTAATAGCAACCTGTGTGTGCTGTGCATCCCCACGTGTGTGTAGGTGTAGATAGAGTTAGAGATGTATCACTAGTACAAGCAAAGCTGGAGGAAACACAAAATGTTTCCTATTTATTTTATTTATTAAATTTCTATGCCGCCTTTCATCCGAGGAGCACAGGGCGGTTTACAATATAAAAACACAAAACCTAGTAACAAACAATAACAATAATACACAGAGAAAGGGTTTAAAAGGCCATGGGTTGTTTAATTAGCCAACGGCTATGTAACCTGTCTATGTGCCATGGGGTAATCCGAGGTGAATATGAATCGGGGCTGTGAGAAACTTCAGTCAATCATAGGCGTTGCTAATTCAGGTGTCTAACAACACGGAGATCAGTCTACAACTATGTAATTAGAGATAGACGATAATAAGATCTGAGAAACTATTGTCTGCTGATCTCTGCGATCCAACTACTTAATTAGAGATAAATTATAAACGCTAAGATATCGTGGCATTGCTGACTTTCTGTGTACTGAAACTGTGTACTGAACATTCTGTGTACTGAAACTGACCCAAGAAAACGAGTCTGGAGTTGTCACTAGAACAGGAACTCGAGTTTGCTCATTTTAAATGTAAAATTATGCTCATTTAAAATTGCTCATTTTAAATGTAAAATTATGCATAAAATGTCTACGTTAAGAAATTAACTTTTCGTATACTTCCCTGTGTGGCAAACAGGTCACGTCCCATTTATTGCAATTGCCCCCCCTTTTTTTTAGAAAAGTATGTTTATTGAGGATTGCAGTTTTAAGAGGGCCCTTGTTTCGCACTTGTTTCAGGGAGTAAAATCCTAAAAAAAACCTCAACAACTCCAATTCTAAGAAAAGCTCGACAACTTCAATCCTAAAGGTTAACAACTTCGGTCGGCCCTTTGGTCGGCTTCCACGGCCCTTCACTTCATCAAATCTGACCCTCTTTGAAAAAAAAGTTTGGACATCACTGCCCTAGGTGATATTTGACCCTTGCTTATCCCTAGTCACTTGTTATTGGAGCCCAGTGTACATAAAATACCATTCTTAGTCGGATGAAGGAAAGCAGTGGATTCCAGTGGACTGCAGAGGCTAAACCAGCTTTCCTGTGAGTAAATTCCATTGCAGGAAAATAAGGTTTCCTCTGAGTAAACGTGCATCAAATCGGGCCAAGAGACGCTAACATTGAGTCAGTGGACAAGAGTACAAGGAACTTCGTGTTCCTCTCCAATTAAGTCCATTATACAGGAATTGAAGAAATGTACGCACCTGCTGAAATACAATCGATGCCAGTCTACTCGGAAGTAAGCTGTACTGAGTTCAGTGGGACTTGTGCCCAAGTTTGCAGCCCAAGTTTAACCCCCTGATATAATTACAGAAGTGAAGAGTCGGAAGGGACCACGAGGGTCATATACCACGAGGGCGATACAGGAATCTCAACACGTGGCCTCCCATCCCATTTGAAATCAAGCCGGATCCTGTTTAGCTTTGAAAATGTTCTAGAGGATTTTTTTTGTTTTTTGCTCCTCGATGTGTCTCTCCACTGCAAAAATAAATAAAAACGTGTCCATTTGCGCGTGTCTCCCTTCCTGCCTCCCCCCCGCACTGCCCGTGGGGGAGGGGAGCGCTGATAAGACGACGCCTTTGCTTTTCATGTTCCAGAACAGCTTTGATTCGAAGGATGGGAGCGGATCTGCGCATGCGGGAATCACCCAGGCGGCTGCATACTATCCATACGACCACACGCTCAGTCAGTATCAATATGACAGGTAAGAAATAAACCATCAGCCGTTCATTGAGGGGCAGGAAAAGGCGGTGGGGGCCAAGGGGGGGAGAGAGAGGAGAGGAGGTTAGTTGCGCTTCTTAATCAGGAGACGTCTTCAGCTTGTGCTTTTCTCAAAGGACCAGTAGGAAACAAGTGTGGCCAGAATAAGCCGCCCCTGTATCAGAGTCAGATGATCTCTGATCTCACCAATGGAGCGCTTGGAAGCCGGGATCCTGAACACATCCGAAACAAGCATCAAAGCGCGCCTCCTTGAGAAAGGCCGCGCTTTTCAGCAGAGGCTGCTCACCAAATCAGGCACGAGGAATCGGTGTAGCGTGCACGTGTGAACCTGCCCTGAAGCGGCTCAGACCCCATTGACTCCAGCGAGAAACCAAGGCGCCTAAAAGCCAGCGCATTCCCGAAAGAAAGAAATGGGTTTAAATGGAGCTTTAATGGCGTCCGCTCTTTATCTCTATAAATGCCAATAACAAGTTATGTTTCCCCGTTGTCTACACGAAATGAACCTGTTCTTCGTTCTTCTGCACGGATCCGGAGCTAGTTTTGCGCCACTAATCTCCGATTCGTTTTGGAGGAGCCCACAGCAAATGCGAAAATTTTCCTTTTGACCTCTTTCATTCGTCTGCCAGCCCGATCTTAATCTGGATGACACCCCTCCTCTCCGTGCTATATTTCTTTGGAAGCAAGTCCTCATTGATTAATGGAGATCGATACTGCGACCCGATCCGTTTTACGAAGGAGTAAGCGGATCTGCCTGCGGGCCTCCACTCTGTTGAACTCCAATTCCCATCAGCGTCAGCCAGCCCGGCCAACTCGATAATGGGAGTTGTAGTTCAACAACAACTATAGGTCATCCGGTTGGGGAAAGCCTCGTCTCCATCCTTGATCTTAATCAGGTGTGGAGAACTTTTGGTCCTCCAGATCAGGGATTCCCAAAGTTAGGGCTCCAGCTGTTTTGGGACTACAACTCCCATCATCCCTAGCTAGCAGGATCAATGGTCAGGAATGATGGGAATTGTAGTCCAAAAAACAGCTGGGGACCCAACTTTGGGAAGCTCCGCTTCAGATGTTGCTAAACTCCCATCATCGCTGGTCAGTGGCTATGCTTGCTGGAGCTGATGGGAGTTGTAGTCAGGTGCGCGGGGCGGGGGGAGGTTTCCCTACACCTGATGAAAGAGTTCACGGAGTCGATCTCAATTAGCTCTCGTATGCCAGGGTACAGCCTGGTTCTGCACATGCGGAAGTCCAATGGTGGGCTTTGATGCCCAAGGTACGAAGTGAGAAAGTAAGACACGCCTTCACTGGCGGAACACAATATATTTGAAGGCAAGGCGAAGTCACACGAGCGACTTACTCCTATCACTGGCGTTTTATCCTCTAGCGTTTTCAAGTATAGCATCCCTATAAGCTGGTGGTTATTGTCCAGGGATAGTAGGAAAGCGCTGTGGTTGCCTTAGCGCTCGATCTATGCGATAAGATCTGCGCTATCACAGCAATAGATCCGTATGGATTTAATCACAAATACCTCTTCTCGACTGGCTTCCACGGGCTACATCACACGTGCACGCGCACCCTTTTGTCTCCGCTTGAGTAGGGCACACTTCATTAACTGGGATCTGAATGCATGAAACCGGCTCTGCTGAAAAACACTGTGAGATGATAGAGAAGTTCTTTCCAAGACTTCTATTTTTGACGACTCTTTAGCCCCTGGGGTAGCCAACCTCAAATGATCCAGCCCTTGTTAAAAGTATGAATTGGTCCCGTTGAAGAACACGGCGTTTAAGGTGCCAGGAAGTCCTGCCTCTGTTGAGCTCGCGATGGTTCGTTCACACGAGCAAGACGTCACGTTGGCCTTTCACTCATCGTTTGGCACGTGTGAACCAAAATCTTCGCTCATCTCCTACTGGCTTCTCTTTTTACTATTACATGGGCAGATTGGGGGCCGCTTTTTGGCACTCCCCCACCACGTTTACAAATGTGCCGAACAATTTTATATTTCTTCTTCTTTTTTAAAATCTTTGGTGCGGTTATTGCTTTAAAACACACACACCAAGAATCCTCCTTACGCTGTTCCAACCTTTTAAGCCCACTGGGTGCCGATGACCTTTCCTTAGATGGTGTGCATTAAATATTCAGGTATAGCCCAGCGTCTTGTGCAGCATATATATATGGAATGGGTAGGAGAGAAATTTACGAATAATAAAATAAATATTTTTATTAATACCTGCGCCCTGAGGTTACTTCGGTGGCCTCTCTCAGAGCGCTGGAGCAAGAGTAGACTTTAAATATATATTTATATTATTTTTTTAGCATATCCATTTCGCAGGAGTTGAATTTTGGACGCCTCCCAAGGGCGGCTGTTCGCCTTCTGAAGTAGACATGCTTTCAGGCTGCAATCCGGTGCAAACTCAGAAGTCACCGGGACTCAATTCAGAGTAAGCGTGTACAAGATCCGCAGCACGCTTTTCAGGAGCCCGAGTGCCGTTGTTTTGAGGCTGTCTATACTCCCGATTTAGATCAGGTGTACGTTGGTCTTGCCCCGAGTAAGTTATTTGCGAGGCAAGTCCCAAAGACTCCATCCATGATCGAGATGAGCCTAAATCCCAAGATTAACTGTGCGACCCCATTTTCAAGGGGGATTTACTCCCAAGTAAGTATAGGCAGGATAGCAAGCTGGTTAAGGTCCTATTGATCACCAATTGTGTATCCAAACGCTCCCGTCTTTCTAGCTGCTTGGCTTAACCAAGCTGAACCGTTTTCCTGGTAAGACCAGCGCGTTCTGGGTTTTGTAGAAAGAGGGAAAATATTTAAAGGTGAACCTTGGATACCAGGATCCCTTTCTCGCGGGAAATGGAATTGCGTCGGTGAATCAGACCATGTGGGTGGTGCTTTCTTCCGGCTCGTTGGCGCTGCATTTTCACTGACACTCTTTCCCCCGCCCTAGATATGGTACCATGGATGGAGGGACGCGGAGGAAAAACGCCACTCGGGAGACCACCAGCACGCTGAAGGCCTGGCTGCAGGAGCACCGCAAGAACCCCTACCCGACCAAAGGCGAGAAGATCATGCTGGCCATCATCACCAAGATGACCCTCACGCAGGTCTCCACCTGGTTCGCCAACGCCAGGAGGAGGCTCAAGAAGGAGAACAAGATGACCTGGCCCCCCAGGAACAAGTGTGCGGACGAAAAGAGACCCTACGAGGACGAGGACGAGGGAGAGGGTCAAGGGGAGAGCTTGAAGAATGAGAAACTCGAGGGTATCTTCCAAGTCTCTTAGCCGTATACTGGAGGCAGGAGCTATCTTAGCCCTGTCGCCCTTCACTGGGACAAGGATACTGGGCACACGGGGAGGGTGATGGGTGTCCAGGAGACCAAAAGCACGGGTGTGTTGCCTTTAATGCAATAAAGAGGTTTCTAGATTTGCAGCTGCGCTGGGGATTTCGAGAGAATGTCTTGAGGCGGCCAGTGTCCCTTCTGAGTCTGCTCTGCTTCGACAGGGGAAGGGGGCTGTCAAATGAGAGGTGCGCCTGCCGGGCTTTGCATCGGTTTCCACCCGACCAAAACCTTTAAAAGGTTTGCTTCCTCGCGTAGAAAAGCGCTTGTTTTGCTAGGCCTGAGCGCAACACCGGCTTTTCATTTGGGTTTCGAAACCTTTGGAAGCCATGCAGTGGTTGGGTTGCCTTGGGTAAGTTGAGGGACGTTTACGACGCAGTCCAACCCACAATGCGTGCTTGCTATAAAGGTACACACAGGGGAAGTTGGATCTCACAGGGTCTACAGGAAATCCTCCCTGTGAGAGCCACGCCCACTGTGTCCAGCAAGCCAGGTAAAGGGGCGCAGCCTATATAAGATGGTCACGTCCCCCTATACATATCCCAAGACAAGTGACTGCCCATTTCTGGTTCCGATTAGTAAAATGGGATTGCTGTTAACCGTGCATCCTACAGAGCTGTTGTGAAGAGTGAGGGGAAGCAAAACGCAGACAGAGAATGGGTGGAGGAGTCCTAGCCTTAAAGCCATTGCACAGAATCGTAAGCCCCGTGGGTTCGTGCAATGCAGGAACCTCAACTAGCCAAGAACAAGCCTCAGCTGCAAATGTATCTGACGCGCCCTGCCCGTCTCGTTTGTAACGTGTCCTCCTTTCCCTCCTTTGCTCAGAGCCGGCCAGCAAGGAGGACAAAGAGTTGGGCCTCAGCGACCTGGACGACTACGACCCGCTGGAGTCGGAGAGCTCCGAGGGCGAGCTGAAGGCTGCGGCTTTCGGCCACGCGGAGGGGGAAGCGTGCGCCACCGAGGCCTGCAAGGATCCCTCCTCCTTGGGCGCCGGCGCAGCCCCGCTGGAAAGCCCCCTCGAGCGGGCAAAGAGCTGCCTCAAGGACCCGACGGCGGGCGCGGAGGGCTGCGAGGCGGCGGAGCTGCTGAGCGCGCGGCAGAGGAGCTGCGAGGCCAAGTCGTGTTACCAGCAGCAGCAGCTCCTGGAGGCGTCCAGCAAGCCGAGGATTTGGTCCCTGGCGCACACGGCCACCTCGCTCAACCAGGCCGAGTACCCGTCGTGCATGCTGAAGCGCCAGCAGGGGGCGTCCAGTGCCTCTAGCGCCGCGCCGGCCCCGACGGCTGGGGGCGTCTTGGAGAGGCACCCGAAGGATTCCCCCGTCACCAACCTCAGGAACTGGGTTGACGGCGTGTTCCACGACCCGCTCTTCCGGCACAGTACTTTGAACCAGGCCTTGAGCAGCACCGCAGTGTCTTGGGCTACCACCAAAGGCTCCCTCTTGGAGACGGGGGCCCTGGGGCGCTCGCTGGGCGGCGGCGCCACCGCCGTGCTCAAAGGGCAGCTGGCAGGCCTGGCTGCGCCCCAGGACTCCGGCAAAGACTTTCTGGCTTTCCCCAAAGCAGGCAGCAAAATGTTCTGCTCCTAACGACCGACGCCCGCCCCGTCCGCCTCCCTGGGACAGGCCGGGGGAGGGAGGCAAGACGGTGGAATGGGAGGGCAGACAGGCCGGGCCCCGAGGGACTGAGCGGCGGGAGGTGGAGAGACACATGCAGAGAGAGAAAGACTTGGGAGAGAGTTTCCGTTCCAAACCAGAGACGTTTTTTCCGTCGCAAAAACCGAGCAAGGATTTTAAAAGTTGCTGGTATAAGGAGAGAGAACAAAAAGACTGTCACTTGGCTGCAGCCTCAAGGGATCAATGTCTTCACGGTTATTTAAGTCCATAGCACGTTCCACTAGTTTATAGAGGCGTCCTTCTGCGTTTACCTTGCAAAGTTTACCAGGCGCGAGATTCGAATTCAGCTTCTTGGGGAGGGAGTTGTTTGTCTATTCTGTTTTTCCCCCTCCCTTTTTTTTCCTTTTTCTAAAAAACAAAAAAATTGATTTGTGGCATGCCAATTTTAGTTTCTTCTTCGAACTTCCCTACCCACCCCCCGCCCTCCCCTTCTCATCGTTAGCATCTCACCCACACAAAAAACAGCACTTCTTCCACCAAGTTGACACCATTGTCCGCACACGTGCACACACCGAATTTGAACTTGAGAAATAAGCTATGTCGAAAAGGTATGTTCACTCCAAATAAATTGTCTGTCTCTCAGAGGTACCCGATGATTTGTGGTCTGTTTGCGTTGCCTGCGTAGGAAGTGGAGCTTCGACGCCTGGGTCCCAAACGCGTTGGAAGACGCGTGTCTATTTCGCGTCCCGTGGAGATGTACGGAATTCCCCAGTCACTAAATGTAGGGCGGAGCGCACTCTTGGAAATAAAAGCCTTGCGCATCTGGGTGGCATTCTTTTCCACGCGCAAGTGCTTTTGCAGCCCGTCCCTTTCGACACCCGGGATATACTCCCGAGTGGTAAAGACCTCAGTAGGAACCCACGAGAGGAAAACGGCCCCCTCTAAAATCAACGGTGCGTTTGGTGCTGATGTGGTTCTGGACCTTAAACCAGCTTGAGACCCGGCCACCTTGACTTTACCTGGTTCAGCTGCATCACTAGCAGCCGAAACCCAGAATCTCTAAGAGGCTGGCGACTTCTCATTATGCCTTAAAATGTATATGTTCATTTTCACCTGTCCGACTGTAATCTTAGATTGTAATGGGGGGGACTCCAAAATAATCCTCTCCTGGCTTTTTAATCAAACGATCATCCTCCCTCGCACCTACCCAGTGAATGCCGGCCAGCGCCTCCTGCCCTCTCTGCGCTTCCCTTTGGACAGCTGCAGGCGATGGTACAGTTTGGCCAGGCGCCTGTTCCGGGTTCAGTAAATCGCGAGGCCACATCCGCAACAAGGGCCCAAAGCTCGCTCTGGGACATAAGGGCAGGCAGGAAATGGGTGGGGAAAGAATTCCATTATTCTGTTCTTTTTGAATTGCCCCACTATGCTATCAAAGCAGAGATGGCACAGTCTTTTAAGCAAAAAAAGACACAAGCCAGTCTAATTGTTTCTATTGCAACAGTTATTCCGTGTGTAGAAGAATCACGTGTGGTCTGAAATAGGGGGAGGGGCGAGGCACCCTGAGAGGTTCTTTTACCCTGATATACAGTATATACAGACCTTAATTTTCAAAGCAGAGCTACGATCCTCAGTCCAGCTTAAGCGGGGACTGCTGTGATTTAAACTGGGGTTCGTTCGTTTCTTTGTTTTCTTTCCGACTAAGGGTGAGAACCTTTGCAGGGTTGCTTTTCACCGAAGCCAGGGAGACTTGCTCCGAGTAAACATGCACAGGACTGAGTTGCACGAGAATTTAAGGGAATTCGGTTTCCCCAGGAAACTGCAAGGCTATATACAAGTGGTGTGGGTTAAGTGGTTAGTGGATCAAGTTGCCTATTTATTTTTAGAAGGGGTGTGTGTTAATATGCTAAAACTTTGTGAAAAGTTAGAATGGATCTCGATAAACGGTTTTGTATAAAAACTGGGCTATAGGGATGCGAAGTCACCGGTGGAGTAGAGATCCCATTTACTAAGGCTGGTCCTTTTCTTTTTTAATGTGCGCGAAGCAATTGATTCACATGGAACATTTGATGATTTAAACTACTGTTTTAACTTGAAGCTTCTTCGCTGGTACGGGGAGAGAGAATCGTTGGATTCTCTATGAATATTTCAGCACTTCAGGACGGATGGTTTACCGTTTTGACATTAAATAGAAGCTCAGCCAAGAGAAAGAGCGAGCGCTTCTCTCCCTCCGCCCGCCCGCCCCCGCGCGCGATTCAGGAGAAGGCTCGGGCGATTTACCATTTAGCTAGAAGAAGGCAGACAGGGCTTTGAAGATCTCGCCTCTCTTCGCAAGTCCGGGGGTGTAAACTTTTCCGCAGGGTGCGGGGAGAGAGCCACCAACAGAACTCGCCTGAGATCTGTACCCACAATCTAGAAAAGTTTAAGGGGTTGAGGGAGTTGGAGATGGGAGGAGAGAAAGTGTTTTTAAACCAGTATTTCATCGCCTCACTCAGTCCCCAAAAGCCAAGGTGAAAAGGCAACGATTTGTGCCCCCCAACCAGCCTCCAATGGACACCTATGTAAAATAGAAATAATTAAAAATTAAGCGCAAATGCCACCCTATCCACAAGTTGCCCAGTTACGTCTAAGTGATGAGATTAGAACCAAGGGTGCCATTTAAGGCTTCTCTAGAGGACACCCTCCTCCTCTTCCGCCTCCAGGCCACATGTGATTCTTTCTCCAGATATAACCCCAGTCTCTGGTCAGCTCACTTCTGCGCCTGGTGCTTTTGCGCAACCTTGTTCTGAGCAATTAAATAGGCCTCTGCATGCCAAGGGCGCAAATCCCTTTGCTTCTCTCCGCCCCGCACGGCAACTGACTGTTTGACCTTGCGACGGTTCTGCACGGCGGGGGTGTCCAAGAATAAATGGCAACGCGCGCGCGCGCGCTGCCAGTGCATTTTTCTTGTTCTTATGGCCGAGCTGCCTAATGCGGTCCGCCACAACACAGATCTCCAAAACGCCCCGTTAGGGATGGAGGGTGGCGCAAATACTCTGCTAGGGCGCATTTACTGGGAACAGGTCCCACGCGACACAACAACAGAACATACTCCTGAGTACAAACGGTGTAGATGGTTCTGTTTTCTCACTATCCAAAACAAAGAAACGAACGAACAAAACAAAACCATCCGACACCGCCACCTCCGGCCCTGCAGTGCAGGATAAATCCGAAAGGGCACCCTAGATTTCTCCAACGGATCGCGCCAGGAAGGGATTAGAAACTGCCACATCCTCTGTTATTGACAGGAGTCAAATGGAGAAGAAAAACACAAGCGCTTAGGGCTTAAGCGGGTGGCGGATCTGGGCTGGGTTTGGTGCGCCAAAGGGCGCCCAGGTGGAAGGAGATGCGCTGGGGCTGGAACTGAACCGAGAGGCGCTCGGATCGAGGCAGCGGAAAGGCGGTGGCTGTGCTGCTGGTGTGGCCGCCGTCCCTTCCCTTCTCTCTCTTTTTTTCCTTGCAAACGTCTGTAATTGGACTGCAACTCCCCCCACGCACTCTACCCGCCCCCCCTTTTCCTCCTCCTTAAATTCCCCCCTGTCATTATATTGACTTTCGCTCCCTCGGATGATATTATCGAAATGAGTGAACCTCTCTGCTGATGGGGGCTGTCAAAAGGCTGAGACAGGAGGCCCCCAGCCTGGGGAAAGGAAAGAGGGGAGAGCGGGGGTGTGAGAAGAAGGGGAAGGAAGGAAGGGGGGGCCGAGGAAACCCGTTGCATCAGCCAAGATAATTTGAAGTGAAATTTTCATTTTGACAGTAAAAGGGGGAGAGGAGGGAACGCGGGGGGGGGACCAGCCTCTTCAATTTCGAGAAGGCTTTGCACCCGGGGGGGCCGGGGCGGGTAGAGGATGGAGTGGGGAGAAAGGAGGGAGGGGGGCATCTTACGGAAAGGCACGTCTTGGAGCTGAAAAGGGCAGAAGAACTCGAATTAGTTGTAATAGATAAAAAGGGCACAAAATAAAGAGTCAAGGGTACTTGACAGTAATAGCGAAAAGTGGAGCCTCTGGGGAGATGGCTTTGCAGCCAGAGGCTGGGCCAGGAGGAATTTTAATGCCGTCTGGGCGGGCGGCTGCAGGGAAACGGACCCCGCGGACAGACAAAGCACACCATCTTGGCAGTCCGACGCAGTGAGGAGCTGGGGGGCAGCGGCTCCGGGTTCGGGGAAAAGGCAAAGAGGGCAAGGGACCTCAAAAGATGGAGTGCTGGTGGGTGCGCAGGGGAGACGGAGGGAAAGCAGCTTCCTCCGCGCGTTAAACTGTGGCTCTAGCTGTGCCCGCGCAGAGTAAGCCCACGTGAGACTTTGAAACACATCCCGCGAGAATTATTTCCTGTTATTAAGAAATCGCGTTTTGTGTTTTGTCAGGACATATTTAGTTCCTCTCTTCTCACCAACCCCAGCCATTTAATTTTCCAGCACTCCGCGAGCCAGGCAATAATAGATGTTGTTGTTATTGTTTAGTCGTTTAGCCGTGTCCGACTCTTCGTGACCCCATGGACCAGAGCATGCCAGGCACTCCTGTCTTCCACTGCCTCCCGCAGTTTGGTCAAACTCATGCTGGTAGCTTCGAGAACACTGTCCAACCATCTCATCCTCTGTCGTCCCCTTCTCCTTGCACCCTCCATCTTCCCCAACATCAGGGTCTTTTCCAGGGAGTCTTCTCTTCTCATGAGGTGGCCAAAGTATTGGAGCCTCAGCTTCAGGATCTGTCCTTCCAGTGAGCACTCAGGGCTGATTTCCTTAAGAATGGATACGTTTGATCTTCTTGCAGTCCATGCAATAATAGATAAGGACGTTAAAAAGAGTTTCGAAACGTCAAAGGTGGAGAGAATCAGCTAACTTCAAATATCTCAGGATTTTTATTTTTATTTTTGTTTTCTTTCTTTAAAAAAAAATAATGATTTGATGCCAACGTTTCTCAGCCACTTTTATAGCTTCCCTCCTCCACAGGTTCCTTTATTTTTACGCGCGGAATTTTGGAATGGGCGATTAAATAGAGACTTGCTGTTATTACTTGGTGGGTTTGATTGTTTTATCCTTAAAAACAATGCGAGCAAATAGGTGAAGAGAGGCTGGAGCCCTCTTCTCCAGTCCCGTGAATTTCAAGAGAGTGAAAGCTGTTCTGAAACGAACTGAAACGAACAGGACAACTTTCCCTCCCCGTCACCAACAATATGAAAAGGCTCAAGGTTTCCGCATGGATGATTTCTCAGCACAGCGCAGCAGAGGTTAGGAATCCACACACACACCCCGCCGCCAGTGTACAGAATAAGTCCTATGGCACAATACATAATTTTTAATTTTGCCCTCCCTGTAAATAAAACAACTTATAATAAACGGGGATAGAGTACGCGGGGAAGTTCTCTTGCGCAAACCGCGTCGAAATGAGCAGGATCTGCGAACCAACGAAAGTGACTTCGGAGGGGCCTTTCTCCCAAGCGGCAATCCTCTGGGGGACAAGCCTTGCGCGCAATCCTGCGCTTGCCTGGCGGTGCCCGCGCAGGAGAACTTCCTCGCGGATTGCGTTCAGATCACCCAGCGCCGTGCGCTCCCCTCCCCCCCCCGGCAGCCCCCAGCAAATCCGCATCAAGCTGGGCATCAGGCTCTGCGAGAAATTAATCTCGAGCGAGCCTGGATCAATACATCTCGTACATACCGATAGCGTTACATACAAATGAAACCCCAACACTCAGCATCTACCTGGAGGCGATGGCGGAAAAAGCCACCGGAAATTGGGGACTCTCTCTAAACACACACACACACACACGGCACTGGGGAGAAGAATCGGGGTGGGAAGGGCGCGCGGGGGGGTGGCATTTCTGGGCTTGCAAGGCAGCGCCTCTGTAGCGCACTGGGCCGTGGCAAATTCCCAGCCTCCGCGGAGAGGAGGGGAAATTAACATGGCCTTTTTACATAGGGCCCAAATAAAACTGTAATCAGCGGCGCGTTACATTTCATTAAGAGACTTTGACAGCAGCGGCGGCAGCGGCGGCTGGAGCTTCAGTCTCGACAAGGGAGCCGGAGAAAGGGAAAAGGCGAGGGGGAGGGAAGGAGAGAGAGAGAGAGAGAGAGAGAGAGAGAGAGAGAGAGAGAGAGAGAGAGAGACTGGGGGCTCTCCGGGTCGGAGTCATAAGATAATTCCTTAAGCTCCATTAACAACTCTTAGCCGCAGGAAATGGGCTCCCTGAAAACATCTTCAAATCTAAAAGCTTTATCGACCTCGCAAACCTCGGCTGATGATGGGTCTATTTCTTTCTCTCTTGTCTTTGCCGCTTTTTTTTAGGAGGGGGAGAGACTTAAGAGGCGAGAGAGCCGTCCAGGAAAGCAAATAGGCTTTGACACAACGCCTTCTTAACTGGAGAGGGGGGGGGAAGCGGGCCAAACGAGACCTTAAATGATATTTAAAAGGCAGCCAATTAAGATTTCAAATGATTGTCTCCTGAGATCATGCATGCGATTAATGTCACCTGCTCCTTTCTTCTCGGCCTCGTCTTTTCCCCACGCATGCATGCAAAATCGCGAGTCGGGGCAGAGCGCTGCCTCTTTCGCCTCGCCACGTCCAGGCAGGGGCTGCAGTGCCCGCGTTGCGGTGGCGAAGAAAGCAGAGATATGAAAGGCTTCAAGCAAAACGCTTCCTCTTCTGTTCTGCTTTAAGTCACCAATGCCTCTGTTTTCTTAGTCACTTTAATAAATGTGTCGTTCAAGTGGTTGAGTGGATCCGTCCACGATTCAGGGCAAATTTGTCTAAGTCCCTCTTACACACACAGGCTTGCAAATACAGGCAGATCTTTGAATATAAATATGTGTGTACATTAACCAGAAAGAAAAGGGGTTGTAGCTGTTATAACTAGTTACAGGTATCTGTTATCAGCAATGAGCTAAGTACAAAAATCGTAAATAATAATAATAATAATAATAATAATAATAATAATAATAATTTACTTGTACCCTGCCCATCTGACTGGATTGCCTCAGCCATTCTGGGCGGCTTCCAACATATATAAGAACATAATAAAACATGAAACATTAAAAAGCTATGCACTATGATGAAGAAAAAGCTCTTTTGTGGCAGTCAGTCAAGTGTTTATGTTGCTAATGAAAAGACAGCTTAAAGAAAGCATCAAGTTGGTTGGGGAGAGCACCTCATAGTGCTCCCACCCCCATCTCTCTCTGGGAAAAAATGCTTGGTGTCTGTCTATCATTCACCTTCCTTTTTTTAACCCATTCCAGCGCATGGGGCTTCATCAGCTCCTATCCCTGTAGACCAACAGGGAAAGACAAGAAACTGGAATATCCAAAACTTTGTGCAGAAAAGCTTACAATGCTTGGGAGCCCCAGAGCTTAAAGGTAAAGGGACCCCTGACCATTAGGTCCAGTCGTGACTGACTCTGGGGTTGTGGCGCTCATCTCGCTTTACTGGCCAAGGGAGCCAGCGTACAGCTTCCAGGTCATGTGGCCAGAATGACTAAGCCGCTTCTGGCAAATCAGAGCTGCGCCCAGAAATGCTGTTTACCTTCCCGCTGGAGTGGTACCTATTTATCTACTTGCACTTTGACGTGCTTTCGAACTGGTAGGTGGGCAGGAGCTGGGACCGAGCAACAGGAGCTCACACCGTCGCGGGGATTTGAACAGCCAACCTTCTGATCGGCAAGACCTAGGCTCTGTGGTTTAACCCACAGTGCCACCCGCGTCCCTTCAGCGAGAGCTTACTTTCAAGTTAATGGCCACAGCCCAAGACAGAGTCATGTGCTGAAGTCCCACTGATTTCAATGGGATATGGGTACCCAACTGTGCCCAAATGTACATGTCTATCAATAATCCAGGTGTCAGAGATGTGGATAGTTTTTGACAGGTTTTTGACAGGTCCTTCTTGCATGCTTCTCATAGGCATCTGGTTAGCCACTGTGAGAATAAGATGTTGGACATGTTGAGTCTTCAGCCTGATCTAGAAGGGCTTTTCTTATGTTCTTAGATTCACTATCCAGAGATTTTTCTAATCCTTAAAAGAAGAAGAAAATTAAATATCCACTGTGTGAAGAAGTATTCCCTTTGGTCAGCCCTGAACCAGCTGCCAATGAGCTTCGTAGAGTGACATCTCTCCCAACCCCAAAATGGTTCTGAGGCTGTGAGAGAGGGAGAGAGAGAAATGACCTGCTGCTGAGGATCAAATAATCTTCTTTAACAATCCCAATTCACCTAACCCTCACAGATATTTTAATAACCAAATACACGGGCTCACAGAATGGCCAGCATCCCATTTCTGCTGGAAGTAAATTCCATGGATTGCTACGAAAAATGCATTCGAGCAGGTGTGTTGTTTTGTAAATGCTTTTATTGAAATTCTTTGCGAGATACGTAAACAAGTAGAGCAATGTAAAAACAAACCACTACCCACACTGCAGTATCTAAAACATATACTCATTAAGAAACAATTACATCAATGAGTAGGTCAAGAGATCATTATCAGGACTTTCAACTAAAATAAATACAGCATATTGTACTTAGTGTTTCCCCTTTTTTGCCTTATTAATTTTGTTTACTATGCCAAAGACCAACAGTGCTTTGAAACTGAATCAAGCCAGATAGATCTGTAGGAAACAGGTGAAAGGATTAGACCCCGAACTCGGCCCTCCAGCTGTTTTGAGACTACAACTCCCATCATCCCTGACCACTGGTCCTGTTAGCTAGGGGTGATGGGAGTTGTAGTCCCAAAACAGCTGGATGGCCGAGTTTGGGGATGCCTGGATTAGACTGTTTTGTTGGGCCACATAGCCTATAAATGGGGACCAGTAAATGAACTCTTTGCTTTCATTCCCTTCAGCACTGAGGTCTCAGTGAATTGTTGGGGTGACACCCCCAATATTGGCACTCCCAAAACTGTCCATCTAAAAGTTTTGATTCCGATGCTGTAGTCCTGATTCGTGTTTCTCTTCATTCATGGGCGTAGCCAGGATTTTTGTTAGGGTGGGGACAGGACTTTTGTTAGGGGGGGCAGAACCGACATGATTGGTCACTTAGTTACCGGTAAGTATTTCTATTGTTTTACTTTATCAGGGGGCAGCTACCCCACCTGCCCCCCCAGGGCATTGAGGAAACTGCCAAGGCATCTGAGGCAGTTTGCAATTTAAAATATTTTAGTAAAGAAATGGTAAGAAATATTTTCAGGCTGACTTTGGCAGCTGATTTTACTCCCCTCCCCCTTTGGCCTGGTCTTCCTCTTTTCTTTAAAACACATTTTTTAAAGGCCTTTATTCTCAAAATAAGACTCTTGAGACTCTTATTTTGGACTGCAAAATGGACTGCAAGAAGATCCAACCTATCCATTCTTAAGGAAATCAGCCCTGAGTGCTCACTGGAAGGACAGATCCTGAAGCTGAGACTCCAATACTTTGGCCACCTCGTGAGAAGAGAAGACTCCCTGGAAAAGACCCTGATGTTGGGAAAGATGGAGGCACAAGGAGAAGGGGACGACAGAGGACGAGATGGTTGGACAGTGTTCTCGAAGCTACCAGCATGAGTTTGACTAAACTGCGGGAGGCAGTGGAAGACAGAAGTGCCTGGCGTGCTCTGGTCCATGGGGTCACAAAGAGTCGGACACAACTAAACGACTAAACAACAACAACAATTCTCAAAATATGAAGAGAAGAAAGATCCCTCGCTGATCTGAGCTAGGCAATGTTACTCATCAAGCCTGAAACAGTCCCAACCTTGGCTTAAGATCCCCCCACCCCCCATAAAAATATAGATACTTGTATGTGGACGTGAAGCAGGCTGTAAAAGGTGTGCATGTCCATGTGTTTGCAGTAGAATATATATTAGCTTGCCAACAAAGGTCCGTATAGTTAAAGCTATGTTTTTCCCAGTAGTGATATACGGAAGTGAGAGCTGGACCATAAAGAAGGCTGATCGCCAAAGAATTGATGCTTTTGAATTCTGGTGCTGGAGGAGACTCTTGAGAGTCCCATGGACTGCAAGAAGATCAAACCTCTCCATCCTTAAGGAAATCAGCCCTGAGTGCTCACTGGAAGGACAGACCCTGAAGCTGAGGCTCCAATACTTTGTCCACCTCGTGAGAAAAGAAGACTCCCTGGAAAAGACCCTGATGTTAGGAAAGATGGAGGGCACAAGGAGAAGGGGACGACAGAGGACGAGATGGTTGGACAGTGTTCTCGAAGCTACAAACATGAGTTTGACCAAACTGTGGGAGGCAGTGGAAGACAGGAGTACCTGGCGTGCTCTGGTCCATGGGGTCACGAAGAGTCGGACACAACTAAACGACTAAACAACGACAACAACAATATATTAGCTGCTTTTCAGCACAGCAGCATATGAAAACCATGGGAAGTCTGGCCACAGCTCAGTGGTAGCAGAATGTTCTTGCCATATATATATATAAGATCCCACATTGAAACCCCAGCACCTTAAATTTAATGGCATGGGTGGAGCAGAAGGCTGGGAAAGAGCTAGTTTTGGGCTTGATGGCTCAAGAGTGGGGTTCAGCATAAGTCACCTCAGCCCATTCATATCATATGTCAGTGGTGGAAAAGTCAACCCACTGAGATAGGAAAGACCAAGATGAGTTAAGTAGATGTTGGAAGCAACCCTTAGTTCCAAGAGATATTTTTAGAACCAGGGGATTAACATTTCAAGAGCACACGAGCACATACCGAAATAGTTCTAAAAACAATTTCTCAAAAGCAGTACCACGGGCTTCATTGCATTTTTTCTAAAGGTAAAGATAAAGGGACCCCTGACCATTAGGTCCAGTTGTGACCGACTCTGGTGTTGCGGCAATCATCTCGCTTTATTGGCCGAGGGAGCCGGCGTACAGCTTCCGGGTCATGTGGCCAGCATGACTAAGCCGCTTCTGGCGAACCACAGCAGCGCACGGAAACGCCGTTTACCTTCCTGCCGGAGCGGTACCAATTTATCTACTTGCACTTTGGCGTGCTTTTGAACTGCTAGGTTGGCAGGAGCAGGGACCGAGCAACGGGAGCTCACCCCGTCACGGGGATTTGAACCGCCGACCTTCTGATTGACAAGTCCTAGGCTCTGTGGTTTAACCCACGGCGCCACCCGCGTCCCTCATTTTTACTACTGGATCCTAAATACAGTCATTTGGAATCCCACTGATCCCAGAGGAACTTCTGCACACACATTTTAGATTGCAAGCTGCCCTGTGATCTTCGGATGAAGGTCAGTAGGCTATACAGTCGTACCCCGGGTTACAGGCGCTTCAGGTTACAGACTCTGCTAACCCAGAAATAGTACCTCGGGTTAAGAACTTTGCTTCAGTATGAGAACAGAAATTGCACGGTGGCAGTGGGGTGGCAGCAGGAGGCCCCATTAGCTAAAGTGGTACCTCAGGTTAAGAACAGTTTCAGGTTAAGAACGGACCTCCAGAATGAATTAAGTTCTTAACTCGAGGTACGACTGCATACATAAATGAATGAGTAGACTGACATAATTTTGTTCCTTCACCAGTTTGCAGCCTGCCTTTCTTCAAAGGACCTCACAACAATGGGGTGGCTGTTTGGGGGCTTCTATTCCACTTCACGAGATGCGGGTGGCACTGTGGGTTAAACCACAGAGCCTAGGACTTGCCAATCAGAAGGTCGGAGGTTCGAATCCCCGCGACAGGGTGAGCTCCCGTTGCTCGGTCCCTGCTCCTGCCAACTTAGCAGTTTGAAAGCACATCAAAGTGCAAGTAGATAAATAGGTACTGCTCCGGCGGGAAGGTAAACAGCATTTCCGTGCGCTGCTCTCGTTCGCCAGAAGTGGCTTAGTCATGCTGTACGCTGGCTCCCTCGGCCAATAAAGCGAGATGAGCGCTGCAACCCCAGAGTCGGTCACAACTGGACCTAATGGTCAGGGGTCCCTTTACCTTTATTCCTCATCACAGCAGCCCTGTGAGGCAGATGAAGCCGAGAGGTAACTGGCCTAAGTTAACTTCACAACAAGGCAGTGATCTGAGCAAGTCTTCCACTATCCACTACAGCACCATAGCAATTAAGTCTCCACATTTACTAACCCCCCCCCCCAAAAAACCCACCAGTCCACCTAAAGTTTGAGAGCTTACAGAGCAATGATGTGTTGGAATCCTTTCCTGGAGCTGCCTCAAATCAGTGAAAAAGTGCCCAACTGGACCTAATATTTGGGGTTGTGTTTTAGTATTAAGCCACTCCATATTGTTGCTTGAAATGTCAGGGATTCTAAACTCATAAACAGTAGAAGGAACACCAGTCCTAGTAGCTTGTTTCAGTTGTTCTCAGCACTGCCTATCGGATCCAAAGTCTGCCCAAGTGATTTTATTTTGGTTTATTATTTTTTTTGGGTTATGACCAGGCAATACCGTTCCTCTTTGCCTAGTGTTATTGCAATTCTGATTTTCACATTTTAATGATCACCTTCATTTCTTCTTCTTCATATCTTCATGATATGTTCAAAAAGCTCAATTATTATTATTTTAAGTTGCTGTTGGTTTGGGTTTTTTTACTGTAAGACGCTTGGAAGTGGATATTTCTAAAGGCAGGGTGGAATTTATTAAAATAAAATATATTCACAATTGCATTACCATCTAAACTCACATGTCAAAAATGGCATATCCAAAGCAGGATGTGCACTTCAAACAAGAACAAAAAAATTCAAACATTTGGCAGGAAGGCAAAGTTTGTTGCAATCAGAATGATGAATTTTTCACATTATCCAAATATTATCGGAATGGGTGATGTACAACGTAGAATTATGGAACACAACAAAAACCATATAACTATAAAACAGTAAACATAACACATTCACAATCTAATCTGATGGTGTGCATGCAACATTACTGATCAGGATTTTTACAAATTCCATCTATGGGGAAATACACATTTTTTGGGGGGAAACCCACTTAATTATCTACAGTATATGAGAAAACTTTGTCTTTAGATGTGAGGTCCATCATCTATGAACCATATTCCCCCTCCCACCCAGTTGCCCCACCGCCACTACAAACTGGGGCTACACCACCTTCAGTGAAGTAGCGTTTGTACAATCCAGGCAGCTGCTACATCAGTATGGCTGTAGCAAAATGTGCAGGATGTCAATAGATTTATTTACATCATGTGATCATAACAATTTGTTTCCATTCCTTTAATTATTCAATATGGAGCTTCAGAACACCTGTGCAATCATGGTCATTATAGTCCTTCATTTTTCTTCTCAGCAACTTTATTTTCAGTGTGTGTGTGTGTGTGTGTAAGACTATACTACGTAACTTAGGCCTAGGTTACAGAAACATCAGACATAGTGGTAAAGCTATACCAGTGGCAACGCTGGCCTGTGATGGTTCATAGGTAAAGGTAAAGGGACCCCTGACCATTAGGTCCAGTCGTGACTGACTCTGGTGTTGCGGCACTCATCTCGCTTTCTTCGCTGAGGGAGCCGGCGTACATGTGGCCAGCATGACTAAGCCACTTCTGGTGAACTAGAGCAGCACACAGAAACGCTGTTTACCTTCCCGCCGGAGCGGTACCTATTTATCTACTTGCACTTTGACGTGCTTTTGAACTGCTAGGTGGGCAGGAGCTCGGACCGAGCAACGGGAGCTCACCCCGCCACGGGGATTCGAACCGCCGACCTTCTGATCGGCAAGTCCTAGGCTCTGTGGTTTAACCCACAGCGCCACCCGTGTCCCGTGATGGTTCATATCTCTCACCAATAGAGAAGAATGACAACAGGGGGGAAATGTCTTATTAGGGAGAATTCTAAGCTAAGAACCTTTCTCCCTGTCATCTGTTTGCTTATGTACATACTGCTGGATCCATCCATCAACCTCTGATGGATGATTCAAAAGGATTGCATCCAGCATCGCTTTTGCTGCATGTGTGTGCCAGTATTCAAACTCAGCAGAGTTACATCTCAATGCAGCTCCTTCCTTGGAAACGTCTTTGGGGTTGAAGGTACACACAGTATGCAATAAACACTCATGGGCACCATAAAGATTCAGTCAAGTGTCGAGGTTTACTTGACAGGAATAAAAGCATATTGGTAGCAAATATATACAGATATTCACCACTGCCGTGTCAAGGCATGCTGAGAGTCCAAAAAGAGTTGAAGTCTCTCTCTCTCTGTTTCTCTCACCGCAAGATGCAAGCAAGAGTCTTACAAGTTATAACTGTGGGGATGTTCAGGGAGGCAGGAGAGGATATATTGTTTATTAATATCCTTCCTAACTTGCGCTAGCAGAGTTTACATTCCCCTTTTACATGCACAGCAGATAGCTGGTTGCAGGCCTGTCAGCCAGTGTGGTGTAGTGGTTAAGAGCGGAGGACTCGTAATCTGGGGAACCGGGTTCACGTCTCCGCTCCTCCACATGCAGCTGCTGGGTGACCTTGGGCTAGTCACAGTTCTCTGAAGTCTCTCAGCCCCACTCACCTCACAGAGTGTTTGTTGTGGGGGAGGAAGGGAAAGGAGAATGTTAGCCGCTTTGAGACTCTTCAGGGTAGTGATAAAGCGGGATATCAAATCCAAACTCCTCTTCTTCTTCTTCTTCTTCTTCTTGTGTAAACCTCTGACTATATGCAATTCATTGTTTTTTTTAAAGGAATATTTATTAAATTTTCCAATTTTTTAAACAAACAAACAAACAAAACAAACAGAAACATTAAACACAGGCATAAAATTCATAAACCATACTTTTAAATAACAAATTTCTCAGACCTCCTCATACTTCTCCTTCTTGTATCCCAATTAAGATTATTTGTTCAGCAAATCCTTCATTTAAAGCATTACAGCTTATAACATTACCTTATTTTTCAAACCCTTTCTTTTCCCCATCTATGTTCTTATATATTATTGCAGCTAGAAACCTCTCAATTTCAATCCAACACCATCTAACTTTCTTAAATTTTACAATGTTTCTGTAAATAGTCCTTAAATTTTTTCCAATCTTCTTCAGCCGACTCTTCTCCCTGGTCACGGATTCTGCTCGTCAATTCTGCCAGTACCATACAGTCGATCATTTTCATCTGCCATTCTTCCAGAGTGGGTAGATCTTGCGTCTTCCAATACTTTGCGATGAGTATCCTTGCTGCTGTTGTAGCATACATAAAAAAAGTTCTGTCCTTCTTTGGCACCACTTGGCCGACCATGCCCAAGAGAAAGGCCTCTGGTTTCTTCAAGAAGGTATATTTAAATACCTTTTTCAATTCATTATATATCATTTCCCAGAAAGCCTTAATCTTTGGGCACGTCCACCAAAGGTGAAAGAATGTACCTTCAGTCTCTTTACATTTCCAACATTTATTATCGGGCAAATGATAGATTTTTGCAAGCTTGACTGGGGTCATGTACCACCTGTGACTATATGCAATTCAATCTGGCTTGTCCAGATTGAAATGTGTTCTAATATTTTCCTGGTAAGACCCCTTTGAATCCCTCCTAAAAGAATAAAGACACCACAGTCTTATTCATAAGTAAATAAAAGAAGTTTACTTACATCAGGCAGAGCACAGTATGATCCCTGAAGGCAGACTTAGTTACAAAGTATATACATTTGGATCTACCCCATATGGAGGAATAATCCCAGTGACTGCAGGCTAGAAGTCCTACAGTTCACACGACGAAAGGAAGAGGGAGAAGAGTCAAAAAGAAGGAAGTGTGCTGCATGCCTTGCCCTTTTTGTTACCTGGGCAGGTAAGGTCACACCCACCACATGCAAGAAGAAGGATGCTCCAGGCCAGGAGGAAACAGGAAGTTTCCTGCTGGCTGGACCAATCACTCCTCCTCATGTCTTCTCTAGGAAAACAAGGAATGTTGTACTTGACTGCTGCTTATGTATCACATCCCACATTAACAAGTTACACAGAACCATTGTTACCAGTACTTCCTGTCACACTGCGCATGTCCAAAGAACAGTTCCCACAGAAAACGTCCTTGCATAGACAAAACCATCTTAGCCTTCTGCTGCTTCTGGAAACTTTTTCCTCTGTTCTTCTCTGTTTCTGGAACAAATCATTCTCTCACAGAGAAAGAAAATATCCAACACTTACAGGGGAACATTCAAACAATCTCAGGCAGTCTAGAAGCAGTTGTAGTCCCACAGCGACTGTTTTGATGAACCTCACGTCACACATATTACTGGGTGTCTTTGAAGCAGGGCCGGGGTGGGGATTCTGTCACCCTCCAGATATTTATTAGACTACATATCCCATAACCCTTGACCACTGGCTATGCTGACTGGGGCTGATGGGAGTTGGAGTCCAGCAACATCCATCACAGCCTCTCACATCCATTTTTTAAAGCATGCTCGCAGTTTCTCTTCACTGCCCTGAAAAGCCCCTTATTCTCAAAAACAATTTTGGGACAGGGAATGTAGGATTGTTTCAGGCACACAATTCTGTCCTTAAAAAAAAAAGGTAAAACCACACCCCAACACATATTTTACATATTTTCTGTGCTCAGGAAATATGAGCAATTCGTACAAATTTGGAACAAGTTACTAAATCTGCTGTCCAGATCAGCATATCTGGTTGAGGATGAGAGTCTTGTGTGCTGAGAATGTTTTTCCCCCCTTTCTCTCAGTGATACCACTTTATTTAATTTCCTTAAGCTGCCAAATAATTATTGATTTCACTTCAGGGGTCAATAGGTCTCCAGTTGAAATCAATTGGAGTTTTGCCAATTAATTTCTCTGAAGCAGAACCAGAGACTGTGTCTTTACAATTTGTTTTCTCTGTGAAATATTGATGTTAATCGTGCAGATTTCAAAAGAGATAAACAGCGCAATCTGATGTATATACATTCATAGTAAACCTCATGAGTTCAGTGGGGCTTACTCTCAAGAAACTGGGTTTAGGATTACAGTCATATTGCCCTAAAAAGCCATAGTCATAACACAAGGCACTTTTATGCTGGCACCTTAAATAATGTTCATATTTAAAATTTAAAATGTTACAATTCAGCACATTATTTCCTTGACTACTTGACTGAAACGGATCGTTTAAAAAACGACCCACAACTATACTAAACTAGATGGCTTGTACGTTCTCCCCACCTGCAATATAGATGACAGGGAGACGGGTTTTAGTCTGGCTATTATCATTACCATCAATGTATGAATTGCCTTTCATATAAATTTCTAGACAATTTGCAACTGCTCAATAAAAACTAAAACAGGCTTGCCTTTGACATGGTATGGTAAGCTTTTTCTTTTGTTTTCTGAAACAACGTTTATCTTACAAGGCCTTCAGCATTCAGAACGGTCCCTGTATTGAAGTTTGGGCAATGCACTGATTCATTTACAGGTAAAGTTAATATAAAGGCCAACGATGAATCAACAAGACCTTCAGTGTTTGATAGACTGACTTGTGGTGTAATAAGGACCAAAGATTATAACTATTTTCTATTCAATCTGCAGCTGAAGAAGTCATAAAACAAAACCCACTGGGTTAGAAATTGACAGTACATAATCAGGTTTGAATCGATGACAAAAATTTGCACACAAAAAAATAAATGAGTTGAATGTCCTCTTGCATCTGGTCATTTTACTAGCACAATCTGGTATGTTGGTGCTTTGCTTTAAATCAGCAGATACCTGGATTTGCCCGTAGAATTAGGTTATCTATGGAAGAACGCCCCTGACTTTAGAGAAGAGGTGGGTAACACCTGGGAATTTAATCAATAATTTTTTTTGTTTATTAAAATATTTATATACCGCTGTACCCTAAAATATACCACAGCGGTTTACAACAGTACAAAAACATAAAAACCAAACAATATCATCATAAAAAGTTTTAAAGAAGTTAAAAGCAAAAAGAAATTGTAAACAACAAACTCTTAATTGCCTGCATAGGCCTGGCAGAAGAGAAAAGTTTTCAGCAGAAATTTAAAAGTTAACACAGAAAGTGCCCCCAAATCTCTATTGGCAGGGTGTTCCACAGGACAGCGCCAATGACACTGAAGACTTGGCTTCTTGTTGTTGTCACATGAGCCTCACCAACTAGGGGAATGACTGAAAATGCTCCTGCAGGTGATCTCAGTGATATCAGAGCAGAAACATAAGGGTTCTGGGGATTTCTGAGGTATCCTGGACCCAAGTTGTTCAGGGCTTTGTAAATCAATACAAGATAGTCTGTGGAGGGCCCAGAGATGGAAAGAAGATAAAGTCTCGACCGGTGACGAATGGCTGATGAAGATGATGGACTATGCCAAAATGGCGAAAATGACCAGGAAAATTAGAAACCAGGAAGAGAGAAACTTTAATAAGGAATGGGAGAAATGTACAAATTATCAAAGAGAACATTGTAAACAACTAAAAACTTTGGCAGGATTTGAGTAACACTTGCAATGTATTATAAACGAAGGTAAAAATGGGTTGTTTAAAGAAAAATAGAGAAAATACATGATGCAGTTTAAAAAGATTGAAAATGGAAACCATGGAGGGAAGTCTAAGGATTCAGGGAATCCTAAATATTGATGATTATGTCTAATGTTTGAATCTAAATGTGTAGTGTAAAACTGAATAAAAAAGATTTTTTTAAAAGGTTGTGGAAACTCCCAAGGGTCCCTAGGCAGCATCTCTAGTAAACATGTACGAAATAAATATCACAAAAGCCTCAGCTTTGTATTCTACATGCATATTAATGCTGCATATGCAATGTATATTTAAAGCACATTCAAAGCACACAACTTCCCCCCAGAGAATCCCAAGAACTGCAGCTTACCTCTCACAGAACTACAATTCCCAGCATCCTTAACAATCTACAGTTCCCAGTATTTTGAGGGGGGAGGCAGTCTATAAAGTGTGTGTTCATGTGTAGCTCTACAGTACAAACACGCTAGTTTAACAGGCCTTCTCCCAAAGAACCCTGGGAATGGTAGTCTGGTGGACTGCTAAGAATTCTCTATGAAAAATCCCTTCCCATCAAAGGAAGCTATCCTTGTGAATTTACAATGGGCACAATCTTGCCAACACCAGCATTTCAAAACCCCATTTATTCTAACGGAAGGACAATGCACATCTTTAATAAATCATTTGTACAGAAATTAACGAGGCCCTGGAATGTTTACCTTCGCCTGGATCAAGCCCAATGAAGATGTTCCAGATCTTAATCAAGTTTCAGGTCCTTGCAGCGATGTTTACTAACTAGCCTCTATTTTCATCTGGGCTTCTTTGTTGGTTTCATCTTACGGTGCCCTAGAATTCAAAGATCATTGGCTGCTCTGGTTAGGATTACACTTATCCACAATTAAAGCATTTGCTTAACTATCTCCTACTGAAATCAATTAAACCTTAAATGCTTAACTTTGGCTGGGTCGTGTCCTTAAATTTGCTTGAGAAATTGCCACCGATACTCTGTATTTATTTTATTTATTGGGCCACCCTCTAACCATGTTCTCAAAGCACCTTAAAGCCAACACTGTTTAGATCTATTGCCATTCCACTGCTGGCACATCTAGAGCGCTCATTTTTTTCCAGATCGGGGAGGTAACAATTGGAAATGCTGTGGAATTATTGATTTAGAGGCACTTACGTTAGTCAAGAGATACTATCTGTTGTTTTGGTAAAAACACAGCTGGGAGGAATTACTGGTACTACAAGCATAAACATGAAGAAAGTGACATACTTTCCCAACTAGTTCCAACCTCGCAGAAAAAGGGCTTGATTGCCGCAGCCAGGAAGTGACAGAAACGAAACACGAAGAATGCATAATGACAGGTCTCTGAAGATCACTCCCTCTGAGGTTCTGCCTAGAGCTATGTGTACCCTGACCTAAGAAAAATTAAAATAAATCCTGCACCCACGCAATCCAAACCTTGCACCAATAAAATCTGAATACTGTAAACTCTTGCACAAATGCATCCATTTCATTGTCACAATTTCTGTGAGTGGAAATAAATGACAGACTCCATTCTACTCAGTTTGAGACAACACAGAAAGGATGGTGATGTGGGATGGAGCCAAGGGGGAAAAATGTGATAAATAATTTTAGCTCACAAACCAACAGCTTCATCTTCTTAAATAATCAGCAAAATGTGACCCAAATCAACAGAATGGGTCCTTATACCTTTTGGGACTTCTAAAACTAAATTCAGATTTTGGAAGATTTGAGGTCTTACCTGGAAGATATGGAATTGCTGTCACTCCATGCCTTTTGGCCCCTGTTCCTTTATTATTATAACCTTTAAAGCCCTATACGGCCTAGGACCCTCGTACCTACAGGACCGCTTCTCCTAGTATGTCCCACGGAGAACCTTATGGTCTTCAAACAAAAACATCTTGGAGGTCCCAGGCCACAGGGATGTTAGGCTGGCCTCAACCACAGCCAGGGCTTTTTGGGCTGCGGCCCCGATCTGGTGGAACGCTCTGTAACAAGAGACTAAGGCCCTGCGGGACTTGAAATCTTTCCACATGGCCTGCAAGACAGAGCTATTCTGCCTGGCCTTTGGCCAAGGCACAGTCTGACCCCCTCCTCTGGTAATCCTCATAGAACTCTAGCCCAATGGTTGCCAGTAATTTGATTCTGAATTGATTTTAGAATGAATTGATTTTAGAATGTATTTCAATTAATTGATTTTGATTTTATGTAAACTGTGTTACTTTTACTGTTGTTAGCTGCTCTGAGCCGGGCTTCGGCTGGGGAGGATGGGATATAAATAAAAAATTATTATTATTATTATTATTATTATTATTATTATTATTATTATTATTATTATTAAATTTATATACTGCCCGTCATCCAAAGATCACAGGGTAGTTCCTCATACCATCTAGTTAAAAGCAATGTGTGATATAATGGCATTATGCTGTGCATTGTCCCATCCATTCAGCTGACATCCTACAATAAGAAATGAGATTGCGGTGATGTGCAACACACTGATAGCCTTCTCACACTGGATAATGAGGAAGATTATGAAACAGAGCATAATGTCCAGTTCAGACCTCCAGGTTTTGAGTTGGTCTTCAGGAAGTGGGGTTTGGGGCAGTGCCTTCACTTAATAAAATCCTCACTATGGTGGAATCTACACACATATTAAAAACACTGTGAAAATGTTTTTTTTTTAAAAAAGCTTTGAAAAATACCTTGAATTTGGCATAGCTCACTGTTGCCATCTAGTGTCACATTTGTATATTGCACTTTACCACACATTTAAAACGTTTTATTTGCAGCTGTATAGCTGAGTCCTATGCGTGTATTTGTTGCATGCCTACACGACATGCTCATGACACTGAATTCAGCCAACTACCTGTATATAAATGTGGCCCACCAGGGTTGTGATCAAGCCTCCTGTTTCTGCAGCCTACAGAGGAAATGCAAAAAATAAGAGCTTGCCAGGCACTCAGAAAGTCATAAGGCATGACAGGTGGGGATGTCGCTGCCTTGTGCTGAGCTATGCAACCCTGATAGAAGGGGAGCCTTAAGTAGATTCTATGGTGTTCCTAGGGTGCACTTTCAGCTCATGCAAGCCCAACAGGCCTGACCAAACATTCCATAAATGAGCTGAAGATGCTTGCTAGAATCCTCTGTGCAGTTCAGGGGTTCCCTGGCAAATATATATATTCTCATTGCTTCAAATCCAATGTGTGATTCTCCTTGAAACAGCCCATCTTGATGTCCTCTTCTTTCCCACTCACTGACCAGACCACTCGCTATGCATTCAATGTCAGTATTTCCTTCACTGGCCCACCCTGATGGTTAACTGTTCAGAATAACGTGTACTCGCCCACTCCCAAATATCCTTTTTTTTAAAAAAAATAAGCTACATTATTGGGCTCCATGATCACTGCAGATGGTGAGAGCAGCCACGAAATTAAAAGACACTTGCTTCTTGGGAGAAAAGCAATGACAAACCTAGACAGCATCTTAAAAAGCAGACACATCACCTTGCCAACAAAGGTCCGTATAGTTAAAGCTATGGTTTTCCCAGTAGTGATGTATGGAAGTGAGAGCTGGACCATAAAGAAGGCTGATCGCCAAAGAATTGATGCTTTTGAATTATGGTGCTGGAGGAGACTCCATGGACTGCAAGAAGATCAAACCTATCCATTCTGAAGGAAATCAGCCCTGAGTGCTCACTGGAAGGACAGATCCTGAAGCTGAGACTCCAATACTTTGGCCAAATCATGAGAAGAGAAGACTCCCTGGAAAAGACCCTGATGTTGGGAAAGATGGAGGGCACAAAGAGAAGGGGATGACAGAGGACGAGATGGTTGGATAGTGTTCTCGAAGCTACCAGCATGAGTTTGACCAAACTGCGGGAGGCAGGGGAAGACAGAAGTGCCTGGCGTGCTCTGGTCCATGGGGTCACGAAGAGTCGGACACAACTAAACAACAATAACACATTTTCAGACACATCAAATACTTTCTGCATATGTGCATCTCATTAATACAGCATCAATGATTTACTCTTTTGTTCAAAACAAACGTGAAAAGAGGCTATGACTGGACTCCAGGCCTGTTTCACTTGGGATTCTCCTGACAACGTCCACCACCCTGTCTCGGAGGAATGTAGACCTCGCGGTCAACAACTAATATATTTCTGCTGGTTTCGTTTGCCTTATGCGATTACCTTAAAAGATCCTTTGCCACATGTCATCTTAATCCTTAGAGTACCCTAGAAGAAGATGAACAGACTACTTAAGCAAGCTTTGTAAATGTATGCGCCTGTCCATATGTATCAAAGTATACAGCTGCGCTCTGGTTTATGTCACATTTAAGTCCATTAAAAATACATGCATCCTTCTGAATTTAGTCCGATCCAAAATGTGCTACTTTGCTATCCGATATTGCCTTACACACATACGCACACATCTTGAAACACTCTGAATGGAAGATGGGCATTAAAACAACAGGGCGCTTAGGTGAACAGATAAACACGAATGGCAAACATTCGTTATAGAACAGTTTCCTGCTGGGACTGCAGCACAACAACCCAGAATCCTCTGGGGGAACCAGGTGACACTGCAGGGCCAATCCTGCCCCACTGACAGATATAAAGTTCATAGATCTGCTACTTTCCCTCCATCTGGACAGGAGGCTACCTAATTCTCCCTCTGTGCCATCATCAGATTGCTGAGTTGTAGTTCCCGATGCCTGATCTAACCCATGAAGGCCTTTTCTGAATGGTAACAGCTCTCCAGGTCTCCAGCAGTCTTTCACCATCATATGCCACCTAATCCTTTTAACCAGAGATTAATGGAAATGGGATCCAGGAACTTTTGCATGTTCTACCGCTGAGCTATGGCCCTTCCCTGCATATACTGATAATGTGAACAGGCCTCTTGGGTTTCACTGTTGCACCACATGAACTAAGAATGCACGCTGTTCCTTTCAATGGGACTTGCATGGGAGAATTTCCTGCTGAATGATGCTCCTTATTAATCCATTTCTATGTATAGCATGGGGTTGTTTTGATTTGATTTTCTGCTTCTAAGTGGTTATAGCCAATGGCTGAAAGAAATACATTCCTAACCAAATTGAATGAATATTCGCAAGTGCTTTTTAAAAACACATAGCAACACCTCGTGGCACAGAGTCTTCTGCTTTACGTAAGCAACATGTTTTATAGGAGTTGTCTTGAATCCAAATAACAAAACCAAACCTGTTCAACAAGACCTAATTTCCATCCATATAGTAACTGTAGAGAAGCAGTAATTAATTTTCCTTTCTTTAGAACTTGATTGATTGAGCCTTGTATCAGATCTTCCATTGGTGGGAAGAAAGATGTGATCAGTATCACAACCTAATTAGCATGTAATCTTCACTTTTTATCTAAAATTTCCACTTGCATTGCCACCGTATTTGCTTAGTCTTCTCGGATCTATCCAGTATATCTGAATATCTCCAGATTAGCGTCAAGATTTTCCCTGGTCAGTTCTGTTGTTACAAGGGCACTATGTAGAGGTGATAATGGATAGGTTGCCTCTTCCTACAGCTCATTTCAGATGTTACATGATGGTTTCTCAGGAGCACCTGCCTTTCCCCACACAAAAAACCAAAAACCATCCACAAGTGAATTTAATGAAAGACATGGACAGCACCTCTTTCATTTTTCCTCTAAAATTAATGCATTACATAGTTTGGGCTATCATTTTGAAAGTTCTTATATATTCTACTTTAGACAGGAGCTGGTAAGAAGCAGCCATTGTGGCTAACAGCTACTGATAGCTGAGAACATCTCCTTTCTACTCAGGTAGCATCAAAGTTGCTATAGCAGTAACAAAAACATGCACATTCATTGCATTGTTTTCTGAAACCTTGTGTCCTTTCCAAAGCTCCACACATGGCCTCTCTTTGCTAACGTCTGATCGGTAAGTAACTATGTTTAGGCTCATATCACATTGGCTACCAAAATGCCCGATCCTACAAGCCAGTAGGTCATCTTTGCCTTTGTTCAGGGCAGAATATGGAACGCAGAATTCCAGCTTGTCAACACCTCCCATGCCATCTGCTCTCTTGGCTGCTGCAAGCATACTTGCATTGCGTTCAGAGAAGTGCTCTCACTTGACTATAAATTGTCTTATAACAAAACCCAGGTACCCAGAGAGAGAGAGAGAGAGAGAGAGAGAGAAGTTTGTGTTCCTGTGTTCTTGTGTCTGTTTTACTTTCAGACCTGCTTGGGATCTGCTCAGGAGTTGAAGACCAAAAGACTGAAAGTTAAAACGTGTCCTGGGTTGGTTTCACTTCACACAAACCCATCAGCCACATGAAAGGTGCTGCCCCATGCTGTGGCAATGCTGTAATGTCTGTGAATACCTCAACCCAACCATGTGGTTCTTTCCCATCCAACCACTACCCTACTGGTAAGAATGACAACAATTGGGTGGGAAAGATTTGCATAATTGGCCCTGCCCATGCAATTCCACTAGTAATACCCGTGCTGTGTCAAAAAGGTTTCCTCTTTTAGTTTGTTTGTTTTGCTTCAGTTGCTGAGGAAAGAAATCAAAGGGGAAATAAATCTTCAGTGAAATTCTCTTGGGTTTGGTATAAGGTTTTTGATCCGCTTACCTTACTATGGAGGCAGCTGACGGGTGTTTGTAGAATGAAATAAAAGGATACTTGCCAGTGATGCAAATTCTGAGGCGTTCCCAGGTGACCACATCGCAATTATAGCGTAGGAGAAGACATCATGAGGCAACTCCTCCTATGGAACTTTTTCACATCGGAATGTGTGGGTAGCAGCCAGGGAGGCTGCAGAGGGACAAAGAATTGCTCACTGGGGGAAAACACACATAGCATCTCTGAATGGGTGGGCAGGTGGCACAGCATGGTCTTGCTTGGCTCCAGTGGGGTGAGGGGGTCGCTTTGGCAGCACTGGCGGTGAGGGCTGGGCTGGCACAGTTGGCTCCATTCACTCTTCACGTCCTGCCATCACCCAGCATGCACCCACCCTGGTTGCTGGGTGCCGGCAAACCACGCTAGGCTGCTGCATATATTGAATCTAGCAAGGTCCGGCTCTTCAGCAACACTGATGCCGTTCCCCTGCAAGCCAAGACAAGCCAAGAATGCTTTAACCCTTTCTGCCACAGAGTGAGTAGGAATAGAGCAGTGGTGTCCAAACTTTTCTCAAAGAGGGCCAGATCTGATGTAGTGAAGGGCCATGGGGGCCGACCAAAGGACTGACCAAAGTTGTTGAACTTTTTTTAGGATTGAAGTTGTTGTGTTTTTTATAATTTTACCCCAAAGTTCTTAAGCTTTTTTTAAGGATTGAAGTTGGTGAGGGTTTCTTAGGATTTTACCCCAGGAAATAAACTGCCCCACGGGGCTGGATTGAACCGACCAGCGGGCCGGATTAGGCCCCCGAAATGGACTTTGGACATGCCTGGAATAGAGGCTTTGGCAGAGAACTTCCCTGACCATTTATCTTGGAGTCAGCAATTGAAACACATCATGGGGAGCGTTAAGCACATGCTCTGTTCTCAACCGCTGAAACCAGCGGCATTTAATTTTTATTTTTTAAAAAAAGATATGAAATATACTCAGAGTCGCAAAGTGATTTCATGCTCTTTATTCAGCTCATAGTGGTGAGGAGGAATGAATGAAAGTCCCCTCAAAGTATCTGCTTTATATACATTATTTACTCAATGGGCTGCACATGATTGGCTAATTCCGGAATTCTACTGTAAGCCAATCAGGTTGTGGATTCACTTCTATCTGTAGCATGATTGGGTAGTTCCTGCCAACCAATCATACTGCTGCATTGTTCTAGGACCAATCAGACTGCTGCATTCTGAATCCTATTGTTCTAGGACCAATCAGACTGCTGCCTTTTGGATCCTATTGTTCTAGGACCAATCAGACTGCTGCAGTTTGGATCCTATTCAACTCAGTACATAACAAGATATTTATTAGAATTTTACAAAATGAAAAAAGAAAAAAAAGAAAAATACAAAATACAAAATAAAAATAGTTAAAAAACAATTCCATCTTTCCATCACTTTCTTTCATTTGCTTGTTTCTCGGACCTCCTCACCCCTCCCTTTTTGTATTCCAGTTCAATTTGTTAGTTCAGCAAATCCTTCCCCTCTTTGTTTATCCTAATCTTTACTCTTAAAATAATGTCACCTTAATCTAATATCATCTTGTCTTGTAAACAACCTTCAAACTTACAACTTAAGTCTTATTCTTACCAACTTCTAATAACCATAATATTCTTTCCTAATTGAAACCAGCGGCATTTAAAAGTGCCTAACTCTGTCTGGATCTCGCCCTTTCTTTCCTTCCAGTAGTTTGTGAATTTATTTCAAAGTGCGATGCCAGGAGGGAAAAGCCACTGATAAGGCAGTATCTGGGAGGCTCAACAAGTTATCTGCTTTGACCTTTGGAGAGCAAAAAGGAAAGTGTTGTCACTCCAGGGAGATGTAGAGGTCAGGCGAAGCACGCGGGCAGCCGGTAACTTTTTTTAGAGTGTGTCAGAACCAGGGCAAAGTGAAGACAGACTAGACTTAATCCTTTAACCTAACCTGTCAAGAAAGCATCAAGCCAGCCTGCCAACTGTGCAACCACCTCATAACTCAGAAAGGTATGCATGATTGCATTTATGCATTTACGATTGGTAAAGGGATTTGATGGTGTTGATATTCAAGGCATTGTGAAACCCCGACCACGTCTCTCAGTCTGAAAACAAAAACAAAGGGAGAATGGGAATCGCTCAGCCAAACACACAGTCTGGTGATATGCTCCACAAATGTAATTATGGCTAAAAGGTGAGAAGGTGTAAAGGATTATTTAATGCCAGACACAGCTGTAATATTTTAATAAAGATACAATTATTCATGCCATTAAAAAATCAAGAACACACACAGTCACATTTTAATACATTCTTTACACACATAATGATGCTAGGCTAATTTCTCAAACATGTTCACTGCATGCATAAAAACAAGAAGAATGATTCACCAAATATCAATGAGAGAGAGTTACGTGTGAATATAATGCAATAGGTCCTGAAAAAAATACTTAACTGTGGCTGCATCACCTAACTGTAAACCCATCAGAATGTTTCATATTCATTTTTCTCTAAACTCACTTTGTATACTTTTGTGAAGTATTGCAATTAATAATATTTTACTTACCTGGGATTCAACCGAAGTAAAGTACAGTGGTACCTCGAGTTACATACGCTTCAGGTTACAGACTCCGCTAACCCAGAAATAGTGCTTCAGGTTAAGAACTTTGCTTCAGGATGAGAACAGAAATCCTGCTCCGGCGGTGCAGCGGCAGCAAGAGGCCCCATTAGCTAAAGTGGTGCTTCAGGTTAAGAACAGTTTCAGGTTAAGTACGGACCTCTGGAACGAATTAAGTTCTTAACCCAAGGTACCACTGTACTGTTAAGACCATTGATTTCAATGGGGGGGGCTTTGAAACATTTCTTTAATTCTCCTGTTGAAATCAAGAAAACTTGAAAAGAGCATCATTTCAGATGGATTCTGTGCTTAATTTATAATCTACTTTCTCAGCCTATATTGGTTTATTTGGTCTGCAGGCCATAAATATAAATATGGAGTTGGGTTATCAGGACCTACTAGCATCCCATGTCCCCACCAGTTGGCTTTCCTTGTGGCCACAGTGGTTGTTGTTGTTTAGTCGTTTAGTCGTGTCCGACTCTTCATGACCCCATGGACCAGAGCACGCCAGGCACCTCTGTCCTCCACTACCTCCCGCAGTTTAGTCAAACTCATGCTGGTAACCTCGAAAACACTATCCAACCATCTCGTCCTCTGTCGCCCCCTTCTCCTTGTGCCTTCCCAGCATCAGTGTCTTCTCCAGGGAGTCTTCTCTTCTCATGAGGTGGCCAAAGTACTGGAGCCTCAGCTTCACGATCTGTCCTTCCAGTGAGTACTCAGGGCTGATTTCCTTAAGAATGGATGCATTTGATCTTCTTGCAGTCCATGGGACTCTCAAGAGTCTCCTCCAGCACCATAATTCAAAAGCATCAATTCTTCGGCGATCAGCCTTCTTTATGGTCCAGCTCTCACTTCCATACATCACTACTGGGAAAACCATGGCTTTAACTATACGGACCTTTGTTGGCAAGGTGACGTCTCTACTTCTCAAGATGCTATCTAGGCCTGTCATTGCCCTTCTCCCAAGAAGCAGGCATCTTTTAATTTCGTGGCTGCTGTCACCATCTGCAGTGATCGCCACAGTGGTAGGCAAGCCATTTCAGTCTCCCACACCCCCAATGCTGCAGACAGAGATAAAATTCTACTTCCCAAGTGAAAGCAATTGTGCTCATAAAATATTTGGATCCAAGCCATAATCTTTTGTTAATTTTGAGATAGCAAATATTCCCTGGATGTTTGAATATTCCATAAATGTTCCATGTTTGTTGCCTGCGTTTCGGCATCCAACAATTTTACCAAGGCAGCCAGCATTTGGCAGTAAGCAACTGATGTGAAATAGCGTTTAACAAATGTTGTAGTAGGTCCCTTCATAGCAGGGGGAACCAAAGTCAGCAATTTTGAAAATTTTGAGGCGGACAACAGAATGTAAAAACGCATGATTTTAATTTGCTGAATTTCAATTGTTTTTGTTTGTTTGTTTGCCAAACAAATGATTTGCCCCATTGCTTGGATAACTCTTCCAGCTTTGAATTTGCTCAGAAGTGATGAAACTGTCTCATTCTGATGATGCGTAGAAGACTCAGCAGATGCAAATTCCTGGGAGGGAAAATATTTAATTCCACCCCTTCTGAGACCTAGAGATATTAATCACACCCAAATGTCACACTGAGATGGGAAGCAAATGTATTTTGGTTGCTCTGATGAAGGTAGCTGGGAGGTCCAAGGTACAGGCAAAATTGTCCATGGAAAACAAGTCCTACAAGGACACGCAATGTATTCATCCTATTTCTAGAATGGATTACTTCACAGGAGCACCATTTCAGAGGCAATGAGGGGAGCAATGAAAATTCAAGGGCAGGAAGGGAAGGATCCATAGGTCTTGGATATATTCAAGGTTGGGAAGGAACGGAGTGGAGGTGGGTTATTAGGGCAAATGATGCACTGCCCCACCAGCCTTAGCCAGACCCCATCTACCTGCTGTTATGTACTGAAGTTCTCACTCTGGGCCAGCAGGGGGATACTGTAGATAGTTATGCAAATAAGGGATCGAAAGTGACATTCAGTGATTGGACAGTTTTAGAAACTTGTTACAGTTATGTTGTACTGGAGCTCTATATAAGCAGGCTGACTGAACCCTTCAGTTCAGTTCTGTTCTGGCCTCTGAATAAACAAGAGCCATTTGAAGAATCGCTGTGTCGTCTGATATGTTCACCCACAACTTAACACAGGTGACGAGGATGGGATCGATGGACATCAGAGCACAGCCAGATGCGGCCACCCTCTGAGCTGAGCTGAATCACTGAGCTGAATCACTGAGCGCAATCACTGAAAGTCACTTTTGATCCCTTATTTGCATAACTATCTACAGTATCCCCCTGCTGGCCCAGAGTGAGAACTTCAGTACATAACACCTGCCTTCTTACTTACAGTCGGAGAGGATGGCAGCATTTTTTGTCAGCCTTACCTTTTGCCTTGCGCTTTCAAGACACACGTCCGCACTTTAAAGCTCCATGTCCGAGCACTCTTTTTTTTTTTTTTTTTTTTTTTGCACCACCACTTTACCCAGGAAAAACGAAGTCTTCAGGGGCATACCTAGGGGATGGTATTATTGTATTGTATTGAACTTTATTACGGCCATTGGCCCATCACACGACAGTTTCCCATACCAACATAATGTACTTAAACCTCCAAATTTAAAACCGCCAAAACTTACAAAAAACAGACAAGAACCAAAGCAAAACAAAAACAAAAGACCAACATCATACATTACAATAAATTTGTAACATAAACATCGCCCTCTACTCATAAATTAGTAGAAGACATCAATGGTGATATCACCTAATTACATCCTAAAACATAGATCATAGTTTAGAGGGATTATCCGAGCCGCACAGGAGTCCGTTTCTCTTCTTTAGGGATAGAACGCTGATCAAGAATCTGGCAACCATGAGTGATCTTAGGGGGTCATCATCATTTAATAGATATCTCAGTTTGGCTTCATCCGTATCATCGGCAATTCCCTTTAGATATTGAGCAAGAAACTTGCTCCTGGCCGATGAGTGAAATGCACAATCAAAAATTATGTGATGCAACGATTCCGGTGCCCCACAATTACAATCACATAAGAGGGATATCTGTCCATTGGAGAATCTATTTCTCAGCACGTTCGATGGGAAGGTGTTGAATCTTGCCTTTACAAAGGCATATCTATGAGCCGAAGAAGTTAAGGAATTCAAATAGTTTGGGAGCCTTAAGAGGGGTAATAAACCAAGGTTTAGAGGTGAGCAGGTACCATTGCCCAAGACCATTTTCTGCTGCAAGTCCATCTCCTCTAGTTTACAGGTTACTGTTCTTTTAGCTGGAACTATATCCTGCTCTAGTAATTTGGATGGGGAGATTCCCATTGCCGTAATTTTCAGTTGTAAATTTTTTACCCATGGGCTCTGGAAATCATCTCTCCACATGCATTGTATCAAGTACAAGTTTGGGAGTAGGGGATGGTTAGGTTGGCCCTCGCCAAGGATGCAGTCTCAGGGTGATGCAAAAATTGAGCATCTTTGCTCTGGTTCAGAGTGGCCAGGAACCCACATACCTATCTGCACACTCCCTGGGCTGCTCCTCCGCTGCTTTGGGCTCCTGTGGGAGCCTTGGCAGAGGAATCTGGTCATGCAACTCCTTGCCAAGGGCTCAAGGGAGCCTAGGTAAACTCCGCCATCCTTTAACACTGAATCGGAACAAACAACAATTTGAGTTTCTTGCAGATTGCTGTTTGCTCTGGGGCAAAAATGACGACAACAACAACACTTGGACACAGAGCTTTAAAGCATGGACCTGTGGCTAGAAACACAGCACAAAAGGAAGTTTGGGGGGAGTGTTGACCCTGCAGAACTCAGCAGGTAGGATGGAGCCCAAACTAGAATCAGTTGGCTCTGCCTGTCACTGGCTGTGGCGCCACCTACTGTTGGTCTCCCTGCCCTCTGCTCAATGAGCACCAGACACCACTGGAATAAAGGATCCATCGAAAGTATTTATTGTGATAACTTTGTATGCCTCCTAATAACCAGCTTTATATTGAGGTCCGACCACAAGTGGTCCGAAGCACAAACGGTTTGTTTGGGCTTCCCATCCACATCCTGCTTCGTGTAAACGTCCTGTGACGACCCACCCGCCACTGCCATTTTAAGCACAGCTATTCATTCATAACACTTACAATTTGTAACAGTTGTTATCAAGTGTAGGGTGTGAACCAGACAATGGTTCAACAAGGGGATGGAAGTGAATTTCTTGTTTCAACATTAGAGCTGGTAAAGAAGATCATGTGTTAATTAAATAAAAGACTAAACGGGACAAACCTTTGAAACAGCAGGCATAACATTTAAGAACAAAGCCAACATGGCAGGGGAAAGGTCAGAGAAGATCAAGTTAAAAGCTAATAGTTGTGCTTTTTCCATTTTATTATTGATCAATAGGACGCCGGGTTTTTTCTTCCCAGCGAAAATGCAACCGCAGAGTTATTACTGACCTTTTCCTCACCCTTCCATTGTGTATAAAATCACTGCAAAAAAACAACAACTTCATAAGCCCCATAGTTTTTCTAACAGAAAGAATGCGTGTGTCCAGAAAAATAATGTAAGATGTTTATATCTTCGGAAAATAGGTCTTTTCAACAAACCCGCTTCCCTTTTAATTATAGATGCGAGAGACTCTGGTTCAAGGAGGCTTCCGCTCAGAATCACAAATTGCATGCAGAAAACTCAGCAGTCTCTGCTTTTGGCATTTAAATGAGTAATTTGACAGCTCAATCCTGAACACAGAAAATAAACACCAAAAAAAAATAAAGATGTTTTCTCCACAATGGTGATGGGCCCCTTTAAAACATAGAAATAGTCTAACCTTTCCTTTCCATGGATCAGTTTTATGCATCAGCTTTATCTCGAGGTCTAACAGAAGAAAATGAGTGCATTTCAGATTAAGATTACCTAACCACTTAAATTGCATGCCCCCTCCCTCGCTTGATTCCCCCTGGGATGAGACTCCTTCTTAGCCCACGTAAACCGAGCATTTCCATTTCTTCCTGCAAATCAGTCCTCGAAACCTACTTAATGCTAATCACAAACTGAAATTAAGTCTAAATGTGTGTAGCTACATGAGTTCTCATGCATCTTTTATCATCCTGGTCTTTCCGATCCTTCTCCACAGTCCAGAAATGAGACCTGGTTTACAGAAAACTGTTTTCCCTTTGGGGATTTTCATCTGGCGCTGAGTTTCCCATCTCTCCCTACCTATACAGCAGGGATGGAGAAACTGTGACTTTCCAGCTGTTGCTTGATTACAACTTCCATCTTTCCTGGCCATTTGCCATGATGGCTAGTGCTGGTAGGAGCTGGAGCCCGTAACATCTGGACGGCTACAATTTCCCCACCCTTGACATCATAGAACCATCATACAAAGAGTTTCTCCACTCACATCTTACATCTGGGATGGAGAACTTGAGGCTTGCCAGATGGTGTTGAATTCCAACTCCCATCAACCCCAGCCAGTGTTGCCAGGGGTCAAGGATGATGGGAGGTGTAGCTCAATCACATCTGGAGGGTCACAAGTTCTCCACCCCTGCCTTACACTCAGGACAGCTGCTGGTTAGGCAGAGACATGTGGATGCCCCAATTCACAGAGTGAATTCAAGCCTAAGACATCTAGGAGAGGATACATATCTGCCCTGAAGACTTCCCCAACTTGCTGCCCTCCATACTACAACTCCCATCGTCCCTGACGGGGGCTAGGTGAGGCTGACGATGAGAGTTGTAGCCCAAGGCATCTCTGCAAGGCACTAGAATGGGAGATGCTGAAACGGACATTACGTTTGCATGTCCAGTCCTTCGTGGCATCTGTTTCCCATGCCCCAGATAAGGCCTAGACTAGAGGGCTCTCCATGCTGGCTTAACAAAATACTGTGCAGTTTGCAGCAAAAAATAATAACTAAATCAGGGGAAAGGGGACTGGTCATTTGTGAAGCCACAATACTCCTCTTCACCTCGTGAGACCTGACTAATATACCATATTTTTCGCTCTATAAGACGCACCAGACCACAAGACGCACCTAGTTTTTGGAGGACGAAAACAAGGAAAAAAATATTCTGAATCTCAGAAGCCAGAACAGCAAGAGGGATTGCTGCGCAGTGAAAGCAGCAATCCCTTTTGCTGTTCTGGCTTCTGTGATAGCTGCGCAGCCTGCATTCGCTCCATAAGATGCACACACACTTCCCCTTACTTTTTAGGAGGGGAAAAGTGAGTCTTATAGAGCAAAAAATACAGTAATTAGCACATTATGCTTATCAGGCACACTGGTATGCACATGAGGCATGTTCAGTGAGCATGACAAACCTGGGTCGTTCCCAGCCACCCGCTACCCAAACAGGTGCTTCATCAAGTACCAGAGACAACAGGGAGGTTCCCAGCAGAAGGTCTCCTTACACTGGTACTTACTTACCACCCATAAGAGAGAGGGAACTTTTCACAGCAGCTCTGCATTGGAATTCAAGAAGACACAGCTGTGCATTGCAGAGATGGAGATGGATGCTACATGACCGCACTGTGCCATGAAGCATCTTGCTGCCTCCCCCAAACTCCTCACCAAATAGCACGTTCTGCAAATATAAACTACTGAGGGACAACGTCCGTAAGTGAAGACGAAACCCACAAATGGAGCAAGAGAAGTGGACCAGCTGACCGCCGGGATCATTGATTCTGTTAGGGGGGCAAAGAGGTTCCTACTTCTGCAGAGGACAGTCCTCTATTTGAAGGAGTTTGAACTTGATTGGCTGACTTCTGAGTAAACATATATGGGATTGCACTGATAAGCAACTGTACTTTGTGGAATTGCATGGGAGACAGGGAGAGGGCATTATCGCCCCGCTGGGGGTGGGGGGTGGGGTTAATAGAATAATGCTTTGGGGGCAGTTTATACTATTAACAGAATCAAGTGTTCATTCGCCGCCCCACAATGGACTGTACCACTTTCACAGAGGCTAAAGGGAGGGGGCTGCATTTGAATGAAATCCCTCAGCATAGAAAAATACAGTGGTACCTCAGATTACATATGCTTCAGGTTACATACGCTTCAGGTTACAGACTCCACTAACCCAGAAATAGTACCTCAGGTTAAGAACTTTGCTTCAGGATGAGAACAGAAATCATGCTTTGGCAGTGCAGTGGCAGCGGGAGGCCCCATTAGCTAAAGTGGTGCTTCAGGTTAAGAACAGTTTCAGGTTAAGAACAGACCTCCGGAACAAATTAAGTTCTTAACCCGAGGTACCACTGTAGCATGTTAGGAAAAGATTTGGCTGAATCCTTCTTCCTGTCATGTTAGTTTTTTGCACATAGGAAAGTTGGGGTTTTTCCTCAGTAAATCATTCGAACACACAACCACCCCATACATACCTGTGATCTGAAGTGTCTGAAGTGGTACAGTCCTGCCTGGAAAAGCTTGACTATATGGTTCTGGTGATTGTAGAAACAAGCTCTAGACCAGGGGTCAGCAAACTTTTTCAGCAGGGGGCCGGTCCACTGTCCCTCAGACCTTGTGGGGGGCTGAACTATATTTTTTTTGGGGGGGTGAACGAATTCCTATGCCCCACAAATAACCCGGAGATGCATTTTAAATAAAAGCACACATTCTACTCATGTAAAAACACCAGGCAGGCCCCACAAATAACTCAGAGATGCATTTTAAATAAAAGGACACATTCTTCTCCTGTAAAAACACGCTGATTCGTGGACCGGGTTGAGAAGGCGATTGGGCCGGATCTGGCCCCCGGGCCTTAGTTTGCCTGCCCATGCTCTAGACCGAGACAAATAGCTTCACCCCAAGCTGTTCTGTCATAGCAAATGGGTGCTTAGGGGCATTCTTACAGCGACACCAGCACATAGCCACACAACATGATGTTCCATAGGCAGTGCAAGCATGTATGTCAGTGTAAATTTTTAGGAATTAGGTGCAGAGCCCTGCTTTGCCAATGTAAAATGGAAAGAGAGAGAGAGACAATATTCGGTGTGGATAATTGTTTATAAGGAAGGAAATGAGTCTGGGAACAATGTACCTATCAATCAGTGCCTGTGGTGAACCGATTTGTTAAAGTTAATAGAGCAATCTATAATGTAAGACAAATTAGTGTTATTAGTCTAGGTTTTATGGTCCAGTGCAAGTAATAATATGCAGTAAAACAGTAAGAATAATTAGTTATTATGATAAAATGTACATTTTAATGTGGAAAAAAGTATGCATGCATTTTATTTGGTGGTGTTGACTCTCCAGCAATTCCCTCCATAGCTGCCTCAGGGCATCCAGCAACAACCCCCCACCCCAAGTGAGATTCAAGACTGAAAATTACTTTGTCCAAAAAAAGAGAGGAGAAGAAGCAGAATAAAATGTGTAGCAAAACTTATCGCAAAGGAAGCGTTATCTCATTATTAAGCGAACAAAATAGGTTGTGTTACATAGGATTTTAATTAATTTCAGAATTTCATCTAACTTATCTATAAGACGGAAGGACCATAAACCAGGGAATGGACTACCTGGGACAAGTTAATTTTCCAAAATTATGAAGGAGAGCCAAAAAGCAGCAGCATGTCCAATGTCTCAGGCACCTCCGTTTCTTTGTTTTTTGAAAGGTGAATTACAAACTGCTTTTGCAACATCCCTTAATTTCAAAAGTGGCCTTCACACAAAAAAGTCAATGGGGTATTAGGGCATGCCATTTGGGGGGGGGGGGGAACGAAACTTAATTTTTGCAAATTTCTTCAGTGAGGGGGCCTTAAAATTACATTTTGGGGTGTGAGGAATTCAAATCTGCAGCTATTACTGTAATTGGACAACATTTAGTTAGCTTGGGAAGTCTACATTTGACGAAGAAGCACATAAGCTGCTTTCAGAAAACCAAATAATTTCCATCTTACCTTCTGAAAATGTCGGGTAATGCTAAATAATAAAAATAACAAATGATATTAATATCTAATATTAGCTGCAAGGTACTTGGCAATCATTTTTAATGATTTCTATGCAATTTTGTATGTAGCTTTTACTTACCAAGCAAAAGTAAATTATATTAATTTAACCAAACTATCTTTTGTTTTGTTTTTTAATATGTTTTTATTAAATTTTCTGTTTTACAATTTCAAATAAACATTTTACATCCTTAAGATATCAATGACTTCCTTTCTTCTCTTTCCATGGTTCATTTTACATATCTTAAATCCCTGCATACTTTACAAAAACTATACCAATTGGTTTATACTTTACAAAAACTATACCAATTGCTTTTCCATTATTGCAATCATCAAAACTTTAATGCTGAATTCATTTTTTTAAAATAATATTTATTAGTTTTCCAACAAATTGAACACAACATTACAAAAAACGAAAAAAAGAAAAAACTTACAATAATACAATAATAAAAAAAACTACAAAACACTAACATACAACTAACAAAACGAAACAAAAACCATTTAAAACACAGTCCAATTTCAATATTTTGTCCTTCTTTCACTAATTTCCACGACCTCCTCACACCTCCCTTTTTGTATTCCATTTCTATTAATGGTTTCAGCAATTCCTTTCCATCTTCCTCTATTTTCTATCCTATAATTGTCTTAACACATTCTAACCTTATTTTCCCCTTTAATGCTCTAATAATCTATTTATACTTAATTCCTTATAACATTTCTGCTAAAGCCATATAACTTCATTCCAACATTTTTCTAACATTCATTAATTTTACAGTATTTCTGTAAATAGTCTTTAAACTTTTTCCAGTCTTCTTCCACCGACTCTTCTCCCTGGTCTCGGATTCTGCCAGTCATTTCCGCCAATTCCATGTAGTCCATCAACTTCATCTGCCATTCTTCCCTGGTGGGTAAATCTTGTGTCTTCCAATATTTCGCGATGAGTATTCTTGCTGCTGTTGTTGCATACATAAAAAAAGTTCTATCCTTCTTTAACACCAATTGGCCGACCATGCCCAGGAGAAAGGCCTCTGGTTTCTTCAGGAAGGTATATTTAAATACCTTCTTCATTTCATTATAAATCATCTCCCAGAATGCCTTAATCCTTGGGCAAGTCCACCAAAGGTGAAAGAATGTACCTTCAGTCTCATTACATTTCCAACATTTATTATCGGGCAAATGGTAGATTTTTTGAAGCTTAACTGGTGTCATGTACCACCTATAAATCATTTTCATTAATTTTTCCCTTAAGGCATTGCAAGCCGTAAATTTCATACCTGTGGTCCATAACCGTTCCCAGTCAGCCATCATTATGTTATGTCCAACATCTTGTGCCCATTTAATCATAGCTGATTTCACCGTTTCATCCTGAGTATTCCATTTCAGCAGCAAGTTATACATTCTTGACAAATTCTTAGTTTTTGGATCTAACAATTCTGTTTCCAATTTTGATTTTTCCACCTGGAAACCAACTTTTTTGTAGAATTTGTATGTCTCCATTATTTGATAGTAATGGAGCCAATCTCGCACTTTGTTTTTCAATTTCTCAAAGCTCTGCAATTTTATTCTCTCTCCATCTTGTTCCAGAATTTCCCAATATTTCGGCCTAATGCTGAATTCATTTTAATGCTGCCAGTGTTTTCAACTGTACACAATTATTTTCCATATATTTGATAAACATTTTCCAATCTTTTTTAAACGTATGTTCTTCTTGTTCTCTTATTCTTATATGTTAAGTCTGCAAGTCGTGCATAGTCTGTCAACTTAACCAAACTATCTTTTGAATTCCCCAGTCATGTTACAACTTCTTAGCACTCCTCATTTTTGGAATTTGAAAGTTGAAAAATTCAACACACAGGTGAGCAGAACTAGTTGCCTAGTTATTTCTCCCTATCAACCAAGGCTTCCGATGAATTGAACTCTAGTCCATGAAAGCTTATGCCACAAAAAATTTGATAATTCTTTAAGGTGCTACATAACTCTTTGTTGTTTATGGAGGAGAAAGTTATTTGTATTTCCCTTTGTTTTATTTTATATTATGCGAAAACTAAATGTTGCAGGTAATGGGCATAATTCACCTGCAAGTTTTGCTATGCAAGGGCCATTAAATTGAACGGGCGCTGTACAGTGGTGGTTGCACAGAATTTCCCAATTTATTCTGCCCAACAAGTAAAATGTTGTGTGTGCATATGTGCGTGTATGTAGAAACAATAAAAACTGAAAATGAAATTTAGGGACCCTTGCAATTAACTCACTTTCTTTCCTTCCCCAAAGATCTTGCTGGGCGAGCAAATCCTTACAATCAATTTATACAAATTGAACATTTCCCCCCCTTCTACTTAAAAACTAGTCCTTAATTAACTGAATTCCAGAGCTTTCTGCTTCCTTAAATGTAAGGCCGCGCTTATTTCATTTGACAGTTTATTCCAGAGAAAATTAAAACAATAGAAGCTCCCGACTTTCGTTCCCTTTTAGATCAGTATTTTACAATATACACTCCGTTCCTTTTTTGAAGGCCATAACGGAATTTCATTTTAATTACCTGAACTAAAAGGTTTCAAGCCCATCAGATTGCTTTTCAAGGTATTAGCCGATCCCTTAACCAATTACTCACTTTCTCCTTTACTTATTGCAAATGTGACCTTTCGTTTGAATTTGATTGCAAGTTTCCTGCTGAGGGTGTGTAACTATCTCTGTGTCTAAGTATGGCTATTGTCTTCTCATGTGATGACTGCGGTTAATTTTAATACACTTTGATGGCCGGAGAACAAATAAGTGTCGGTGACAATGTGCAGAGACATTTGAAGGAGGATAAGCTACCACTTTAATGAGTGGGGATCAGCAAGCTAAGAGCCCTGCTAGTGACAAACCCAAAGGCCCGCTGCAACTCAGACAAAGAGGAATGTTTGCCTATCTGCAGGTAATAAGAAACTTCCACACCAGAAGCAAGAAAGAAGACAAACAAGAGAGGTGGAGATACAGTGGTACCTCAGGTTAAGTACTTAATTCGTTCCGGAGGTCCGTACTTAACCTGAAACTGTTCTTAACCTGAAGCACCACTTTAGCTAATGGGGCCTCCTGCTGCTGCCGCGCCGCCGGAGCCCGTTTCTGTTCTTATCCTGAAGCAAAGTTCTTAACCTGAAGCACTATTTCTGGGTTAGCGGAGTCTGTAACCTGAAGCGTATGTAACCTGAGGTACCAGGTATGTAACCTGAGGTACCTGAGGGAGAGCCAGTGTGGTGTAGTGGTTAAGAGCGGTGGACTCGTAATCTGGTGAAGCGAGTTCGCTTCCCCGCTCCTCCACATGCAGCTGCTGGGTGACCTTGGGCTAGTCATACTTCTCTGAAGTCTCTCAGCCCCAATCACCTCACAGAGTGTTTGTTGTGGGGGAGGAAGGGAAAGGAGAATGTTAGCCGCTTTGAGACTCCTTAAAGGGAGTGAAAGGTGGGATATCAAATCCTAACTCTTCTTCTTACCACTGTATATATATTTATACATGCAACCATCAATTCACAACAACCAAGGGTGGAGCATCCTCAGCTGTCCAGATGTTGGTGAACTACATTTGCCATCCTCTCTGAGTGCTATGCCTTCTGGCTCAGGCTGATAGGAATTGGCATCCCCAACATACACAAAAGGTTCCAATCAATCAATCTGTCAATCAAGCTTTATTGGCATATAGAGAAGACGAATGGAAACACAGAACTGGCATCTGTTCACAGGAGGAGACACCGCGAAACAAAACCACACAGGCCTAATAAGGTTAAAAAAAAAATACCGCTCAAGTCTGATGGCGACGTGATTTCATGGCGTCGCTCAGATATTCTGCTACTTTCTCCCTGCTATCAGTGCCTGCAGCTATTCAGTAAAAAGGAAACCCTGCAGGAGGCAGAACAATTTAACCTCTCCTTCAGCATGAGGCTCAAACATTTGTCGCAGGTTACTGCCTAAAATGGACAGTAGAGCAAGGCGTGAGCGATGGTGCCGACCTGTCCTGCACTGCAAGGACAATACTTCTCTGAATATGGACACTTCAAGAACGAAAGGTTGAAAGGAGGCTTTTCCCAGCTTTGCCAAAAGCGAAACCATTTGATGTAGAATCTTCATTCATTTACTTTCGCTTTATTCATTGATTAAAACCCTTTGGTTTTAATTAATCGATTGGGGGGGGGGTCTGTTGTTGTTTTGGGTTGCATTGGGCAAGATAAATCAGCTAACAATAATTTGTTACCTAATAATAATAATAATAATAATAATAATAATAATAATAATGTCTGTTGGGTGAGGATACTGGACTAGGTGGGTCTTAAAAAGACTCCAACTAGATCACGTCTATGTTCTTATGTCAGGGGACAGATCCTGATGATACCTCACCCTTGATAGACATGGGAATACACCTAGGAGGAAATAGACTAGCCTTCTTTGTTTTTTGCCCCTCACCCTGAGATTTTACTCCTTCTGGAGAGCTGTGTTCCTTAGGCCCAAACCTTAACACTTCAGGCGGAGACCTGGTGAAAGTGCAAGTCTCAGCAAGGTGGGAGACGGAAGTTGGATGGAGTGATTGCACAGACCCACACAAGAGTCAATAGGGAAGCCGGGCCAATTGCAGGCTAGTCTCTGAGCTGAGAATATCACCCAAAAGGGTCAGCAGAGAAGCTGGAACAATCATACAGACTGGCAGCAGGCAGGCAAATGGATAGGGAAGTGATCAGTCAGGCTGACAAGCAGCTACACTGAGGGCACAGATGATACTCTGCAATCCATTTTCATGGCCACTCTTCCTTCAATACACACTCCCATCAATTGGTGGTCATCACACTTTGTTGTTGTTGTTGTTTAGTCGTTTAGTCGTGTCCGACTCTTCATGACCCCATGGACCAGAGCACGCCAGGCACTCCTGTCTTCCACTGCCTCCCGCAGTTTCGTCAAACTCATGCTGGTAGCTTCGAGAACACTGTCCAACCATCTCGTCCTCTGTCGTCCCCTTCTCCTTGTGCCCTCCACCTTTCCCAACATCAGGGTCTTTTCCAGGGATTCTTCTCTTCTCATGAGGTGGCCAAAGTATTGGAGCCTCAGCTTCATGATCTGTCCTTCCAGTGAGCACTCAGGGCTGATTTCCTTAAGAATGGATAGGTTTGATCTTCTTGCAGTCCATGGGACTCTCAAGAGTCTCCTCCAGCACCATAATTCAAAAGCATCTATTCTTCAGCGATCAGCCTTCTTTATGGTCCAGCTCTCACTTCCATACATCACAACTGGGAAAACCATAGCTTTAACTATACGGACCTTTGTTTGGCAAGGTGATGTCTCTGCTTTTTAAGATGCTGTCTAGTTTTCTCATTGCTTTTCTCCCAAGAAGCAGGCGTCTTTTAATTTCGTGGCTGCTGTCACCATCTGCAGTGATCATGGCGCCCAAGAAAGTAAAATCTCTCACTGCCTCCATTTCTTCCCCTTCTATTTGCCAGGAGGTGATGGGACCAGTGGCCATGATCTTCGTTTTTTGATGTTGTGAGACATATTAATTCTAAATATAAAATCTGTGCTGCATTTCTTTGTTGACTCGTGAAACCCAGAGAAAATCTCTTTGCCAATGATACATTGATACATTGCTGAATCTCTAGTGAATCTTATCTGGATTACTTTGTTGCCTAAGGATGTTTTAATCATCAGTTAAGTGCTAAAAATAAGCTTTCACACAGCTTCCTAACTTGAGAAGCTACATTTCTCAGGGGAGGGGAGGGGGAAACCCATATTTCATATGATTAATAAAATACACTACCATGAAAATTACAAGCAAGCAAACTCAGTTGAGAATAAGTTTGCTAAGACCCATTTTAGGGTTCCATCTGTCCTAGAGCCATAGCTCAGGGAGGAGAGAACTCAGTGTTGTCGGCCATCTCTCATGTGACATGACAATTTTAAAATCTCATCAACTCGACAAAAATTAAATTGCTCAAAAGGTGTCTGTGACTCCCTTTTTTAATTTTACAGGGTTTCTAAGGGGGTGGAGAGGGGGAGAGAATATGAGTCAATGGAATGTAATTAGTTTAAACCTGATCGTTTCTTATAATGGCACAAAAAATATGAAATTGTAAATCTAACCATGTCTAATAAATTAGTACTGTTACACTGAGATTAGCCTCTCAGGAATCAAACTCAGTTTAGCATGACTAAAGAGGTCCTATCAAATATGAATGCTCTAGCTATCTGTCATCACTTGAGTCCGTCATCTTTGGGAAGTTGCTCATCGCACCAAAGTTATGAACTTAATTGCTCAAGATGATATGTCCATTGTGCTTGTAGTCATGAACATCTAAGTGTACCAGACAGAAATCACATTGCTTTATCATAGGTTCACAGTAGCTTGGGGGGGGGGGACGACCACTTCCTCAACAGAAAAGTTCTTTGCTTGGTTAGTTCCACCATGTAAAGTTTTTGAGAGGTTCAATCACTTGCACTCCAGAGGCCTCCTACCCTATCTGCAGTTTTCTTGGTGGAAGTAATTTATTCCACCACGAGAACTCTCTCAACTGCTCAAACATGTTATTCCTGGGAGGTTGCACAATGGTTTATGCTAGATGTCATCTGCCAACATTTCCCCCATGAAATCTCTTTCTTATCCCACATGCCACCCCCCTTTTCACTTCCCTTCTCCTACAAGCTTGTTAGCAGGAGTGCAAAACTGCCAACTCCCAATAGCCATCGGTGCCCAAATTATGGTGCCAAGCAATCCACATAGGTGTTTGAAGAATCCATGATTAATGCATCTCTCCCTCTGCGTGTCTCTCCGCTCCTCCACATCGTCTTACTCCATTTAAGTACTTCTGCTTAATATACAGTACTCAAGATGGAAATGTGCTAGCATCGCAGGCAAAGGCCCAGTGCTTCTCCAGTGAGGAATGGTTGCTTGGGGTGGGTGAACAGCCCCAAATGCACCATGGAGAAAAGGATCCCTCTTCTCACTGATCTTCTACTCTCCTTACAATCTGGTCAAAATGCTCAGGCACCTACCAAGGTACCAACATCTCAGGTAGACCCATTGCCAATTTGGGCAGGGGGGCGTGGAGAGGAGTTAAGCACCTGACCTATTGCAGATGAAGCTGAGCGTGCCCATCCCCACCAAGCAACAGGGACACAGCTTACCAAGCAAAAACATTCTTACCAATGCAAACCTTTGGACCTGTTTTTTGTGGGGGGGTGGTGGTCTGTTTATATATCTTATTTGTGTATTTTAGGCTGTTTTTATTGTTATTTTTTTCAAGGCGCTTTGAGTTCATTTTGGGGGGGAGGAAGAAACTAAGAAACAAGAAGAAGAAGAAGAAGAAGAAGAAGAAGAAGAAGAAGAAGAAGAAGAAGAAGAAATCTTTATTTGAAATAAAGGGAAGCTGGACATATATACTACATCTCATACAACTCTCCTGAATTTTAAAGACTTTCCAGTGGTTGATGCCCCCATGTTAATTACCAAAAGGTGAAAGCATTGCTTGATTTTTCTATCTCAAGCTCCATACAGCAGGAGCGCCTAACCTTCTGACGTTGTCGGACTGGAGCTTCTATAATCCCATTTCCTGATCACTGGCTGGAGCTGATGGGAGATTGACTTAAACACCTGCAGGGCCACAGGTTAGCCACTCCTGCCACAATGACTTCCATCAGCCCTGCACAAGTCAGTCTACACTCAATGCGCTTGTGAAAAGACAGTTTCGAATGCTCCTAAACTAACGGCATCAGGCCACTTCCGAGTTCTCTAGAATATTAAAATAAATTGTATTTTGAACTTAGTATAATGTGATGTGCTACTAACATAAATGTATAGTTTGGTCATTTCAAGTTAGGAATGTTAAGGATAAGAGCACTTACGTTTATAACTTGGCAAGTGAAGTCAAACTTGGCAAAATTATTTGCCAGGCTCATCTTCTAGCATGAAGTTGTCTCTTCTGCAGCGTAAGTGGTACATGAGATTACCAGGATTGGCATTTTCCATAGTGCTGTACTTGCATTTGGAGTCATGGTGTCCAATGACTTTATGCCCTGCCCCCCAGTCAACGAAAAGCCACACAGAAGTAAATAATAAACAACAACAACAATTTATTATTTGTACCCCGCCCATCTGGCTGGGTTTCCCCAGCCACTCTGGGCGGCTTCCAACAAAGATTAAAATACAATAAAACATCAGACATTAAAAACTTCCCTAAACAGGTCTGCCTTCAGATGTCTTCTAAATGTCAGGTAGTTGTTCTTCTCTTTGACATCTGGTGGGAGGGCGTTCCACAGGGCGGGTGCCACTACCAAGAAGGCCCTCTGCCTGGTTCCCTGTAACTTGGCTTCTCGCAGTGAGGGAACCACCAGAAGGCCCTCGGTGCTGGACCACAGTGTCCAGGCTGAACAATGCGGGTGGAGACGCTCCTTCAGGTATACAGGACCAAGGCAGTTTAGGGCTTTAAAGGTCAGCACCAACACCTTGAATTGTGCTCGGAAACGTACTGGGAGCCAATGCAGATCTCTCAGGACCAGTGTTATGTGGTCCTGGCAGCCACTCCCAGTCACCAGTCTAGCTGCTACATTCTGGATTAGTTGTAGTTTCCAGGTCACCTTCAAAGGTAGCCCCACGTAGAGCACATTGCAGTAGTCCAAGCGGGAGATAACTAGAGCATGCACCACTCTGGCAAGACAGTCCGCGGGCAGGTAGGGTCTCAGCCTGCATACCAGATGGAGCTGGTAGACAGCTGCCCTGGATACAGAATTGATCTGTGCCTCCATGGACAGCTGTGAGTCCAAAATGCTCCCAGGCTGCGCACCTCATCCTTCAGGGGCACAGTTACCCCATTCAGGACCAGGCAGTCCTCCACACCAGCCCACTCCCTGTCCCCCCAAGATCAGTACTTCTATCTTGCCAGGATTCAACCTCAATCCATTAGCCGCCATCCATCCTCCAACCACCTTCACAAGTAGAGTTGTGACTGTACAACTAAAGCTGTGCTGCAATTGTGGCAGGTGACCATTCAGTTGTTTTTAGAACTAGGGTGCCCTCTAGGAGAGAGATAAGCAGCGGCAGTGGCAGAACTAGCCATTTCCCACTTGTCAGAGTTGAGCAATAATTCCTGTAGAGAGGGAGAAAAATCAGGAAAGGAGTTCCCTTTGGGACCCATTATGAGATACGTTTCCCTAGTGATTTGCTTCAGGGAATTAAAAACACACACACACACAAACCCTCCACTGACCAGAGATCTCCTCTAAAGGCTTTACTACTATGAAAACCTAATACTGAGATTATCATGAAGCTACCGTATTTTTTGCTCTATAAGACTCACTTTTTCCCTCCTAAAAAGTAAGGGGAAATGTGTGTGCGTCTTATGGAGCGAATGCAGGCTGCGTAGCTATCACAGAAGCCATAACAGCAAGAGGGATCACTGCTTTCACTGCGGAGCGATCCCTCTTGCTGTTCTGGCTTCTGAGATTCAGAATATTTTTTTTCTTGTTTTTCTCCTCCAAAAACTAGGTGCGTCTTGTGGTCTGGTGCGTCTTATAGAGCGAAAAATACGGTAATTGGTTTTTGGGGTGCAGGGGCTGCTAGGGGACAGTACATCTGGTGGTGGACACATGATGCTCCTTCTGAGGTAGTTTCTGTCAGAGCTTCCGTATGACCGAGCTGTAATGGCTCTCCTCCTCTTTGTATCTTCAGAATCCATCGACCTCTGCTCCGACGGTGATTAACGTCCTAAGCCTTTAATGAGGCTTCAGGCACGCTCCCATTACACAGAGTACCCAAACAGCAGCAGAAGAGCCAGAAATATGTGCTACATTGCTACGTTTATTTCTAACAACGCAGGACAGAAAAGAATATGTGTCTGCTCTCTGTGAGAGACAGAGAAACAACAGGAACAGAAAGCCAGTAACATCAACATCCGTCTCCCATGAGACTTCCAACAATCTGGAATGTCAACAGAGTCTTGTGACTCCAAAAACTGCACAGTGGCATAACAGAAATCTAACAGTTTCTCCACCTTTGGGCTCGACCCTGCACTCAGCTCTCAGCTGTGGCTCCTAGAAGCTATCAGAACGCAACAGCAACCACACCACGGCTTCGACTGGCTGACTAAACCAGGTGAAGGTAGCCAATGGGTCTCAAACCCTTAGTAAGTTAGGGACTTCCTCTGTTCGCAGAGACAGGCTCTGGCAGATTGAGAGGACAAGACCAACAGAGGATCCAATATTCAAGAAGAGAGTTTCTGCACGTGTTGTCGATGGAAGTGAAGGGCACGGTGAAAGAATTGTGTCCGTGTTGGCAAACAAAGTCCCTACTCACTTAAGCAGCTGTGGCACAAAACTGTAGTCGCTGTGACAAAGTTGCATTGAACACAATGGAACTGGAGTTAGTCCAAGGTTACCAGACGTCCCCATTTCCTGGGGACAGTCCCCAGATTTACAAATCAGTCCCCATACAAAATCCATTGAAATCGAAAAGTGTCCCGACTCATTGAAAAAAATCTGGTAACCTTAAGTTAGTTCTTTGCAAAGGCCATGTATATAGATGGCTCTGCCTAAATAATCATTGTAACTCGCTTCTACCACTGCATTGAATGAGACTTAGCCATAGTTAACCTTAATGGTGGCATGTCATCTGCCACAGAACGGCCTGAAAACTGTCATTTGCTAATTAAAAGACGCCCTTAATAGTTACCTGTCTTGAGTTGGAAATGTCCTACTTGTGAAAAACCAACAAGCTTAATGATGCAGGTGCCACTCCTGGCTAAGAAATGCATAAACAGCTTGCTGCAGAATTATTAGCATCAACCTTGCTATGAACAGAACCGCTTCCATTCAGTCCTGAGCCAATGTTTGTGTCAAAAGTCTGCATAGTGAGAACGAAATCTATCAGGACCTTCTCACTGAACAGATAAGCAAACGTCTTGAGAGGTTTTTTGAGCATTTCCCCCAAGTGCAAATGCCCCCAAAGCCAGTTTGCCTAAGGTGCTGGAAAACCGGGTGGTGGGCTACTTCAGGGACGGCACAGTTCTCCAAAGCTGCAAAACACCTGCCCTTGGGGGCTTTGTACAGAACGTCAGGGGGCGAAAGAGATCATTTCAAGGAGCCCTTGGAAAGCATACTGAAAATGGAGGGTTTTTCCGGTAAGAGCAAAAGCCAGTTAAATAGCTTGACTTAGCTGTACTTTGCATCAGGATCTAGTGGATGAGAGATTATGTTTGTTTTTAAAATGCGCAGTTTTAAAAAATTGGTCCTTCGTTATCTGAGGCTTTAAAAATCACAGCCAGCACTCGGAATTGATGCCAGAAACAAACTGCTAACCACTACAGATGTAAAGGTAAAGGGACCCCTGACCATTAGGTCCAGTCGTGGCCGACTCTGGGGTTGTGGCGCTCATCTCGCTTTATTGGCCGAGGGAGCCGGCGTACAGCTTCCGGGTCATGTGGCCAGCATGACTAAGCCGCTTCTGGCGAACCACAGCAGCGCACGGAAACGCCGTTTACCTTCCCACCGGAGCGGTACCTATTTATCTACTTGCACTCTGATGTGCTTTCGAACTGCTAGGTTGGCAGGAGCAGGGACCGAGCAACAGGAGCTCACCTCGTTGCGGGGATTCGAACTGCCAACCTTCTGATCAGCAAGTCCTAGGCTCTGTGGTTTAACCCACAGCACCACCCGCGTCCCTCCACTATAGATGATGCAATATCAAAATGATATGTTCCAATTGTTAACACCAGGCCAACCCCATTTTGGACAAACCAAAGTTTCCAAAAAATTATTTAAAAGGCAGCCTCATACATTATAATCGAATGACAAAACATGCACAAGGTAAGGCATCGGCGTAAAATCTGCTCCAAGCTTTGTAGACTCCTCTATCACAACTAGCATCACTTACCCTTATGTTGGCCAAGTGAAGAGCCCTCAGTTTACACACATTTTATTGCTTATAGTCAAAGGCTACCTGAGTTCAGGCTTTTAGCTGAACTTGCCTATTCCGCATTCTTTCTCACTACGTATTTTTTGGTAACATAATATACCACCTTTGAGCACTGAAGCATCTAAATGTAATGTCGCATGCATGTACAGGACACAAATCTACAGTTCCAAGTTTAAATACACGTTCACTACACATGATCCCAAGAGGCAGAGGAAATATGTAAGGCACACCCTAGTATATTATCTCCCCTGAGCACTAAGTTGTTAACAGTGAAACTTGGTATGTATATTGCCAATATGTTTGTAACAAGGGAAGGACTATTCAGAATACACCGCAATGCAAAATCTGAACTGAGGTCCTTATTGCGATTTACTAATCGTACGAAGATGGAGGAATTTACTCCCAAGTGTTGCGTTGCTGGGGGAATTCCCTTCCCACTAACGATGGTACTTCTCTCGTTTATACAAAGCCAGCTCCCCTCGACACATATACAGCAAAAAGCTAAACTGAACATTGGTTGCTGTGTGACTGCATGTATCATTCCTAGATTGGAGATGCTGTAACCATGCAACTGAAATAGTAAGATTTTGGATCGGTGTGGTAAGATTAAGATAAAATTTTTATTTCTGTTATATTGTAGAGAGCGGCAAGGGCTAATCAAGAATGCTGTAAAGTACTAATTCTATAAAATATTTAAAATCCCCTATGCCTCAAACAAGCAGAGAGCAGCAGCAGAGAAGGGACAATAACTGTTTGCAACAACTCTTCTAGAGGAAGGTTATGACCAATATCTCCCCCCGCAAACACAAAGTTACCAATATGCCAACACTGCTTTTTAAAAATATTTGTATACTATACTCATTAGTAGAATGGTTTTCAAAGTCTGTTCCTATACACCAAAAGAACATTAATAGTTATTCAATAAGACGGTAAACAGATCTCCTGAAAAAGAGCCATAGGGGATTGTTGTATACATGCTAAGCCTGACTGGGTGTCTTAAGAAAACTGGGTGTGAACCTATAATGTACCCCAGAATCCTCTATGCCCTGAAGGATTTCTGTGGCAGATGAGTAAGAGTTCATTGGTGCCAAAGTCGACAGGAAAGGGCTGTGTGTAGGTTGGAAATTTAAAGCAGACCTTAACTAGTTTACATTCAAACCGCTAGGGGCATCACAAGACGAACAAAAGCTTAAGAATCTGAAATATGCAATTTACAGCACAATCCTAATCATGTTTATTCAGAAGTCCAACTGAATGGGGCTTAAGTAAATGGGTTAGGATTGCAGCCTTAATGAACTTGTTCAGATGATAGCAGTGGCCTACCTGTTTGGCCCTGTGGAAACATTTCAAATTCTAAGTGTTATGGGTACCAGCTCATTTGTTTCTCTTCCCTTTCCCCAGGGATCACCTCACCCCTGATAGACAGAAATTGTGTATCTGTGCATGCAAATACACATACTTTACTTTTCCGTGACGCCTGGGTAAAATTTGGATCCAGTAAAATTAAAATGGATTATCTTGCATTTATATAATTATACATGAACCCAACACCATCAAGCATGCTATGATTTTATGGTGGTTTTGATAGAATCTTTTGTTAAAAAAATTATAAGGTATATATGCTGTATGTAGAAAGCTGGGAAAGAACAAAGTATTTTGCAGTATAGTTGTGGGCATTCTATTCTAAGAATAACACTGGATTGTTTTTTTTTTTTAAAAAAAGATATCACTCACGACAGTCTTTTAAATATATATTTAATACTATAACATAGTATAATAAAGACAATTTTCAGTGATGGTGCTGCTGCTTAAACTGGAGTCCACAGTAGCCACATGTTCCCGTTTTTGTATCTTTGTCCTGCAAATGGGAAAATTGAGGGATGGGGTGGAATAAAATTATAATTTTACCTTAGTGCTGTAAATACAGTTCCATATAAAATAGCTCTACTGCAAACACTTCTATTTAAAACAGATCTGTTTACATACCCCCCCCCCCAATGCAGTTCTACTCTAAAGGTTGGAATTCAGCTTGATTCAAAAGTAAGCTTCTAAGTATGTATGGATGCATTTTACAAAATGGATTTCATGAGCAACTCACACATCATTTTAGTTACAAATCTTAATAGTTACTGTCCCTATCTTCATAATTCGGTGCTTACATATTCAACAAGTATCTGACTGCCAAACGGGGATGGGTGGGTAAGATTATTCAAATCATCACAATGATGAATAAATACTCCTGAAAGTTTAGCTAGGGAAAGAATCCACCTTCATCTGAAATATACAGTTTTCTGCGTGAGCTAAAATAATTTTGATTTTCCTCTACAAAAGGGCTGATATGACTGAGGCACAGCTATAACAATTGCCCATCTCAGCCCCCTCAACTATCAATTTCAAAATATTTTTATCTGTTTGCCTACACTTCCTTCTACCCATTTTGAAGAATGCAATTAGACCATAAAAACTGACAAAGGCTTCAGATTAGCAAAGCCTTTCCTTCTTCTATCTTAGGCAGCTAACAAGATATAAGCTATTAAAATGAAGCAATCTACTCAAGAATACATCTGAACTTACTGGCAAGCTGCTTTAATAAGCAATAATTAAAATGAAACAATCAGAAAAGAGATTGACATTAATGGTTGCTGCAACATGGAGAATGAACGAAGGACAGGAAAAGACAATCTTTAGGATACACGCATGACTATACCTTGAAAATACCCATAAAAATTGCAACGGAGGGAATCATTAACACTTATCCCTTAAACGAGGCCTGCACAACTGGCGAGTCATAAAACTGAATGCAACCTATCAGCTCTTAATTGTGGCCTGCCCTGTAGTAGGCAATTCTTAACATTGCAGTTCGAAATAGGAAACAAGCAAAGTAGATATACCAAGGATCATTCTAGACTGCCACACAGTTGATGAGATACACTGGTCAGTCTCAGTTGTACACATATCTTCCAATAATAATAATAATAATAATAATAATAATAATAATAATAATAATAATAATGGAAAACAGTGGATGGGATCACAAAGGAAAGGTTAGATTACATTACCAAGTTTATATACACTTTAGGGTGTCCCAGAGCTCCGCCGCCACCATCGCAGGATATCACTCTGGTTTCAACTTCACTCACAGGCTGCTGAGCGATCAAATCGATTGCAAAGCTTTCATTCACCTATTATAGCGAAGGAAAGGTTTTCAGTGCCAGACACCTCCAACTATACATTTGCTTTAGTGGCATGGGCACACAGGCTGCGGCTTTTGCTACCATAGGTACTGCAAAGTCCTGTGCCTGAAACAGGGCAGAACTAATTGGCTGTCTCTTCTTCCTCATCGGTGTGTTTATGGCAAGCTGAGAGTTCCTTTTTTGAACCTTCTCCTCCTCCTTGCCCTCATGAACATTTTGTGTAACTTTTTAGCCCCAATCAGGGCTGCTGCATTATCAGCAGTGCGGTAAGATCCTGGCCGCATCCTAGAAGTAATGATTAAGCCACAAGCTACCGGTACTTGTTCCATTACTTGTAAGCTGCTTTGCAAAGACTTGTCTTAAAAACCAGAATATAAATAGGCAAGTGAATAAATGCACACAACCAGATTCTGTACTTTAAAACAGATCTGAAATACAAACATAAACAGTGCCAAGACTGAATGGATCTAGTGCCTGCTGAAGATGAAAATCCAGTGTTCACATCAACCACTGTATAGTGGAACCTTGGTTCTAGAATTTAATCTGTTCTGGAGACCATACGACTCCTGAAACTGTTCGAAAACCAAGGCGCGGCTTCTGATTGGCTGCAGGAGCTTCCTGCACTCAAATGGAAGCTGCACCGGATGTTCGGCTTCCGAAAAGCGTTTGCAAACCAAATCACTTACTTTCGGGTTTGCGCCGTTCAGGAGCCAAGCCGTTCAGGAACCAAGGTACCACTGTATTACCACAGCATCTAGTTCATCTGCTACGGAATCCTTTCCACCGTGGCAACAAAGGGTATGCTATTATTGTACCAGCCAGGTAAAAGGGTATGCTATTATTGTTAACAGCCAGGTAAAGCCAAAAGCGCTAAAATCAGTGACTAATGGGAGGCTGGCATGCTACTCAGTGCTCACCACATTTTTAAGGAACTCACCTTAAAAAATGTTGAGCAGCTTTTAGATTCTGTTGCAGCAGAAACGATGTTTGCCCATTTGCACCTGATGCTCTACTCCCACTGCCCCAAATCCCAGGCCTTTCCAAGCCAGAGGCTTGTCAGAGGACTGCAATTGGGAGGAGGGCATGGGCAATTTCCCTTATGCAGGTGCAACACTAAACATTACCCTATTTTCGTATACAGAATAGACCCCATTTAAACAGGATGCCTAAAATACAAGAAACAAGTATCCATGTAGCATTTAATGTAACTGCTTCACACATCAACATAACACAGCACCTGTCTGGACTGTGGATCTTTGGCCACACTAATACTTCACATATAGTCAAGGAACCCTGCTTTAAAATGGAACACCTATGGAACAAATGTCACACAGGTAAGAGTTTGTGGGTTTTGTTTTGTTTTTTTAAAAAAGAACATGTTCAATGCTGCATTTAACCGGGCCTTAGTGCAGAAACGGGTGGCGCTGTGGGTTAAACCACAGAACCTAGGACTTGCCAATCAGAAGGTTGGTGGTTCAAATCCCTGCGATAGGGTGAGCGCCCGTTGCTCGGTCCCTGCTCCTGCCAACCTAGCAGTTTGAAAGCACATCAAAGTGCAAGTAGATAAATAGGTACCACTCTGGCGGGAAGGTAAATGGCGTTTCCGTGCACTGCTCTGGTTTGCCAGAAGCAGCTTGGTCATGCTGGCCACATGACCCGGAAGCTGTCCGCGGACAAACGCCGGCTCCCTCGGCCAATAAAGCGAGATGAGCGCCGCAACCCCAGAGTCGGTCACGACGGACCTAATGGTCAGGGGTCCCTTTACCTTTAAGTGCAGAAACTACAAGTTTCAAACACCCAAGCAACATCAGGATGTTCTCCAAAGTTTCCAAGTAAGTTTCAACCCACTCCCACAATCAATAAAAGATTTTAGCTGAGGTATGTGACTTAAGATCTATAAATCAATTTTAATTTGGTGGAAGTTGAAACTGTCCAGCTGTTAAGCTGGATTGTTCTTTCACAGCTGAAGTCAATGAACATTGTGTTAGTAAATGTGTAAAAGCACAGAATCAAGGCAAACGCTTCCTAACATGAATTTTACCTCTTTCTGTCGACCAGAAAACCGAGCCCGCCTGTAGTCAGCTTCCTCAAAAACCTGAAATAAGATAGGAATATAATAAATACGCAAGGAGAAGACTTAGAATTCTAAACTCAAGGAATTTGCAGTGTGGTTGAAAAGGGATTAACAATAAGGAACAATAAGTATAGAAACAAAGTTTCCATACATTTTGATGTTGCTGGTGATTGTGGGGAGTGTCTAACATTTGCCGGGAAATGAAATATATTCAATAGGATAGATTCTTCACTTATTATCTTCTATGGAATAATGAGCTACATCCAAAGTTGAATGCAGTAGGATTTGCCCTCCTCTCAACAGCCTCCTGTGTTCCCCCAAATCTGCTTCAGATGGAGATTTTTTGGGGGGGAGGGAGGTTTAGAGGAGAAGGGAAATCCATTCTATCAATGGTGTCTGTTCCGCTGTTGGACAATGGATTTCATCCAATAGCGCTGGATTTGGAAGAGTGTTTCAACTGAATCAATTCTAGTTGATAATGAAAATTTCCATAAAATTAATTACCACTGGCAACTTCCTTTTCATAGATTAAGCCAAATTTACAGCTCAAAACAAGACTTTTTGTTGGCATTTCTCTGCTTTGCCTAGAGCATTTTTCCAACTCGCCCACGGACGTTTATCATATCCTTTTGGCATGCCTGCGAATTAGAGGGTTTGGGAAGCTGATTGTTGGCACAAATGAAGAAAATACAGGGTACTGCTTATCCAATGATTCTAAAGTATTTTTTTAATGCTTTTTGAAGGATGTAGTGTTAATCCCAAAATTGGGGCCCCTAATGACAGCAAAGGTGGACATGTCAAGTTATTGGTAAAAGACTGATGCTTCTTTACTTTCTGATTGGTAACACGGAGCATTGCTGTTATGTGAAATTAACATATTTCTTACAAAATATGCCGCCCCAAGCCTCGCGCGCTCGGCGGGACCTCCCGCCGGGCGTGCAAGGCTTGCGGACACTCGCAGGGGCTGCAGGCTGCTGTCCGCAAGCCTTGTGAGCCCGCGGGAACTCCCGCCGGGCTTGCAAGGCTTGCGGATAGCTTCCTGAAGCCTGGAGAGCGAGAGGGGTCGGTGCGCACCAATGCCTCTCGCTCTCCAGGCTTCAGCGAAAGCCTGCATTCACCCCATAGGACGCACACACATTTCCCCTTCATTTTTGGAGGGGAAAAAGTGCGTCCTATGGGGTGAAAAATACGGTATAACAAAAAAAAGAGAGGAAAGCCTAGGCCACAGGGGGAATTCATGCCATAAGCTTCTGCAGGAACCAACAACCTGAGAAAGAGAGATACGCCTTTTTTGGCTTCTGTATCTTTTATTTTATTTGTTATTATTAATTAAATTTACAAACTGCTCAATGTCCGAAGGTCTCAAGGCAGTTTACAGAATAAAAAATACAAAATGAAAACACAAAACACCTATCAAAATATCAAAACCCCAAAGACCCCTGCCCACAAACACAGTTAAAATGCCAAATTGTTCAAGGTCTGGTTGAAAAGGAAGGCTTTCACCTGCAATGAAGGCACCAGGTTAGCCTCTTTGGGGAGAGCATTCCGCATGCAGGGAGCCACTACAGAAAAGGCTCTTTTTGCTTGGGGAGAGGAAGCCCTTGAAGTATTGCGTTTCCTGAGCCACTTAAGGATTTTTATAGGTCAAAATCAGGACTTCTTCTTGTTTTGATGCAGTGAACCTCCCTGAGGTCTTCGGGCGAAGGGCAGTATACCATTTATACCAGATGGGTGGGGTATAAATAAATTATTATTATTATTATATGCAAAACCAACGAAAACTTAAAATAAATAAAAGTTTATTTTAAAGTTAATAGGGACACATTTCGCCCTTTAAAAAAATAGTTACGTTCATCATATCTTTGAGAGCAATGAAAATAGTAAATCTCCAAATTGCTGAACGATTAGTTGTTTGAATTTTTAAAGATTATATAAACACATAAATAAATCAAAACTATAATATATTTAACCACCCGCCCTGTGGAACGCCCTCCCACCAGATGTCAAAGAGAAAAACAACTACCAGACTTTTAGAAGACATCTGAAAGCAGCCCTGTTCAGGGAAGCTTTTAATGTTTGAGGGATTAATGAATTTTAATATTTTGTTGGAAGCCGCCCAGAGTGGCTGGGGAAGCCCAGTCAGATAAGCGGGGTATAAATAATAAATTATTATTATTATTATTATTAAATAATTAAGTTTATTCTGAGCCTCTTTGGAATGAGAAGGCAGGGACTGGGGGCTTATAAACGCTGTTGCTGCTGTACCAGCAGAGCACCCACTGCAAGGGAGCCGAGTGGAGCCTCCAGGCTCAGAGGCACTCTATCTGAACACTCACCTGTCCCGTGTGCGTCACTTTCTCGCCGGTCGGGGACGTCCCTGCGCAGTAGCTTCTCCCAAAGGCGGGTCGCAGGGAGGGGAGAGCCGCGACGCCCCTCGCCAAAGCCAAGCCCGCCCGGGACGCTCCTCCCAAGGACACAGACAGACCCGCCATGTCGGCGACGCCCCTCCTCCTCCGCCTCGCGCACTGCGCACGCGCGGCGAAGCCAAAGCCACGCCCCCTGGAGGCCCGCCGAGCGTCTGACGTAAACACACACACCCCGCGCGCGAGGCGGAGGGAAACGTAAGGACGTAAAAAAAAGGGGCGGGGAGAGAAGGAGTCACGGGCGCCTTCGTCATTTTCGTCCTCTTCCCGGAAGGCTAGAGGCCGGCGGCGTTGCTCTTCGTCCGGTCCGTAGCGCAGACCATCTCCGCCCCCGGGTAAAGGGTTCTTGGATTAGCTTTTACGGAGAATGAAGCTGTATTCTTCTTACCCGGCCTGACTAAAAGCGGAGGCTCCGGTTCGCGCATGCGCTGTGGGCTTCCAAGGAGCTGGAAGGAGAAAGGGAGCTCTGCGCGTGCGCAGCAGGTTCGCGGGGGGGGGAGGGCGCGGGAGGCTGCGCATGCGTGGGAAGGGGCTTGTTAACTCGCCTTTCGTAATCGCAAGTCCAGCCAGTTTGGACTCCCAAGTGGTTGCTGGGTCGCCCTTTTTCCAAGGTAGATGCAAAGCGACGAGTGAGTTTTGCAGCTCTACCCTGTGCGTTTTGTGTAGGGGAGGAATAACCTTTGGCTCCATTTCCTCCCACTTTGAGGATGCGCAGCGCTGCTGCAATACTACCTGCAGTGGGGTCAAGGTTGGTGGTTCGAGCCCACCCAGGGACGGCTGCGGGCAGGATTCCTGCATTGCAGGGGGTTGGACAAGACCACCCCTGGATTACTATTCTATGATATGTAATCCTATTTACATTTAATAATAATAATAAATTTTTATTTATATCCCGCCCTCCCCTGCCAAGGCCGGGCTCAGGGCGGCTAACAACCAATAATAAAAACAAGTTGATTAAAATACAATTTTAAAAAGATTAAAACACAACATTAAAACATAAGGATGCAGTCTCTTCACAGGAGGAGAAAGGGGGAAAAAAGAGGGGGAGGGAATCAAACTGATTCCAAGCCAAAGGCCAGGTGGAACAACTCTGTCTTACAGGCCCTGCAGAAAGAAATCAGATCCCGCAGGGCCCTGGTCTCATGAGACAGAGCGTTCCACCAGGCCGGAGCCAAAGTTTAAAAGGCCCTGGGCTCTGGTTGAGGCTAATCTGACTTCCTTAGGGGACCTCTAGGGTGTTGCTATATATGGACCTTAAGGTCCTTTCTTCGAAAGTAAACCACATTGGGACTTTACTCCCAGGCAAGGGTGAAAAGGACTTGGATTGCATCTTTTAGTTGGTGGATGTGTTGTTGATGTTTTAATTCCTCCCTTCTTTTCCTAAGCTTGGGCACAATGGCCTCCTTGCTCTTGCGGAATGTGATGGCTGCTTCGGTGACTTCTGCCAGGTTCCTGAGCTGCGGCACAGCCTCCCGCTTATTCTCCTCCTGGCTGGTGGGACGCTCAAAGACTGCCAGCCCATTGCAGACCTTACCTGCCGCCAGACCACGTCACGTGGATCTGCTGCCCTTTCTCACCAGTTGCCCTCCCCTCAGCTTGCAGCCAGTCGCTGGCATAAAGTGCAAGGCCGTCCTCAGAAGGCGTTGCAAGGACTGTTTCATTGTCCGCAGGCGTGGCCATTTGTATGTGTACTGTAAAACGCATCCGAGGCACAAGCAGAGAAAGTTGTAAGACTACTAGCAGATGGAAGAAATTTGTGAGCACAAATCTTCACTGGTCACTGAAGAGGACAGTTCTGATTATCCTGCATACAAGAAACATTGTCTTTTAGAGGAAACCTCGTCTGGTTGTAAGCCATGGCAGTTTTAAGCCAACCAGCTTTGATGAATAAAATCACTTAAAAGTGTTGCTTACTTCAAAAACTGTTTCAAAATTATAGTATAATTATAATTAAACTGTCAAAGACTTCTTAGTTCAACAAACTATAAAGTAGTCACCATCCTATACTGAAGTCTTGTTGATCACAGTGATGCTTATTTCAAGAATTCAGTACATCCTAACAAAGGTCACAAATCAGACAAAGCTAGGAGAGTTTTCACTTGGTGTTTTTTTTTAATCTACCCCATCACAATCAGCCATGGCAGGATTATAAACTTACGTTCTGCTTTCTGTTTCTCTTTTAAAAATACAGTGGTACCTCAGGTTACATATGCTTCAGGTTACAGACTCCTCTAACCCAGAAATATTTCCTCGGGTTAAGAACTTTGCTTCAGGATGAGAACACAAATCGTGCTCCGGCAGTGCGGCGGCAGCGGGAGGCCCCATTAGCTAAAGTGGTGCTTCAGGTTAAGAACAGTTTCAGGTTAAGAACGGACCTCCGGAACGAATTAAGTACTTAACCCAACGTACCACTGTAATGTATCTGTGGTTAGAACAGGGATGACATCTGACCACGCAGTCAGTCTGGGCATGCACTTTAAATTGTGGCCATGGGCTCAGCCAGTGAAAGCAAGTAAACCAGCCATCATACTGGCAGATGTCGCAAATGCCCAAGTGTCAAAGAGCTACCAGTCTGTTTCATTTGCCTTTCCCCCATATCTGAGTGCATGTCTACTCAGAATTGATCTCCATTATATCTGCTTAGAATTACTTTCCATTATGTTTAATCAGGCTTCGGGATGTGTGTGCAGGATTACAACCTCAGTTGTTTTTGACACCTAATGGTCTAAAAAGAGAACTGTTCTCTGAAACTGTGTCAATGACTTTAGTGTCTGGAGTCCATTCTTGTCATAAGCAACCAAGATTGTGGCAATCTACAAGCTTGATCTAACTGATTTATATAAAGTCAAGCTAGATCTTGTATCTCTTGACTACTTTAACCTGGCTATTCTGCTTCATATGGGTGAAAGTTAACGTTGCTCTATAAATGCGACGAGGCTGATACACAGACAAATATCTAGCAAGGTACAATATATCATAAGATTATTATTTTTTTGTAAGGACCTATTGAAAGGCCTCTAAATACATGTTGAGATTGGACAAATAACTTCTGTGGTGCTTAAACTTATTTGTTTCTTTGTGTAGTAAAGGTGGCCACTTTTAAAGCGGGGGGCGGCTAGCCTGTGGCACTCTAGGTTTCTATTTTCCCATCAGCCAGCATGGTCAATGGTCAGGGATAATGGCGCTTGGAATTCAACAAGCGATAGTGGGAAACTATCAAGTTTTCCAGGTACCAGAGTATTTACAGTGGATATAAGGCACCATAGAGACCATGTGAACATGGTTAGCATTCCAAGCCCAAGTTGCTCTGGGAGAAGGGAGTTTTCTGGGTGCCTCACAGCTGTAAGTGCCCTGGAAAACCACACACCAAGGATAATTAGTGCCAGGAAAGGAGCAGAGGCCCCTCATCAGTATCTAAAATGCAGTATTCCGACCAAGTAAATGGAAAGGTATGGTTCAGTGATTCATAGGCATGCTGGTATTGGAAGAGGCATTCTGAGTTCATTGTACTCCTGATATCACTGGGAGTCTCTGAAATCTGGGACTATGACCGGCGGGTGGGGGAGAGGAGAGAATAATTCTCTGGGGTTTTCTGTGTGTAAAAAACAGCTTGAGACAAAGTCTGGAAGAGAAACTGTCCGAAACTTATTTTAGCTTTCAGTTTTGCAGCTAGTGCTTTAAAAACGGTAATGTAAATCATTATACGGTGGTACCTTGGGTTACAGACGCTTCAGGTTACAGATGCTTCAGGTTGCAGACTCTGCTAACCCAGAAACAGTACCTCAGGTTAAGAACTTTACCTCAGGATGAGAACAGAAATCGCGCGGCGGCAGCGGGAGGCCCCATTAGCTAAAGTGGTACCTCAGGTTAAGAACAGTTTCAGGTTAAGAACGGACCTCCAGAACAAATTAAGTTCTTAACCCGAGGTACCACTGTAATGTTATGTATTGCAAACTTGAAACAAATAGATAGTCTTTCTTGGCCTGTGTAGTATAATTATGCAGAAACTCAGATAAAATAGGTGGTAAAGAAAGAAAGAAAGCTTTCCCCCCCTCCAACTTTCTGCCCTTCAACAGGTGGATATGTAACTAGGTCAACTGAAAGAATCTTGCAGCTTATGTATATTAATGAGTATAAGGCTTAGACTGCAGCAGAGTGCATAAGAAACACCGCTCTAGTTGCTGAAGTAAGGACAATGTCTTTTTAATAATGACAGGTGAGGGGAAAATCTGTCTGAACCTTACTGCTTGGGGAGCTCTGTCTGACTGGATCAGCGGGGGATACACTGAGGTTAGCTAACTGACAGATGACGTCTTTCTAGACACCTGGCCCCAGCCATTGCTATGCATTGCAAAGTGTTTAGTTCCTTCCCTTTGTTTAGCATGTTAAAATCAAGCAGGACTAGAAAGATAATTTCTAGGGAGGGAATGCATGTCTTTTGTACAATGCTTTTTAGATGCACGTAGAAGTAGTCTTATTGCTCAGTGATGGAAAATACAATTGCTCCAGCATGGATGTGCATCCGATGGCTGGGCTCAGGTTGTAGTCAGAAGACGAATGATGCAAAACCTTACTAAAGCTACCCAATAATAATAATAATAAATTTTATTTATATCCCGCCCTCCCCAGCCAAAGCCGGGCTCAGAGCGGCTAACATCAAATGTATAATACATTAACATAAAATCAGACAATCAATTAAAATATATCCTCAAATCAAATCAGGATCAGAATAAAATCCAGTCGGATGGCAACCCGCAGATTAGGGTTGGGCACCTTAAATGCTCACCAGGCCCAACTGTTTGTGCTGAACATATATGGGCCTGTGAGAAAATTGGGAGGCCACTTTCATGTAAGTTCTTATGAAAGGGGAGAGGAGTCAGACTGAACCCCGACCAAAGGCCTGGCAGAACAGCTCCGTCTTGCAGGCCCTGCAGAAAGATGTCAAGTCCGCAGGGCCCTAGTCTCTTGTGACAGAGCGTTCCACCAGATTGGAGCCACAGCCGAAAAAGCCCTGGCTCTAGTTGAGGCCAGCCTAACCTCTCTGTGGCCTGGGACCTTCAAGATGTTTTTATTTGAAGACCGTAGGTTCCTCTGTGGGACATACCAGGAGAGGTGGTCCCGTAGGTACAAGGGTCCTAAACCATATAGGGCTTTAAAGGTTAAAACCAGCACTTTAAACCTGATCCTGTACCCCACCGGGAGCCAGTGCAGCTGGTATAGCACCGGGTGAATGTGATCTCGCAGCGAGGACCCCGTAAGGAGTCTCGCCGCGGCATTCTGCACCCGCTGGAGTTTCTGGGTCAGTCTCAAGGGCAGCCCCATGTAGAGCGAGTTACAATAATCCAGTCTGGAGGTGACCGTCGCGTGGATCACAGTGGCTAGTTCAGGGCGAGAGATGTAAGTCTACATCTGATCAGTACTAGCAGGGAAGAATGACTGGTGCTCTCATATATGCCCACTGGAGGAAAGATAGCATATAAATGGATTAATATTCTACATACACACACACACACACACACACACACACACACACACACACACACACACAAATGGAGACCCATATCCAGGGCCACAGGCTTTTGCAGGTGACTAAAGGTAAAGGTAAAGGTACCCTTGCCCATACGGGCCAGTCTTGACAGACTCTAGGGTTGTGCGCCCATCTCACTCAAGAGGCCGGGGCCAGCGCTGTCTGGAGACACTTCCGGGCGAGCCAGAGCAGCACACGGAAACGCCGTTTACCTTCCCGCTAGTAAGCGGTCCCTATTTATCTACTTGCACCCGGGGGTGCTTTCAAACTGCTAGGTTGGCAGGCGCTCGGATCAAGCAACGGGAGCACACCCCGCCGCGGGGATTCGAACCGCCGACCTTTCGATCGGCAAGCCCTAGGCGCTGAGGCTTTTACCCACAGCGCCACCCGTGTCCCTTGCAGGTGACTACCGGTAGTTGCCCCCATATGTGGCAAGATCCAAACCAATTTTTCTCAAAGTATTGTTTTATAAAGAAGTGGGGTGGAGGACAGCAGGCAAAGTAAGATGCATTTTTTAAAAATGCATCTCACGTACACTTGAATCGGGTATCCAAATTAGTCTTCAAATATCCCATCTTCAAATACAGATCAGCTGCAGCTCTACCTATAGCTCAGTAATGATTCATCCTCTGTTCATTTGTAAAACTTGGGTTTCTTGCCAAATAGGCTTCTGCTGCGTAACCTGCAGTTATTCATGGCAGACTCGAGGTGTTTTAGCATAACACATTGATGCTTCATGGAAAAAAGTATAACGGCGAAACTAAGCTACGCTGTGCCACTAATGCAACAGATTTTTAAAGAAAAAACTTGCCGCATCTAAACTAGTATAAAGCTGATATGTCAGTAGGTTAGATGTACCAGTGCAACATAACTTAGAGCAGTTTCGCTAAAATCTTGCCCTCCAGAAGTTTTGGATGAGCTCCATCCAGCCATGTTGCGGGGAGCTTGTGTGTGCAAAGCATTTTAAATGCTCAAAATATGGTGATAACGATTAAGAAAACAACAATTTGAAAAATAATTCAATAATTCAATGCCAATCCCTGGTATCTTTGCCCAAGACCTTGGAGAAGTATTACCAATGGTCTGTCTCAGTTCAAAGCTGTTTATTGTATCCCTATAGCTGCATATTCCTTTTCTATTTTATTTACTATATAAATTTATCCCCAGCAGAAAGTGGAGGGGGGAGGAAGAAGTGGGGAGGGAGAAATGGAAGGGGAAAAGACCAAAACTCATAAGAAGGTGACCAGCTGTGCAAATGCCTTGTCTGCTGTGTTCCCTTTGGAAAGAGACAAAATACTTTCATAAATGCTGAGTCATATGATTGTTCCACAGTTGTTGAAATTAGGGCTGCAGTGCTATGCACACTTCCTCTGGTGTAACTCTGAACAAACACGTGTAAAATCACGTTGTTAGGGAGTCTGTTGCACATGTTCTTTGAGTGCAAGTATATAACTGGGCTCCAAGTAAAAGTAATGACACACTTTGCAGAAAGATGAATAGTGGTGGCAAGAATTAATGATGAATGACTTTGCCCCATAGAGCCATCTTAAGGAAGTTTAATTAGCTATTAAATATATTAAATAACCTAGTGATAGTTAATTTTTCCTAGTTCTGTGTGTATATATGTATGCGTGTGTGTATGTGTATGTGTATGTATAAGTGCCTGGTTTGACAAAACTCAACATTCATATATATATATATATATATATGTAGAATATATTTACATAATACAATGATCCATGAAGGTTACCATAACATCAAGGGACCATATTAACCGGTTGAATGGAATTCATTAGAAATTAACTACCACTTAAATTAATTTTCCCACATTCAGAAGGCTATAATGGCAGAAAAAGGAACCGTCCATCAGTGTGTACTGACAGGAGAGCTGTCACTGCTTTTATTTATAGGTAGAATGTATTAACCCACCAGGCTGCTTTTCTACACACAAAGCTGTGCCTAGGCACTCATAAATTGCTACCTTCAGAGCCCTTTCTATTAATAAGTAAGCTGAATCTGGTAAAGCAGGAACTCATCTTTTCGGACTGCATTCATTCCCTGCTAGGTGAAGCTCAAGACGTTTTATTTTCTGCAACAAATAGGTACATATTTTTTAAACATTGCTCATTAAATAAAACCCCAAATGTCATAGTTCAATCTAGTTCTGGAATGTCTTGTGCGCAAAAATGATCAGGCAAAAAAGGTCTGCACACAACCATTGTGTCAAGATAACTGGTTTGGAGATTTCACTGTTCAGGTCCTTTCTATGCCTGGAACTCCATGTGATTAATGTGTGAAGAGGGCTTATGTCATCCTAGATTGGGTGGGATCGCATTTGTGATTGATCCTGGAAGCAGGAAGAAGTTGGAGCCGGGGAACAGTATTTTAAAAGTATAAACATTTGCACAGACTAAGTGTTCTCAAGAAGAAGGAAAAATCTACCCCACCAATATGTTTAGCACATCTCTGATCAGAATATCACAGTGGCATCTTGGAAATAATAATTTATTGGCTAAATGCATGCACTTTACTGCAGGAACGATGTCTTTATAGTCAGGAGTCGTTTCAGGCTAAATTACTCTAGAAGACTCAACAGTAACTTACTGCTGTCTCCCAATACTTGATTAAAAGAGATTATATGAATAATTTGGAAATGCAGTACAACTGGGATTGTGCTCTTAAACAAAATAACTGAGTGCCCTTTTTAAAGGCATCGTCACCTGTGCATGAGCTAACCTGTGCTTTTTTTCTTAACCTGGGGACAAAAGCAGAGAGGAGCAGCAGTAGTTTATTCCCCAGTGAATTGGAAGGGCAAACACTGGAGAGGTGTTGCTAAGTGTCTGCTGTGATTTTGCCAAGGTTAGTGTGAAAGCAAATGCATTCATTGTACGTGTATGTGTTCTTGGGCTCATCACACTCTAATATGACAAAGAAACAGTATACAGGGCAGGGCTATGCAATTTTGGGTCTCCTCCAAATTCCAGGAGGAAAGAAGGTAAAAAAAGGAGTGAAATCAGCCAGGGACTCCATTAGAAGGCAATTCAATATTATTACTGAATTAGTGGTGATGGATCAGAGTGTTGAAGCCTCCAGTTACAATTCTAGTTGATGGAGCTGTCATGGTTGAGAAAATCCACAGCTTAAATCTCAGCTCATTCACAAACTCAAAGGGAGGCCTAAGGAAGCAACCCTCAACTTGAGCTCACATCTGAAATCTATGGATTATCATATAAGTCGTCCTTGCAGGATATGTTTGGGAGGAGAAAAGACTAAGGAGTAAACCCTACACAGATCTGGAGTGGAGTCCCTAAGACAGTTGGATGGTGCCTTGAACATCTCCTTCTGACAACTCCTGCAGCCAAGCTGTTGCCAGACGTATTGCTCTGCTTTCCTTTGGACCACATCAACAAGGCTAAGAAGGGGGTCTTGCCATCTGGGCAGCTGAGGACTTCCAAATACAGTGCCCTGGGAGGTCACTTCTGTGCTGCTAACACAGCGAATGGACTTCACCCCCAGAGACATACAGTGGTACCTCGGGTTACATACACTTCAGGTTACATTCGCTTCAGGTTACAGACTCTGCTAACCCAGAAATAGTGCTTCAGGTTAAGAACTTTGCTTCAGGATGAGAACAGAAATCGTGCTCTGGAGGCGCAGCAGCACATTAGCTAAAGTGGTGCTTCAGGTTAAGAACAGTTTCAGGTTAAGAACGGACCTCCGGAATGAATTAAGTACTTAACCCGAGGTACCACTGTACTCCATTGTTTCTTGAGACACATAGATGCCAACAAAAAAAGCAACATTCACACAAGTGTACTTCATAAGATTGTGGAAGGATTACTAGTTATTTTGAAGTAGATTTGAGCAATGTAGGCTATACACATGAAGATGTATTGTGGTTTTGTGCAGCTGTTTTGGGCTTAGGTTGAGGCTTTGAAGTGTCGAGAACTCATGGGTTCAACAGTAGTGATTGGTTGATAGTAGTAATAGGCAGCACCTATAAAAGCTTCAGATAACTATTTAGGTGTTATAGTGAATAAGACACTGAACATGAACTGACAATGTGATGCTGTGGCACAAAAAGCGAATTTATTCTTGGCCTGTATTGACAGGATCCACCATTTCTAAGGCCAGGTGGACAGTGATACTACCCTCTCAGTGGAGATAAGACCCACTTTGACATGCATGGCAATTTAAATGACAGTCCAGAGAATACACAAAGCTTAGTAAAGTCTAGAGTACTGAAGACCATGCCATCGTTTGGCAACAGAACAGATTTCTCCCTCATACTTCAGTTGCATGTTTTGTTTCGTGAAACATTTGCTGCAAAAAGGCAGAACAGAATAGGCAGAATAGAAATACCTCCATAAACAAATACCGTTCAAAACAAGAACTTCACATATTGATACTAAATTTGTTCAGAAGGGCAAAGTAGCATAGGAAGGGAATCCCAGCAGGGATCTTCTTAGCAGGTCTGAGATTGTATGAGCAAATTTTCAACCTCTGACACCTTTAAGGCTGCAGTGAATAGACTAATTGACTAATGAGTGGGTACCCAAGCAGTAGAAGATCTGTACCATACTGCTCTCTGTATTTTGAACAGAAAGCTAAGTTTAACCTTGATTTATACCTGCTGCAGATGATAATGTGAAAATTACAGATTTTCTGCCTTTAACTGGTTTCCTTTTTAAAACTCAAACATCTTCAGTTTCACTTCCAGTCCCAGTTAGTGAATCTCTTGATTAAGAAATGCTGAAATTCACTTTTGAGTCAGTGGGATCATTACAAGTGTTTTCTGTTGTCAACAGTAGTAAAAAAACCTTCCTTATACAGCCACTTCAGTGATTCACGGAGAAGTGTATGTCTGAAATGCAACAGAGATATTAGCATCCCACAGCTTCCCTCGCCAACATCTTTCTATTTTATTTTATTCTTTGCTCCCTGGCTGTTCATGCTCCATTCTTCCGTTGGCAACATTTTGATTTCTGTATGGTATGATTAACCTGTGCACTGTGTTCCTCTTAATGCGAAGCTGTTTTCTTACCCCTTCAATTCTACAAACCAGGAAAGAAAAGCACATAGCCGGAGGCCACGCAGAATAATACCAGTGTCAAGCTTTATAAAACATATTTGTTTCGTGTCCTCTAAGGACAAATGATAGACATGTAAAAATGTTTTCTCTGTTCCTGTTTCAGGGAATACTTAGTTTAGAATTAACTTCTGTCACGAAAAACAATTTGCTGAGCCCACTGTATACTATTTCCTTACCGCTCCTGCCGCAAAGAAAAGAAGAAATGGTACATTGTGTCTGACGAGTGTGATTACAAGTCCGTGGCATCTATTTTCTCTTGCCACTGCGGCTCCCCCTTTAAGAAAAGCTTGTCATTCACAACAGAAACATCCTCCCTGCTCCAGGATGAACGAAGAAATGCATTCAATTAGCAGCACACATTTCGTTCATTTAATTTTTAATTGTTTTTTATAGAATACTCTGCATTTCAGTGACTTGAAAACACTTTATTTCATCATGCGTCCTAATTTTGTCTTCTTTCTGAAAACCTTCAGACAGAACTTGGGGATGACTTCGCTCACTGGGATGGCACTTGCTTTAAATAGGCCGAAAGAGTTCCAAACATCTGAAGCCCAGACCTTGGATTCTATCCCTACGGAACCCTGTATTTGGTGGTTCTGCATAAGTACTGGCTTATTCGAAAAGCCAGAGGACAAGGCATCCTTGATATAAAGAAGCTGTGGAAGCAAAGGAAGAACATTTTCATGCTCCTTCTTCCGTTTTTTGGGTGCTTCATGCAAAAGGATGGAGGGGGGTCTTAAGGCATGGGTTCCAAGTCAGCTTAAATTTTGCTTTAAACAAATACTGCTGCATTTTCCCTACAGGATTCCAGTTCTCCATGCCCAAACTAGAGAAGACACAACAATCACACATATTTTACCATTCCTACTCCAAATAAATAAATAAATAAATAAATAAACAAACAAACAAACAAACAAATGCGGGTGGTGCTGTGGTCTCAACCACAGAGCCTAGGGCTTGCCTATCGGAAGGTTGGCGGTTCAAATCCCCACGACGGGGTGAGCTCCCGTTGCTCGGTCCCTGCTCCTGCCCACCTAGCAGTTCGAAAGCACGTCAAGTGCAAGTAGATAAATAGGTACCGCTCCAGCGGGAAGGTAAATAGCGTTTCCATACGCTGCTCTGGTTCGCCAGAAGCGGCTTAGACATGCTTGCCACATGACCGGGAAGCTGTCTGTGGACAAACACCGGCTCCCTTGGCCTAAAGAGCGAGATGAGCGCGCAACCCCAGAGTCGTCCGCGATTGGACCTAATGGTCAGGGGTACCTTTACCTTTTTTACTCCAAATAAGGTGTGTGAGAGTGTCCGTTCTTTACATGAAAACACGCTCCTGCCTTGTTACTGCACTCCAGTCTCTACGTAGTTTACTCCCAGGTGTCTTGCTTCCATATTAGAGCTGAGTTGAGAGAAAACTGCTTAAACCAAGGAAGCACAGCAGTGGTAAGTTGGGGAACGGAACAGATTTCACACCCTCCCTTCACATGCCTCCTTTCAGGGCTGGCCCACCCGTGAGGCAAGGTGAGACGACTGTCTCAGGCATCAGGATCTACAGAGGCAGCAGATCCTGGTGTATATTTCTATTCCTCACTTGTTCCTGATATATATCTTCACCCCCTACTTCTTCTCTGATAGGAGAAGGGCGCCATATTGGGGCAAAATGTCTTGGGCTGGCCCTGGCCCTGTTCACGTCGACCTCCCCACCACCTACAAACTGCAGCTGGTATCTCACTATGAAATGCTTCTCCGTGTGGAAAACTAAATGCCAGGGAGAAGGGTCTAGTGTAGCCTTTACCTTGGCACGCTAGTTTTCTAGCAGGGATTTATGGGGGTGGGGTATAGCGGAGCAGGAAGCTGTTTGGCAGAGAACTGAATTACCTGAATTGTTGTTGTTTAGTTGTTTAGTCGTGTCCAACATTTCTTGATCGAATTACCTGAATTGTTGTTGTTTAGTCGTTTAGTCATGTCCGACTCTTCATGACCCCATGGACCAGAGCACGCCAGGCACTCCTGTCTTCCAATGCCTCCCGCAGTTTGGTCAAACTCATGCTGGTAGCTTCAAGAACACTATCCAACCATCTCATCCTCTGTCATCCCCTTCTCCTTGTGCCCTCCATCTTTCCCAACATCAGGGTCTTTTCCAAGGAGTCTTTTCTTCTCATGAGGTGGACAAATATTGGAGTCTCAGCTTCAGGATCTGTCCTTCCAATGAGCACTCAGGGCTGATTTCCTTCAGAATGGAGAGGTTTGATCTTCTTGCAGTCCATGGGACTCTCAAGAGTCTCCTCCAGCACCATAATTCAAAAGCATCAATTCTTCGGCGATCAGCCTTCTTTATAGTCCAGCTCTCACTTCCATACATCACTACTGGGAAAACCATAGCTTTAACTATACGGACCTTTGTCAGCAAGGTGATGTCTCTGCTTTTTAAGATTCTGTCTAGGTTTGTCATTGCTTTCCTCCCAAGAAGCAGGCGTCTTTTAATTTCGTGGCTGCTGTCACCATCTACAGTGATCATGGAGCCCAAGAAAGTAAAATCTCTCACTGCCTTCATTTCTTCCCCTTCTATTTGCCAGGAGGTGAGTAAAATTTGGTCACAAATCTGCCACTTCAGACTGCACTGGTTGGTCACTAGTGATGGAATTAAAAGGTTACTAGCAGTGAGAGCAGGATCTGGCACAACTCAACTTTCAAATAGTTGGCTTTACAACTCAAATCAAATTCATGCACACTTGATGTCTGTGCATCTTTATTCTCTTCCTCTGACATGTTTTCCTATCACCGCTTTCATTTCTTTGTTTTCAAAGATGTCCCTCAAGCTCAGCTTAATGCTTCTGAATGTTTCTCTGGTGGCATCCAGCATATTTCATTTCATGCCTCATGGTCCAGGTTTCCAACTTTTCCCTCTACTATTTTAAGTTCAATGTGTCTGTGTTATATCTGTGTTTAATTTTTATGTTTTGAAAGTTAAACACTTCCTTTGAAGAGTAAAATGCTCCATTTTCAGAAATAAAAATGTTCCCAGAACAGACATATATACATATATTCCTATGGTACATTTGAAGGCTTAATAAGCACAGGGCTTTCTAAGATCACATTTGCATTTTCAGACTAGTGCTTTGTGCTAAACTAGAACCCATCCTGAAGGAAATCAGCCCTGAATGCTCACTGGAAGGACGGATCCTGAAGCTCAGGCTCCAATACTTTGTCCACCTCATGAGAAGAGAAGACTCCCTGGAAAAGACCCTGATGTTGGGAAAGATTGAGGGCACAAGAAGAAGGGGACGACAGAGGACGAGATGGTTGGACAGTGTTCTTGAAGCTACAAACATGAGTCTGACCAAACAGTGGAAGATAGGAGTGCCTGGCGTGCTCTGGTCCATGGGGTCACGAAGAGTCGGACACGACTAAACGATTAAACAACAAAGAACCCATGTGAAGACCACATGACCCATAGATAGCACATTATTACAACCCTCTCTGTCTTTCCGTTGTCACCTCTCTGACCTGGATCTAAAATCATTCACAACTCAGACAATGTGACACTTCTTGTCAAACATTAAATTCCCAGCCTACCCCACATCCAACACAAACTCTGTATCTCAACATTTGAAGTTGTGTCTACGTTAGTCCATTTCTTCTGGAATACGTGCTTGCCTCCAGGAAAAATATCTTCCATTGGATTTTAGGATATAAGTCATTTCTTGGTTTCTTTATCTTTCCATTCACTCCTTTTGTGTTTCTGTTTGTCTCTCTTCTCAGTTTTCATTGTTTGAGAGGCCCATTTCCTTTGAATATTCCTTTGCTTGTCCATCTGATTCACTCCTTTGGTTTGAATTACCATATTTATGCTGATGATATTCAAATTTATTTTTTTCTGCTCCAGTGATAGCTTCTTCTATTCTGGGCAATATTACTACTAACTGACTAACAGCAATCTCATATTAGATGTCACAACACAATCGGAAGCTGAAATGTACAAAACTCAATTTATCACATTTCCTGCAAAAGCTTTTACTGGTATTCTACTGCTGTTTATTGTCAATATTACTTCTTTTGCTGCTTCCTCTACAGTTCAAATCGATATCTCAAAGATTCATCTGGTAAGATTCCAGTTAAAGTTTTGATTATTTTTCATCTTGATTATGCTAATATTCTCTTTATTGGTCTCCCAGTTTCCCACCTTTCTCCTCTTAAAAAAAAGGTAAAGGTACCCCTGCCCGTACGGGCCAGTCTTGCCAGACTCTGGGGTTGTGCGCCCATCTCACTTAAAAGGCCAGGGGCCAGCGCTGTCCGGAGACACTTCCGGGTCACGTGGCCAGTGTGACAAAGCTGCATCTGGCGAGCCAGCGCAGCACACGGAAACGCCGTTTACCTTCCCGCCAGTAAGCGGTCCCTATTTATCTACTTGCACCTGGGGGTACTTTCAAACTGCTAGGTTGGCAGGCGCTGGGACCGAGCAATGGGAGCGCACCCCGCCACGGGGATTCGAACCGCCGACCTTTCGATCGGCAAGCCCTAGGCGCTGAGGCTTTTACCCACAGTGCCACCCGCGTCCCATTTCTCCTCTTATTGCTGTGTAATTTAGATTGTTATAATTCTTTATTTGTAAAATCAAATAACAGTTATTATATATGTAAAAAGGGAGGCTTGGGCGGTGGTGAGTTGGGGCGGCACCTTCCCATTTCATATTGGGTGACAAAACAGGATGGCACTGTCCTTGCCAAGCCCTCAAAAATGCCATCTAAGAAGAGGAAAGGAATTCCTGCAGCAGGGCACTTTCCCTCCCCTCCCCTTCTTGAATGTACACTCTGTAAAATGGAAGACCCTGCAGTATGAGGAGACCAGTCTTATAGCACACAGTCAACCCAAGTGGAGGTGACGATCTTCTTGTCATTGCCCCATCCTTGAAGTTACAGTCGGTTAAGAGGAAAGAAGGAGACACTCTAAGCAGAACAGGAGGAGAGAACTGCCTTCTACTGAGCTCATTCACAGGGCCGTCTTAAGCATATGCGGCACTGGGGTGCAAAGATCCACCCGGCGCCCCTAGGTTGGTTTTTTTATAAGGAAATAGTTTAGAGCCTTTAGAGCCTTTAAAACGGTTGTGGGACACAGGGACCCACAGCGCCAACCAAAAGGGGTGCCAGTGCGCCACGCACAGGGGCGTACGAAGGGTTCCATGCTGGGGGGGGACACAAAATGTTGGGCAGCACACACAATCGCCCGCTGTCCACCCACTGCCTCCCCCCGCATGGCGGTTAACTGTTCCAGCTGTGCGTGCAGCACCCAGAGCGCATTGTAACATTGTGGGCACTGTGCGATGCATGCTGTTGCGTGCGCAGACTTTGCAGACTTTTCCGCTGTCGGCGCACGTTCCCAGAGCCATCCAGCGTGGGGTGCCAGTTCAGAACGATCGGGAATGCAAGCGGCATCGGAGGCAACATTTCCGGAAGGATCCGTGTGCTCCTATTCGTCGGGTTTTGTTGCTACCTTCGGTGCTGTCAGCACGCGGCGGATCCCACCACAACATTACATGGTGCTCTGGGTGTGGCGCCAAAACAGTTAGCTGCCAAGTAGCTGGGGCAAGAGCCAACAGCCGAAAGGAGCCAAGCCTGTTGGAGCGCCACAGGCTCTTCTGCTGCGGCAGCTCGGCGCGAGTTCGGGGGCAAGGGTTGGAGTCCGGGGAAGAGCCACCTGCAGCAGAAGAGCCGGCAGCACTCTGACGGGCTCTGCTCCGCTCGACTGTCGGCGGCTTTTCCCCGGACTCCAATGCTCGGCCACGGACTCTCGGCCTGTGTCCCTGAGAGCCCAGCGCCCTGGTGCCGTGCACCCCTAGTGCCAACGGTTAAGACGGTTTGCAGGTCATCAGAGCTATCCAGCAATATCAAGTTATAGGAAAACTGGTGCTATTAACAGTAACCCTAGTTGGTTAATTGATTTGGCAACTTCCATGCACATTACGTCCGATTCTAATTCCCCCCCAAAGAGTTAAATGAGATTCAGGTGAGGGTCATATGCCTTGTCAATCCCAGCAGGTATATAACAGGAAGACCTGGCCTGCCCAGGCTGAGAAGGAGGAGCTACTTTGGCAGCAGAATCTTGCCCCCAATTGGTCTGGAAAAAGTCAACAAGACTGCCTGGCTTCTTCTGGACAAACTTTCAGATCGGGATTATAGGGACATGTAATTTGGATTGTTATAATTCTATATTGGTAAAATCAAATAAAAATTATTATATATGTAAAAAGGGAGGCTTGGGCGGTGGTGAGCTGGGGCGGCACCTTACCATTTCATATCGGGTGATGAAACAGGATGGCACTGTCCTTGCCAAGCCCTCAAAAATGCCATCTAAGAAGAGGAAAGGAATTCCTGCAGCAGGGCACTTTCCCTCCCCTTCTTGAATGTACCAAAAAATGCACCAAAAAATCATGCATCCGTTGTTTCATGGTGCCGCAATGGCGCAAAAACGTGGTTACAAAGCATGGATTCTCAGGATTTTTGCACTGGGCTACCCAAAACTCACTGTCAAATCACATATCGTGTCTGCGGCCACAGCATGAACCACAAAAATCATACATCCACTGTTTCGTTCAGAATATTTATTTTTCTTGTTTTCCTCCTCTAAAAACTAGGTGTGTCTTATGGTCAGGTGCGTCTTATGGAGTGAAAAATACGGTAAGAGCCTGTAGATGGGAAATTGGCTTTTTAAAGTTGATTGTACACTGGGCTTGGTGATTTCAGATGCTTTAGAAATAGCATAGTAATGACAACCCTTTGAAAACAAAGGTTTTCTGCTGGAATCCAGCTGTGAAGCCCATTTTACCAAATATAGGATGATTCTACTAATCCACCGATAGCCATCTGATGTGGTGGGTCAAGCATACTTTGGAAAATTAATGGTGCCCAAGTTGTCGAGACATTGCAAATGGGTCGTTGACAACAGGTTTTTGTTTCTGTTCTTACATATCAAATTTCCTGCAGAAATGTTAAATCTGGATGAAATGGGGAGAACACACAGGGTGGCTTTTTTATGCCAACGGTGGTGTGTAGATGCGTAAGGAGCACCCATCCTACAAATAGCACCCATGTGGCAACACCCTGAGATGCTGTGGTAGATGAATCCATCCTTCTGTGCCCATCACAGAGGAGAGATCCTAAGCGCTTCTGCCAGTGCTTTGCTAGTGACATTATCCCAGGAGATAATGATGCAGATTGCTGTGTGTAAATCTGAGAAGCATCACTGTAAGGCAACTGAAATCATCATCTTCTGACCACCACAGCTGAGCATCACAGTTCCATCTTTGAACTCTTAACTGGTTGGACAAAGAGACGATACTCTTCTGGGAGCAATGCTAACTAAGCTGTCCTGTAGTTGTAAAGGGAAAGCCTTTAGAAATGTTTTCTTTTCAAATGATTAAGATAAAGGGGTTGTTGTTGTTAACTTTGCTGCATTAAATGTGCATTCTGTAGTTGACTTCCCTTGCAATGTTTTATTTTGAAATTATTAATATTTTAGTTTCCTGTTAATCATGTTGCTTTGAATGTATACTTTATATTTGACTTAATCCCCCCCCCCATGGTTTTATTTGATTATTTAATGCAGTTTGCAAGCTACGTATTTTTCGCTCTATAACACGCACCTGACCATAGCACGCACATAGTTTTTAGAGGAGGAAAATCCACAGGCATGCCACCCGTAGGCAATCCCTCCATAACACGCACAGACATTTCCCCTTACTTTCTAGGAGGAAAAAAGTGAGTGTTATGGTGCAAAAAATACGGTACTTTGAGATTTCCCCCCCCCCTTAAAAATATAAAGTAGTATAGAAATGAAATGAATAAGAATGATTATGATAATAACTTTGTTCTCCCCAGGTACATGGCTCGCTGTGGCAGCCAATATTATCCCGGAGGCTAGGCAATATGGTGACAATCGCGTCCAGATCCAGAGAATTGTAAGAAATTTGTTTCCTCGCTGAATTCCTTGGTGCGGAAAATGGCTTGTAGAGATCCCTTGCTTAGCCAAGCAACCCATGCTACATTTTCAAACTTAATTTTATGGGATGTTAGATGGGATTAGTTACCTGCTAAAAGGTCCAGGGTGCAAAGTTAAAACAAAGCTTATTAAAAGTTGGCGGTTCATCATATGGGGTGGGGGGTTGGGGGTCGGTGAGAGAGTTAGGGAGGGGGCTACAGATGCTCAAGGGTCTCCAATTTGATTCTGCCTGAGGCTGCCAAGGTTTTAAATCAAACTCTACCTGCTTCTGTACACACCAATTCCCCTGAGCTTTTTTTGAGCAAATGTGTGGTCCTGTAGACAGCAGACTCTGAGAGCATCACGAGTAATAAATTGTGAAGGAGTGTCTGGCCTTCTTCCATCTACAACTCAGGAGAATTAGGTTATCTTGCACCTCTGTCTCAAGAGAGAGAGAAATTATTCTCGGTTGAAAAGGTCTTAACTGCCAGCATGGTCAGCAATATTCCCTTAGTTAATCTTCAGATGGCGCAATGTTTCTTGGTTAATGTTTGCTATTTGTATACTTTAGTATGGCGTTTAGTATTAAAAACCCCACACCTTTCCTTCCATTTATGATACATGCCAGGTATAATGAGAAGTGGGAGTAGGCCATTGCTGATTAGTTTTGGATAACCGTTAAGCAACTGCCATCTTGTTTATTCCATAACATTACTAATAAGCAATGTGCAATCACAGTCTTACCTTATGTGAAAAGAGGGTTGCATATCAAGAGCCCAACTTAACTTTCTTATCTGAAGGGCACTGCAAGAGCCTAAAGCCAACAAGGAATATAAACTACCCCTATACCTTGAGGGTTGCCATGTGCCCTATTTCTCTAGAACACGTCCTCTTTTTCATGGGTCATCATAGAGTCATCATAGTGATCCATAGTTAAAAGCAGAAGTTGGCAAATGTGTCCTCTTTTTTGCTCTTCAAAATATGGCAACCCTAATACAGTGGTACCTCGGGTTAAGAACTTAATTCATTCTGGAGGTCCATTCTTAACCTGAAACTGAAGCACCACTTTAGCTAATGGGGTCTCCTGCTGCTGCTGCTGCCGCACGATTTCGGTTCTCATCCTGAAGCAAAGTTCTTAACCTGAGGTACTATTTCTGGGTTAGTCGAGTCTGTAACCTGAAGCATCTGTAACCTGAAGTGTCTGTAACCCGAGGTACCACTGTACCTTGCCATTTCTTCCCTTGTTCAGGCCTGCTCACCAGAGAGGGAAAGTATCCTCAGCAGAAGGAAGGATATGCTTCCCCACCATGGGTGAAAAAACAGCTTGTCATGGGCGATTTTCAGCAGAAAAATGACTGAAAGGGATATGGTTGAACTGCCTTTTCCCCATCTCCCTCTTTAAGAGACAGGAGAAAAATGGTAAAGGAAAGTACACTATTATAGAACTCCTGTTAATGTGTTCTTAAGTCTTGGCTCTGTAGCATCTCCATACGTTTTGCCCATTTCTCTTTTTGAGAGGAATAAGTATATAACCCATGCTCCTCGGCATCATTTCCAGGGTATACCGTATTTTTCGCTCTATAACACGCACCCGACCATAACACGCACATAGTTTTTAGAGGAGGAAAACAAGGGGGGAAAATTCTAAACGAAACAGTGGATGTATGATTTTTGTGGTTCATGCTGTGACCACAGACATGTGATCTGATGGTGAGTTTGGGGTAGCCCAATGCAAAAATCCTGAGGATCCATGTGGATCCATGCTTTGTAACCACGTTTTTGCACCACTGCAGCCCCAGGCAACAGTGGGTGTGTGATTTTTTTGGTGCAAGCTGTAGCCATGGACATGCTATGTGATCTGCTGGTGAATTTGGGGTGACCCGTGTAAGCGGCTCCTCTCCTCTCCCGCTTTGCTCCTTTAAAGCAAGCAGGCTCTTTGTTCCTCTCTCCTCCCCACTCAGCGTGTCTTCTCCCGCTTTGCTGTTTCAAAGCGAGCCACGGAGGAGGGAAGGAAGGGGAACCATGGATCCTCTGCTCACGACTGCAGCAGATCTCCCCGCCATCCGTAGGCATTCGCTCCATAACACGCACAGACATTTCCCCTTACTTTCTAGGAGGAAAAAAGTGAGTGTTATGGTGCAAAAAATACGGTATATTTCCCCACTTAACTCGGGCTTCCTCAACCTCGGCCCTCCATATGTTTTTGGCCTACAACTCCCATGATCCTTAGGTAGCAGGACCAGTGGTCAGGGATGATGGGAACTGTAGTCTCAGAACATCTGAGGAAGCTTGTCTTAACCCCTTCATACATTAGCTAGCCCTAAGCTTTCTAGTTATATTTGACTGCAATTTCCCACACAGAAGAAAATTAGGTAAGAAGAAGAAAAAGCCTTGATGCCAGAGACTCATTTGCAGTATCTCAATAACCCATTTGCAAATTAAGCCTTCCTCAGAAAGCATCATTAATTTTCCAAGGCACATTTGAGCCGCCATGTTCCAGCCCCTGTCTAGAAGTGCCCGTGACAGCCTTTCCACGCGTTTAAAAGCAGGTCTACTCCAGTCACACTGAAAGGGGAGATGAAAGGGGTCAAATGCTAACATTAAAAGGAATGTGCAGAACACTGTATCCCAGCTCCATGACTTATCTCCCTAAAACTTCCTTCCCAACAGTGTCAGCCCTGCTAGATGGTATGAAAGAACAGCAAAACGTTAATTCTTTAATATTATGGTTGTATCTCTCCTGCCTTCACCTCCTGGCAAATAGAAGGGGAAGAAATGGAGGCAGTGAGAGATTTTACTTCCTTGGGCTCCATGATCACTGCAGATGGTGACAGCAGTCATGAAATTAAAAGACGCCTGCTTCTTGGGAGAAAAGCAATGACAAACCTAGACAGCATCTTAAAAAGCAGAGACATCACCTTGCCAACAAAGGTCCGTATAGTTAAAGCCATGGTTTTCCCAGTAGTGATGTATGGAAGTGAGAGCTGGACCATAAAGAAGGCTGATCGCCGAAGAATTGATGCTTTTGAATTATGGTGCTGGAGGAGACTCTTGAGAGTCCCATGGACTGCAAGAAGATCAAACCTCTCCATTCTGAAGGAAATCAGCCCTGAGTGCTCACTGGAAGGACAGATCCTGAAGCTGAGGCTCCAATACTTTGGCCACCTCATGAGAAGAGAAGACTCCCTGGAAAAGACCCTGATGTTGGGAAAGATGGAGGGCACAAGGAAAAGGGGACGACAGAGGACGAGATGGTTGGACAGTGTTCTCGAAGCTACTAAAATGAGTTTGACCAAACTGCAGGAGGCAGTGGAAGACAGGAGTGCCTGGCGTGCTCTGGTCCATGGGGTCATGAAGAGTTGGACACGACTAAACGACTAAACAACAACAACAATCTCTCCTACCAGGAAGAGGTGCTTGTGGAATTTTCTGCCTCAGGTGCCAAAATAACTTGGCCAGCCTCAGATACGACGTAACCCTTGACACGGTGGGGCAGGGCTTGCTGTTTTCACTTCAGGCATCAAAATGTCTTGGGTTTCCCCTGTCTCTCAGAGCTGAGCTTCAATATGTGAAATTACCCTAGACGGTTTTTGGGGTGGGGATGTTTGCTGTGGTGAGGTAAGCAGTGGGTGGGAAAATGGTTCATTCACACTTCCCGCTACGTAATTGGGGTGTTCCTGCGCTTAAGCACACACCATCACAGGTAGTTTGGCCCTCAAAAATGTGTGTGTTCTGTGCAAGTTAAAGAAAAGCACACAAAGTTGTAGCAGACACAGAATGCATCTTCTTGACATCCAAAGCTTTTCTTTCTTAAAAACAACAACAAAACACCTAAACTTTCTTCTTAGAAGTGAGGATCGGAGTAGGAGCCTTCTTTGCATTCACAGCAAACCACTCACTGTAGTTTACTTTGATGTGTGAACTATAGTTTATTCAGGGGTCAGCAGACTTTTTCAGCAGGGGGCTGGTCCACTGTCCCTCAGACCTTGTGGGGGGCCGGACTATATTTTGGGGGGGAAATGAACAAATTCCTGTGCCCCACAAATAACCCAGAGATGCATTTTAAATAAAAGGACACATTCTACTCATGTAAAAACACGCTGATTCCTGGACCGTCCACAGGCTAGATTTAGAAGGCGATTGGGCCGGATCCATCCCCCAGGTCTTAGTTTGCCTACCCATGGTTTCTTGTGTCGTGCAACCACTGTCGGTGATGATTTGACCCAGTTAACTTGTTATTTAAAAGACCTGCTGCTCCAATTAATTCTGACGATAAAACGAACACACTAATTTTATGTCTCTCTAACCATACCACAATAATTTAATTAATACTGTAATTGTCAGCATTCCCTTGTATCTTTCATGAATAAAAGTGGTAGAACTTCTAGTGATGTTCAGAAGCTAAAGGAGGGGGGGAAAGGTTGTATGTTTCAAAAGTGGGCACAGTAAGCAGTTACAAGAAGCACATTGTTTTTCATTAGCAATGATTTGTTTCTTTGCAGAACAACATCCTGTAAAATATTAAACACAGTCAAAGTGACTAATGCACTTTTTGAATCTAAATATTGCTCAATTAAAAATTAACAAGTCACATAGTTTTGATTTCTGCCTACAATTGTAAAAACTTGTGCATAAAGATTAATTACTTATAAGTAAAACACATATTTTTTCCAAACTGGCATTAAATTTGCATCTGCAGCGTTATGTTGGACTTCATTTAGACTACTGTATATAGGAAAAGAGAAGGATTTTTTTAGACTCAGAGGACTCTAAAGTTACAAATGGAAATGGGGTACGAGGAAATGTCTTGCTACTTCGCAATGTCCATTGGAGGTGTGCTTTCTGCTAAGTTTGCTTCTAATTGACCCAAGTTGCAATTCAGGAAATCGTTAGCAGTGGAGCGAGAGGGGAAGATGTAATTATTCCCATTTCCTTTGAACATAAAAGAGAAATGTTGCATATGTTTTGTTGCAAATGGAAAACCAATAAATATTGCACGTACCTGATGTTGTCTGAACACAACGCCAGTTGGATCTTAAAGGGGGAAGGGACGAGCTTCTTTCAAATTAAGAGCACACTCACTACACACAAATACATATTGGAGAAATTTGTCGTTGTGACAAAAGCCCTAGGCTGATGTTTGGAACAAATGTGCAACCGTGGATCTGCCCCACCCTGTCTGGCACCAGTCGCCTTTCAAATGTTGGATTTCTCCTTTGCGAAGCAGCCTGTATGCGTGTAAGTACAATGTGAAACAGGGCACAATTGTGATTCCCTGTTACACATAACTTCTGCCCCTGCATACCGTTAGCAGAGAAGATGCTGGCTTTATTTTATTGTGGGTACAGACAGTCAAATATTGGGTAATGTCAAAAGATTAGTGGCACACCACCAAAAGGTATTATCCTCATACATGATGTTTGGATGGTGGCCCCGGAATGTTGTCATAGGGAGACGCCAATATCTAAATAGAGAGGTGACTTTCTTCAAGGGTAAGGACAGTCTGCTGTTAGGTTTCTGTTGTTGCCACTGTGCAGTGCTTGGAGTCACAAGACTCTGTTTACATTCCAGAGATTCCAGACTGTTGGAAGTCTCACGGAAGACAGGAGACGGATGTTGATATTACTGGTTTCCTGTTTCTTTGTACCAGTTGCCTCTCTGCTTCCACAGAGAGAGGATGTATATTTCTTTTCTGTCTGCGTAGCTAGAAATAAAACTCTTAGCAATGTAGCTGATATTTCTCATCCTTCGCTGCTGCTTGGACACTCTGAGTAATGAGAGAACCTGGAGCCTCATCAAAGGCTCAGGTCGTTAATCACCATTGGAGGACTCGACCGGAGGAGCAACTCGGTCGAACGCAAGTTCTGACATCATCTGCAGTCCATGAGGGAAAGGTGCTCTGTACATGCTCAGAGTCATCTTTATTTTGTTGCTTATTACAAGATAGTATTTATTATGTTCATTTATTTGAGGGAGGGTGTGGCAGAGGGTGGTGCTACAAAAGCTGCTGCTGCTGCTGAGGAGGCCAAATACTTTATTGGTTGTGAGTCATGGGCCACCTGCTCCCCGCCTTGCAGGCCTCTACCACCTGGCCTAGGAAGGCGAGGCCCAGACTTTCTCCTGCTGCAAAAGCTCAGGCACCTGACCCAGGAGAGCTGGGGAGGGAGGGCAAGAGAGGACTCAGTCACAGTGGTTCAGGCTGAGGGAGGGGTTAGCAGCCAGCAGCAGTCAAACTTAGTTCATTGAAGCTTCTGGGAGCTCTTACCACGAGTTTGCAAATAGGACTCACAAACAGGGGCGTTTGCAGGGGGGTTTAGTGAAGGAGTTTGAGGGCGAGGCCCAGAGGCCCGTCTCACAATGTGTATAGGACCAAGAGACATGGCGGGTGAAGGGAGCTGCTGCCGTGACCTGCAATACCTGTGCTATGTTTGTCTTCATGTCAGAGAACATGCAAAAGTGCACTTGTGGGCAGTGGAATCTAGTTGCCTCGCTGGGATTCCACTTGAGGCCCGCCTAAGTCACACTTGGAGCTACAGGGCAAGATGCAGAGTTTCTCGACAGAGCTGAGTGGACTGATGGAAGACTTCCATACCTCCAGAGGTTCATCTCTGCAATGGGCAACCTTCCTGAAGGTTGTAATGCAAGACCAGGCCTTTTCTGCGGTGGCTCCCCGTTTGTGGAATGCTCTTCCCAGGGAGGCTTGCCGGGCAACACTGTTCCATATCTTTAGGCGACAGGCAAAAAGGTTTCTCTTCACCCAGGTGTGTGGCTGATTGGCATTCTATGGCTTTTAAAATGTGCATATGAGGGGAAAGGTCATTGGTCTGTTTGTTTTTTATTATGTATCTTGTGTTCTCATTTTGTATTTTTCTGATGTGAACCACCCTGTGATCTTCAGATAAACAGCGATATACAAATACAATAAATAGTAATAATAATATATTCAGGAGGAGGAGGGATACTACTACTACTACTACTAATAATAATAATAATAATAATAATAATTCATTTATAACCTGCCTATCTGGCTGGGTTTCCCCAGCCACTCAGGGCGGCTTCCAACAAAGATAAAAAAAACAATAAAACATCAGTCATTAAAAACTTCCCTAAACAGGGCTGCCTTCAGATGTCTGCTAAATGTCAGGTAGTTGTTCTTCTCTTTGACATGGGATGGAAGGGCGTTCCACAGGGCGGGTGCCACTACCCAGAAGGCCCTCTGCCTGGTTCCCTGTAACTTGGCTTCTTGCAGTGAGGGAACCGCCAGAAGGCCCTCAGCGCTGGACCTTAGTGAACAGGCAGAGCAATGGGGGTGGAGACGCTCCTTCAGGTATACACTACAAGAAGGATACACTGCAAGAAAGTCTATTGGGTTAGAGAGGTGGAAGGAAAGCAATTTTTGTAAGTCAAAACTGTTTTGCCTTCATGATCGTTTAGTTGCTGTTAAATATCTAACTAAGCAGTTGTTTTCGTGAATGGTTCGATCCATAGCTTCAGCCCTGAGCGAGTTACTCTCGAGTATTCCCATTCAAATGACTCAAGAACTACAAAGTAAATGGCTTCAGGCTGGCAGGAGGCCAGGCTTCATAATGCACGACAGACGTGTTGGCATGCATTCTGTTCCCACATGTCTTTGTGATGAAGTATCACATACCGTTGGCTAACCACCACTTACCAGGACTCGGAAACAAAAGACTTCCATTTATTTCTAAAGCTTTTAAAACAGCGCTATTCATTACGGGAGCGGTTAACACGCTGGAGATGATGATTGCCGTGATTATCCCAAATGGGGTGATATCTTTCCTTGATATACTGTAGATAGTGGACATAATGCCATGCCTACGGCTCTGACATTCATGGTCAGTCCAGATTTATGAGAAATCCATTACAGGCCACAAGGCTCTATTGCTACATTAACGTAGATTTCCAAGATCCATAGCCAGAGAAATTCTGTAGCGAGAGAGCCTAAAGGTGCATGCTGTGTGTTTGTTGGAACCAAAAGCAAATGCATTCATTTTGCATATTTATTCGTATTATTAATTATATTAACATTTTAAAAAATAATGCCTTGTTTTTGTCGATTATTCTGGTGACTTTGCATTCATTGGCCAGACTGTTGGAGACGAAAAGTAGGTTTACTGAGCGATGCAGGTGTGTACAGATGTTCCTTTACCTGCAAAGGTTTGAGGCTGCCTTTATCACTTCATTTCCCATCAGTGCCTATCCTATAGCTTCCTGCTGAAATCCTGTAACTTGTCTCACCACAAATGTCTAGGGTTCAGGTTGTCCCACTTTCATTGCACTAAAATAATAATAATAATAATAATAATAATAATAATAATAATAATAATATCCCACCCATCTGGGTGGGTTTCCCCAGCCACTCTGGGCAGCTCTCAACAGAATATTATTATTATTAATAATAAGGCAATAAAACATCAAACCATAGCAGTCAACTTACAGATTTGAAAATAAGGGACCAGCGGCCTTGAAAATAAGGGACCTGCAGCCAAAATAAGGGGCCTGCAGCCTCACCTGTTCCAGGCACTCCAGTCTTCCTGTCCTCCTGCAGTCTGGTCAAACTCATGCTGATAGCTTCGAGAACACTGTCCAACCAATTTTGTAACTAGAGGTTCAACTGAATAGAATCTGAATCACATGCACCACAAGGCCTATGCAGCCTCAACCTAAGATGGCTCCCCAGCCTGGCTTTGCACTGCAAAGTTTGCAGCAGCACGTGCAACAAAATGGCGTACAGCATTCAAAAACCCCCTCAGCTTGCATTAACTAGCCACACACAAGGCATGCAAGCTCCACCCCCCAGTCGTTCTTAGACTTCTTCTTGGGTGAGCAACACAGCCAAGCAACACAATTGGAGCCTCCCTCCTCCCTGGCCGGCAGGGAGAGAGGGAGAGGAGCTGCTTCCTTTGAAATTTAAGGGACATCATTTAAGGGACATTTAAGGGACATCCATCAATAAGGGACAGCAGTGGGGCATGGCGCTGGAATAAGGGACTGTCCCTTCAAATAAGGGACACTTGACGGCTATGCATCAAACATTAAAAACTTCCCTAAACGGGGCTACTAGAACCCCTCCAGACAGCTATAATGTGGTAGCCTTGGGGAAAGATTGCAGAACAACTAATAAAGCATAATAAACCCACCATTAACACACTTTTATTGCATCCGTGGAATACAGCCACAGTAAACTCCAGTCTGGAAGAGACCTCTTTAAGATCTGATGTGCTACCATTTTTGACAGGGACTTGGACAAGGTACTCTCCAGCTTCAGCCCCAATTGCCATGGTTATTCTTACACACGTTTCTATCATATTTCCTTTCCTCCACTTTGCTGCTGGCTGCTCTTGTCACTTTCTCCCTCCTACTGTCACCACTAGGTTTCTGCCTCCGCCCCCACCAGGCACCCAAAAAGGGACCTTTGACTTATTTTCTTTTTCTCTTCCATTGCCTCCTCCTCTGTGGTCTTTGCTTCCCCTTTTGCAGCCTCATGGAAGCCGCTCCAGCCAGAGAAGCATCAGGAGAAACCTTCTTCTTGGGAGAGATTCAGCAACAAGCCCAGGTTTTCATCAACAGCCTTTAAAAAGATCTTGCCTCATAGCTGACAAGCTGTGGTGTGCTGCTCTCCCCTGCTATTGTTGTTATTTTTGACTGGGATTATTGTTTTGCGGTTAAATTTAATGAGGAATTTGGATTGCCCTATTGCATTTTTACAGATTTTTGTTTTAACCGCCTTCTAATGTCCATGACATGCAGGTGGCGCTGTGGTCTATACCACAGAGCCTAGGACTTGCTGATCAGAAGGTCGGCGGTTCGAATCCCCGCGACAGGGTGAGCTCCCATTGCTCGGTCCCTGCTCCTGCCAACCTAGCAGTTCGAAAGCACGCCAAAGTGCAAGTAGATAAATAGGTACCGCTCCGGCGGGAAGGTAATACATTCAAGGGATAAATTCAGAAAACACAGGCCATGGTAGACTGTGGTATAATGTATGACTTGGAAAAGACCCTGGTGTTGGGAAAGATGGAGGGCACAAGGAGAAGGGGACGACAGAGGACGAGATGGTTGGATAGTGTTCTCGAAGCTACCAGCATGAGTTTGACCAAACTGTGGGAGGCGGTGGAAGACAGGAGTGCCTGGCGTGCTCTGGTCCATGGGGTCACGAAGAGTCAGACATGACTAAATGACTAAACAACAACATGGCAGGCCTACCCTATTCAGATGACAAAGCAGCTTATATTGGTGGAGGGTCAGGATCTTGCCTTCTGACTCTGACTCCAATCCCTGCATGTTCATCAGAACTACGGAAACAGAAGTACAAATCACAAGAGACTATGTGTGAATGGTGTTTAGGCACATAGAAGCCACACAGAAATTCTGATGGATGCACTGAGGTTCTGGTGAGCATGACCCTGACTCCTGCTGCACATGTTCATTCTTCACTTTTGTTTCTGAAGTGTGTTCGAGTCGAGATACACACAAAGCCACAGTCTGTTGTTCCCTTTCTTCACTACCACTAATGAGTTCATCCTGAAAAAGATGGCATCACTGTGGTTCTTGACAGGTGATTTACCTGCATAAAGGAAAAATACTGTGACAGGAGTCACCGGTGAATGTGAGCTGAAATTAATATTGCAGCATCAGATGTCTGCTTGGCTGAATTTATAATTGCTTTGCAGGGAAAGCATATGATCACAGTTGTCACTGAGTCAGCTCTGCTTAACTTCCATTCTTGCCCTGTCCATCGTTCACAACCCACAATTTACCCAAGACGGCTTGGAATACTGAAACCTAAATGAATGTCTTTTTTATAAAAAAAAAACCACAGCTCATTGTTGGGAGGGGGGCTTTGCCAATTATTATCACAGCCCACCAGCTTTCAGACAATGCCTTTCTGAGGCACCGCAGCATTCCTTGGACGTTTTCTTGGGTATACTTGCAATTCATCATGAGGCTCATGAAGCCATGCACATGACTAGCTCATACCCTTCAAGTGTCCCGATTTTCCAGGGACAGGCCTGGAATTATGGAAGCCGACCTGGCTTCTGATTTGATCCCAGAAAGTCCCCATTTTCCCCACCAGTGCTGCTGTCACTAATAATAATAATTATAAATAATAATAATAATTTATTTATACCCTGCCCATCTGGCCAGGTCTCCCCAGCCACTCTGGGCGGCTTCCAACAGATTATTAAAATACAATAATCTATTAAACATTAGAAGCTTCCCTAAACAGGGCTGCCTTCAGATGTCTTCTAAATGTCAGGTAGTTGTTCTTCTCTTTGACATCTGGTGGGAGGGCGTTCCACAGGGCAGGTGCCACTACCAAGAAGGCACTCTGCCTGGTTCCCTGTAATTTGGCTTCTCGCAGGGAGGGAACTGCCAGAAGGCCTTCGGCGCTGGACCTCGGTGTCCGGGCAGAATGATGGGGGTGGAGACGCTCCTTCAGGTATACTGGGCCGAGGCCGTTTGGGGCTTTAAAAGTCAGCACCAACACTTTGAATTGTGCTCGGAAACATACTGGGAGCCAATGTAGGTCTTTCAAGACAGGTGTTATGTGGTCTTGGCGGCCCCTGCCAGTCACCAGTCTATAGCTGCCGCATTCTGGATTTGCTTAAGAAGGAGGATGAGCCAGTGCTTTCCCCGAGGGAACATCTTGTTGCCTTTCCGTGGCCTTTCCATGGGCGCCACTGCCAGCCTCCCCTCTTGGGCAGCTTGTAGCAGTTGCTGGACAGCACCCAGCCCTGTGAGACATGTCAGCTCTGAGAGGCAGGCATTGGACAGGGTTGCCCTGGGCAGAAAGAAACAGGGAGCAGAGTGGAGCACAACTGGTGTGCAATTTTTTGTGTGTGTAAAATAAAATCAAGATTCAGGGGTTTTCTCAGGATGGTGGAGGGCATGTGTGCTGTTGGAGCCAGTGTGGTGTAGTGGTTAAGAGCGGTAGTCACGTAATCTGGGTAACCGGGTTCGCGTCTCCGCTCCTCCACATGCAGCTGCTGGGTGACCTTGGGCTAGTCACACTTCTTTGAAGTCTCTCAGCCCCACTCACCTCACAGAGTGTTTGTTGTGGGGGAGGAAGGGAAAGGAGATTGTTAGCCGCTTTGAGACTCCTGAAGGGGAGTGAAAGGCGGGATATCAAATCCAAACTCTTCTTCTTCTTCTTCTTGGTGTGGTGGTGTTGAGGCCACTCACCCTACTCCTGATAGGGCATGCGCTGCAGAGGGGTGTGGAATGGGGGGCTAAAGGAGCGTCATTTAGCCAGAGGGGTGTGTGTGAGAAATGACCCCATTTTCATCTGAGGAATGTTAGAGGCATGCTAGAGTGTGTACTATATAACTGTTGAATGGTTTCTTTAAATTTTAGGTTTCATTACTGTTCCACAAGATGCGTATGTCTTTAAGGGCCAGAGCAAATAACATTGACCTAGTTTTACAGCTGTGAAACAGTATAGCAGGTGCTCTTAAGTTATGTTGATTAAGCTGTTGGGTATAGTATATAAAGAGCAGCAAGTAGCTCTCTCAGTACCCTGGTGGATGGGTCACACTCATTGATATAAAGTAATTTAGTGTAAAAGGAGTTTTTGTTTTTGTTATTTGTTATTAAACCAAGCAAAAGTTACTTTTGCGTTTCTTGAATGTGTGGTCTCCCCAGAACGCCATCTGCAAATAACCAACAACAACATGTCCCAGAATCCTCTGCAGTGTGCAAGAATTTGGTGGTGACAGCAGCTTCGAGGTTCCTCCACAGGCAAGTATGTCACTGAAATTCTACTCAGTATTGATCCAGAGTAGATTCCAATATATAGTTAGCAGAGTAAGAACTTAAACACGTTGCTGGACTCCTCAAAATATAGACCAGAGGCAACTGTACTTCATGCAGCAGAGCTTTACTTCTACTGAAGGCAATAATGGTCACAAATCCAGCACATTCAGGATTGGCACTGTCCATAAGAAATCCAGTTGAAGCAGACTTAACTTAAACTTACAATAACCTATAATAAGGCCAGTGCTTTTTTCTGGGGGGACGCAGGGGGACACATACCCCTAAACATTTTGTGAATTTAAATTTGGCCTCATTGAGGGGCAGTATTTCAATATGTGTAGGAAAATGAGAGTAGCCCTAAACATTTTTTTCAGAAAAAAAGCAACGAATAAGACTAAACCTTAACACTATATACAGATCACCACACCAGGAGGAAAAGAGATAGGAGAAAATGGGAGACCCAGGCTCCTTCTGGCCTCTTATTATAGCATGACCTTGAATAAGAGATAACAGAACCAGTTTAAATTAGCTGTACTCAGCTTCTCTGAAGGAATACAGTGGTGCCTCGCAAGACGAAAATAATCCGTTCCACGAGTCTCTTCGTCTAGCGGTTTTTTCGTCTTGTGAAGCAACCCTATTAGCGGCTTAGCGGATTAGCGCTATTAGCGGTTTAGCGGCTTAGCGGCTATTAAAGGCTTAGCGGCTTAGCGGCTAAAAGGCTATTAGCGGCTTAGAAAAAAGGGGGGAAAGCGAAAAAAATCGCAAGACTTGCAAGACATTTTCGTCTTGCGAAGCAAGCCCATAGGGAAATTCGTCTTGCGAAGCGCATCGAAAAACAGAAAACCCTTTCGTCTAGCGGGTTTTTCGTCTTGCGAGGCATTCGTCTTGCGGGGCACCACTGTAATCCAAACATCCTGAAGTTTCTTTCACACAGAGAAGCTTCCAGAACCCTCTTGAATTAAGTAGAATAGGAAAGATCTCTATGCATCAGATCAATACTTTCTGTACTAAGAAATACAAACTGACAAAGTAAACATGAAAAAGTGTTCCCCATAAAAAGCTGAAAATTTGAATATTATTGCCATAGAACACAGTCTGATTAAGTTGGTGTTGTGCCTGAGTTTCTAACTAGCCAGAAAATAAATGGTCTGGCCCTCCATTGTTGCGTTTGGGCCAGCTGAAAGAAACACAAGAGGCAAGGCCTTTTCCTCCACAAGTACCCCACCACCATCTCTTGGCTGTTTATGATGATGATGATGATGATGATGATGATGATGCCATACACCATGAATAGATGGGCTTTGTGCTGGGCTCCTCTCCAGATGCACCCAAAATGGCCTCACCCAAACAAGAGGGGTGCACTGTTGGCACTCCCTCCCAAACATGCTGCGCCCTAGGATCAGAAAGGTCCCCAAGTCCCAGTCAGATTCTTGAATATTTGGATTCAGGATTGGCAATCCTATAGTCTCCATAGTAACCGCAGCATTCCATATTAGCAGATAAGCCTAACCATGGGCTCATGGAAAGCGACCAAGTCCTACTCTTACTCTAGAGTAAGAATAAACATTCCTTCCTATGTGGACCACAATGAGGCTTAGAAGAGGGAGATGTTTTGAGAGGCCCCATCACTGAAATAACTAGGAAGACTACTTCTTTCCTATCCTGTCAGGAAATCTCAGAACCATCATGGTGGGGTTTGTGTGTGGGGTTTTGCTGATTCATTTTTGTGTGCTTCCAGATAAAGTAACCTAAGTTTCCTGGTATTTAACCGCAAAGTATAAGTAACTAATAAATGCAAGCTGTGTAGGCCAGGCACCCTGGGATGCATAATATTACTTATACATACCTTGTTGGTAACAGAACATAAATACTGCAATAAAGCCTCCATTTGTAATTTGTGTGGAACGTTTCTGAACGTATGAAATATGAATCACATTTTGTAATGGCCCTTTGTGTTGAGGTCTGCTGGGAAAATATTGTTCTCTGTGAGACTACAGTAAATTGCAAAGGTTACTGAAGGGACTTCACTCCTGTACAAGAAAATACATTTAATCTGACATAGCTGCTCTAATGATCTCTCGTGTTATCTTTTATTGAACACAAAATTTGGTACAGCCATCAAAGTTCCGTAAACTGCCAAGTGCAGATTACTGATATGGGACTAAAGGGAATTATACCAACAAAATTTACTTAGTCCAACCAACACTCTGTGGGGATGTTTATAAGTTTAATGGGAGGAAATCTATGCCACCCATTATAAGAATCATGAATGGTGTTGTGGTATGCCTGTATTCACACACACACACACACACACACACACACACACACACACTTTCTGTATCAATAATCTAAGACCTCAAGAATGTAAGGGTTGTCTTGCTGGATCAGAGCTACTTCCATCTAGTCGATTGTTCTATTTTCAGCAGCGACAAGCATATATGCATCTAACATTTATCTTCAACCTCACCTTCATTCCTCGTCTCATATTAAATTGAGCTATGCTCTCCATAGCTAGCTGAGCCTAAAATTGTCAGGTTATCCAATCAGGGAACTTTCAGATGTTGAGTCTTGGCTCAAGGAGCTTTCTGTTAGCTATTGCTTACTTGGTGGCCACGTGTCCTACTTTACATAGGGCCAGTCTTGCATCTGAAGGGCTGTCTGGTCTAAGTCCAGTTTAAAGATAACCATAAGAAGAGAGGGTTGAAGGGTCTTGAAATTCCCACTCAAGTGTCTGAGCACACACTCTTAACCAGGTGTGTTGCTTTTCTATAATAGCATATAGGTTTGCATCTACATGTACAAAGTAGCATGTGCAAATCTCTTTTGTTCTCTTTTTTATGATGCGTGTCCTCTTCTTCTTCTTTTTTACAATTAAAATGGCTGCCCTAGTTGGGTGACTCCCTTCCTGGAAGGGAATAAGATGGCAGCCACTTCCCAAATCACATACAATCACATGCAAACTGTAGGATGTGATCCATGTAAGGCAGTCAAATACAACATTCCTTGTTTTCCTAGAGTGGACATGCAAGGAGATGTTTGGTTCAGCCAGTCGAAACTTCCTGTTCCTCCTGGGCTGGAGCATCCTTCCTTTGCATGTGACTAGAGGTGGGTGTGACCTTACCTGTCCAGGTAACAAAAGGACGAGTCACACAGAACTCTCTCTCTCTTTTTTACTTCCTTCTTTATTTGACCAGTTTTTTAGCTAGGAATGCTCTGCTAGCTTCTCAGCTAGCAGCAGCACTGGGATTATTCCGCCGTATGGGGTAGAGCCACATGTACATATTTATAACTAAGTCTGCCTTCAGGAATCCAACTGTGAACTGATGTGAGTAAACTTCTTTTATTGACTTTGAATAAGATTGTGGCGTCTTCATTCTTTTAAGAGGGATTCAAGGGAACTTACCAGGAATGTACAATTCAATCTGAGACAGACTGAATTGTATAATAGTGAGAGGCTCACACGAGCCTGCAACCAGCTATCTGCTGTGCATGTAAAAAGGGGAATGTAAACTCTGCTAAGTAAAGGAACTTGCTAGCACAAGTTAGGAAGGATATTAATAAACAATATATCCTCTTCTGCCACCCTGAACTTTCCCACACAAACCAGATTCTGCCTCCCTGGGCTACCTCTGCCATGTCACAGTGATAAATAATATTTGTAACTGTCCCAGGTCTTGATACACAGGAAGTGTTTTGCCTCGTGTCACATATCCACATTTATATGGATGCTGCCGATATGGGACAGAGAGCCATTTAAAAATCAGCTGTGCATTCTAACCATTGAAGCTTTGGCTTGTGTCTTACCAAGAAGGATTTGAAGGCACATCATCACGCACAACTGCCCGTGCTAAGCAGGGCTGGACCCACACTGTGAGGTCCTTGGAGGGAAAGGGCTATAGCTCCATAGTCTAGGGTTACCAGACATCCCTAGTTCCAGGGGACAGTCCCCGGATTTGCAAATCTGTCCCCGGACAAATTCCGTCCCTGGAATGTCCCCAGATTTGCAAATCTGTCCCTGGGAAACGTGGCAGCGGCAGCCTCAGCAGCCCGGAGCCAGCCTGTTAGTGCAGTTGGCTCTGGCTAGCTTCAGCAGCTGCTCGCTGCCATGGCGCCCGCCATTTTTCCTGTGTCATGGCAGTGAGCATCTCCTGAAGCCAGCCAGAGCCAATTGCACTACCAGGCTGGCCCCCCCTGGGCAACGGCCGCCCGCCTGTGACTCCCGAGCCTCCCCTGATATGTCAAAACAAAGGGGGGAGGGGAAGGAGATCAGGGAAGCTTTGGGAGTCACAGGCAGGCTGTGCGCCATTGCCCAGTTTTTTAAAAGCTGCATTTATGTTTCATAGGGTGTGAAAGAAGGGCTTTGCACCTTTATACGATATGCATGTGTGCTTGGGCCCAGGGTCTTTTGCCTCACCATCCCCATTACTGACTCCCTGTTGCTACTCAGCTTCAACAAAACAAAAAAAGTGTCCCTGGATTCATTGAAAAAATCTGGTAACGATACCACACAGTGGTACCTCGCAAGATGAATGCCTCGCAAGACGGAAAACTCGCAAGACGAAAGGGTTTTTGGGTTTTTGAGTTGCTTCGCAAGACGATTTTCCCTATGGGCTTGCTTCGCAAGACGGAAAAGTTTGTTTCCTTTTTCTTAAAACCGTTAATACAGTTGCGACTTGACTTCGAGGAGCAACTCATAGAACGCGGTGTGGTAGCCTTTTTTGAGGTTTTTGAAGACTTTGGTGATTTTTTGAAGCTTTTCCAAAACTTTCCCGACACCGTGCTTTGCAAGACGAAAAAATCGCAAGACGAAAAAACTCGCGGAACGAATTAATTTCGTCTTGCGAGGCACCACTGTAGTCTGATCCAGTGTAAGACAGTTTTATGTGGGAAAATGGCGCAGAGAGCCAGTGTGGTGTAGTGGTTAAGAGCGGTAGTCTTGTAATCTGGGGAACCGGGTTCGCGTCTCCGCTCCTCCACATGCAGCTGCTGGGTGACCTTGGGCCAGTCACACTTCTTTGAAGTCTCTCAGCCCCACTCACCTCACAGAGTGTTTGTTGTGGGGGAGGAAGGGAAAGGAGAATGTTAGCCACTTTGAGACTCCTTAAAGGGAGTGAAAGGCGGGATATCAAATCCAAACTCTTCTTCTTCTTCAGAAACATAAATAAATAAAGCAAAAGGGGGGGGGGAATCTGTCATGAGCAAAAACACCCTTGTAATGACCCAGCGAGGCCACAGCAAAAGTAGCTGGCTGGTAGTTTTCAATAAGCCAGATAATGGGATTTCTATTGTTTTGCGATTTTTCGTTTCCAAAATAAAACTTTCCTGTTGTGGAAAAATGCATTTCAGGCAGTTTACTAATAGCAGCAGCGCTGAAGGATATCGTGACTTTCAGACCGGTGGCAATGTTACTCTTAATGGCCTGCTCACTTTTCCATTAGGGTAGGCTTTGGAGTTCAGAAGTCTCTGTCATCGCTTTCTTCGACACCCTGTTTGAATCTGAAAACTTTCTCTCTCTCCTCCCCAATCTTGAGAACTGGTTAAGAGTGCAAGTTGACCCCAAGCGTCAGGCTCCCGTTGTCCGAGCACAGGAAATTCCTGCTATCTTTACACAGGGAGATTATACTGAGTGTTTAGGTCAGGTTTGCAGTTCAAGAACACGAAGCGGTGGGCTGAATGATAATGATACTTACCCTGAGTGATAAGTAGAGAATGAACCTGTGTATCCTGAATCAAGGCTGTCTGACAAAACACACGCGGGATGGATAACGCTGCACTTAAATGCCTAATGACAAGGGCCAGGATTAATGTGTCCCCACCTTTTTAGTACGATATATCGGCTTGATGGATATTCTGCTAATAGATCAAAAGAAGAATTGTACCAGAACAGGAAGTTACAGCAGAGGTTAATACATCTTGTAGAGAAACGGAAGATCCCAATCTCTTAACAACCTGCTCACTTACATCAGTCTTTTCCATGGCCGGGGGGGGGGGGAGCCTTCTTGGACTGAAGGTTGCTATAGGACTGATACCTAAATGTCAGGCAGTAGCTTTTATTCTGGGCAGTACCAAAGGAAGCTGATGGTAACCTATAATGGTCAGCTGCTAACAGTATTTGTTGCGTGTTCAGACCCAGAGACCTCCCCCCTAAATAAGCTCACACTTGACTCAAATTTTAATTTTGGTTTTTGGCAGAATTTAGGCCACAACTTTATTGATTACAGAAAGAGAGTGGTTGCATAGGCTCTGGTTCGACTAGCTCCCTGCACCCTTGCAGACAGCGCTGACCCAGAGCTCTGTCATAGGTCAGCCAAGGGTGAACACCTGATGTAGATGGAAAGCCTGGGAACAGACTATGTCCACTCCCCAGATGCTCCCCTGGACTCAGGCATGGGCACAACCCCCTCTCGGGGGTTGACCAAACCAAGTTGAGTCCCTGGATTCCTTTAACGGAATACCCTTCACATAGGGATGGCAAGACCGTTCTCCCATCCCTATCACCTAAACAAGTGCCTATCCACAACCTTACAAGTTGTGACGATTTGCTATGCAGCAGGCAAAACCCAAATGGCAACAGCCAATCCGCCATGTGGGGAAAATTCCTGCCGTGCCCCTGTCCCAGTGACAGATGACACATAACGGCATAGCAAGGTCAATCGCAAAATGCCCTAAATTTAGGGAGAGGTGAGCGGGTGTTCCAAAGGCACAAGCCAAAAGAGGATGCTCTGGCTCATGTGCCTGGGTATATGTAGGTCCCTCGATCTGTTTAGACTGCACCCCATTGGCCAGATTAAAGCCAGCAACGAGGGACCTACCAATCGGGTGTTGTGGCTGTCCAGTCTACCCACCCACAACCAGGAGGTCAGTCTCCAGGTCTCACCATAACACGTGCCCTCTTTGAGGGAGGACACGCTTTAGCAAAGGCCATCCCACACTGATGCCTGTTAAACCATTTTTTAAAAATGCATACTTCTGGAAAAATGTCCCCGATCTCTGCAAATCTTCCTATACTCTTTCCAAATACAGTGGTACCTCAGGTTACATACGCTTCAGGTTACAGACTCCGCTAACCCAGAAATAGTGCTCCAGGTTAAGAACTTTGCTTCAGGATGAGAACAGAAATTGTGCTCCGGTGGCGCAGCGGCAGCAGGAGGCCCCATTAGCTAAAGTGGTGCTTCAGGTTAAGAACAGTTTCAGGTTAAGTACGGACCTCTGGAACGAATTAAGTACTTAACCCGAGATACCACTGTAATGCATCAGTACCATTGTGACATCAGTAGTCAATATCCCAATCCTCCTGGTCATCTCACGCCTATTTGCATGCCAGCAGTCAAGAAATCTTGCACTCCGGAAAGGAGCAAACACAGGCACGGCCGTGCTTGGCTTGAAAGCAAATGGGTTAGACTGACCGTGTGCATTCAAAGGTGAACAACAACCAGCAGTTTCTGGAAATATAATTGCACCTCGGCACAGGCAAGGATCCCAAAAGATTAAAAAAAGAAAAAAAGACAGGAAGCAGGGTCCAAGAGAAGGGAAGCCAGGGCAGCGAAAGGGTAGAAAAGGACATTGGGCTGAGCACTCATCTTCCCCAACAGCTATAATTCACCTTTATAGCCAGGTTTCCACGCACCTTCCAACCACCAAGATCTCACGGGTTAATTTGCAATGTGATTTATTTATTTTTACCAATCTATTATGCTCAATGGGTTTTCTGTGCTTTATTTACAAACACCTAACTGTGATTGAGAAAAGACAGAGAATAAAATGGAGAGTGAGAGAGAGAGAAAGAGCGTGCACTATCTGTTCTATCAAGCATTGATTTTTCAGACAATTAAGGCTGGCACGCATGTTACTATGCTCCACCCTTACAACCTGGGGAAAAAAATCAATGTAACGTTTGCCACAGGGATTCTGCCAAAAGGGATCCTTTCCTGGCCATCAACATTTAAAAGCACTTATTGTGCAGATCCAAGCTATCGCTCCGAGAGCCTCCGGACCCCAGCACCACATCCCTGATGCAGAGGAGACCCAAAATACTTTGGCTGGCTGTGCCACTCTTTATGAATAACTCAGTCTAGAGGATCTTCCTGTTTAATTGATGACTCTGTTTATGCTACTGGTAAGGGAGCTAAATTCCTTTTAACTTGAACACAAACTGGGAAGCTGATGGCAAAGGAAGGGCTGCCTTTTGGTGCTTCTGGGAATTTATTTATCTGTTTTCTTTTACATATATTATCACATTCTATCGGTCTGTGATCACAATAAATGGGTTAATTCAAGGGCGGAAATAAAGCAAACTACATAACTTATGGTTTGGTGTCCTTTAATTGTGCTCCAATTAAAGGGCACCAAACCATCAGTTACGTAGTTTGCTTTATTGCGCTCCAATGAGAGTGAAAGAGGAGAGCGCAAAATATGGTCTGAAGCTCAACATCAAAAAAAAGAAGATCATGGCCACTGGGCCCATCACCTCCTGGCAAATAGAAGGGGAAGAAATGGAGGCAGTGAGAGATTTTACTTTCTTGGGCTTCATGATCACTGCAGATGGTGACAGCAGTCACAAAATTAAAAGACGCCTGCTTCTTGGGAGAAAAGCAATGAGAAACCTAGACAGCATCTTAAAAAGCAGAGACATCACCTTGCCAACAAAGGTCCGTATAGTTAAAGCCATGGTTTTCCCAGTAGTGATGTATGGAAGTGAGAGCTGGACCATAAAGAAGGCGGATCGCCGAAGAATTGAATTATGGTGCTGGAGGAGACTCTTGAGAGTCCCATGGACTGCAAGAAGATCAAACCTCTCCATTCTGAAGGAAATCAGCCCTGAGTGCTCACTGGAAGGACAGATCCTGAAGCTGAGGCTCCAATACTTTGGCCACCTCATGAGAAGAGAAGACTCCCTGGAAAGGACCTTGATGTTGGGAAAAATGGAGGGCACAAGGAGAAGGGGACAACAGAGGATGAGATGGTTGGACAGTGTTCTTGAAGCTACCAGCATGAGTTTGACCAAACTGCGGGAGGCAGTGGAAGACAGGCGTGCCTGGCGTGCTCTGGTCCATGGGGTCACGAAGAGTCAGACATGACTAAACGACCAAACAACCACAACAAATTGTGCTCCAAACTGCTTCCTAAGGACCAAACCAGGTGTCATGCAAAGCCCATGAATGGTCTTTGTGTGCTTGCATTTTTTTCCCTTACTAGAGAGTAGCCTTGCAGGGACCAAAATAGATGTTGACTACTAGGTGGTTAAAGGGGGAGGCGATTTACCCCAATCCTGATATGGGGAATGAGATGTTGCTCTTGGAATAGTGAATAAATGGCAGCCATTGAGAAGGCAGGGAGGGTTTTTTTTGAAGAACATCATTCTCTAGTAAACAAATAAAGATAGCAGTTTACGGCATTTCCTTGCCAGTGATGTAGAAATAGGTTACCTATTTGAAACCGAACCAGACTGCAGCATTCTTTTGGAAGAAGTCCTGTAGAATACTCCGCCAGCAGAGATTCAGCAAGCACCTTTTGTCTCAACCTATAAACCCCCATCAAATACATTCCTTGACAGGCTTAAGAATACATCTTTACATAATAGTTAGTTGATGGTCTCTGCTTTTAAAATTTAATTGTTTTTGTTTTTAATTAAATGGAGATGTTATTGCAAACTGCTTTAATATATTTAATGATATGGCAGTATATAAATATTTTTTTATAAATAAAAATATATTCCATTGCCTCTGGCAGGCAATGCTCTTTGGAACGACTGGATATACATCTGGAAAATCATTGACTGGTCCAGGAGCTCAGCTCTGAAATCACAGCAGTATCCTAGCTTTACCAAGCAGTGGCCAATTATTCTTGTTACACCACTCTTTAAAGAGCCATTAACATTAGTAGACTTTTCTCCCTCCTCCTCTTATACATGTATTAAAAAGTTTAAAAAAGTAAAAAGTAAAAGTAAAGGACCTCTGGACGGTTAAGTCCAGTCAAAGGCGACTATGGGGTTGTGGTGCTCATTTCGCTTTCAGGCTGAGGGAGCTGACATTTGTCCACAGACAGCTTTCCGGGTTGTGGCCATTATGACTAAACCGCTTCTGGCGCAACGGAAGTACTGTGATGGAATCCAGAGCACATGGAAACACCATTTACCTTCCCGCAGCCACAGTACCTGTTTATCTACTTACACTGGCGTGCTTTCGAACTGCTAGGTTGGCAGGAGCTGGGACAGAGCAACAGGAGCTCGCCCTGTCGCAGACCACAGCACCACCCGCGTAGCTGTATTGTGTAGCCAGTTCACTGCTACTAAAATCCCTCTCTTTCTTTCTTTCTTTCTTTTCTTCCTCCTATTAAAAAAAAAAATCAAGGTAGCTCACAAAAATCTAAATAGCAGCATCCAAAGAACCAAACTAAAATACAGCTAACCAACATTAATGCACCTCAAAGTTCTGAGAGACCAGATGAATGTTTTCAGTTTTCTTAAATTCAGTCACAGTTCTTCCCTACTCCCTTTCTCAACCCTTGTACGTCTGTAAGTTTTTTTTTAAGATTGTAAAGCTACAGACAAGGTCCTTTCTTATCCACTTACCTGGAGGGGGGGGAAGTCCCATTCAGCTTCCTGGGGCTTAATTGAGTAGGCATGTATAGAAATAGGTACATTGTTAGTCAATTCCAAGCAGAGCAATCCTAATCCTAATTGGCCCAGTCAAGGAGAAAGGCATAACCAGTTTTTTTCCACAGCTGAGGGGCCTCAAATGGACCATTTTAGGTTTCAGTGGAAACTTGGACAGTCCTACTCTATTTCTGCCCCCACCCCCAACAACCCCTTTCAGGGCACACTGGATACCACCAGGAGAAACAGGTAGAAGAGCCCTAGCAAGCAGAGCAAAGCAGAAGGACACCTTTCATTAGTTCTAATCCCTTCCAGGACCACGAATCAAATATTAGGATTGTAACTTTATATTTTACGATAAACCCAGACACTTAGATTGTTCATTGATCAGGAGGTTAGTTATTCCTGTTCACCACCTTTACTAAATTTGCACTTCCTGAACCAAAAATAGGAGCTGAGACACAGCTGTCCTTTGAAATTCCTACTTTTCTGAATGTTGCGAAAACAACATGCAGAAACGCATTAACTGTGAAAATTGCTTCACTTATGCAAAATTATAAACCAGGGGCAGGCAACCTAAGACCCGGGGGCCAGATGCGGCCCAATCACCTTCTCAATCTGGTCGGCGGACGGTCCGGGAATCAGCATGTTTTTACATGAGTAGAATGTGTCCTTTTATTTAAAATGCATCTCTGGGTTATTTGTGGGGCATAGGAATTCATTCATTATTATTTTTCAAAATGTAGTCTGGCCCACCACATGGTCTGAGGGACGGTGGACCGGCCCATGGCTGAAAAAGGTTGCTGACCCCTGTCATAAACCAAAATGTACATATTTGGAGAAATGTGCATTGAAATGTACATTTTATTTTTCAATCGAAAAGTGATGTGGAAGTGCGACAAAATGAATTCAAGACGGTGAAAACGAAAAACTGAGAAACCCAAGCTGTCAGATGTATCCATCCCTATGTGTTCCAGATCTTTTTGTATAGGCATGATAAGAATCTCCCCACTAGGGGGCAGCACCAAAACAGAACTGCTGAAGCAAGATGAAGGAACTCCTTGATAACAAAGTATTAAATAAATAGCTTGTTTAATTTCCAAGTTAGAGCCGTCCCAATGGCATCCAACTGATCCCATGATTATCATTTCTTCAAAAAGGGAGGAATTCTGGAAAAGAATATGCAGCCTGTGACCCAAAATATTGACTCAGAGAAAGAGCGGTTGTCCCTGGAACTGACCAAAATGGCGGTGGGTCAAGGTTGCCCAAAAGAATTCCTGAAGAGACCTCAAAGGTACTGCCATCTGGGAGATTAATTTCCAAGTCCTATATAGATGTTGGTGAAACATTGTCCGTGGACCATTCATTCCACTCAAGTGCACAAGTCCAACAAACTGTGAGGCAATGTTGTGAGGCAAGCGATACTTGCCGCATCTGGGAGTCTTACATATACCATATTTTTTGCTCTATAAGACTCACTTTTTCCCTCCTAAAAAGTAAGGGGGAATGTGTGTGCATCTTATGGAGCAAATGCAGGCTGTGCAGCTATCCCAGAAGCCAGAACAGCAAGAGGAATTGCTGCTTTTGCTGCGCAGCGATCCCTCTTGCTGTTCTGGCTTCTGAGATTCAGAAATTTTTTTTTTCATGTTTTCCTCCTCCAAAAACTAGGTGCGTCTTGTGGTCTGGTGCATCTTATAGAGCGAAAAATACGGTACTTGCTGTTCAGGAACACAAAAGGAGAAAGTCTGGAGATACCCCAAACCGCAGTCCACCTGCCGCTGCAACACCAGAAGTCCTTAGGGAACATACTAATCATAAATGAGCTAAATTTCAGGGGTGCTGCTGCAATCTAGAAGAAGAAGAAGAAGAAGAAGAAGAATTAGGGTAGTAGTTTGGATTTGATATCCCGCTTTATCACTACCTAAAGAAGTCGCAAAGCGGCTAACAATCTCCTTTTCCCTTCCTCCTCAACAACAAACACTCTGTGAGGTGAGTGGGGCTGAGAGACTTCAGAGAAGTGTGACTAGCCCAAGGTCACCCAGCAGCTGCATGTGAAGGAGCAGAGATGCGAACCCGGTTCACCAGATTACGAGTCTACCGCTCTTAACCACTACACCACACTACTGTTGTTGTTGTATTTATACATACATACATACATACATACATACATACATACATACATACCCTGCCCATCTGGCTGGGTTTCTCCAGCCACCCTGGGTGACCTACAGTACGCATAAAAACATAGTAAAACTTCAAACATTAAAAACTCTCTTAAACAGGGCTGCCTTCAGATGTCTTCTAAAAGTCAGATAGTTGGTTTCTTTCCTTGATATCTGATGGGAGGGCATTCCACAGGACGGGTGCCACTACTGAGAAGGCCCTTTGCCTGGTTCCCTGTAACTTGGCTTCTCGCAGTGAGGGAACCGCCAGAAGGCCCTTGGCGCTGGACCTCAGTGTCCAGGCTGAGTGCGATCTGAGAGCAGTGCCAGAGAAGAAGAAGAAGAGTTTGGATTTGATATCCCGCTTTATCACTGTCCTAAGCAGTCTCAAAGCTGCTAACATTCTCCTTTCCCTTCCTCCCCCACAACAAACACTCTGTGAGGTGAGTGGGGCTGAGAGACTTCAGAGAAGTGTGACTGGCCCAAGGTCACCCAGCAGCTGCATGTGGAGGAAGCGAACCCGGTTCACCAGATTACAAGTCCACCGCTCTTAACCACTACACCACCCTGGCTCTAATGAGAAAAAACGAGGCAGAATCTTCTAAAAGGTGGTGATGTAAAGCCAGCTTAACAAAGCTTTAGGGGTTTGATATTTTAAGATTTAAAATAATACACATGCTCTTAAATGCATTCCCCCCCCCATAACCACTTTCAATATGTTAGGAGTGACTGTGTATCATTTAAAATATTGTGAAGAGGTGGGGTAAATCCCAGCTAAGAATCCAGGAAAAGGAGGGTAAACCTCAGTATCTTGAAGAGGAAGCCAAGCGCATGGAATTGCTGCTGGTCCCTGGTGGTTTTGCCATTTCATGATTTTGTATTGCTAGTGAAATATCCTTTTCAGTGCATTGTTTTGTTTTATGTATTCTCCGCTCTGGGAGCTTAAGGGCCAGTTTAAAAGTCTGAAATAAGTAGATTGATAAATCTACATTGCTGGGTTGAGGATGGGTGATGGGAGGGAAGTGCGATAAAATGCTGTCCTGAACTCCTTCGGAGAAAATGTAGAATATACACATAATTAACAAATTGCCAAAAAGAAAAAGAAAACCACCACAGGAGACCTGCAGTTCGGCATATTGGAATTGTATGCTTTAAGTAACATATAGTTTGGAAAGCCTGGTATATATAGAGGAATTATTGGGTTGATTGGAAATTTCCCAGAAAAAAGATATTCTGAGAAATTTTCTGAGGATTTTCTTTTGAGAGGCTTCCAGAGAGAAAGGAGAGCATTTTTCCTACTCCACCTCTAGGCTATTTAACTGGGAAAGTGAATAACTTTGGATTCAGCAGATTCATCACCCCTTACCCAGACATATCACACACCCAACATCCTGATAATTGGGGGCTTTTAAACCAGGTAGTGCCAGTGAGAGATCTGGCAGCGGCAGTTTCCTAACCACCTGGGCCTCGGACCAGTATACCTGAAGGAGCATCCGCACCCCCATCGCTCTGCCTGGACACTGAGGTCCAGTTCTGAGGGCCTTCTGGCGGTTCCCTCACTGCGAGAAGCCAAGTTACAGGGAACCAGCCAGAGGGCCTTCTTGGTAGTGGCGCCTACCTTGTGGAACACCTTCCCATCAGATGTCAAAGAGATAAACAACTATCCGACTTTTAGAAGACAACTGAAGGCAGCCCTGTTTAGGGAAGTTTTTTTATGTTTGATGTTTTATTGTATTTTTAAATATTTTGTTGGAAGCCGCCCAGAGTTCCTGGGGAAACCCAGCAAGATGGGTGGGGTATAAATAATTAATTATTATTATTATTCTAAATTATTACTATTGCAGTGGTTCTCAAAGGGTGCGATGCACCACACTGCTGTGGCAGGAGAGGATGGCAAGTGTGGCAGGAAGAATTCAAAGACAATCAAAGAAACATTTAACTATTTCAGTGTACTATGGACATATGTACAACCAGAAGATTGCTAGGCTTCTGCAGTTCCCCATGACATTGTCGTGAACAGGGATTTTCAACTCTGACAAATCTGAAAAGAGAAAGGCTTCTTTGTGTTGATGAGGAGATGAGAGTTTGCTTGTCTCAAATTAGACCTAATATAAATTAGATTACCCAGCAAAAGCAAGCCCACACACTATTAAGGCACATATGTAAGAGGCTCATTCATAATTATATTTTGGGAATGATTCATGTTGCTTAAAAAAATTATTTACAAAATAAACCACACATTTAACACAATTAAATTTCAAAATAAAACAAGATTCTTTCGAATCTTACGACTTCCCTCCTCCACTCTATGGGTCATTTAAATATCTTAATCAACTGCATATTGTAGTTCATCCAAATTATAGTCACCCAAAATATCCAAAGTCTTAGTAACGTTGCAAGAGTTATTCAAAGCCTGCCAAAGATTTCAACTGAATTGTAATATTTGGGAAGTGGAAAAACCAAGGGTTAACTAGGTTCTAGCTGGAGGTATAGATCCGGTCACTTCATAACAGATTTGGAAAAGTCCAATTCTTCAAATACGACATCCCTGTTGGATATTGTTGGATATTGTCAGTTTTTTATTTGTTTTAAAAACTATGATTTTAAACAAATACGTTGCATTGTACTGGTAACTTTCTGAAGGTAAGCATGTCTGATCGGTGCTTGGATGAATGAGCCCTTGGGAAACACATATACACTGATGGGGAAAATGCAAGGTATTAATGTTAATGAATTATGGTGCTGGAGGAGACTCTTGATCAAAACCTATCCAATAATAATAATAATTAATAATAATTTATTATTTATACCCCGCCCATCTGGCTGGGCTTCCCCAGCCACTCTGGGCTGCTTCCAACCAGATATTAAAATACACTAATATATCAAACATTAAAAGCTTTCCTAAACAGGGCTGCCTTCAGATGTCTTCTAAAAGTTTGGTAGTTGTTGTTCTCTTTGACATCTGGTGGGAGGGCATTCCACAGGGCGGGTGCCACTACCGAGAAGGCCCTCTGCCTGGTTCTCTGTAATTTGGCTTCTCACAATGAAGGAACCGCCAGAATGCCCTCGGTGCTGGACCTCAGTGTCCGGGTAGAACGAAGGGGGTGGAGACGCTCCTTCAGATATACTGGACTGAGGTCATTTAGGGCTTTAAAGGTCAGCACCAACACTTTGAATTGTGCTCGGAAATGTACTGATTTCTTAAGGAAATCAGCCTTGAGTGCTCACTGGAAGGACAGATCCTGAAGCTGAGGCTCCAATACTTTGGCCACCTCATGAGAAGAGAAGACACCCTGGAAAAGACCCTGATGTTGGGAAAGATGGAGGGCACAAGGAGAAGGGGACGACAGAGGACGAGATGGTTGGACAGTGTTCTCAAAGCTACCACCATGAGTTTGACCAAACTGCGGGAGGCAGTGGAAGACAGAAGTGCCTGGCGTGCTCTGGTCCAGGGGGTCACGAAGAGTCAGACACAACTAAACGACTGAACAACAACAACAAATTAATGTTTATACACACACACACACACACACACACACACCAAAGCAATTTTTTTTACAACATATGGGCTCTCTCAACTGCAAAGCTAAGTGCAATAATTTTAACAAATACAGATTGAGAAAGTAGAATTAAACAGGAAGCTAAGGGTCGACTCTGTGAATGTTCCTTCCTGTCTCGAAAGTATTTTGTGCCCCTGCCAAAATAAGACCCCCTTTCCCCTTGCTTAAGGTAATGGGAAGTGCAGCCCCATAAGCAGGGCTTGCAAATGAAAAATGTTTATCATTCATGCTTGGGAGCCTTCATTATGTACCCAGGCCCAGTCGTTTTCAGGCGAGGAGAGCGTTCCTCATCCCCAGTGCATGCCATTTATAATGCGGCCCTGCTGAAATATCCACACCACTAACATCTGTCTTCCACTGCAAGAAAAAGGGGAGAGATTCCCATAGATAAAAATGCACATGAGGGCAACAAAAGAAAGGAAAACCTATGACATAGTCAAATTTTATTAATGGATCAACCATATGCATCCAGGGAATAATTAACTATTCACAGGTGAAATTAACTGATAGGAGTGTCTGTCGCGAGCAAATCGAATGAGCTCTGATTATATCAATAGTTTTCAACCAGTGTCCCGTGGTTATCAAACTATCAAATAAATTTGTCCACTCTCTTCCTTTGGGGTGTAAAAAGGAAAAAAAAAACTTTAATTATCCAGCCATGGTGTATGGCAGGTCATTAATAAAAGCTAGTTATCTAGCTGCCGGTTTTAGAGTTTTTACTGTTATCAATCTTTTATCTAAATAAATGTTTGGGAAATGTCCTTAAAATTAGTTCCGCTACTTTGCCCCAATGGCTAAACAGATATTTGAAAATAATAATAGTTTTTTTAAAAAAAAAAACTTTGCAAGATTTTACAGTACAGTATACAGGATGTCACCTCCAAGCTGCCTTCTCCTACCAAAGGAATTGAATTATGGAGTTTGGCTGCACATACATTGATGAATCTAACCAACCTGCAAATGCAGATAAGAGTAAAATCACTTGATGGCTTAGTCCTCCTTAATGTATATTTACTCAGCCTTTATGTAATGTTTGCATTTTTTTTACTTTTGCGCCACATATATCAATGACAAATGGAAAAATGGAAAAAGGAGTAATAACATAAAAGAACCAAATGCTTCCTCCCTGCGCCCGGCCCCCACCCAGGCACAAAAGCAGAGCATTCCCAGAGACGGTATCTTTTCATTTGAATAAAGGGTGCATGCTAATGTTATAAGGCCCCGATCTTTTCCCAAGGAAAGTCAGCTTCAAGCAAACCACGCGCTGCAGAACAAGACATTTCAGGCTAGTTATACCACAACAGTAATTGGCACCACCCAGCCAAATATTTAATCACTGATGACCCATTGATTTCAAAGAGGAGATCGAGGATGTGCTTAAGGCTGAAATCCTATGTATGCTTAAGTTTCAGTACGGTAAGCCTGCAACTTACATGCATTTAACTTGTGTGCATTCAGCTTTATGTGCTTGGCAAAAATAAAAAAATAAAAGGGGGAAGAGAGGGGACAGGTGTCTGGGGGAAAGTATTTGGCAACCCCACCCGCCATTGCACCTCATGTGTTTTGATTATTCAAAATTTTGGCTTTAGCATAGCTGTCAACCTTCCCATTTTTTGCAGGAAATTCCCTTTTTCCAGCACTGTTTCCTGCTGCTTCCCGCTGCTATCCCGCATTGTTAGATATCCCGTAGAGTAGACTATCCCCGGGACAGGTGAGGCTGCTGATCCTTTATTTTCAAGGCTGCTGATCCTTTATTTTCGAGGCTGCTGATCCCTTATTTTCGAATCTGAAAGTTGACAGCTATGGGCTTTAGGCGCAATCCCCAAAATGTAACCCCCAGGTAAGTTGTGGGCTTACTGTAAGCTCAGCTGAGAGCAGAGAGCTTTAGCCTGCAGGCTTTCTTCTCTAGCAGGTTAGGGATCAGTTTGGATCAATACCATGGTGAGGGGCAAAAGGTTGCACCAAGATGCCTGTTTGTTTCAATGGGAGGAATGAGCACATGCTCAACTCCACTCAGATCCTGCTGCCTCTCTCACAGATGCATCTCTTTGTGCTTCCAATGATCAAACTGTCCAAGACATAGCTGTCAACTTTCAGATTTGAAAATAAGGGATCAGCAGCCTCGAAAATAAGGGATCAGCAGCCAAAATAAGGGATCAGCAGCCTCACTGTCCCAGGCACTCCTGTCTTCCACTGCCTCCCCCAGTTTGGTCAAACTCATGCTGGTAGCTTCGAGAACACTGTCCAACCATCTGGTCCTCATGGTTCAATGTTACTAGTGAGCAAAGTTACCCAGTCAGGATTTGAATCTTGGTCCTAATTTGGGGGGTTAAGTTTCTATTTAGCTGTCCATTAATACTGACAAGCCGTATCTCCCATTCATCTCTCAGATCCCCTTGTAAATCTAAAGTACTGACCTCTCACCACATCCTGCTGTAAAAAAATTCCCCAAGTTAATTACACGTTGCGTGAAGGTAAGTGTGTGAAGCTACAGCATTCCTACTATCAGCTTAAGTGACACATTCTCTCTCTCTCTCTCTCTCTCAAACACACACACACACACACACGAGAGTAGAGCCCCTCCGACCCAAAGTCCCAAAGGCAGAAAGCCCAGCCAGGAGCCAAACGAAACCTCAAGTGATGGTTCCCACAGCGCAGCAACCCAGCAAAGGGATACAGCAGCAAGGAAAACCACACCGTCACCTCTCCGCTGGGAAGCGCTGAGCAAAGGCGAGTCCCCAGGCAACGCGGAAAATTTGATCGGCAAAAGGCATGCAAGCTCCACACCCCCCCCCCGTCATTCTCAGACTCCTTACAGGTGAGCAACGCAGCCGAGCAATGCAGTTGAGGAGCCTCGCTGGCTGGCAGGGAGGGAAAGGAGCTGCTTCCTTTGAAATCCAGGAAATTTACGGGATATCAACAATCCAGGATAGCAGCGGGAAACAGCGCTGGAATAAGGGAGTTTCCCGCCAAATAAGGGACGGTTGACAGCTATGGTCCAAGAGAGTGTACGGCTTCACAAAAGCCTGCCTCAGTTTACAGTCTTTTAAACGTTCAGTTGAATTTTTGAAACTTAGTTGAAACTACGGTACAGTGGTACCTCAGGTTAAGAACTTAATTTGTTCCGGAGGTCCGTTCTTAACCTGAAACTGTTCTTAACCTGAAGCACCACTTTAGTTAATGGGGCCTCCCGCTGCCACCGCAGCACGATTTCTGTTCTCATCCTGAAGCAAAGTTCTTAACCCGAGGTACTATTTCTGGGTTAGCGGAGTCTGTAACCTGAAGCTTCTGTAACTTGAGGTACCACTGTACTGCATTGGCTCCCCATTTGTCTTAAAATGCTGGTGATGGCCTTTCCTGCTATATATGTTTTAGGACCAGACTAGCCTCAGGACTTCCTTCTCTCATCTAATCCTCTTCTTTGATGGCCCCCTCCCTTTCTCTAAGGGAGAGCGAAGGCTCTTTGTTCATACAAGCTGTTGCAATCAGTCTTCTTACTGATTTTTATGCATACATTTTGTGCTGCATGAAAATTTAAAATCTGCAGGGTATCTCCCCCTCCCCCACCCCACCCCACCCCATATTTCTGTGCTGTTTACTTTAGTATGGCACCACTGCTTTTATTACTGTTTGCAACTTGTTTTATTGCTCGTAGCTTTTCTAAGCCACCTGTTACGTTTTGGTGGGGAAACAGTCAATAGATTCCTTCATTAAATCAGCTGCACAATTCTGCTTACTGCATTTGCCATGCTAAGCATGTCATCACTGCAAACAAATCCAGTTCTCACAAACTGTGTTTCAACGGGCATTGTGTAATCTGCCATTTGTATTATAATGTACATTGTGGGATGCGGGTGGCGCTGTGGTCTAAACCACTGAGCCTCTTGGGCTTTCCGATCAGAAGGTCAGCAGTTCGAATCCCTGTGATGGGGTGAGCTCCCATTGCTCTGTCCCAGCTCCTGCCAACCTAGCAGTTTGAAAGCACGCCAGTGCAAGTAGATAAATAAGTGCTGCGGTGGGAAGGTAAACGGCGTTTCCATGTGCTCTGGCCTCTGTCACGGTTGCACCAGAAGCGGTTTAGTCATGTTATCCACGTGACGCTGGCTCCCTTGGCCTGAAAGCGAGATGAGCGCCGCATCCCCATAGTCGCCTTTGACTGGACTTAACCGTCCAGGGGTCCTTTACCTTTTACCTTAATGTACATTGTAAGTGTTTGGTGTGGGAAGTCTTCTGTTTGGTCCAGTGAAAGTTGGTTCAACTTTCACTGGCGGACCTTAACTGACAGTTGAGGAGGGGTTTTATGCACAACTCTGATTGGTGGCTGCAGGTTTAGAATTCTTAGGCACTGTGATTGACTGATGGGGGTGGTCAGTTAGCATCAGCATGTATTGGTTGGCGTTTGTGCTATAGAGCCAGAAGTAGAAGACCATGGAAGAAAAGGATTGTGACAGAAGAAAGAAGATGCTCACTGAGAGGAAGTGCTTCAGAGTGGCTCGTTGACTGAGGTCTTGCTAGCTCAGGCTGAAGAGTCAAGGAGAGAACCAGTCTACATCACTGAGGAGGAAAAAGTGAGAGGTGGTTTGCGTAATGCTAGGCTCTGGCATCTGGTAGGAGGAAGATTCCAGGACAGAACATCAAACAGAGACCTTCAGTAAGTCAACAGGGGCTGAAACAGAGGCTTCAACAAAAGTCCCTGGTTATAGTGTTGATGAGGCTTAACTGGAGTGGCGTCAATAAAAGACCAGTGTGCACAAATTAATATTGTAATAAATATATTTGATAAATGTAGTAAGGACATCTGCCCAGCTTAGGACCATGTCTATATTCCACAGTTACCAGAGTTGTTGGTAAGTTAAGGATGCAAAGGATATGGTGGCCGTGACATGGGTTTAGGAAAACCATTGGAGTGGAAGTTGAGTTTCGTTAATATGATAAGTAAGGAAATACCTAATTCCCTCCCTCTGAAAAGTGTTATGAGATCAGTCCTAGTCTTCCTTCCAACCTTGGGGGTGCTTTGTATTCATTCCCCCCTCTAGCTCACTATGTTCTCTGGCAAGAAAGGTTTAGTAGGGTTTTGCGCTAATTCAGAAATCTACAGAATAATTCAGCTAGAAATCACAGCAGGATAGAAAACAAAGAGTATCAGTAGTGCCATAGGCTCTAAGGTACCATCCAAATGCCAATTTCATGTCAGTTTCATTACAGAAACAGTAGCAGGGCATTCGGTTTTCCTGAACCCATTCCGTATAGCGAATTTTGACAAAAATTTTTGACATGCTTCTAACTACTGAAATGTCATATGGCCATGGACTGATTTTGAGATTTGTGTCATGAGGAAAGAAAATCGGACGCAGCTATAGCCACTCACAGGTTTCCTTCTGCCACATACATGGATTAGGAAAGGTCTCAATGATATTGGAATTAATCAGAAGTGTGGATTTGTGTCATACTTGTCATGTCTGAGTTTTGCTCTACAAGTGATACTTTTAGAACAAGCAGAGAAAGCAACAGACAGAGGCTGGCAAAATCAGTGTAGAGTTTAGTACAGGAATGGAGACAATTATTAGATAATCAGCTATGGTTTGGCAACAGGGATGGGGAACCTCTGGTCCTCCAGATGTTACAAGACTACATCTTTCAGCATGCCTACCCATTCACCATGCTGGCTGAGGCTGATGGAAATTGTGGTCAAGCAGCACCGGGAGGGCCACAGTTTCCCCATCCCTAGTCTAGGGTAAGGGATCAATAGATCTGATGTTGGGACTGGATCCACAAATTAATGATTTGCATTTAAGTGGTAGAAAACCACAAGGTGCAAAGGAGAAACATTACAGCGATGTAAAGTCTTTGTCCACACTTTGCATTTGGAAACCAACATGTTGATCTCAGATATAGAGAAGGGAAGTATAATAGGAGTAAGATTAATGGGTGTAGAATATTTTGGGGGACAAGGAATGGCATAAGAGATACTTCTTAGGAAATGGCGACTGGGGAAACTTGCTGCTGGAGGGAGGCATTGAGCAGACATTGCTGGACTCTCATGGAACTTTGAAGTGTCAGGCATAGCTCTAATGGCTTTAGCCCAAACGTAGCAGAGTTTTCCTGCACAGCGAAGAAGCTAGTTGAGGTGGAAATGACTAGTCAGCTAGACTCAGAATAATTATTTACAGGATTTATTACAAGGAAAAAATAAAACCAACAGAGTTTCTGCATACAAAACAAAGCAAAATAAATCCTTTCTTTCTCTCTCTCTCTCTTAACCATACACAGCACTGCTACTCCTAACACACACCTAACACAAACTGTGCTAGCAATCCCTAGATAACAGAGTTGAGTGCTGGTCGTTAACCAATCAGAGTAAGTAGTTTCTAGGTCAAGCTGACCTTGGCTTTCTGCCAAGAGTAAATTGACACTGCCTTGAGTTAATTGTGTGAAGCCAGAATCTGTAAGTTTCCCATGAGAACCAATTAACAGAAACTGAACAGACTCGGTCTCCCATCCGCCTCATCCACCATGGCCAATGGTCAGGAATGATGGGAGTGATTGTGCGACATCAGCTGGAGTGTCATAGGTTTCAGTTAGACAAATTCCCCCATGATATTCTTGCCGAGATGTTGGTAAATGTGGGCTGGATGAGGTAACTGTGGACTTGTAGCAGGTTGACTGACTGAACCCATAGACTGAGCCTCACTAATGGTTCTTGATCAGGGGTAGGCAACTTAAGGCCCGGGGGCCAGATGCAGCCCAATCACCTTCTCAATCCAGCCTGCAGACAGTCCAGGAATCAGTATGTTTTTACATGAGTAGAATGTGTGCTTTTATTTAAAATGCATCTCTGGGTTATTTGTGGGGCATAGGAATTCGTTCATTATTTTTTAAAAAAAATATAGTCCGGCCTACCACATGGTCTGAGGGACCGGCCCATGGCTGAAAAAGGTTGCTGACCCCTGTTCTTGGTCATCCTGAAAAAAAGTGACCAGTGGAGCGCTGCAGACTTCTGTCCTGGGATCATTGTTAGTCAACATCTTTATAAACAACGTGGGCAAAGGGGATGTTCATCAAATCTGCAGATGACACCAAACTGGGAGGGGTAGCCAATGCTGCAAAAGACCAAATTGGGATTCAAAGTGACCATAACAGATTGGAGAACTGGGCCAAAACTAACATAATGAATTTCAATGTGGACAAATGTAAGGATCTGCACTTAGGCGGGAAGAACCAGCTGCACAAATATAAGGTGGGGGACACCTGGATTGCCCGTAGTACATGTGAAAAGGATCTATGGCAGGCATAGGCAAACTCGGCCCTCCAGATGTTTTGAGACTACAACTCCCATTATCCCTAGCTAACAGGACCAGTGGTCAGGGATGATGGGAATTGTAGTCTCAAAACATATGGAGGGCCGAGTTTGCCTATGCCTGATCTAAGGAGTCTTAGTAGACCACAAGCTTAACATGAAGCAACAGTGTGACGCACTGACAAAGAAAAAGAGAAGCTAATGCTATTCTAGGCTGCATCAACAGATGTCTATTGTCCAGCTCAAGAGAAGTAATAGTCCCGCTCTATTCTGCCTTGGTCAAACCACACTTAGAGTACTGTGTCCAGTTCTGAGCACCACAATTTAAGAAGGATAGTAATAAGCTGGCATGTGTGCAGAGGAGGGCGACCAAGATGATAAAGGGTGTGGAAACCAAGCCTTATGAGGAATGGTTGAGGGACTTGGGTATGTTTAGCCTGGATAAGAGGATGATTGATAGCCATATTCAAATATTTAAAGGGCTGTCACAAGGAAGATGGAACAAGCTTGTTTTCTCCTGCTCCGGAGGGTAGGACTCAAACCAGTGGATTCTAGTTACAAGTAAGGAGATTCCAACTAAACATCAGGAAGAACTTTCTCAGTAAGAGCTGTTCAACAGTGGAATGGACTCCCTCAGAACGTGATAGACTTTCCTCCCATGGAGGTTTTTAAGAAGAAGAAGAAGAGAAGAGTTTGGATTTGATATCCCGCCTTTCACTCCCTTTAAGGAGTCTCAAAGCGGCTAACATTCTCCTTTCCCTTCCTCCCCCACAACAAACACTCTGTGAGGTGAGTGGGGCTGAGAGACTTCAGGGAAGTGTGACTGGCCCAAGGTCACCCAGCAGCTGCATGTGGAGGAGCGGAGACGCGAACCCGGTCACCCAGATTACGTGACTACCGCTCTTAACCACTACACCACACTGGCTCTGTTGGATGGCCATCTGCCATGGATGCTTTAGTTGAGATTCCTGCATTGCAGGGGGTTGGACTAGATGATCCTCAGGACCCCTTCCAACTCCACGATTCTATGATAGTTTTCCCCAGTCCTGCTCTAGAGAAATAGCATCCTCAGCTATTTCACATTCACCTTTTTTACATTCTATCACTCTACCTTCTCTTTGTTTCAAGACTGAACTGAGGTGTTATAGTTGTGATATTTGTTATCACATATTCTATAGATCCATGTCTAAATGGAATAACTGCTTGAGAAGGGAACATGCCCAGTGAAAGAACTGAGCAAATATTCATTTGTTTAATTGGATATAGTGATCAGGTTTGATTATCTGCTTCTAATCCCCATATTTGATTGTTACATTCCTGGTTAGTCACATTAAGATCCCAGGTCCAATGTGTTTATCTGCAGGGTGAAGGGTTAATTTTTTATTTTTTAAAAAAATCATTTCTCATAGATACTTAGCCCTTAAAATGATGTACAGATTCCTGCAGATCTCTTTGCTTAGGCCCAGTCACTCATTTATGAATCCTTTTTCACTTTCTTCCTATAGGGTATACAATCACTTCTTGTTCAGCATCTGATTATCTTAATCCATGGGTAGGCAAACTAAGGCCCGGGGGCTGGATCCGGCCCAATCGCCTTCTAAATCCAGCCCGCAGATGGTCAGCATGTTTTTACATGAGTAGAATGTATCCTTTTATTTAAAATGCATCTCTGGGTTATTTGTGGGGCACAGGAATTCGTTCATTATTATTTTTTTCAAAATATAGTCTGGCCCCCCACAAGGTCTGAGGGACAGTGGACCGGCCCCCTGCTGGAAAAGTTTGCTGACCCCTGTATAATCCATTGACAGCCATTAGTACACAAGGTGTTTTTAGAAGGAATAGATCAATTCATGGTGGATGGGCTATCAGTAGGTAATAGTCATGCTAGCTAAAAATGACATTTTAGGGTACAGAGGTAGTATACAGTGGTACCTTGGGTTAAGTACTTAATTCGTTCCGGAGGTCTGTTCTTAACCTGAAACTGTTCTTAACCTGAAGCACCACTTTAGCTAATGGGGCCTCCCACTGCTGCTGCGCCGCCGGAGCACAATTTCTGTTCTCATCCTGAAGCGAAGTTCTTCACCCGAGGTAATATTTCTGGCTTAGCAGAGTCTGTAACCTGAAGCGTATGTAACCTGAAGCGTTTGTAACCCGAGGTACCACTGTATTTTTAATTACAAAATGTTGGAAACAAATAATTGAATGTAACCCCTTCAGTGAACATCTGACTGGGTCTGGAACACAGGGTTCTAGGTGGCTTCTAGGCGGACCTTTGGTTTGGCTCAGCAAGCCGGTTCTTACGTTCTTTACCAGCCAGATGTGAATTATAAAATTGGATTCTGGTTCAACTGGAATAAGGTTATTGATTTTTTCATACACAAAGAGGAAATCAGAACACTCAGCCATAAAAATTTGACCAACTATGCAAGTTTATAATTTGATGTGTCTTACACATTTTTGGGGGATGAAATCCATCATCATTCTCATGTACCTTATTCAGCAGTTTACCTTTCTGAATGATCAACCTATGTGTTTTTGTCCAGCTCATTGCAAATTGTCGCTCCATGTTATTTAGATATTTTCTAGATTTACTGCAAGTTGCAAACAAATCATTTCTCATTTTACTATTATAATCACTCAATTCTCCATCCCTTGGCTGTGGTGTCTCTGTAATTAAAGTCTGGGGCTTTCTACGGGATGCATCGCACCAAGTGAAAAATGTTAGCTATTTCCACACTTCAGAGACCCAGCTGCTCGGAGCATTAAAATTTTACTTAAAACATAAATTTATTGCGTTGCGATTACCATGGATTATGTTGTTATAAATGAACTGCACTGTAAATTGCTGTTTTTAATTAAAATACAGGTTATTAGGAAAGGCAAGGGAATAAAGTGGGGAGAAGTTATGTTTCATGTAATTGCCTCCATACACAACAATACCTGCAGAGGTAGCAAAAGACCCATTTAGAGTCCAAAAGCCTCTTAAGACTGCAGAGTACAAGCTTCCATTTCAAAGGCTGTATGCAGACTGAATGCAGATCAATGTCCTGATACCACCGCAACCTATTCACTCAGCGAAAGTAATATGGGAACGACTCTGGACCCATCTCTTCAAAGCCAGGACTATCTCTCAGAAACCACAGTTCTCCCACAGTATATTCATATTCTGCCTTTTCTCTTCCAGCCTTTACACTTAATGTTTTTATTTCCCCCTTATTTCAGAGGCAGTGTGTCATAGCTTTGAGAGTGCTAAATGTTTGTTGACTGCGGATGCTAACGTGCTTCAAATGGGGGTTCATGGAATGGCCAGGAACTCCCTTCTGTACTGCTACTTCCTGTTCTGGTGGGCGTGGAAGAAACTCCTGCCCAACCACAGCAACACTTGCACCCAGAGCTTCTCCATTGGTTTCTGTAGGCAGTTGTCACTTCCACACCAGGCAGGGGGAAAGCACTACGGAATTGGCAGTGGAGCAGATTGTGTTCGGATCTGGGTCAGTTAAGCCTGCAGCTGAGCGTAGCTGAGCCATTGAATGTTGAAGGTGGGGAGAAAGTAGCATGGAAGGTCTTCTTGAGCCCCATAATGTTGTTGTTGTGTTGTTTAGTTGTTTAGTCATGTCCGATTCTTCATGACCCCATGGACCAGAGCACGCCAGGCACTCCTGTCTTCCACTGCCTCCCGCAGTTTGGTCAAACTCATGCTGGTAGCTTCGAGAACACTGTCCAACCATCTCGTCCTCTGTCGTCCCCTTCTCCTTGTGCCCTCCATCTTCTCCAACATCAGGGTCTTTTCCAGGGAGTCTTCTCTTCTCATGAGGTGGCCAAATATTGGAGTCTCAGCTTCAGGATCTGTCCTTCCAGTGAACCCCATAATAGCTTATTATAATGTGCTTGGATGTGAACATTTGAGTTGAGGAATCTGTGCCATGAGGTTAAAATTTGTTGGATGGATTCTGATGACGAGGGGATATTTTATTTAGTAGTTATCTTTCACCTTTCTCACTTGTGTGAGAATGTAAATATTTTTTTCAGCAGAGTTTGAAATCATCAGTGCACAGCTTATTGCTAGAAGTGATTAGGACAAGGTTGCATAGAACAATAATGGATGCTTTCAGAAAACTTGGATTATCTTCTCCCATTTTAGGTTTCCCTCTTCACAAAGAAATGACCCTCAGACTGCTTAGTAAGCAAGAAAACACAAGCTTTACTCACACCAAAAGTCTTGCCAGGATTCAGCTGATACACTGATGAAAGACATGCAGTCAATCATCCTTAAATGTTACAAATATCTATAGTCCTTTTCAAAATGGAGATTTCCCTCTGGAGGAGAGCAAAAATACGTCTTCCCCCATCGCAGGTAGGAAAAAGAGCATGTAGTGACAGGATGAAATGAATGAAGCTATCTGTAGTTGGTAGGATATTGAAGGAACTGCTCTTAATCCAGATGGGTTGGATTAAGTTTTAAACAGGCTTTGAGTTACCTCCTTAGTCTCCATCCCCAGCTGAAACAAAGTTTATGTACGCACACTGCACATGCTCATAGTCCCCTTTGCCTCTCATCACCCTCTGTTGCACCTCTCCCCTCAGCCCTGTCAAAATTCAGATTGTAAACTTCTTGGGGCAATAACCTTTCTCTCTTTTCTTTTCTTTTCTTTTCTTTTCTTTTCTTTTCTTTCTTTTATGCCTCTTTAGAGCGTCCTGTACATTGTCTAAATAAGTACTGGTCTCAGGCATAAAGGTAAAGGGTAAAGGGACCCCTGACCATTAGTTCCAGTTGTGGCCGACTCTGGGGTTGCGGCGCTCATCTCGCTTTATTGGCTGAGGGAGCCGGCATACAGCTTCCAGGTCATGTGGTCGGCATGACTAAACCGCTTCTGGCAAACCAGAGCAGTGCACGGAAACGCCTTTTACCTTCCCGCTGGAACTTGCACTTTGACGTGCTTTCGAACTGCTAGGTTGGCAGGAGCAGGGACCAAGCAACGGGAGCTCACCCCATCACGGGGATTTGAACCGCCGACCTTCTGATCGGCAAGTCCTAGGCTCTGTGGTTTAACCCACAGCGCCACCCGTGTCCCTCGGTCTCAGGCATAAAAACCAGCAAATTGGTTTTATAACTTGACACAAAATGCCAGCAGTCCAAAGTTCTAAGCATACAAGAGTACCGCTCTCAAGCTTTTGAATATCCCTTGTATTGATTTCAGTGTTTTTATTTAAAAAACAAAACACCTGAGCTGTCGTGGCTTAAATATCCTATCTATCCTTGGAAGATTCTGATCAGTGTGATTTTGAAAACATGAGCTGTGTCCCAGCATACCTTTCAACTAAAATCTGGTTAACATGGAGCAATGGGTTTCATCTCCCCATAAATTTTCTGAAGTCCTGGGAAGTCTCACTTTGGAATGGCTACATTCTTCCATGAAACCTGGAGATGGTCAAGATTGTCTCTTCTCTGGATAACTGTAGATCTGCTTTAATACCCACCTAATGGTTGCAAGTCTATGCTCAAAGCAACGACTGAGCTCTATGTCAGATACTAATAGGAGCAGCTCCATTCCATTTCTCAAGTCCATTTTAAATTAATAAGTGTTTCCCCTTCTGGGGTTTTTTCTTAATCCACAAAAGAGACCTCTCTGCATATTAATCTAATGTTAAATTGATGGATCAAATTATACCAAGCTCAGATTCCATTCTGCACGTACTCACTAGGATAGACCAAATCCCTTAGCAGGGATAAAGCGCAGAAAATGCATTTGGAGACACTGATAAGTCCAGGTCCATTATATTTCATTTTAAACAAAGGGGGGTGGAAGGGAAGTCCCCTCTGAGATGCTCTATCAGCTATTAAACAGAAACGTTGCTTGCAGAGGGAGATTGATGATTAGCAGAGAGACCATCTCAGGATGATTCTCCCCGGGCAGACAAATTCACAGTTCACAGGCAACCCCATACAATTCTCTGGTTTTGTGGCTCTTCCACCACAATCAGTTCACAAGTGCAGAATTCCAGTGTTGGTCTTTGGTGCCAGTGAAGTATCAGGCTGTATATGTATCTAATTCAGTGATTGTGCATTTGCTAGGTTTACTAATATACGTAATTAGGCTGATGCTGCAGTGAAGTCCAACTTTCAGATATAGCTCAGTGGGCAGGGTCCATCCTTTCAGGGCCGGCCCACCCATGAGACATAGTGAGGGGACCACTTCAGGCGGCAGGATCCACAGGGGCAGCAGACCCCAATGTAAATTTTTATTCCCCCTTTGTTCCTGATGTAGATCTTCACTCCCCTCCCCCTTCTTCCCTGTTGGGGGAGGGTGTTGCCATGTTGTGATTTCGCCCCAGGTGCCAAAATGTCATGGGTCAAACCTGCGTACTTTGAATGCAGAAATTCCTAAATTCAATCCCTGGCATATTCAGTTAAAATGATCTTAGGTAACAGGCTTGTGTCTTGAGACCTTAGTCAGTAGACAGAACAGAGGTAGATGGGCCAACGACTTTGCCCATTATGTGGCAGCTTCCTATGTTCGTGGGAAGACAGGTGCAGCTTTTGCAGGATTGGTCCAGTGGTGTTCTGGGAATGCCTAATATATTTGCATTGTTGCAGCAAATCATGTGTGTTAAGTTGTGGGTGAACATATCAGATGACACGGCGATTCTTCAGACAGCTCTTGTTTATTCACAGGCCAGAACAGAACTGAACTGAAGGGTTCAGCCAACCAGCTTATATAGAGCTCAACTACAAAGCAACAGTAACAACTTTCTGTAACTATCCAATCACTGAATGTCAATTTCAATTCCTTATTTGGATATGCGGACCTGAGTGAAAACTATCTACAGTATCCCCCTGCTGGCCCAGGGTGAGAACTTCAGTACATAACAATACAGTGGTACCTCGGGTTACATACGTTTCAGGTTACATATGCTTCATGTTACAGACTCGGCTAACCCAGAAATAGTACCTCGGGTTAAGAACTTTGCTTCAGGATGAGAACAGAAATTGTGCTCCGGCGACACAGCAGCAGCAGGAGGAGGCCCCATTAGCTAAAGTGGTGCTTCAGGTTAAGAACAGTTTCAGGTTAAGAACGGACCTCTGGAATGAATTAAGTACTTAACCTGAGGTTCCACTGTGTGTGCATCTGCCCATCCACGCTTTCGACTGGTGAAGCAAGAAACTGCAGCAACAGAGCCCAGCACAGTCAGATTGAGCTAAGAGGAGAGATACCCCTGCCTCATCCAAGCCCCCTCTGGTGTCACTGAAAAATAATAATGGGTGTTTTAGAATATATAAAACTCAGGGTTTTATTCTGATTTTGGTTGCTTTGAGCTGTTGGAACAGATGAGAGGAAATGCTTTAATTAAAAAAATAAAAATTGCTGTACTGAAAGGACCCACCAGTCTATAGCTGATAGCTTTCCATGCCATTGCTTCCATTGACAGCCCAGCCTCTCAACCAATGTATACACTGCTCTTGCAAACTGAAGAGTGGCTTGTCTCTTTCTCCCTTGTATGCCGCCTATAGTCATCTGAAGTGCACACAAAAGGCTTTTCGGTTCTTTTTTTGAATCCTCCATCAAGGGGAGTTAGGCTGCAATGACTTTCCTGGCCCAAGCTTTGTGGCAGAGCAGGGATTTGAACCTGGAGCTCCTCTGGTCAAATCCAACACTCTTTATTTGGGTTTGTTGTTGTTGTTTAGTCGTGTCCGACTCTTTGTGACCCCATGGACCAGAGCACGCCAGGCACTCCTGTCTTCCACTGCCTCCCGCAGTTTGGTCAAACTCATGCTGGTAACCTCGAAAACACTATCCAACCATCTCGTCCTCTGTTGCCCCCTTCTTCTTGTGCCCTCCATCTTTCCCAACATCAGGGTCTTCTCCAGGGAGTCTTCTCTTCTCATGAGGTGGCCAAAGTACTGGAGCCTCAGCTTCACAATCTGTCCTTCCAGTGAGCACTCAGGGCTGATTTCCTTCAGAATGGAGAGGTTTGATCTTCTTGCAGTCCATGGGACTCTCAAGAGTCTCCTCCAGCACCATAATTCAAAAGCATCAATTCTTTGGCGATCAGCCTTCTTGATGGTCCAGCTCTCACTTCCATACATCACTACTGGGAAAACCATAGCTTTAACTATACGGACCTTTGCCGGCAAGGTGATGTCTCTGCTTTTTAAGATGCTGTCTAGGTTTACACACACACAAACACACACACACTACAAAAAAAAAATCACTTGTGGGGGTTGGGGAAGAGAAAAGCCTTATGCAGAAGTGCATTCAAGGATGCTGATCTTGAAACCAGCTATTTCTTGAGGGGATACCCTAGGCATGCTACAGGAAGGTTATACTGTCAAATCTAATTAGATGTGCTTCTATAACCCATGGTATACGTTTCGTGGGTCTCTCAGGAACTTGCTGAGATATTCCACATCCTATTTTTTAAAATGTAAATAAAACATATAGGGCTGGCTCTTTACCTGATGTCAGCCAGCTGATAAGCAGCTGCTGGTGGTCTGCCCAACATGCCACAAAGATTAAAAGAATGAAAAATCCAGTAGTCTTTCTATGGCTGTAAACGGCACGATTTTTTTCCTTGGGAAAAGCAGACAGTGAAAACAACATTTATAGGATTCGCTGAAATGCTTTAAAACACGGGTGTCAAACACAAGGCCCGCGGGCCGAATCCGGCCCGCCAGACCACGTCATGTGGCCCGTGTAGCCGCCGCCGGCCGCCGGCCTTCAGCTTTTATTCTCGCTTTTTTTTTTTTTTGACACAAGAAAGCCGCCTCTTCAGCGCATGCGCGGCAGCCTACAAGCCAGAGAACGTCTGCCCTCTAGCGGTGCCGGCCGTTCTACACAGGAAACCTCCACTTTACATGTCCTTTACATAGTCCTACAGATACAACCAGCCCTTTGAGGGTGACCAAACTGCTGATGCGGCCCCCGATGAATTTGAGTTTGACACCCCTGCTTTAAAATGTCTTGAAATAACCCTGGAAGTTCATTCTCAACGGGAAGCATTAATATAAGCAAATCTATCACCACCACCCCGGAATGTTTCCAGAGGCTACAAAAGAACAACATTGATTGGGGACTGCTATTTTGGATCTGGCTCATTGCTGCAGGACTTGGGAGAGCTCCCAAGTTCATCTCGAAGAGCCCAGGGTTTAAGTGAGCCATTATATCCCCAAGCAGAGCCTGACGATAACAACCAGAATTTGCTGGGGATGTAAATGGGTGGTGTTCTAACTTAGGCATGTGCTCTCCACCTTGTTCGCCAAGTACTCCTCAGATGATAAATGGCCCAGCCTGAATCAGAAAAGGCATGAGCTGTTTCTCATGGTTTCAGAAGCTCATCCTGTAATTCCAGAGAGGCGTTTGACAGGATTCCCTTATTATTTATTTATTTATTTATTTATTTATTTATTTATTTATTTCACTTGCTTGTAAAACAACAACCTCCCAACAGAATTGTGGTGCCTTTCTATGATCAGGAGATGAGCTTAGGGGGTGATGCTGGACTTAACACCTCCTCTTTTGAGGGGCAGGTAAAGGGGTGGTGAAGAATAGAAACCAAAAGTAACCCAGCAGAACAGAAACTGGAAGTGATGAAAAGATTCCCTTCAGAAACAAAACCTTAGTACAGCCATACTTCGGGTTACAGACGCTTCAGGTTGCGTTTTTTCGGGTTGCGGACCGCTGAAACCCGGACGGGTTACTTCCAGGTTTCAGCGGCCGCGCATGCGCAGAAGTGCTAAATCATGCTTTGTGCATGCACAGCTGCACTGAATCGCAAGCCGTGCGTGTGCAGATGCGCTGCTGCAGGTTGCGGTCACTACGGGTTGCAAACATGCATCCCGCACGGATCATGCTTGCAACCCAAGCGTCCACTGTACTAGTGATTTGATTGGGTGAAGACTGAGATAAAGGCACAAAGCTTTTCTGTATAAGCATACCCTACAATATTTCTCCAATGAAAATAGGTGAGGCATCTGATCAAAGCCTGTATTCTTGATCAAGGTTTATATTTTGATCAGATTCCTGTATTCTAAAAATGAGCTTAAATTCACAAATATTTCTTTCGAGGCAGGAAACCAGCAGGCAGCTGGCAAGCTCTTAGACAGAGGGCCCCTCTGGTTTATTGCAGTCATAAAAAGGCTGAGGTCACTGACCCTACATATTACAGAATACAATCAAGCTGCAATTAAGTTGGTAAATAGTAAGAATTATTGTGCCTCCCATTAGAGACTTGAGCCACATTTTCATAAGGTTAAAAAGGCAAATAGAAACAGCAGCTGGACTAGGCAAAGCAGCTCTCTGAAACTGCTTTGAAGCTTTAGAGAACTTAGAATTTAGCTTAGCTTTTACTAAGTTCCCTTCCTTCTGAAAAACTATATATGTTATGAAATATATTGGCTTAAATGTAATTATGCAAAGGATTTAGAAAGTAAGAAATGTTAGATTCTTATGTTAGATTCTTATTTCATAGAATCATAGAATCATAAAGAATCATAAAGTTGATAGGGACAACATTGATGATGAGGATGATGAGGATGATGATGATATACCCCACCTGTCCATCTGACTGAGTTGCCCCAGCCACTCTAGGCAACTTCCAACTTATATAAAAACATAATAAAACATTAAACATTAAAAAAACTTTCCAATACAGGGCTGCCTTCAGATGTTTTCTAATGGTTGTTGTGGTGGTTGTTGTTGTTGTTGCTGCTGCTGCTGTTATTAGAATTTATACCGCTCTATACCCGCAGGACTCAGGGCAGTGCACAGGTTGTATAGTTACTTACCTCTTTATCTTAGAGGTCACATAACTCCATATCCTCCAACATTTCTCCCATGAAAATAGGGACGTCCTAAGGAAAAGTGACAGGGACGCGGGTGGCGCTGTGGGTTAAAGCCTCAGCACCTAGGACTTGCTGATCAAAAGGTCGGAGGTTTGAATCCCCACGGCGGGGTGCGCTCCCGTTCCTCGGTCCCAGCACCTGCCAACCTAGCAGTTCGAAAGCACCTTCAGGTGCAAGTAGATAAATAGGGACCGCTTAACAGCAGGAAGGTAAACAGCGTTCCGTGTGCTGCGCTGGCTCGCCAGATGCAGCTTGTCACGCTGGCCACGTGACCCGGAAGTGTCTGCGGACAGCGCTGGCTCCCGGCCTATAGAGTGAGATGAGCGCACAACCCTAGAGTCTGGCAAGACTGGCCCGTACGGGCAGGGGTACCTTTACCTTTACCTTTTAAGGAAAAGTGGGACATTATTGGATCCAGTGAGAAAGTGGGAAGGGTTCTGTAAGTGTGGGACTGTCCCTGGAAAATAGGAACACTTGGAGGGTCTGTATAAGGTTTTAAGAGGGAGAAAGCAAAGAAACAGAGCTGTTTCTATTGGTTTAGCTCTGGTTGCCCACAGCCCCTTCAAAAAGCAGAGGAGAGTTAGTGAGCCCCAGACATATACTGAAGACACTACTTCATTAGATGTGGTGCCTTCTAACTATTCTCCTTGGTTAGTATTCTCTGCTGCTTTGAAAGGAAGTGTATGCCATTATTGCATTTTATTTCTCCAGCCAGTAGCGCTGCAATTACAAGGGACCTTCATTACCAAAGTTGTATCAAGCACAAAGACTTCAAAGAAGCTGCAAGAGAAGCTCTCACAGAGCGGTGAGTTCACATGAAGATGCTTTGAACTTCCTTTATGTCTTGAACAGGAAAAAAGTGTCAGTTGAACAGAAGACGTCATATGCAGGAGCTGTAGAGGAATATACAACAAAAACCGTACTCTGTGATATCAACCATTGTTTGGTGTGAGTCGCATGACCCTGTGCTTCATTGATGCCACAGGTAAAAGGATAGACCTCTTACAGTTTCACGTTGAGGCAGGGGATGAAATATTGGGGCACACAATGCAAAGTATACCTCTTCAAGAATGCAGAACGAGTGGATAATGTTGTGTGGCCAAATTTTGAGGGAAGATAATGTTTGCACTCATTTCACACGCTAGCAAGGTTATGCTTAAAATTCTACAAGGAAGGCTCAAGCAGTATGTGGACCGAGAACTCCCAGAAGTGCAAGCTGGATTTAGAAGAGGCAGAGGAACCAGAGACCAAATTGCAAACATGCGCTGGATTATGGAGAAAGCTAGAGAGTTCCAGAAAGACATCTACTTCTGCTTCATTGACTATGCAAAAGCCTTTGACTGTGTCGACCACGGCAAACTATGGCAAGTTCTTAAAGAAATGGGAGTGCCTGATCACCTCATCTGTCTCCTGAGAAATCTCTATGTGGGACAAGAAGCTACAGTTAGAACTGGATATGGAACAACTGATTGGTTCAAAATTGGAAAAGAAGTACGACAAGGCTGTATTTTGTCTCCCTGCTTATTTAACTTATATGCAGAATTCATCATGCGAAAGGCTGGGCTGGATGAATCCCTAGCCGGAATTAAGATTGCCGGAAGAAATATCAACAACCTCAGATATGCAGATGACACAACCTTGATGGCAGAAAGTGAGGAGGAATTAAAGAACCTTTTAATGAGGGTGAAAGAGGAGAGCGCAAAATATGGTCTGAAGCTCAACATCAAAAAAACGAAGATCATGGCCACTGGTCCCATCACCTCCTGGCAAATAGAAGGGGAAGAAATGGAGGCAATGAGAGATTTTACTTTCCTGGGCTCCATGATCACTGCAGATGGTGACAGCAGTCACGAAATTAAAAGATGCCTGCTTCTTGGGAGAAGGGCAATGACAGGCCTAGACAGCATCTTGAGAAGTAGAGACATCACCTTGCCAACAAAGGTTCGTATAGTTAAAGCTATGGTTTTCCCAGTAGTGATGTATGGAAGTGAGAGCTGGACCATAAAGAAGGCTGATCGCCGAAAAATTGATGCTTTTGAATTATGGTGCTGGAGGAGACTCTTGAGAGTCCCATGGACTGCAAGAAGATCAAACCTCTCCATTCTGAAGGAAATCAGCCCTGAGTGCTCACTGGAAGGACAGATCGTGAAGCTGAGGCTCCAGTACTTTGGCCACCTCATGAGAAGAGAAGACTCCCTGGAAAAGACCCTGATGTTGGGAAAGATGGAGGGCACAAGGAGAAGGGGGCGACAGAGGACGAGATGGTTGGATAGTGTTTTCGAGGTTACCAGCATGAGTTTGACCAAACTGCGGGAGGCAGTGGAGGACAGAGGTGCCTGGCGTTCTCTGGTCCATGGGGTCACGAAGAGTCGGACACGACTAAATGACTAAACAACAATAACAATGTTGAAAGCTGATGCCTCCATGAGATTCTCAGATTTCGCAGATGAAACAGCAGATATTTCTGGCATAGAAAAACTGCTTCTAGGTGTAAGATTTGTGGAAGAAGCTGATGGGTATATGAGGAATTCCTTGGGTTCATTTCAATCTCAGACTAAACTGCCAACACAATTTTATCTGCTTGTTCTGATTTTGGAGTAGGTTTCAATAAATCAGTTGGATGAGGATACAATAGTTGTTCAGCTATGGCCAGAAAACAAGGTGGGGTTCAAGCACAAATGAGGGCATTCTATCCTCAGGCAACCTTTGTCTGCGGCTCATCCCATAGACTTAATCTCACTGTAAATGATCTGAACAGCGTAGATGATGTGTGGTGTACAGCTGGCACAATTAAAACTGCCATCCTTTTTTCCATGAGACTGCCCAAACACAACATCTAATATCCAACACGTCAATACTATGTGGAACATGGTGGGCTGAAAAATACAAGAGCATCCATGTGTTTGCAAAAAAAAAAAGTACAGAAGTATCGTCTCACAACTGAAGCAATTAGCTGGATCAAGGGAAATGATGACAAATTGGCTTTTGGACCACTTGTTGTGTGCATTGCAGATATCAGCTTTTACTGTTTCTCTTGGAATCAGAAGGAAATATTATTTGATGCCAGAGTCAGTCGCCAAAGCTCTGCAAACTGTGATGTGAGGTGTAATGGAAATGAAAGCACATATATGAGAGTTGCTGAGAATCCTGAAATAACAGGGGAACTTAGTGAGGAGACCTTTAGCACAATAATAGAAAAGTGCAAGAAGCTGGCAGATGAATGATCTAGACACACCATACACAACAGAAAATGTGCAAATCATCCCTACCAATCCACAGAAGAGTTATACTGGGGGTCCATCTATGTTCCCTACATGGATTCACTTATAAACTCACTGAGGATTCATTTCCATTCTGTTTGTTGAAACTACGTCCATGTCAGATGTGCCGCAGTGGAGAAGAAGACTTTTAAGCCCACATCAATTCCATCAAGGAATGTTACTAGTTTCAAAACTTGGGGAATGAATCTGTTGCTTAGTATGAGCTGTGGAGGAAAAGACCTGCCAAAGAAATACACACATCATTGTTGCTCGCAAGGCAACACGGGCCTTAATGAACTATTGGACCCCACCAAACGGTTCCCTGCAATTAAAATGGCTATCCAATTTCCCTCCCAGTTACAATTAGCATTTTGCACCGGGGGAAGACATGATTGTCTGAAGATCATGTATGTTGAGCTTTCATAGAGAAAAGTTGAAGACCTATCCCAAGGAGAAACTTCTAAAAGAAGTTATCAGCCGTTTTGGTCAAGATCCCCTAAGGTCTCCATATTTTGTTTAAAGAATGACCCACTTTGCACTGTATTTTCATAAGAACATACAATGAGCCTGCTGGATCAGGCCAGTGGCCCATTTAGTCCAGCATCCCGTACTCACAGTGTTGACCAGATGTCTATGTGAAGCTCAAAAGCAGGACCTGAGCACCACAGCATTCTGCCCTAATAGGTGGGTAGTCCTATAATGGAGATTTAAGTGCAGAAAAGGAGAGGGAATTCTCCTGCTCCTGCTTAACAAAAGAGGAGAGTCTGATTAGCTTTAGGTGAAGTTTAAAGTAGTTCTTGTACAGAACCCTTGAAATCTCAGGGTCAATGGATAGGGGACCCTATTAAGGCGTTAGTCTTAAGATATGAGGAGGAGGAATAGAGATGAGTGTGCTTGCTCTGTCTTCCTGTCACTGCTCAGAAACTGAATGGTGAACTTCTGGAGCAAGGAGCCTCCTAAACTCATATAAGTTCCTCATCCAGTGCAGAATGTGGATTCTACGTTGTGAGTTACTCCTATATAGGTGAGTATGAGAGCTACTCCCAAAGCATTTTTTTCCCAGCTGGAGCTCACAGGAGCTCAGCTCTGGTACCTCTCTGGTGGGTGCCATTGCCATTCTAAGAGAACGAGGGAGAAGTTCATGGTGAGCTCCAGAACCTCATGTTCTAAAAAAAAGAAAATAGCACTGGTTACTTCTATATACATGAGTATTTAAGGTTACAACCTTATTTGCGAGTAGGATCCTTAGACATCAGCGCAACTTACTGTTGAGCAAGCATACTGCAAGTTTCCAATCCTGAACACATTTGCCAAGAAGTTAAGTCCTATTTGCTGAGGAGAGTTTCCTTCTTCAGTATATATGTTCATTCAGCTGAAGGCAGTGAGGAGTGCCAGTGTTGACATTCTCTTAAAATGCTGTTTGTCAGACCCATGAAATGAATCTACGCCACGGAGCTATCATGGGAACGTTTTCAACATTTTTCTATATTCCACAGAGCACATCATTCTCCTTCTAAGACACAATCTAGCAGGAAGTCCTCCAGCCCAAGCACCGTTCCAATGAATGGCTGCCACACAAGAGCATTCATGTTCTTGCACTTCTCCCATTGATTGTAAAGGGGCTTGCAGTGGGATCGACTGCTGATGCGTGCCCAAAGCAGGCTATATTTTTGTGAAGGCTTTCCAACAGAGCTGTGCTCGCTCTCTGCTCCACAGTATGTGCTCTACTCAGTCTGTCCTTTGCATTGGTTCCACCAGAACGTGCATTACAATCAATTCTCAAAGCAACAGCTCCACCCTTTGTTTGTGAAGAACAATGCAGAATTTACAGTGCATCAAACCACAGAAGAAGAAAGAGCGCACTTCAGAATGACATTTGCTGTTATTTCTATTGATATTCTGCTACTTGCCATGGGCTAAGATAGTATTATATGCTTCTCTGCTTCCCTAGGTAGTGAGAAATTCAAGGGATAGGGCTATTGCATTGGATGCTGAAAGTGTCTTTGCAATGTTTAATGCTTTTACAGAAGTACAAAAAGGTAAATGGAATGGTGATGTAATTTGATTGTTGGTCGCAATTCAGATACGATACAATAATCTTTATTGTCATTGTCCCATACAAAACAACGAAACTGAAAAAATCTAGACATTAAAAAACCAACAAGCCTGCTATCCCAACTATCCCAACCTGGTTAGCCCCTAAAAACTCTGATACCCCATTTTTAAATACAATATACTCCCATAGAGACTCCTTACACTGCGTTTAAAATCAGAATCTCATTTGGATAGAAGCTGTTTCTCAGGCGGCTAGTCCTAGTCTTAACAACCCTGTACCTTCTTCCAGAAGGCAGAAGCTGAAAGAGATCATTTCCGGGGTGCGCACTATCCTGCACTATCTCTGCAGCTTTCTTATGGCACCTGGAAGTATAGATTTGATCCAAGGTGGGAAGAGTGCACCCAATTATTCTCTCCGCAGTCTTTACAACCCTGGACAGCATTGTTTTTCCCCTGACCATGCAGCTCCCAAACCACACATAGAGACCATAAGTTAATACACTCTCAACAGTACAATGGTAAAATGCCATTATGATTCAAGGGATTGATCACTATTTTTAACTATTTCTGATCTGGTGGTCCTTTAGCTTTTCAAAAATAAGAGAAGACCTTTCTGATGCTAAGAGTTGTTTGACAGTGGAACAGACTCCCAAGGTGGTGGGCTCTCCATCTTTGGAGGTTTTTAAGCAAAGCTTGTATGGCTATCTGTCATGGGTGCTTTTGTTAAGATTCCTGCATTGCAGGGGGTTGTACTCGGTGACTCTCATTGTCTCTTCCAACTCAACAATTCTATGATTCTATGAATGCTATTAGGGATGCGGGTGGCGCTGTGGGTTAAACCACAGAGCCTAGGACTTGCCGATCAGAAGGTTGGTGGTTCGAATCCCCGCAACGGGGTGAGCTCCCGTTGCTCGGTCCCTGCTCCTACCAACCTAGCAGTTCGAAAGCACGTTAAAGTGCAAGTTGATAAATAGGTACCGCTCCGGCGGGAAGGTAAACGGCGTTTCTGTGCACTGCTCTGGTTCACCAGAAGTGGCTTAGTCATGCTGGCCACAAGACCCGGAAGCTATATGCCGGCTCCCTCTGCCAATAAAGCGAGATGAGCGCCGCGACCCCAGAGTCGGTCACGACTGGACCTAATGGTCAGGGGTCCCTTTACCTTTTTGAACGTTATTGTTTACTTTTTTATGATGATTTCGGAACTGGCTAACTCAAGGAGCCGGAAATTGTCAATTGAAGTATGCACCTTGCCTTAGGGTTACTATCTGTTCAAGTGAAGATGAGGACCCCATCACTACCCTTGGAACTGCTGCTGTTTGTCATTTTTTTATTATTAGCAGTCAAGAAAATGAGTGACCCACCACACACACACACACACACACAAAAAAAAAACCCGAGTTCATATGGGATTCAAGGCATGTGCTTATGATTCTGCCCCGCCCCTTCCCAAACACTTTCTCCAGAAAAAAGAAAAAAATGTGTTTTTGCATGAATCAATCAAGGAAAGTAATAAATATGAACAGGGTGATAGGAAAATGAACTGTTTATTACAATGCAATAAATAATGTAATAGTGTTATTACAAAAATATATGCATCAGCTGCACATTTTAACACTCAAACAGTCCATTTTTCAGTTACATTAATAAATATCAGAGATTCACATTAAGTCCCAACAGCTGCACTTTCTGTGTGTTTGGCTAAATCACAGGGAGCAAAAAAGAGAAGATAAAGAGGTCAACAATAAAACAACAATTAAACATTGGATGTTAATGGTGGTTAACGGCTAATAATCACCTTAACAGCAAATCAATGGGACCAAAGCTAACACCACATTTCAGCAGTACTTAGTTAGCAAACAGTTAAGATGAAACATCGATGGTGATAGCAACTGACTAAATTTTATCATAACAAATATGTTTTAAAAATAAAAAGACACTCTCAGGGAATTCTGCAGAAAGTCACTGCAAACAAGACCTTTTTGCAAAGAGAGTGAACAAATGCACTACAGTCCAGCTCAAAGCTCAGTCCACTTGTGGAGATTTCTGCCACCATCCTTAAAATGGAAGAAGAAGAAGAGTTTGGATTTGATATCCCGCCTTTCACTCCCTTTAAGGAGTCTCAAAGCAGCTAGCATTCTCCTTTCCCTTCCTCAACAAACACTCTGTGAGGTGAGTGGGGCTGAGAGACTTCAGACAAGTGTGACTGGCCCAAGGCCACCCAGCAGCTGCATGTGGAGGAGCGGAGACGCGAACCCGGTTCCCCAGATTACGAGACTACCGCTCTTAACCACTACACCACACTGGCTCTCGAGGCAAAATGGAGGCAAACAGACACTTCTATAAGTAGCGCAGCTGCTTATCCTGTACTAGATCATCAAAGACAGCAACTGCATCTCAAGAATCCTTCAGCTTCAGGATCACAGCAGGGGTAGAGGAGGGAATTTAATATCCTCCCTGAGGAAGGTCCTGGGGAAAAATCACATATGAAAGTTGTTTGTATCATAAAGAAGCATCCCACTTGTGCATGTGGCAATTTTGATAATCTGCTCACCTTACTCCCAAACTGATGCTATTTTCGTTTTCTTTAAAACCTGAAGGTTAAACACAAAGATGCATTTAACACCATGTCTTGCTTGGCCCTCAGAGTCTAGTTATACAGGCAAATAACCCACTCATTTTGGCCCAGTTCTCCAATCTGTTATGGTCGTTTTGAACCCAAATTCTGCCTTCTGCGGCATTAGCTACACCTCCCAGTTTGGCATCATCTGCAAATTTGATGAACTTCCCTTCAATTCCTTCATCCAAGCCGTTTATAAAGATGTCGAACAACAACAGGCCCAGGACAGAACCCCATGGCACCCCACTTGCTACTTTTTCCCAGGATGATGAGGAACCATCAGCGAGCACTCCATGGGTTTGGTCAGTCAACCAACGACAAATCTTCCTAGCAGTTACCTTGTCCAGCCCACATTTTACCGGCTTCTCTGCAAGAAGATCATGGGGGACTTTGTCAAAAGCCTTACTGAAATCAAGATACACTATGTCCACAGCGTTCCCCTGATCCACCAAACTTGTAACTCTATCAAAAAGGGGGGGGGAGAAATGAGATTCGTCTGGCATGACTTGTTTTTGAGAAACCCACACTGTGTCTTAGTAATCACAGCATAAGTGCTCACAGACCGACTGTCAAATTACCTGTTCCAGCAGCCTTCCTGGTATTGATGTCAACAGAGCCGTCTTTCTCATAGAGCTTAGTGGCGCGCTGCGCCACAGCGCTGCTTTCTCAGGGGTGCCCCAGCGAGTGGGGGAGCTGTGCGGCTTTGCCGGCAGCCTCCCCTTTCCCTGCACGTCCGGGCGTGCAGCTTGCCTCCTGAGCCTCCTGTGCATTGCAGGAGCGCGGGATGAGAGCTCCGAACCAGTAGCTAAGTTCCTCTATTTGATTTTTTGTCGCCGAAGTATGCTACAGGATCCGGCCCTTCCTGGAAACCCACAGAGATGAGGCTGATTGCTCACCTCTTCTGCCCTTTGGAGGGTGACTGTGCCGTTGGGGGGGGGCGACGAGATCGCACTGGCCTATCTATTCTGAATGTATTCTGAATGTTCTTATGTGATGCCAATAAAGGTTACTTGATTTGACTTGAGAGCCGAAGAGGCGGGTGGGAACAGTTTTGACGGGGAAGCTGGAGCCTCTCCCAGCGGCTCTCTGTCAAAGTTCCCCACCAGCAAGCGAGGAGAAGGGAACTCCAAAACATTTGCAAAGACTCTGTGTTTTTTTATTATTTTTATTATTAAAGATTTTCTTGTTTTACAGAAGTATGTGTAATGTCTCTTCTATTTCTTCCATGTAACATTTTTACAAATCCGTTTCATTTGTTGAGACATTAGGGGGAGAAAAAATGGGGTGGAGGGGGGAAGATGGGTGGGGTCGGGTTGTGATGTTTCTATTTTGCTTAATGTATGTAGGGTTTGGTGTCAGCGTTGCTTGTGCTGTTCACTTGTGTTCCTTTGGTGGTGAGAGAGGTTGGGGTTGTTTGTTTGTGATGGGCTGTGGTGATCTTTGTTTTCGTGTGTGAGTGGGGTGGGTGGGTGTTTTGGATCAGGTTAGCCATATTGATTTGTATGCTGTTGGTGGATTATTGTCATTGTCTTGCTGAGCTGTGCATGTGATAAAGGGGAGCCATACCGGGGTAAAGGCGTCCTCTTCTGTTTGTCCCCATGTCAGTTTCAGTTTATTGGTTAATTTTTCTAGTAGGGCTGTTTCCCATACTATTTGGTACCATTGGTCCATGCTTACTCCTGACAGGTCTCTCCAGGACTCTCCTCCTCTTCACTCAGGAGCAGAAAGAGCTGCTTTGGCTGCTGCCCCTGAGACTCAATCCATGCTCTTTTCTGGAGTCCAAGCTGAACTCTGACTGAAAGAATTATTTCATGGGGTCTGCCCAAGGCGTTTGGCTCCCCCCCCCCCAGACCCAGCCTTAGCTGTGCCCATAAAAGGTAAAGGTAAAGGTACCCCTGCCCGTACGGGCCAGTCTTGACAGACTCTGGGGTTGTGCGCCCATCTCACTCAAGAGGCCGTGGGCCAGCGCTGTCCGCAGACACTTCTGGGTCACGTGGCCAGCGTGACATCGCTGCTCTGGCGAGCCAGAGCCGCACACGGAAACGCCGTTTACCTTCCCGCTGGTAAGCGGTCCCTATTTATCTATTTGCACCCGAGCAGTGGGAGCACACCCCGCCGCGGGGATTCGAACCGCCGACCTTTCGATCGGCAAGCCCTAGGCGCTGAGGCTTTTACCCACAGCGCCACCCACGTCCCTTAGCTGTGACCAAGTGCACTTTTATTTCTCCGTTTAAGTAGTGTTGCGAAATGCAGCAGGCTGCACACACACACACCCCGTACACTGCGTGTGTGGTTGTGGGGGCGGACAATCTGCTGCTGTCCTGCCGCACCCAACCACCCACTCACTCACTCACTCACTTTGAGAGGATCAGGGAAGACTGCATGGGCGGGAGGAGCGAGGCTATTACTGCCCAGCTCAGCTTCCCAATCACCCCCCTCCTCTCCTCTCCGTCGGTGGGTTAAATGTCCTCTCCTTCCTGCTTTCCTCTGTCCCATTTTCTCTCTTTCTCTTTATCCAGTAAAGGAAGGGGTAGGTTCTCCCATGCCCAGTTCTTGCCTCTCCTTCCCTGGGGGACCTTATAAAAGGTCAACAACTTTGGGGTTCCCCCCTTAAAAAGGTCGACAACTCTGGGAAACGGGGGGGGGGGACCGGAGGGATCTTTGCACCACGGCGTCGGATATGCTTAAGATGGCCCTGGATGTCAAGCCAACCAGTTGCTAGTTAACTGGATATTCTTTTTGAAGATGGGAACATTTTCCCATCTCCAGTCTGCAGGGACCTCACCTGTTCTCCACAAATTCTCAAATATTATAGACAGAAGGTCTTATATACCTCTCTCGCCCTGACCTAGACACTGTGATCCACGTGACGGTCACCTCCAGACTGGATTATTGTAACTCACTCTACGTGAGACTGACCCAGAAACTCCAGCAGGTGCAGAATGCCACGGCGAGACTCCTTACGGGGTCCTCACTGCAGGATCACATTCACCCAGTGCTATACCAGCTGCACTGGCTCCCGGTGGAGTACAGGATCAGGTTTAAGGTGCTGATTTTAACCTTTAAAGCCCTTCACGGCCTATGATCCTCATACCTACGGAACCGCCTCTCCTGGCATATCCCACAGAGGACCTTACGGTCTTCAAAAACATCTTGGAGCTCCCGGGCCACAGGGAGGTTAGGTTGGCCTCAATCAGAGCCAGGGCTTTTTGGCTAGGGCCCCGATCTGGTGGAACACTCTGTCACAAGAGACTAGGGCCCTGTGGGACTTGACATCTTTCCGCAGGGCCTGCAAGACAGAGCTGTTCCACCAGGCCTTTGGCCAAGGCACAACGTGACCCCCTCCTTTGGCAATCCTCACAGAACTCTAGCCCAGTGCTTGCCATTTATTTGATTTGAACTGATTTTAGAATGAAATGATTTTAGAATGTTGTATTATTTTACTGTTGTTAGCTGCTCTGAGCCCAGCTTCGGCTGGGGAGTTGTTGTTGTTGTTGTTTAGTCGTTTAGTCGTGTCCGACTCTTCGTGACCCCATGGACCAGAGAACGCCAGGCACCTCTGTCCTCCACTGCCTCCCGCAGTTTGGTCAAACTCATGCTGGTAACCTCGAAAACACTATCCAACCATCTCGTCCTCTGTCACCCCCTTCTCCTTGTGCCCTCCATCTTTCCCAACATCAGTGTTTTCTCCAGGGAGTCTTCTCTTCTCATGAGGTGGCCAAAGTACTGGAGCCTCAGCTTCACGATCTGTCCTTCCAGTGAGCACTCAGGGCTGATTTCCTTCAGAATGGAGAGGTTTGATCTTCTTGCAGTCCATGGGACTCTCAAGAGTCTCCTCCAGCACCATAATTCAAAAGCATCAATTCTGCGGCGATCAGCCTTCTTTATGGTCCAGCTCTCACTTTCATACATCACTACTGGGAAAACCATAGCTTTAACTATACGAACCTTTGTTGGCAAGGTGATGTCTCTACTTCTCAAGATGCTGTCTAGGCCTGTCATTGCCCTTCTCCCAAGAAGCAGGCGTCTTTTAATTTCGTGACTGCTGTCACCATCTGCAGTGATCATGGAGCCCAAGAAAGTAAAATCTCTCACTGCCTCCATTTCTTCCCCTTCTGTTTGCCAGGAGGTGATGGGACCAGTGGCCATGAGCTGCGTTTTTTTGATGTTGAGCTTCAGACCATATTTTGCGCTCTCCTCTTTCACCCTCATTAAAAGGTTCTTTAATTCCTCCTCACTTTCGGCTGGGGAGGGCGGGATATAAATATTATTATTATTATTATTATTATTATTATTATTATTATTATATGTGCTAGCTCCTTTAGTACCCTTGGGTCCAGCTCATCAGGCCCTGGAGATTTGAATTCATTTAAGGCAGCTAGGTGTTCCCTTACCACATCTCCTATCTTAGGCTGTAGCTCCATCCTTGCATCATTTATTCTGTTGTCACCAGGTTGTACAATGCTAACCCTAACCCTAACTCTAACTCTAACCTCCCTATGTCACTTGTTTTAGTTTTAGTTTATTGTACCTGAAGTTCATAAGCATAGCCTATTCCTGAACTCAGCCATAAGATGTTCCACAAAAGTTGCTCAGGCATTTTGAAAGAACTCCCCCTTTTCTCACCTACTGACGAATGTTATCAAACTCCATTTTTCAGACACCCCAGACTTTTAAAACTTATGCTAAGCTGATTGACCAAGTATTTCCAAGCAAATACTATGGATTTGGATAGGCATATCTGAAATTCCTGCAGCATTAAGTCTGTTAATGTCAGTGGGTTAATGCTGACTAAAACTAAGTTGCCCACAACCCTGGCTTTCTATTTACAAAACACACAATAGCTACCTAGGCCTTCTGCAAGGTCAGGTTATTTGTCCAGTTAGGCCAGCGTTGTCTAGCCTAGATGATTCTCTAGGGTCTCAGGCAAAGAAAGGCATTTCCCAGCATCTGTAAGCTGATGCTTTTAATTGGTTGCATGTGCCAATTTACTTAGCCCCTGGGCTATGGTTCCTACACACACACTGTCTCTATGTCTTAGATAAGGTACCTACGTTTTCTTGCTTTTGTAGCAGATATTATAACTTTGCTGGCATACGCAGAGTTTGAAATTTCCGAGGGAGTAATCCTGTACACAAGACGCCATCAAAAAGCAAGCAGGTGTTAAGTTAAAGTTAAACCAGATCCAAACTCTGTTCACAGCAGGGCTACCGCTGGCGAAGCCAGCCGAAGAGGAAGGACACCTTTATCTGGTCCTAAACATTTCAGACATTTTAAGTGTGGCGTTATGGGACATTTAGGGAGCAGTCCTGTGCTCAGAAAGCTGGTGTAAGTTACACCATCATTTTTGCCAGGTAAATTTACAGCAAGTTGCCGGGTAAGGTGACCAAGCTGAGTGGGATGGTTTTAACAGGGATGAGGTTTTAACCTGGGTGGGTGCTGTTTTGTTTGGAAGGTGGGGTTGTTTTAAATTCTTGTTAAATGTTGTATGTTCATTTGGATTAATACCATGTTGGCAAATGCTAATGTTGTAGATGTGGGGGCTGAAATGCCAATTTCTGCATGAAGCTAAAACCATGGATTACCTTTTAAACTGGTCCATACCGTATTTTTGCACACCGACCCCTATCGCTCTCCAGGCTTCAGGGATAGCCGCCTGAAGCCTTCAGAGCGCAGCGAGAGTTCCCGCTGCGTTCTGGAGGCTTCAGGTTCCTTTCACTGAAGCCAGGAGAGTCTTGCTCTCCCGGCTTCAGCAAAAGGAACCCGAGGCTTGCGGGGCGCAGCGGGAACTCGCACTGCGCTCCGAAGGCTTCGGGGATAGCCGCGCGCAGCCCCTCCGGCAAGGAGAGGCTGCACGTGCCTATGGCTTCTTTAGCCCCGCGCAGCCTCTCCCAGCTGGAGAGGTTGCGCAGCTAAAGAGGATCCATCCCGCTCGCTGTCTTGGCTTCTTTGGTCTTTGGGGCTGGGGGAGGCAAACCCGGGCTTCCCCCGGCAGCCCCAGCAGCTCTGGGAGAAACGGACAGGCTGCACGCAGCCTGTCCACTGCTCTTTGGAGCGGGGTGGGGGAAGAAGATTTTTTTTCTTGATTTCCCCCTCTAAAAACTAGGTGCGCCTTATGGTCCGGTGCGCCTTATGGACCGAAAAATACGGTAATTGGTCCATAACCCTGTTCTCCGTTTACCTGAGAATAAGCCCCATTGAACTCAGTGTGACCTAATTCTGAGTAGACAGGTGCAGGATTGTGCTCTTAGTCATTTACGATCACATGTGGTCAGCTGTAGGCACTCAGGAAACTTTTGTGTTCTCCATTGTTTTCTACATCAGAAGGTCTGTTCTTCTGCATTAGATCTCATTTCCCTAAGTGTTATCATATCCACATGTGTAGTCCATGTTCATTTTAGTAGTTATAAGGGAGTTGCTGTCTTAACAGCTAAGAGACATACCAGGAATTAACATGACTGTCTCAATGTAGAGTTGTTAATTGGTTATCTAGCTGATCATCTCCCTCATAACTGATTGATCCATTTATTTTTAAGTAAATTCACACATCAATGAAAGTTCAATTTAGACATTTCTGAGGCCACTGGAGAGAGGGTGAGATCCTGCAAATTTAATACACAAAAGCTAGCATTCATTACAACAATTTAGGAAATGTCACCTCTAATATTATTCTTTTGTGGTTGCAAAGGCTTCAGATCAAAAGATAAAAGCCACAATCCAGCACAGAAATGGGCATGCTAAAAGCCTGTGAAATAAATTAACTTACAGCCCATGCTTGCCTACTCAAAAGCCCCACTGATTTCAGGAGGGCTTACTCCAAGGTAAATGGATGTGGCATTAAGCAAGACAGGCTCTGTGTTGCTTTGTGTCTTACATTCTCACTAAACCTGCACTTCTAAACTCACTCACTAGTGAGTAACACCCATTAAGCATAGTGGGTGAGACTTACCCTATTTTTTGCTCTATAAGACTCACTTTTTCCCTCCTAAAAAGTAAGGGGAAATGTGTGTGCGTCTTATGGAGCGAATGCAGGCTGCGCAGCTATCCTAGAAGCCAGAACAGCAAGAGGGATTGCTGCTTTCACTGTGCAGCGATCCCTCTTGCTGTTCTGGCTTCTGAGATTCAGAATATTTTTTTTCTTGTTTTCCTCCTCCAAAAACTAGGTGCGTCTTGTGGTCTGGTGCGTCTTATAGAGCGAAAAATACGGTATTTCTGAGCAAAGATGCACAGGACTGCACTGCGAAGCTATCCGTTCAGCTAATATAACCTTGCACCCCAACTTCCAATACATTTCAAAGTTTAGAAAACCTGGGGGGGGTTGCCTCTGGCTGTGCTCCAAATGGTTCCAAATTCTGAACTAACTAGAAGTGCATTCTGCGCTCAGAATAAATAAAACGCTTCCCCTTGTTAGGATAAACAAACAACCAAATCACCTCTTAACCTCCTTAAGCCCCCCATCAGAGCCAAGTCCTTGAGCTTTTCTCTCTACAGCTGATTTGATGCTCTCTAACATGCTGCAAACTCCTTTATCAAAAGGCTCAAGGGACGTGGCTTCTTGTCAGATAAAGCAGCGTTTGGTTGATGGAACTGCAGACAGCTGTCAACTGTCATCCTTCAAAGTTCTGCAAGCCCCAACAGCCCTTTATTATACTACAGGCTGCAAGTTTCAACATTTAATGTAACTGCATTTTATAGAGGAGGGAGTGTTTTCTGCTTTAAAAGTGACTGGAATCCAGCTCAAATAACAGTAATCTTTGAGATTCCCTATTAAAATGTTTGGGTAAGGGTTTGAAAAAGAAATGGATGTGTTGCACAAGTCGGTCATTCTGATCATTGCCAACTGTAATGTCGCAGTCTGGTCAAGCAAAGCACGATTGCCACGTGGAAAGGAAATGGTTTGTACACACCTGCTTTTATCTGGTGAGGGAAATTCCAGGCAAGTTGAAGTCTCAAGCTGCTAGATCTCAACAAGTAAATTTCCCAGTGTGATGTAGCCAGTGTGGTGTAGTGGTTAAGAGCGGTGGACTAGTAATCTGGTGAACTGGGTTTGCTTCCCTGCTCCTCCACATGCAGCTGCTGGGTGACCTTGGACTAGTCACACTCCTCTGAAGTCTCTCAGCCCCACTTACCTCACAGAGTGTTTGTTGTGGAGGAGGAAGGGAAAGGAGATTGTGAGCCGCTTTGAGACTCCTTAGGGTAGTGATAAAGTGGGATATAAAATCCAAACTCTTATTCTTCCCATCTTCTCTGCATCCTTATTCCTTTGCTATTGAGCAAAGACCAGTATTCTCTCATCAACACAACAACAACAGTAGTTGTGAGTATACAACCAAGATGTTCGTGTGGTTATGCCCTTCTTCGTTGAAACCAAAGGTTCACAACCTGTGGTTGTGGCAAGCTCAGAAGGACTGAAAAGTAGCTGGGAGAAACATCAACATCTTCAGATGAAAATAGGGACATTTTTCATGCCCTGCAAACTGACCCTTCTCAAACCCCCCATTTTTGTCCCCGCTCCTCCCTGCAGAGCATTTCCTATCAGAAGAAGGGCAAGTGCCACCCCCACCCCCATACCAATATATCTTAATTCCAATTTTATTTCATTTTATTCTTTGGCAAATTTATAAAAAGAAAAACACACCCCAGTAAATAAATTTTAGAAAGGGGCAAGATTAGACATGGACACACAAAACATTAAAAAGGGGGGGGGGGAGAGAGAGACTCCTTTGGTTTTACAAAATCAAATTGCCCAGTCCCAGTTCACAGTCTTGCATCTCTATTCTGGACTAACTGATGTTTCTGAATCATTTCCCTCCTCTGTTTCCCAATTTAATATTTTCTTGAATTTCAAAAGTTTTTACATATTAACTTCAACTTCAATATTAATTCCCTTTGACATTTTGATTTCCCACTCTTACCTCCATGGTGTTTTGTTTTTTTTTTAATAAATTTTTATTAATTTTCCAACACATATTAAATGACAATACAAAACAATACAAAAACAAACAAACATATAAACACGTATAATTTCTTAACCTTCTTTTCCTTAAACCTTCTTTCAACGACTTCCCCATACCTCCTTTTTCTGCATCCCTGTTTTAAATCTTTCCAGCAACCCCTAATTTTGTTTACTTATGGCACTTCCTTTAAATCCTTTTTCCCATATCCAATTGTTTATCGCTGCAATTCTATTTTGCATTACTCAAAACATTTTAGCACTCATTAATTTTACAACAGTTCTTAAGGTAAACTTTAAATTTCTTCCAATCTTCTTCCACCGTCTCTTTCCCTTGGTCACGGATTCTGCCGGTCATCTCAGCCAGTCCCAACCTCCATGGTGTTTTTGTTCCCATTCTTATTCCTACTGTGGGATGTGATCCATGAGAGGCAGTCAAGTACAACATTCCTTGTAATGCTAGAGAAGACATGCGAGGGAATGTTTGGTCCAGCCAGTCGAAACTTCCTGTTCCTCCTGGCTGGAGCACCCTTACTTTTGCATGTGATGAAAGGTGGGCATGACCTAACCTGTCCAGGTAACAAAAGGACGAGTCATGCAGCACACTTCCCTCCTTTTGACTTCCTTCTTTGTTGGACCAGCTTTTAGGTAGGACTGCAGAAGCACTGGGATTATTCCCCCATATGGGGTAGATCCACATGTACATATTTGTAACTAAGTCTGCCTTCAGGAATCCAACTGTGAACTGATGTGAGTAAACTTCTTTTATTGACTTTGAATAAGATTGTGGCGTCTTCATTCTTTTAAGAGGGATTCAAGGGAACTTACTAGGAATGTACAATTCAATCTGAGACAGACTGAATTGTATAATAGTGAGAGGCTCACACGAGCCCGCAACCAGCTATCTGCTGTGCATGTAAAAAGGGGAATGTAAACTCTGCTATGTAAAGGAACTTGCTAGTGCAAGTTAGGAAGGATATTAATAAACAATATATCCTCTCCTGCCACCCTGAACATTCCCACACCTACTGCATTACACAACATACATTTATCCAATATATAACCTGTCTTACATTTATCATCATTTTGTTTCGGCTGCTCATCCTTTGAATCCTGATCGTGACTCCATCTGACTGTGATATTTTCTCAGATAGTACATAAAGGGTTTCCACTCTTTGCTTTGATCTCTTAACTGTTGCTGTCAGCTTTGCCATTTCTGCAGACTCCGTTAGTTTTAATATCCGTTCTTCCTTAGCTGGAACTTCTCTTTCTTTCCATTTCTGTGCATATAAAATTCTAACTGCTGCTTTTGTGTACATAAATGATTTTATTGTGTTCTTTGGGACATCTGTCCCTATTATCCTGAAGGAGCGGCTCCCCTCCATCATCAACTCTGGACACTGAGGTCCAGCTCCGAGGGCCTTCTGGAGGTTCCCTCTCTGTGAAAAGTGAGTTTACAGGAAACCAGGCAAAGGGCCTTCTTGGTAGTAGCACCCATCCTGTGGAAAGTCCTCCCATCTGATATCAAGGAGATAAAAAACTATACAACCTTCAGAAGACATTTGAAGGCAACCCTGTATAGGGAAGTTTTTAATGTGTAATATTTTATTATGGTTTTATTATATGTTGGCAGGCACCAATTATATGTTGGCGGGTGGGGTACAAATAATAAAATTATTATTATTATTATTATTATTATTATTATTATTATTATTATTATCTCTAAAAGAAAAGCTTTTTGTTTGGGGGGAATAACCAATTTTAACATCTTTTTCATTTCATTATGTATCATTTCCCCAAACCCTTTAGCTTTTCCTCTGAATCATTTCAGAGGCAACTTCACATACAAAAGCACATCATACTAATATCTGCAGTAAGTTCCCAGTGTGTTGTCTCTGTCCCAGTGAGGTCAAACCTGGCGTAGGAGCTTGAGCCGGCCTTCACTAACCTGTTGCGCTCCAGGTTAGTGCCCATCAGCCCCGGCCAGCATGTGCCCCAGGTGGTTGAAGCCAGGCTAAACTGATGGAAGGTGCTCAGAGCTATAATTGCCATCTGTGCCTGTAGTCAGAATGAGAGTATCCTGAAACTGGGAGCCTGATCCTGTTTAGGGGAAGTGCATCCACCTCCAGGATAGAATGAAAACTTCAACTGAGCAGACAAACCACACACAAACAATGTAGTACCACCTCCTTTTCTGGATCAAGTTTCAGATTACGAGGCCTCATCCATCCTAATGACTGCTTAAGGTACTAATTTAGATAACACTCACTTGTCCCTTGATTAGGAGGACAGGTGTATATTGGTGGCAACCCAACCCAACTACCTGAATGTCCTCAATCCAAGAATCAGTGGTTTCAAGTAGATGTTGAAGAGCATGGCGATCATCCCATCAGGTGTACAAAATGGCCTGTCCCCATCCGATGTTGACTGGAAGGAGGCATGGCCAAAGCACTGACTCATGCAGAGACCCAGCAGAGAGCATCTCTTCTGCAAGTCAATACTTTGGGCTCACAGGAGTTTTGAATAATGTCATCGCTTTATTTCCTGAAGCACACTACAGTGGTACCTCGGGTTACATACGCTTCAGGTTACATATGCTTCAGGTTACAGACTCCGCTAACCCAGAAATAGTGCTTCAGGTTAAGAACTTTGCTTCAGGATGAGAACAGAAATTGTGCTCTGGCGGCGCGGCGGCAGCAGGAGGCCCCATTAGTTAAAGTGGTGCTTCAGGTTAAGAACAGTTTCAGGCTAAGTATGGACCTCTGGAACTAATTAAGTACTTAACCCGAGCTACCAGTGTAACAGATCCCTAGTGGCACACTTGGAATTAGCAAGGCAAATACGAAAGGTGGTTTGATCGTTTTGGGGGGCATAAAGATTATTGCTATCTTGCTTTTTTAATATAGAAATAGCGACAGGTGCATATGAACTGTCTGTCTTGAAATGGTTAATAGTATTGTGTAAGCATTTCCCATACAGCACTGACATATAACTGTACAGTTTTGATTACACACACACACACACACACACACACACACACAGCTCAAACAACTCAAGGCAAGCTGTCAGTCAGGTGGATATTAGCCTAAGGGCTTATTTAAGGTATATAGGAAAGAAAACAGGAAGAGGTTTAGGTTTTGGGTTTTGGGGGGTTGATAATCTCTCCTGTTTCTCTTCCGCTAGAGCTTGAAGGACTGGTAGGAGTTCGATACATGTTGAAACAAATTGTGGTCCCTTTTGTGAATGATGCCGTTATTTGTACAGGCTGCCCTACATGACCCAATCAATTCGGCAGTGCAATAAACACCAATGGCTTACTAAAGAATTTAACCTGAGAAACACGGCATCTGAAACAAATGTCATTTGACCTAGATTGGATTTCTCTCTCTCTCTCTCACTCTCTTTGCGTGTTCATTAAAACCGTTTGTGGAGCTCCATTTCCTGAGGCGACTTAGCGGGGGCAGGCTACAGCCCAAAGAAACAGAAAGCCTGTGAAATGTAAACTTTGGGGGATCACACCCTTCATATTTCCACATGCTATTAGAGAGAAGCATTCTGTTCTGTACATTGCAACATTTCGTCTAAATATTATAAATCATGAAGGCATCTTTTGCGTAGATCTTGCTTCCTGTCTTTATTTACAGTGTAGCCCTGTAAGCCCGTCCACGAAGTGACCAGCCTGCAAATATATATATATGTTGTTGTTTAGTTGTGTCCGACTCTTCGTGACCCCATGGACCAGAGCACGCCAGGCACTCCTGTCTTCCACTGCCTGGAAGTTGGTCAAACTCATGCTGGTAGCTTCAAGAACACTGTCCAACCATCTCGTCCTCTGTCGTCCCCTTCTCCTTGTGCCCTCAATCTTTTCCAACATCAGGGTCTTTCCCAGGGAGTCTTCTCTTCTGAGGAGGTGGCCAAAGTATTGGAGCCTCAGCTTCAGGATCTGTCCTTCCAGTGAGCACTCAGGGCTGATTTCCTTCAGAATGGAGAGGTTTGATCTTCTTGCAGTCCATGGGACTCTCAAGAGTCTCCTCCAGCACCATAATTCAAAAGCATCAATTCTTTGGTGATCAGCCTTCTTTATGGTCCAGCTCTTACTTCCATATATATATATATATATTACTAGCCATCTGGGGCTTGGCCTAGGAAGGACAGAGTGTTCTGTTCTTCCTACAGAAGGGCCCATCACCAGTTTGACCCCATTAGCCCATCAAGACTACCCTACAGTACTGGGTGCCCTTGCCACCATCAAAGTTGCATCACAGGTCCCAGTTGAAGACTAGAGTCAGCCCAGATGCAGGTTTACCTCTCAGGCTGTGTACACACCGTTCATCCAAAGCATGTGGCTTCCCCAAAGAATCCTGGGTACACATGCATGCACACAGGGTATGCCCAGCCATACTATAATGTTGCTGTTTTTTAAGGGAAGGTCATGGCAAGGAGGGACATGGGTGGCGCTGTGGATTAAACCACAGAGCCTAGGACTTGCCGATCAGAAGGTCGGCGGTTCGAATCCCCGCAACGGGGTGAGCTCCCATTACTCGGTCCCTGCTCCTGCCAACCTAGCAGTTCGAAAGCACATCAAGGTGCAAGTAGATAAATAGGTACCGTTCTGGCAGGAAGGTAAACGGCGTTTCCGTGCGCTGCTCTGGTTCACCAGAAGCGGCTTAGTCATGCCGGCCACATGACCCGGAAGCTGTACGCTGGCTCCCTCGGTCCATAAAGCGAGATGAGCGCCGCAACCCCAAAGTCGGCCACAACTGGACCTAATGGTCAGGGGTCCCTTTACCTTTTACATGGCAAGGAGGAGAGCGTATGGAGCAGCACCCTGTCAGCTACCACAACCCATCGGGAAATGGGGTTGGAGGGAGACAAAGGGAGGAGGTGGAAAGCAGACAGACAGAGAGAGATACCGGCAGAAGAAAAAGGCTGGCATGGCTCTAGAATGGGACTGCAGCTTCTGCCTGCATCTGTCTCTGGAAGCAACATAGACAGAATCAGCAGATCCATTCCAGCCTTTTTCTTCTGCTTGAGTCTTTCTCTCTCTCGTGGCTCTTCCTCTGTCCACCATCTTTTGCTCAAATGTGGTGAGGTCTCATTCTCTAGGAAAGATGAAGAAACCTAAATTTGTTCTGGTCAGTTTAGGTTAGCTTATTATATTGATGGAGATGGATTGAGGATTAAATCTGTAATTTAAAATGTAAACCTCCTGCCCCACATGTTTGGGAGAAATATGAGAGTAAACAAGCTGTGAAGCCCTTTTAGCAGAGTAAAAACACTTATGTGCTTTTGCAGCTTACTGGAAGATTAGGCAATTACACCTTTTATCCCTGTCTGCTTTACTTTTCCCCTCTCTGTCCCCTTTGCTAAGAATGAACCACACGTTTTAGTAAAAGCAAAAGGTTTACTTACATTTCAATGCAGGCAGCAAATATATCATGTTTAAAGAAGCTTTTAATGTTTAACAGACCATTGTATTTTAATATTTTGTTGGAAGCCACCCAGAGTGGCTGGGGAAACCCAGCCAGATGGGTGGGGTATAAATAATAAATTATTATTATTATCAAAGTAGTATGCAGGTAGAAATACTTCTTAGTTATGAAATACAAAATTAGTTTCCAAAATGGAGCTTGAGCTCTGAGCACAGTCCAGGCATGTATGTCTGCTCACTTTATAGCGCTGAAAGGAACAGAGACTGAGGCAAGGAGAAAGGAGAAAAGATTAATAACCTTTGTCCTATTTTCCAGCACAGGAAGTAGAGGCTATAACCTGTCTTTTCTAGGAATATAGGAACTCTTTATAGTCTTAACCCCTTTATAGGCCTATTTAGCAAACATAATTGTCATTCTGACTGCACATTTCCTCATATATCCAGTTAAAGATAAAGATTATTGGCTATAGCTTTGTATACACTTGGTTATCATTGCAGCAAAAATCTGGTGCTGTCCCTCATTTTTTAAGTTTGTATTTTTAAACTAAAGTTTAGTTGTTAAGTAAAAAAATAAGATTAGTTAAGCTTTAGTTTCTTTAGTTTGATGACTAAATAAAATGTCCTTTATGATTAATAAATGTTTGCTTTAAAAAAAAAAATCCCTAGGAGAAACACTCTAATGAAATGTGCTCCCTGGGAACTGTATCCCTCGCAGAACGAAAATTCCCAGTAACCTTAGCAAACCACAATTCCCATTATTTTGGGGGGGAAGTCCTGTAATTTAAATGTATGGTGTGTACACAGCCTAAGTGAGAGCTAGGCCTATATGTTTTTACAGAAAAGCCAATCTGTTACAGAGACCAAGAATAAAAAGTGGCGAGAATGAGGCTATTGGGGGGCAGGGGCGGGCAAGGCACAGGTTTGATTCCTGAATTCAACAGGGATCAGGTATAGCCTTTGTCCCAAATTTTCTTACTCATATGAAATTTACTTTCCAAAATAATAATAATCGTGTTAGCGTTAATTTATTATTTTTAAACGATAATTTCCAGATGGATAGTTTAGCCTGTGTTAGCAAAAACAACAGAATCCTTTGGCACCTTTAAGACAAATTCTGTATAGCATAAGCTTTCTTCCCCCCCCCCCCAAATTTTTATTATTTTCCCTTAAACAACATTTCCAACATTACAGTAAAAAACACAAAACAACCTTTTTGCTCTGCCGAGTTTGTGACTTCCCTCCTTCCCTTCAACAGGTATCCCATATCACATTCATTCGCGCAATTTAAGTCTTTGCTATATGTCCACATTGTAGGATTTATTTCAATCCTGCTGGTGTCTTCAGATTTTTATCATTCAAATATACAATAAACTTACTCCAGTCTCTTTGGAATTTCTGATCGTCATGGTCTCGGATACTGCAAGTCAGTTTGGCCAACTCTGCAAAGTCCATCATCTTCACCTACCACTCCGCAATAGTAGGTATTTCTTGTAATTTCCATCGTTGAGCCAGCAAAGTCCTCGCTGCGACTGTGGCATACATAAATAGTCTTTGATCCACCTTCGCAATCTCATTTCCCATCAAACCTAGCAAAAATGCTTCCAGATTTTGGGGGAAAATATATCTAAACATCTTCTTTAATTCGTTGTAGATCATCTCCCAAAATACTTTTACTTTATCACAAGTCCACCACATATGATAGAAGTCACTGTCTGAATCTTTGCATTTCCAGCATGCTTTATCTCTCATCCTATACATTTTGGCAAGCTTTACAGGTGTCAAATACCATCTATACATCATATTCATTACATTTTCTTTCAAAGCCATACATGCTGTAAATTTCATATTTTCATTCCATAATCTTATCCTTGAATCAAACTCTATATTATACCCAAAATCTAAAGCCCGTTTTATCATAACTTCTTTCACTTCCTCATCTTTAGTAAACCATTCTAACAACAGATTATACATCTGTATAGCATAAGCTTTCATGGACTACAGCAGCCTTATAAATAAGCCCACAAAAGTTACTAGTCTGCTAACACAAAAACAACTAACCTATGGGAGGGAGATGCTGTCAGGAGAAGAATGGGGTGCTTCTTTCTTCCTGCAACAATCCACATAATTTCTATGCTCAGGATGGGGGGGGGCTTATCTTCTCTAATATCCCACCTGATTTCTGCGCTGGGTCCACTTGCCTGCATGCAAGTTCATCTTCTTGCCTGTGGCTACCAGGCCAGTGCATAGTTGCAAGGCTGGATTAGAGTCCACTTCATCAGTTGCCCGAAGTGTATCCACAACCTGCAGCTGAAGAACTTCATGCATCTGATGAAAGAGATCCTACTCCACGAAAGCTTATGTTATAAAGAATGTGTTCATCTTTAAAGTGCCGCAAGACTGTTAGATTTAAATAATGTTTTCCTTGTTTAAAAAATGGAGGGAATCAAATTAGATTTAATGAATCTAAAGAAATGCTCTCATCACTGGGTTACAGTCACATTTAGGAAACAATCAATATTAACAGTTGTGTACATAAATGTGATGATGGGAACACTGTAATAATACATTTGAGAGAGAAAATAGGCATGTAAAACAGAGAAGCAGTGCAGGAAGATCGATGGCATGTAATCATGTGGAAGCACTGGAATGGCTTTGAAAGAGGATCTAATATTTGTTTAACTTCTTAAGAGCCATAATTAAAGTGGGATGTGCCAGTAGGCCTCTGAAGAATGATGCCTAGCTCTCTTGACTGATACACTTTAGAAAGCAGCAATTAATAGGCAGCAAGCAAGTTCTTTAATATCCCTAAAACAAAGTAGGATTAAGCAGGATGAAGCAGGGATGGGAGTTTATCTGATTAGTCTAGAGAAGAAAGGAACCAAATCCCCTGGCAGGCCTGCCGGTGTAAATCTGGAGTAACGTCACCGACTTGCCTGGGATTCTTTAGGCCAGATGACCATCAGATTCCATGCATGGTGGGTCAGATGAGTAATGAGTGCAACAGTCTGGTAGTAAATTACTACTTGCGTTTAGAATTGCCAACTGTAGCACAGCTGCGAGAAACCCTATCCTGACCTCAAAGGCCAGAAGCAGCTGTGTACAACGAGAGTAGTGAGGGCAGGAGCTACGGGAAAAGGAGATTCAGAAAAGAAGTAACGGACAGAAGGAGCAGCCCAATATCAAGCTGAGCTTCTGCTTGTCTCTGGGGAGGCAAAAGGTGCCATAGATTTATGTATAAGCTGAACAAGCTATAGCGATGCGGGTGGCGCTGTGGGTTAAACCACAGAGCCTAGGGCTTGCCGATCAGAAGGTTGGTGGTTCAAATCCCCGCGACAGGGTGAGCTCCTGTTGCTTAGTCCCTGCTCCTGCCAAACTAGCAGTTCGAAAGCACGTCAAAGTGCAAGTAGATAAATAGGTACCGCTCTGGCGGGAAGGTAAACAGCATTTCTGTATGCTGCTCTGATTCACCAGAAGCGGCTTAGTCATGTTGGCCACATGACCCGGAAGCTGTACGCCGGCTCCCTTGGCCAATAAAGCAAGATGAGCGCCGCAACCCCAGAGTTGGTTACGACTGGACCTAATGGTCAGGGGTCCCTTTACCTTTACCTTTACCTGTAGGCTCCTATGATGCAAGTAATGGGCCCCACCTGCTAGCCTGCTCCCTAAACTATCACTGTTTTGCTCATTTCTATATATAGGGTGCCTACATTCTGCATGGACTGGTTTCATGGCAACATATGCAAATGGCTTTAGATACCTATTAGGTCCATAAATTACCATATAGCATACAGTGGTACCTCGGTTTACAAACAGTCCTGTTTACGAATTATTCGGTTTACGAATTTTGCAAAGTAGTGTTCTGGTTGGTGAACTTTAGCTCGGTTTATGAACAGAAGCCAAAGGTGGAAGGGCACTGGTGGCAGGAGGCCTCATTAGGGAAAGCACGCCTCATTTTAAGAACGGATTTGGTTTAAGAACAGACTTTCAGAATGGATTAAGTTCGTAAACCGAGGTACTACTGTATATTCAACACAAAAACAGCAACAATTTGTTGTTAACAAAGGACAGCTGGACATATAAAGGGCCCCATTACCTTCAGCAGCTTAGGGTCTCATCAAACCTAAATCCAGCCCTGCTGTAGACCTTCTAGATCACAATGTTCATTGCCTCATGTGTCATCTTTATCAACTTGCGCATTCATTCATTCTTTATGAAATTAATATTGGCTAACGATCAATACATGGAAAGCATTTTAAAACAATGGAACAATAAAAATAGATTGTACTTTAAACCACAAGCCAGGCCACAGCAGCCTTAACAGATCGAAAGCCGTCCTGAGCAAAACACACTCTTGCCGTTCTTCTGAAGAATATGGCCGAAGCTGAGGTCTATAAGCAGATTCATATCCAGCTCCCCCTTGCAGTCTGCTGCCTCATGGCCTTCGCAACTCATATCCCTTTGAAGCAGGGAGTGCGATGGGCTTAATTCTGTTAACGTTTGCCCCGACTTCTGTATGTGTTATGGAATAATCTTTTTAAAAGCTTCCACGATTAATTCAAAGCAATGCCGCTGCGTCGATGAATCTTTTACTGCTGCATGCATGTATCTGAAAGCAAAAGAGAATTAAATAAATGGTGGAGCTCATTATGTGAATGAAAGTGAGTTCTGCTGAAGTCAATAGAACTTTAATCCAAAATAGATCTCACCGATGCACATTCACTCTGAACTGTGCGCTTGGACCTTCTTTGTGATGCTCATCTTGGCCCAAGGTGGTTCGATATGGTTTTTTGATACATGTAGCATTGCGCCTCCTCCTGTCCAAGGCCACCACATGTCACATGCAACTAGGTGCCCATGAGAAAATGTTTAGAGTAGTAGCTTGTTACCAGTTCAGTAACAACCGTTCTGTGCTATTATATTTGAATCTGCGTGTGTTTTGAATGGTTCCTGTACTCTCTTTGCAACTTTAATTTCTCATTAGGCCACCCTCAGCTACACTGAAGAATTTTAAAACGTGTACATCTGGACACTTACACAGAGAGAGCATACAATTTGTGCAGCGCATTTCATGTTTGTAAATTATTCTCTTGTTAAAAGGAGGGGAACCTTTTGTGATGTGGGCTGCATTACATTTCCCACTTACTATTAACCTAGAGAGCCCTAAAGGAGCTCTCCCTTCCCCCTCTTTCTTACTCAGTTGTATAATAGTGACCTGATGCAATCTGCCTGCAGGGGCAAATACAGTTATCTCTCTCTAAATTAAAATTGTAATTCATTTGGTGCAGTTTACACAAGGCCTCAGCTTTGACACATGCAATTACTATGAACACAGGGCGAACATGATTGCTGGGCGCCACCAGGAATAGAGTTTAATCAGAAAACATGGAGTTGTTCCAACAGATTTATGAGTCCACTACTTGTTATTCTTTTGTGTTCTTGGGGTTCAGATAATTAGATACACTGGTTCTTGCTTCTCAAAAGGCCAGAGAGGGCAAGTCTGATTATTTCTGTGTGTGTGTGTGCATTAAAAATGATTAAATTATATTGCCATCCATCTACAACCTTTTTCTGTTGTTAAAGTGACAAATTCACTCTGTTTATTGCAATGTTTACAAAATATTACAAATCACTCACTTTATAGTATTTGAATATTTCACCCAGTGCGGAAGTGAATTAATTCATTATACAAATTCATGGCATGAGCCAGGAATATCTGTCATGTGAAAACCGCTAAGTTAGGCATCCATTCCATCCTTTTAATCAGGTTTTCACAAGTAGCCCTTTAAAAAAGAATACAGTTCACAGATTGCTGTGGTCATATTTTTATCAAAGGGTTGGATCCAGACATGGTAAACAGACTCATTAAAAGCAATGAGACTGAAGTCAGTTCTCTCAGTTTCTCATATTTCCAATCTTAAATGATGTTCTCCGCATTTCTTCAGCAATTTGCTCATTTGTTTTGAACAAATCCTCGTGAAAATCCTTCAGCATTTTATCATTAAAAGGTAAAGGGACCCCTGACCATTAAGTCCAGTCATGGCCAACTCTGGGGTTGCGGCGTTCATCTCGCTTTATTGGCCAAGGGAGCCGGCGTACAGCTTCCGGGTCATTTGGCCAGCATGACTAAGCTGCTTCAGGCGAACCAGAGCAGCGCACGGAAACACCGTTTACCTTCCCGCCGGAGCGGTACCTATTTATCTACTTGCACTTTGACGTGCTTTCGAACTGCTAGGTTGGCAGGAGCAGGGACCGAGCAACGGGAGCTCACCCCGTCACAGGGATTCAAACCACTGACCTTCTGATCGGCAAGTCCTAGGCTCTGTGGTTTAACCCACAGCACCACCCGCGTCTCACTGTCGTATAGATGCTGTTAATTTAGCCACTTTAAATATTTGTTTAATTTGAGAATCCATTCCTCCTTGGTAGGTAGTTCTTTCGCTTTCCATTTAGATGCTATTACTATCCTAGCTGCGGCGGTCGCATATAAAAAAATTCTTTTTTTTTATTTCGGTATTTCTTTTCCTAATAGGCCCAGTAAGTAAGCCTCTGGTTTTTTCGTTAATGGGATTTAAACATTTTTTTCAACTCCTTGTGTATTTCTCCCCAGAGGTACTTAATTGGGGTGCAGTTCCACCACATATGCATTGTTGTTCCAGCTTCCTTGTGGCATTTCCAACAGAGGTTGGATTTCAGTTTACAGATTTTTGCTAGTTTGACTGGTGTTAAATGCCACCTGTAGAACATTTTGATGAAATTTTCTTTTATTGTAGTAAATTGCTGTAAATCTGATATCTTCCTGCCAAAGCTTCTCCCATTGCTCTAAATATATTGTATGGCCGAAGTCTTGCACCCATTTAATCATTGTCTCTTTCACTTCACCGTCAGTCATGTCCAGATCTAGCAAAAGGTTATACATTTTAGACAGCAATTTTTTGTTGTTTTTTAATAGTATTTCATACATTAATGAATACTCGTTAGTGAAACCCATGACAACAGGCTTCTTGTCACTCTCAAACAGGGGTGCCAACTTGAATAAAATATTGAGGGGTCCCAGGTAAGCCCTGCCCCACATATTCAATCACATTACACAGTGCACACGCACCATTTGAATGGCAATGCCCATCAACTTTGGGGGGGCAGCCCCCTGAAATATTTTATGGGGGACTGAAACCATATGAAGAGGTTAAAGAAAATGTGAATGATTGGTTGCATTATTATCAGTTGAATGCAATGTTTAAAAAAGAGATGCGAGAAAGAGGTTTTCAGGAAAAGAAATCTAGGTTCCAACAAGAAATATTGAACTGTGATGCAAAAATATTGTCAAAAATGTACAAATTATTACTTGAGTGGCATACAAAAGATGAAGAAGTGAAATCGGTTATGATACAATGGGCCAAAGACTTTGGTTATAATATACAATTGGATGAGTGGATAAAATTATGGAAAGAGGGAATGAAATTCACTGCATGTATTACAATAAAAGAAAATGTTATGAAAATGATATATAAATGGTATGTAACACCAGTGAAACTTGGAAAGATGTATAAAGTTAGTAACAAATGCTGGAAATGTCAGGAGAAGGAAGGAACATTTTATCATATGTGGTGGGAGTGTAAAAAAGTGAAATGCTTTTGGGAAATGGTTTATAATGAGATGAAGAAAATGTTAAAATATACTTTTGTTAAGAAACCAGAAGCATTGCTATTGGGTATGTTAGGGAATGATATTGAAAAGAAAGATGTGAAGTTATTTAGATATGCAGTTACAGCAGCTAGAATTTTGATGGCCCAGAAATGGAAACAGGAGGAAATGCCAGCGAGGGAAGAATGGAGAATGAAATTGATGGAGTACGCAGAAATGGACAAATTGACCGGAAAAATCCGAAACCAACGCGATCAGAGATTCACCAAGGACTGGAATAAATTTACAGAGTATATCAAAACTGTGTGTGAAGAAGAACTAACGCTTGTTGCTTTTCAGGAAGCTCTGTGAAAAGAATAGATAGGAATGTCGCTTAAAAGAAAAGATAAAATAAGGATTGTTAAAGTGCAACATAAATTTAGGAAATGTGAGAAGTTGTGATAAATATGAAAATTGTCAGATAGGCTGAGGGAAGTCTAAAAGATGTTTATGTTAAACTGGATGTTAAATTATAAATGGAATGTTTATTGGAAACTGAATAAAAATTAATTTAAAAAAAGGAAATATTTTATGGGGGGCTGAAGTCCCCACAGCCCCTAGAAGTTGGCTCTTTAATAATGTGTTTTCCAGGAACAGACATTAAGTTAACTAGCCTGTAATTTCCTGAGTCCCTCTTTATCTCTTTTTTTAAAAAATGGTGTTACATTGCTGTTACATCCAGTTGTTTGGTACTGAAGCCAGTTGTACAATTTCAAACTGCTGTGCAATTTGCTCAGCTTTCATTTCCCAAGGTTCATTTGCATCTTTCCCTAGGATACCAATGTAAGTAAGTTCCTGGGCACATGGATGAAGTAACACAAAAAAGAATCCTGATGTGACGGTAACCGCAATCACATCAAGGTACCTTTCTGCAACATCTTTCATCCATATGCACAGAACTTTATGCACATTGGAAACCTAGCAGAAAAAAGAGGTCAGAAGTAACTCAAAGTGGGTCCAACCGCATAAACATTTCCACCTGCATTTAGCTGATTACTGATGCTGCTATTTTACTGCTGGGTTTTGGAATGAATTGTTTTTAGTTCGGATCTTTATATTTTACCTCTCAGTGTGTTTTTGTGAAGAACTTATTTTGCGAAGAACTTATTTTGTGAACCACTTTCAGAGGGCTGCTGAAAGGCAGTACCTTGGTTCTCGAACAGAATGCGTTCAGGGAGTCCGTTCGACTTCCGGAACTGTTCGAAAACCAAGGCGCGGCTTCCAATTGGCTGTAGGAATGTCCTGCAGCCAATCAGAAACCGCAGAAGCCACACCGGACATTCAGCTTTGGAAAATCATTAGAAAACCAGAACAATCACTTCCAGTTTTCGATCGTTCTGGAGCCAAAACGTACGAGTTCCAAGGCGTTCAGCAACCAAGGTACGACTGCATAAAAACATTAGAATGGAAATGGAAACCCCACATTTAAAGCTGAAGGAAGGCAAGTTAAAATAATGAAGTTGAGCCGTCTCACTGATCAATAATGGAATAACATAGAGCAAATCTGTCCATCCCAGCTTCACCTCTCATCCCTGGATGATGCTATATTTGACTGCTCTTGGCCGAATGAGTGAGCTGGCTCCATTGAAGAGTATTACACATCATACAGTCATGCAGATTGACTCTGAGCTGTCCTTGGGAGCTGCAAAAATTATATGTGTGATGAACCTGCAATGACTCAGTCACACAGGCAAGTCAACTGTTGATGCTTCACCAAACAAGCAACGAACAGGCATGTGTCAACCAGTCCTCAGTTGCAGCCAGTTTGATTAGATGCCCAGATCATCTGAAGAGAAGGTGAAGTAGAGGAGTAGGAGAGCTGAAAATAATGCCAGGATATTTCACATCTGGCAACCGACACATCCCTTTGGTTTCAGATAGTACATGGGTAGATGAGTCTAGAGACTATGGTGGCTCATTTTCCAGAAGTAATGCATTTAGCATTAACTCTGGAAGTGTATAAGCTAAGCCTCCAGAGTTAAATGAATTACAGTGGTACCTCGGGTTACATACGCTTCAGGTTACAGACTCCGCTAACCCAGAAATAGTGCTTCAGGTTAAGAACTTTGCTTCAGGATGAGAACAGAAATTGTGCTCTAGAGGCGCGGCAGCAGCAGGAGGCCCCATTAGCTAAAGTGGTGATTCAGCTTAAGAACAGTTTCAGGTTAAGTACGGACCTCTGGAACGAATTAAGTATTTAACCTGAGGTACCACTTTACTGAATGAATCTTCCAGTTAATATTGTGTGCATCCTTTTTTTATCTCAAGATTTGCCCATTGTTCTACCAGTTCTTAAAAGCAACACTGATGGCGTGGTGGAAATGGAGCTCAGTACTGGCTTCTGTTTGTAAGAGGCAAAGCAATCTCAGAAGAGGATCTGGTAGCAAAGATGAAAGCGATCTAACAAAGGCATCAGCGGTGAAGGCTTAGGAGCCAGTACTGAGTTCGAATTCCACCCCACCATCAATGTTGCTTTTAAGAATTGGTTAGCCCCCTTTCCTAGTTCCATACGAGAGAGCTGCAAGAAGCCCAGAGCACGTACTGATGGTATTGTGTAGTTGCCTTCTATCTGTAAAAAGGTAAAGGTACCCCTGCCCGTACGGGCCAGTCTTGACAGACTCTAGGGTTGTGCGCTCATCTCACTCTAGAGGCCGGGAGCCAGCGCTGTCCGCAGACACTTCCGGGTCACGTGGCCAGCGTGACGAAGCTGCTCTGGCGAGCCAGAGCCGCACACGGAAATGCCGTTTACCTTCCCGCTGGTAAGCGGTCCCTATTTATCTACTTGCACCCGAGGGTGCTTTCGAACTGCTAGGTTGGCAGGCGCTGGGACCGAGCAACGGGAGCGCACCCTGCCGCGGGGATTTGAACCGCCGACCATGCGATCGGCAAGTCCTAGGCGCTGAGGTTTTACCCACAGCGCCACCCGCGTCCCTTCTTCTATCTGTACCCATGGAATATTCACACTGCCTCTAATGAGAAGTGATTTAATTCAGAAAGCTGCATAGCATAACCCAAGACTGGGCATTCCTAGCCCTCCTTCATATTCTTGAGGTCTACCCATCTTATACAAGGTGAGTCCTTTAAAAGAGGCCCAGTGGATACAGAGTACACATGTTCCACAGGGCCTCTTTTAAAAGGCTCACCCTGTATATATATATTTTTAAATGATATTTATTAAGATTTTTCCATTATCAAAAAATCAAAGAAAAACACAAAAAAGAAAACGAAACAAAAAAAATATTAAAAAAATTTAAAAACACATAAAATTCAAAGTCATTATTTTCAATAACATATTTTCTGACTTCCCCACACCTCCCCCTCTTGTATTCCAGTTCAAATTGTTGGCTCAACAAGTTCTTGTCCCCAATTTTTAACCTTTTTATATTTCAATCATTTTAGAAAAACCAATATTAACTTTTAAACTTTTAACTTATAAATTTATAACTTATAACTTATAAACATCAATAATTATACATCTGTTCTTATTCTTAAAGCCTTTTTCTAAAGTCGACCTAAATTCCCTTCCACGATTTCCTCAATTCTCATACAAATAACAAAACAAAATAAAAGCAAAGCAAATTATAATTATGCACCCTTTGGATTCCCAAACTCCACCCCCCCCCTTTCCCGGTTCCAATCCCAATAATCGTCCATCAGTCAATCTACTCTCAGCCTGGGGATCTCACGTCCGAGGCTCTCAATTCTCTCTCAGTTCCTCTCTGCCGGCTTTTTGGATAGTCCTTAGTATTAAACACCAAATCTCGGAGAAGCTCTAGTCCAATAAAGTCCATATTTCTTCCAACCAGACCTCCATACTCAAAAGTGGAGCCTAAGTCTTGTTTCTTACTCTTTTTAAGTCCAAATGTCCCGAAAGCTCCAACTTCCACCTTAATCAGATTTGTAATCCTTAGGTCTTCAGATCTCCACACAAGAAGATCTCTCCATTCTTCAGTCTCCAATTCAAACCAAATTTTCACCATCGAGATCTTATTTTCCTTTGCAGCCATCATGCCAGGCCTCTGGCTCTCCTTTACCATCTGTAAAATTACAGCTCCTCCTTCCTTTTTCTCAGGAACACCATATATCTCTTTCTAAGACTCACCCTGTATAAGCCTTCCATGTGGGTGGGAAATGAGACAATGTCTGTTAAGAATCCTATATTGCCTGTGATTTGTGTTCCCATTATACTCTGGGTAGTTCCATGTCATTTCCTCTGCTTTCTGTTCTTTTATTCTATTACGAGGAAAATTAGATTTGGGGAAGATGGCAATTTGCAAAGCTCCCTCTGTCCTCATTCTTATTTTTAAAAAATCAATACTACTTTTTCTTTCATTCATTCTTCTGTTATGTTAGCAATTGTCCATGATTGTCCAAAGAGAATTGCCAGCAATCCTGAAAGTTTATAAACTAACTCCGTAAATAACCCTTTCCAAACTTGTGTGCATTGTACTTTTCCCATTATTTCTATCATTTTTCTAATTAATGTTCTGATTGGTTTGCTAAGTTGTCCTTAATAGTCTTTTGGGGGGTTTTCTTCTACATGGGAATATATGTAAGGTAAAGGTAAAGGGACCCCTGACCATTTGGTCCAGTCGTGACCGACTCTGGGGTTGCGGCGCTCATCTCGCTTTATTGGCCAAGGGAGCTGGCATACAGCTTCCAGGTCACGTGGCCAGCATGACTAAGCCGCTTCTGGTGAACCAGAGCAGTGTATGGAAACGCCGTTTACCTTCCCGTTGGAGTGGTACCTATTTATCTACTTTGACGTGATTTCGAACTGCTAGGTTGGCAGGAGCAGGGACTGAGCAACAGGAGCTCACCCCATCACGGGGATTATAACTGCCGACCTTCTGATCAGCAAGTCCTAGGCTCTGTGGTTTAACCCACAGTGCCACCCGCGTCCTTGTAAATATATGTACATAGCTACAATTTTCAAACAGTTTTGCAAATCTCTTTAATGTTGTAAACCTATCAGAGGTTTTACAAAATTATGAATAGTGCAGAAAGCGATTATTTTCTCCTTCTCTCATAGTACCAGTTGGTGGGACGTACCGCTTACTAAACATAGATGGTTCATATGTATTTCCCGCACAGAATCACTCTGACAGGGGACATGTCAGGGATGCTCTGGTGGTACCGATGTCTAACATTTCTTCACCCACACCCCACATATGTCAGTTGTCCATGAACACTAATTGGCACAATTATTTTCAAAGATAGGAGCAACCTGACTGGTTCATAGAGTTGAGTAGGGACTCATCTTGAAGCAGAACGATGGTGGCTTACTTTCTTGGGTCTCAGACTTAAGGCAGGAATGGTGTGTCAGAAATTAAAAAATAAATCAGAAGAAGGGTTGAAATCTAAACATGGGCAGGAGATGTAGGTGGAAGAGAGCTATGTTTAGGCCAGTTTCATCACCAATGTATATGGGTGGCATACAGAGCACCACAAGGAAAAAAGACGGGTCTCTTCCTCAGGGAGCATAAGATCTAAATGTTGACAGCGAGAGAGACAAATCTGGAAGAGTTAAGAAGAGCAAACATTTACTAAAGACTGGAAAACTCTTATAGTCTTTTTGTGTGAAAAAGATAATGAAATGGTATATGCATTTGGGGACTGAAGATGGTGTTGGTTTATAGAAAGTGGTTTTGTTGGGTGTTATATTGGGGTGGACGAAGTAACTATTGTTTAAATATAGTGGGCAGATGAAGAATCATAAGTTCTTTAATTTCTGTATTTTATGTTCTTTTCTATCTCTTTTTTCTTATTGTTTTCTCTCATTTTCTCTCTCTTCTCTTTTGTCCTTTCCCTTTTCTTTTCCTCTTTCATTACGCTTTTATTTTATTTAGATTAATGTTGAATTAAGAAAAAGATGTTAATACCAAATAGTTTTGTATCTCTCTTTATAAACTGTAATAAAATTTATTCAAAAAGAAGAAGGACAAAGAGAAAGTGGGAGGAGGAGGAAGAATGGGAGAGATGAGAAAAAGTTCTGATGCCCATGGTTTAATCCACTTAGGGCACAGCAGTACATTCAGCTTGAGACCTGGGTACATTTAGGACCATCTTATTTCATATATTCCTCTCTGCATGTTCTACTCAACACTTGAAGCCTTGCTTGGGTTTGTTCACTCATATGAAGCACAGTGACAACCACTAGGGGCAGGACATTTTCTGGGGTGGCCTTCTAGGTGAGATCTTCCATCACTTTACAATATTCTATAATTAAGATGCTGTATGTGTTCCGTTTGCCCATAAAGGGGAGCAAAAATAGCCTCCCAGAATTCTGCGGCAGTGAAAATTCGCTTCTTTCTCCCTGTCCTGAGCAGGAACTGTATTGGCAGCCTGGTCACCAACTGCATCTCCTAAAATGATGGAGACCGAGCACTGTTCCAGGCCATTATGGGTTGGGGGGAGAAATGGTTGCTAGTGGCTACCACACACAAAAATGATCCTCTCTTTTCAGAAGGGGTCAAAAATAAAATTTACCAGAAAAATATCTTCTTGTTCAACAACAATTTTGGCTTGTTCCTGCATGGCAGGAAAAGCACCACAGTCCCGAGCCATTCTATACTGTTCCTTTGAATCAGGTAGGAATAATAACAGTAATACGACTGTTTGCTAGGGATATGTACAAGAAGCCCTTGGATCTGCCTTTCGCTTAAAACCAAAAACTGTGTAAAACCAACACAGTGACATTGCAGTTAATCCATTTAATGATATATAATTCAAACCAGTCAGAGAATTTTGTGGAACAATCCTAACACATTTCCCACGCATGTCTGCTCAGCAATAAGCCTTGCTGGTTTCAATGGGGCTGACTTCCAAGAAAGTGTCCATTGGATTGTAACCTTAAAACTTAAATAAACAAGTTTGTGTTTTCAGGAAATCTTGTGCAAGAGCTACCAATCTAGTCAGTTCCTCTAGCAGCTAGAGTCCAGCTACTTTAAAAAAGAAGAAGGTGCAAGTGGTTAGAAGAAGTAGGAAGTTTTATGTAAGAGAGTCTCTTAGCAAACAGATCTGCGATTAGTAGCTAAAGGAACATACTAAGGGACAGGGAACACACTGTAAGCTCCCTGTAACCAGGGCTGCAGTGGTCAGATGTAAAGCAGGAGAAGGCTACTTGTGTACACTTGCTGAAATTTCCTCTTCTGCACAGCAATTAAGGCTTCACATTCTAAGACGTTACAGATCATCTCAACACACACTCCTTACACCATGTAGGGTGAGGGGGCGCTTGAGTGAGGGAGCCCACTCAGCTGAGGCAGCCTTCTGGCAGCTGAACTCAACTGCTGAGCCAGTTAGAGGGTGACACAGGAGTCCGACCCAATCGTCTTCCCCACTGCCGCCTTCTGCTATGGCTGCCATCATTAACCACTGGGCTATGGATGCAGCCATGGCTGTGCTACTCCACAAGGTTTGCATTGCACCTTTCCACTGTGTTGTAAACAAAATCTGCCCTTTTTCCCTTATGGGGTATCCAAGAGCCCGTATAGAGTCCTTACATGGGTTCCCTATTGGTAGGAGAAAATAACAGAGGCAAACCAGAGAATACTGAGAAACAAAGCAGCTAGTAAGCCTGATCTTTATTGATCTGTTGCAACAGGGTGCTCCCCTCACACGCAGGAAAGGAGGCGGTCCCAGAAACAAGGTGTGCCTGCCCTTATATAGACATTTTAAATTCCCTGCCCTGGAGCTCAAGACCAGCCCTCCATACATCATACATACATCATAGAAGGGGTGTAACCCAAGACCACCACCCACAAACATTATACCTACATCACAGAAAAGGTGGTCTACAACAGAAATTTGAATGTTGTTGTTTTTCCTGTCTGTCAGGTTATCTGATAATGCCTTATCTGATTGCCTTTCCTGGTAGTCTGGCCATTCCTTTGAGATGGTGATTTCCCAATTCCTGAGACAATGGGAAGGTTCCCTCACCCCCTCCCTCCTTGCAGAGAAACATTTGGTCAGTTTGGGAGTCAAAATGGTTTCAGGGCGGTCTTCCTGTGCTGCTCCAGACATGTGGTCCACATATCTATGTACGTGCTTGGTTGGTACATTTATGAACATTTATTATATATATAAGCCCTTATTTTTTTTATTTCAGTATGTTTTCATGATGCATGCACTCCTGTGTGTTCTTTCTATGACAAGTACCGATGTGTGTGTTCTTCCTTTATGTTCGGCCTTTAATGTCTCCAGTCAGGCTTCTGAGTATAAACACTTCATATTGCGTCTGTATAAACTGCCTCTGCAATTTTAGCAATTTTGCAGCTTTAGTTTTCTCAGACAAAATGCCCTCGGGGTAATAATATGAGTCACTTGTGAAATGGCATGAGCGAATGGCATTAGCTTAGAAAATAACCTTCTGCTACCAGGAAAGAAGCAACAGGCAATGTTTTCTGGGAATCACAAAATGTGCTGGGAATCACAAGCTGGGAGAGTGCTGTTGCACTCAGGTTCTGCCTGCAAGCTTCTCATGAGCCATTATGCTGTTGGCCACTATAAGAACTAGATGGGCCATTGACCTGGCTTAGCAGGGCTCTTCTGATGCCTTCATGGCCAGCATTTCAAAGTCAGATGTGCCTCTTTAGAACTACAAGGAACTGTGCAGGACCTCTGTAAGTGTGACCTCAGTCTGGAGGGACACCCCAAGATCAACACGGACTCTGTCTTCTGTTTTATAGGATTTAACGTCTATGATATAGGGGGGGGAATAGGGGTGGTTGGCTTTTGCTGCCCAACTCCCCAAGGGACTGAGTCCACCAAGTCCATGATTGGTCAGAGATGAATGGATGGAGGCAGATCTTTATTTTTCTGTTACAACAGAGTTCCCACCCCTCCTAGCAAAGAGGCAACCAAGAAGAAACATCTCTTTTAAGGGTTGGCATTTTGGCATGGAGAAGGACATCCCCTCTGCAAACAGTCATAAATTACATCACACGTAAGGTGGGGTTACTGTGGCTCAGGCAAGCCAAGGTGTGATATTCCTGGGGATTTAGCAAGTTTCACACAAAGAATTAGCATTTGATAAGAGAGCCTCTTGTTGTTGTTGTTGTTGTTGTTTAATCGTTTAGTCGTGTCCAACTCTTCGTGACCAGAGCACGCCAGGCACTCCTGTCTTCCACTGCCTCCTGCAGTTTGGTCAAACTCATGCTGGTAGCTTTGAGAACACTATCCAACCATCTCGTCCTCTGTCGTCCCCTTCTCCTTGTGCCCTCAATCTTTCCCAACATCCGCGTCTTTTCCAGGGAGTCTTCTCTTCTCATGAAGTGGCCAAAATATTGGAGTCTCAGCTTCAGGATCTGTCCTTCCAGTGAGCACTCAGGGCTGATTTCCTTCAGAATGGAGAGGTTTGATCTTCTTGCTGTCCATGGGACTCTCAAGAGTCTCCTCCAGCACCATAATTCAAAAGCATCAATTCTTCGGCGATCAGCCTTCTTTATGGTACAGCTCTCACTTCCATACATCACTACTGGGAAAACCATAGCTTTAACTATACGGACCTTTGTTGGCAAGGTGATGTCTCTGCTTTTTAAGATGCTGTCTAGGTTTGTCATCACTTTTCTCCCAAGAAGCAGGCGTCTTTTAATTTCGTGGCTGCTGTCACCATCTGCAGTGATCATAGAGCCCAAGTATAATGGTTATGGGGTTGCTCGTGCATAAGTTGCCGCCACTCCTGGCTAGGTGGCCTGGTTAAACCTTTCCTGGCTGGACAGCCCCTCACTTCGTGGCTGTTCAGTCGCTGGCAGAATCCGACAGTGGGCGTTTCTTCAACCTTTTCCAACATAAAAGTTCTTTGACGCCCAGTCTCCTCCTAGCCTCCCTGCGCAGAAGCCTTCTGCGCAGGGTGGGCGTGGGTAGCGGAGGACCTGTGCTCTCCCCGCTGGTGTCCAGTGAAGAGTCTCTGAGCCTGCTCTCCGCTTCCCCCATTGGCTTCCCTCCATCCCTGGTGTCGCGCTGATTTTCTTCCCCAACAGGAGACCTGCCTCTCTCCCTACTTGGCCCCTCTCCAGCATCGTTGTGGAGCCCCTCCTCCTCCTCTCGTTCCGATGGCAGTTCCCTGACACCAAGAAAGTAAAATCTCTCACTGCCTCCATTTCTTTCCCTTCTATTTGCCAGGAGGTGATGGGACCAGTGGCCATGATCTTCGTTTTTTTAATGTTGAGCTTCAAACCATAGTTTGCGCTCTCCTCTTTCACCCTCATTAAAAGGTTCTATAATTCCTCCTCACTTTCTGCCATCAATGTTGTGTCATCTGCATATCTGAGGTCGTTGATATTTCTTCCGGCAATCTTAATTCTGGCTAGGGATTCATCCAGCCCAGCCTTTCGCATGATGAATTCTGCATATAAGTTAAATAAGCAGGGAGACAACATACAGCCTTGTCGTACTCCTTTCCCAATTTTGAACCAATCAGTTGTTCCATATCCAGTTCTAACTGTAGCTTCTTGTCCCACATAGAGATTTCTCAGGAGACAGATGAGGTGATCAGGCACTCCCATTTCTTTAAGAACTTGCCATAGTTTGCTGTGATCGACACAGTCAAAAGCGTTTGCATAGACTTAGACAATCCAGATGCCCGTCAGACATCCCTCAGTGCAGAGCATCTGGGCAAACAATGACAATTAATACAAAGGAGGTTCGTAGATATAGGAGAGGAATCCCTTAAGGAACTTCCCCCAATTGCTGTCTGCCTACCTGTTCTCAGACAAGGGGGATTGAGGAGGCAAAGGAAATATTTTAGAGTATTTAGGGGAGCCAAGATGGTTTTTGGATTGCTCTCCTGTACTATTTTAGACATATGGTTTATATACTTAGGTATGTACGTTTACTTTGTGCGATTAGCAACATTTATTCTATATTTAAGACCTTAGAATTCCTATAACATCTACCTACCTGAACATGTGCTGACAGTCTGTGGTCAAGGTAGCAAAGAGTGTGAACGAAGGAGTCTTGAGCAACTGATACCCTAATCACTGGGGGAAAGTGCCTGAGCAGAAGACAGCATCTTTGTGGGACAAGTTAAGGGGCAAGAGCTCTGCATCCACCTGAAGTAAAACAATGACTCTGGTCTCTTTCCTCCTCCTCCTCCAACTCTCCATTTATAGTCTGGCCATTGTGGAATCAAAGCACCGCTGCAGAGTGTGTTTTAAGGTGGGTGCATGAGAGCTCACTGATTTTCTGAACTGAGTTCAGTAAATGTGGCAGTCTCACCTTTTCCCGTATATAAAAGTCTCACTAGGTTTGTTTCCGTTTTGTTTATATTTTTAAGGTTGGACTTCATGCATAAAATTAAAGGTGCCCTGTTCTCTTTTGCACCTGGTCACCCCAATTGGGCTGTCTAAGACTAGATCAAACCAACCTAATAAAATATTAGAGGAATAGTCAATGTTAGTCACACTCAGATTAGGCCCGTTGAAATGAATTGGTCTGGTATGACTAACATTAGATATATTGAAACCATGAATGTGGAAAAGCTTTTTAATATTCAGATGAATGTGATATATATCCTGTGGGAGGAGAATGTTTGCAGAGCAGAGGAGGAATCTGGTTTTACGGACAGCAGTTTCACCAAGCCAGATATTTACTATACAATTCAAAGCAAGTTAAATGTATTGCTAATGTAATTCAAAGTACAAACCTGCGCCTTACAGACTCCTGTGCCTTACAGACAGTGGCTAGAACCACAGGGAGATGAAAAAGGGCAATTGTCAACAATGACTTTTGGAAACAAAGGGCTCCAGGGGCCTTCTTAATACACCTAATTTGGATCTGTCCAGTTGTTAGCTATTTTGGAGGACAGAAATAATTTCTTCAGTAAATATAGTCCTTAATGCTTTCATCGCAGAGAGGTTAGTAGTCCAACAAACTGGAAGCTGTCCTGGCTTTTGTGGGAATTTCAATTGCTAAATGCAAATTTCTCTGCCATTGGAAGTGTAAACCTGAACCATAATATGATAAATAGGTGGCAAAGATGTAGCCCTTGTGAGACTGAGGAATCCAGATCAATTTAAAAACATAGGTGAGCTTCTGGATCTATAGAGTCCAGGTCATGTTTATAGAATTACTGCTCATTAACACTTGAATGCATGCAAGAGTGAGGTAAAAAGGTAAAGGGACCCCTGACCATTAGGTCCAGTCATGGCTGACTCTGGAGTTGCGGCACTCATCTTGCTTTATTGGCCAAGGGAGCCAGTGTACAGCTTCCGGGTCATGTGGCCAGCATGACTAAGCCGCTTATGGCGAACCAGAACAGCGCACGGAAATGCCGTTTACCTTCCCGCCAGAGCGGTGCCTATTTATCTACTTGCACTTTGACGTGCTTTCGAACTGCTAGGTCGGCAGGAGCAGGGACTGAGCAACGGGAGCTCACCCCGTCGCGGGGATTCGAACCGCCAGCCTTCTGATCTGCAAGTCCTAGGCTCTGTGATTTAACCCACAGCGCCACCCGCAGCCCTCGGAAGAGTGAGGTACCCATGATTTATTCAAATTACTGAGTAATCCACTTTTAATGTTATTTTTATTAATTTATCAGTGAATAACATTTTAAAAAGAAATTATTTTCTGTCTTTGTTTTCCCTCTTTTATGGCATCTTGACATAATATTTGGCCCATCTGATTTTACCATGACAACTGTGAGTTATTGTTATGTATTATATGGTTTGATGTTGTTACCGGAAAAATCCGAGGGCTCCCTTGGACAAAAAGTAAAGACACCAACCAGGATAACTTGGAGCAAAACAGCAGCCTGTAGGCTTGGCCTTTATTGAACTGTTGCAACAGGGTGTTCCCCTCACTTGCAAGAGAGAGGAAAGACCCAGAAAAATAGTGTGCAAGGTCTTATAAAAACTTTTTGAAATTCCCCTCCTCTAGGTCAAGCCCACCCCCAGAAACATCATGCATACATTACAGAAAGGAGGGGTTGAGGGAGGAGTTGGTGGTAACCTGAGTGTCTTGTCACCTGGCTGGTTCCTCCTTTCCCCCCTCCCCATGAGTCACTTCCAGGAGACAAAGGGGAGTTTGCAGTTTCCTGCCCCCAGAGGGAAGATCTGATCATTGTCCTTTGTTTCAGTCCATGCTGAATCCACTCCCATATGCAACTTCTTTGTGATCTTGATTGTCTTCTGTCTGGGATCATCAGGGTTGGCATAGCAACTGGGCAGGGCTCCTGTGGATGTGCTGAGACGGTGAAGGGATTATGGCTGACCAGGACCAAGCCACCCCCCTTTGATAGTTCTTGTCATATGGAGTAAAATAAAATGGAACAGTGCAAATCCGATGTATGGTTGATTTTCTATGAATTTATAACAGAAATGTGGCGTATGTAGTGTGTGAGTGTGTGTGTGTGTGTGAAGTTTGTACAAACAGAATGATTGGGGTGGGGGGGTTCCTGCTACAATGTTTACTTTTAAGACTGGATCTCATAAGGACTGTGTTTGCAGGTAAGATGGATGGAGGAGGGTCTGATGATGGAGAGGAAGGCAGTATGGTGGAATGGTGTATTTCTATTAAATGAATTCTTTTAAAAATAATAATTCCATTCATTAGAGATTTCTGAAACATTAAGCCGTATATAAATGCTTTTTTTTACAAATCAATTTTAAAACTGGGACTTGCAGATCTCATTTATCTCCAATGATTTTGGCAGATGAAATCTATGAGAGTCCCACACCTGTATTTCTGGTTTTTTTTCTTGGTAACCTTTTAACTGGTTCTCAGATTGTTTCTGATTTCTTCTGGCAAGAATGGGTTGCAGCCATATAGATATTGCAGACCTGAGAAGCAAGAACTGCAAAGCTAATAAAACGAGACCAGAATCACTGTGCTTTGTTCTTCAGTGATCTTTACAGTCTTCCTTATCAGCAGAAAAAAGGCAGACATATTGAGAACACCTTGGAGCAACAGCAACTAAAGGATATTTAAGTGTGCTAACCACTTTAAGTGTTTACTTTTTCAAATAGCTTTCTTGATTGACTATTAGGACCAAAGAATGAGAGAATCAAGAAGTTTCCAAGTTGACATTTCTTCTCCTTTAATTTACCTGGAAGAGAATTTACTTGATTTGCTGAAGTGTGCTTTCAGAACAGCATTGACTTCGATGAAATTGTCAGCAGAGGCCTGCTGCAATTTTAGAGGAAAGCATGCATTTTAAGTAACATCACTATGTTTGGGAGGAGGAGACAGTAACAGCCATTCCTCAATATATATTTTATTTTTGGTAGTAATATTTTATTGAAAAGTTTACAATTATAAAGAAAAAAAGTGATACAAAGAAAAAAAAGGAAGAAAAATACAAAAGGCACAAAAATGTGTAGAGAACACACACACACAATACGACAAATGCCCTAACCCATACATTCTTTTTAAAGTTTGATTTAACCTTATACATATGTAAATATTAATAGCCTACTACATTTTGTATAAACCCATTCCAAATATTGTTACATTTATCCGAACAAAGTCTACATTGGTAAGCAATCCATTCATAAGTTGCGAGCGTTATCACATTGTCAATTTCATTGTGCTATTTTAAGAATGCATGGAACCAGTTTCTATTCCAGTCATGGAAATATCATGGACAATGGTAAAATCAACAGAAAACAGAATTTTCAGTGAAAATAAGACAATTACTGTGGCTGTCTTTGCTCTCGTGAGTGGGAAGCAACAGCAAAAGTATTCTGATTCACACATTCATTTGGGTGCCTTATGTACATAAGCAGAATCACTGGGAGGTACATTTATAGGTTGTTAGTATCACAGTGATAGTAATACTATTATTTGGCAATAAGCCATAACAAAAAGAATTGGGGCGCCCAGAGTTGAGCCATAAATGTAGCTCTCAATGTCCTGGCCACCAACACCAACATGGAAACATACAAGGTAACATAGTTTTCATTATCAGGCAGCAAAATAACAACAAAACCTTACAAACTCAGAAAGTGTAACAAAGTAATTTTAGATACTAAACTCAGGCAAATATTTTTAGTACCACATTGTTTTAAGACCTGTTTCCTGCTTGGTTGGTTTTCTCCTATTCTATAGAAGTAACAAGTCAGCTACTTTTTCGTGGCATTTTGATTGGTTCCAATAATAATAATAATAATAATAATTTATTATTTATACCCCGCCCATCTGGCTGGGCCTCCCCAGCCACTCTGGGCGGCTTCCATAAAAACCAAAAATACAGTAAAATATCACACGTTAAAAACTTCCCTGAACAGGGCTGCCTTAAGATGTCTTCTGAATGTCAGGTAGTTGTTTATCGCTTTGACATCTGCTGGAAGGGCGCTCCACAGGGCGGGCGCCACTACCGAGAAGGCCCTCTGCCTGGTTCCCTGTAGCTTTGCTTCTCGCAATGAGGGAACCGCCAGAAGGCCCTCAGCGCTGGACCTCAGCGTCCAGGCAGAATGATGGGGGTGGAGACGCTCCTTCAGGTATACTGGACCGAGGCCGTTTAGGGCTTTAAAGGTCAGCACCAACACTTTGAATTGTGCTCGGAAACGTACTGGGAGCCAATGTAGGTCTTTCAAGACCGGTGTTATATGGTCTCGGCGGCCGCCCCCAGTCACCAGTCTAGCTGCTGCATTCTGGATTAGTTGTAGTTTCCGAGTCACCTTCAAAGGTAGCCCCACGTAGAGCGCATTGCAGTAATCCAAGTGGGAGATAACCAGAGCAATAAAGCCAACTGTGAAGTTCGGAGGGGATTTCCCCCCTGATGCCAACACTAACTACCTTTTGCTTTTTATATGCTTTGGGGAATACTGAATCCAGACATTCAGAATGGAATCTACATCTGAAGATGGATTTTGTAAATATGGAGGGTTGCATTCCCCTCCAGCCACTAGCATGTGCTACACAACTTGGCTTCAATTGACTCTTTTTTCCACCCACCTACCCTCTTCCCCTGGGACGCGGGTGGGGCTGTGGGTTAAACCACAGAGCCTAGGACTTGCCAATCAGAAGGTCGGCGGTTCGAATCCCCGCGATGGGGTGAGCTCCCGTTGCTCTGTCCCAGCTCCTGCCAACCTAGCAGTTTGAAAGCACGTCAAAGTGCAAGTAGATAAATAGGTACCGCTCTGGCGGGAAGGTAAACAGTGTTTCTGTGTGCTGCTCTAGTTCGTCAGAAGCAGCTTAGTCATGCTGGCCACATGACCCGGAAGCTGTACGCCGGCTCCCTCGGCCAATAAAGCGAGATGAGCGCCGCAACCCGAGTCAGCCATGACTGGACCTAATGGTCAGGGGTCCCTTTATCTTTACCCTCTTGCTCAGGAGAGGTGCAAAGAGCTCTGTCAGGGAACATCACGGCGGGTAATATAGATGTCTTCTTTCTCATTGATGGGGAACATGCCCACACCGTCTTGCGGACCTGTCTTTTTTTTCTGTGGTTAATAGATGTGGCAATCATTTTGTGTTATGCCACACCTTCATGGCAGCTGCATTGCTGACTGGCACCCACAAAGCCTTCTCAATATTCCAGATGTGTTCATTGTCCCCAAAAGTTTCCCAATCCCTGCATTAAGGTACAGGGCTGGGCTGGGAAGGTTGGATTGAAATACGCACAGAACTAGTTGTGAGGTCCAGGCACATTCACAATATCTCGGTCAAAGCAACTCAAAACATTGTGTTGAGGATAAAACTGGGGAAATGCAGACATGCCTAAGATTAGACCGTGAATGTCAGAATGTGTGCCTAACAGCAATGGGAAAAGCAAGATCTAAGGGTAATATGGAAGCCTTTGTACATTCTTTTCATTTTCTATAACCTGTGAGATTTTCAATTGCAGCAGCTCTTCAAATAATCTTTAGCAGAAAGCAGGAGAAGAGTGAAGTGGTCATTTGCAAGCCCTGTGTTTCTTTCAACCTCTTAAATATATGCATTGCTTTCCTGCCCGATAGGGCTCCAATGTAGTGTACAACTAATACAAAACATGGTACAATATTGATAATAACTATCTGCTACAACAGCGGCAAGAGTCTTGATAGCACAAGGATGGAAGAATGAGGAAAGCCCGACAAAAGAACCGTGGCAAGAGAAATTGATGAACTATGCAGAACTGGCGAAACTGACATGCAAACTGTGAGATAAGGACAACTGTGACTTTAAAGAAGAATGGGAACTTTTTACAAATTATTTAAGAAGACAACAAAATGAACTGGACTCCTTGGCCGGTTTTGAATAAACATACACAAATTTATTGAGGGTTAATACAGTAGACAGATAGGATGTATACAATTTTACAATATGCAAAGAATAACATGAGTTGAGAAATCAGAGAGAGGAGCTGAGGGAAGTCTCAGGGGGGAGGGGAAATAATGAAAATGATTTGTTTTGATAATTTGTTGTTGAAATTAATATTTTTTAAAAAAAAAATATTGATAATAACTATCATTTTCAATAGGCAGTTTTTTTGCTATTCCTATCTACACCATGCTCAAAAATCTCCCTTTGACGTAGGTTTGGGTACAAGGAAGTGTTTCTAATACACACACAGGGGAGGAGATTTGTCTTTGATTTCTAGCACTCCCTGTTCTCTACGGTAAGTGGTACTTTGCTTCTGGAGTATGGTGCTCACATCCAGAAGTGCGCAGTTTCTGCTTCTCAAGGTTCAAGTGCCATATGTTCCCATCACCTGTTCTTGAATCATAATTAAGATCTGAATGCACAGAAGCAGTTTTCTGACTGTTTGTGTAATAATAATAATTTTTATTTATACCCCACCCTCCCCAGCCAAGGCCGGGCTCAGGGCGGCTAACAAGCAATAATAAAAACAAATTGAATGAATACATCTTAAAAACAACATTAAAATATTGAAACATTAAAATATTGAAACATTAAAATGTAGCCTCATCGCAGGATGAGTAAGGGCACCCTTCCATAATAATTAGATATGGGGAAAGCCTAATGATCTGGCCCTGCACGGTGATATCAGAAGAGCTACTGCTTGACTACCAGTTAAGTTTTAACTTATCCAGTTAATAGGATCTTTGTTTTAAATTACAGTATAATATTTCAAGCTACGGTGCCTTTAAACATGTTAGATAGGCTAGCACAAATGATATACGGGTGGCTAAACCTAAGGTTACATTTTAGATGTAATCTACACATGGAGAGAAATCACATGGTGCTGAGAGGAACTATAATATCTCAAACTTGCGAGGGCTAGATTGAGTGCTGCCCCACAAAAGCATCCCTCTACCAGGGAAAAACTGTCCCCACTCCAGGTTGAATTCCTCTCAGGAACTTGCATGTCATTCCCACGCATGTGTCAATTCACCCTAAACTAGGATTGCCGTATTTCAAACAGTGAAAACCTGGACAGAAAAGCTTTGGGGCAAAAACGCAAAAAAGAAACAAACCAAAAAACCCCACAATTTTCCAGCTAGTTTTATGGGAAAACAATAAAAACGACACTGCCTACATGGGGTTCCATATCCCTGGATTTTCCCGGATATTTGACTGATTTCTGCCCAGGCACTGCTGCCGACTGCACTATTTTGAGTATGTCCAGGAAAATCTGGACCTACAGCAACCGTACCCTAAACTGGGGAAGAGTTACATTTTATATGTATGCCACCAGAGAACAAGGCATGGTATAAATAAATATAGAATATTGATTGCTGGCATCCATCTGTCTCAGGAGACAACGGAAGAGTGCACCATTGGGGGTAAAGTCAAACCATTACAGCGCCTTCTGTGGTTGTTGAGACAGATATGGAAGAGACATGTTTTGTTGCAGCTGGGGCAGGTGAAAGCATCCAGTTTCATGGTTACAGCGGTCATTCCTCCTCTGGTCACTGCTGTGGATACACGACTACCTGTCTCCCAGCCATCCAGTCGAGGGAACTGCCCACTAACAGCACCTGTCTTAACCGGATTGAGCTTCCATTTGTTGACTTTCATTCAGTCCATTACTGAGGCAAGGCATCAATAATTCAAACCTCTTCCCAACTCTAGATTAAGCAATGCAAAGTATCTACCACCACCTTCCTGGGGTTGGCATTCATATCTCCAATATGAATTGGGAGCAACGGCCACCTCTTTTGGTGCACACTTTTGCAGGAGTAATCCCAATTTAAATATAACCTAATTTACCTATCCATTCTGAAGGAAATCAGCCCTGAGTGCTCACTGGAAGGACAGACCGTGAAGCTGAGGCTCCAATACTTTGGCCACCTCGTGAGAAGAGAAGACTCCCTGGAAAAGACCCTGATGTTGGGAAAGATGGAGGGTACAAGGAGAAGGGGACGACAGAGGACGAGATGGTTGGACAGTGTTCTCAAAGCTACCAGCATGAGTTTGACCAAACTGCGGGAAGACAGGAGTGCCTGGTGTGCTCTGGTCCATGGGGTCACGAAGAGTCGGACACGACTAAATGACTAAACAACAACAACAACAAATTTACACTGTGGGTTAAACCACAGAGCCTAGGGCTTGCCAATCAGAAGGTCAGCGATTCGAATCCCCGTGACGGGGTGAGCTCCCATTGCTCGGTCCCTGCTCCTGCCAACCTAGCAGTTCGAAAGCACATCAAAGTGCAAGTAGATAAATAGGTATCGCTCCGGCGGGAAGGCAAACGGCGTTTCCGTGTGCTGCTCTGGTTCGCCATGCTGGCTTAGTCATGCTGGCCACATGACCCAGAAGCTGTACGCCGGCTCCCTCGGCCAATAAAGCGAGATGAGCGCCACAACCATAGAGTCGTCCCTTTGTTGTTGTTGTTGTTTAGTCGTGTCCGACTCTTCGTGACCAGAGCACGCCAGGCACTCCTGTCTTCCGCTGCCTCCCGCAGTTTGGTCAAACTCATGCTGGTAGCTTCGAGAACACTGTCCAACCATCTCGTCCTCTGTCGTCCCCTTCTCCTTGTGCCCTCCATCTTTCCCAACATCAGGTTCTTTTCCAGGGAGTCTTCTCTTCTCATGAGGTGGCCAAAGTATTGGAGTCTCAGCTTCACGATCTGTCCTTCCAGTGAGCACTCAGGGCTGATTTCCTTCAGAATGGATCGGTTTGATCTTCTTGCAGTCCATGGGACTCTCCAGAGTCTCCTTACCTTTACCTAATTTACTTGTAGGTAACTAGCTCTGGATTGTGAGCAAACTGCAGGGCCTATTTTCTGTTTTGGCCACCAGTTGCTGTTTTGACCACCATTTTCATTCTAATTCCACTGAGTCCCATCCCTTTGCAAGGAGAAGCCAAGGTTTGGGCGAAATCGACACAGAGAAAGAGAGAGTGGGTGAAGCATCGCTCTCCAAGGTTCACAAGTTCACTGACTCCTGCTCGCAATCCTAACAAAGGTCATAAATGCCAAGTTTGTTGGGGTTACAGTATTCCAAGCAGGTGGCCTTCCTGGGGGAGAGGGAAACCGAGCGCCCAGAGGTCGCCTCACAGCAGCCCACTGGGCCCCGCCGTGGCCTTGCCTTCCCGCGCCCCCGCGTCCCTCAGAGTCTCCAAGCGGCGGCGCCGGGGGCTTCCCGCCCTCCGCCCCCATCACTGCGCCCAGGACGCATGCGCGCTCCGGAGGGCGGGGCTGAAGCCGGGAGCTCGGCGCGGCAGCGGCAACAGCAGCAGCGTCTGACACAGCCGCGCATCCGCCTCCTTCCCTCCCTGCCGGCTCAGGGAGACCCAGAGGCCGAGCGCTGCTCCGACACCCTCGCCAGCCCCGGCCCGGCTCGGCCTAGTTGATTAACCGCAGCGCCGAAATTGCCTACCTCTCGCTCCCGGCTCCTTGCTTCCGAGGAGAGGAATTTCCCTCAGCTTCCCCTCATCCCTTCCTTCCTCCTCATCTCTCCGTTATCCCCTCCCTCCCTCTCCTGACCCAGCGCGCCCATTTTCTCGCTCGGCTTTTCCTCCATTCGCATCCCTCAACCATGAGGCTGAAGGGCCGGGGGTGCTGCGCCCCGGGCGGAGGCAACGGAGGAGGCGGCGGCGGGGAGGAGGAGAAGCAGCCACAGCAGCAGCCGCCCGGGCCGGCCCCTCCGCCGGTGCGGAGCCCCTTCGCGCACCACCTGCGCTTCAGCGCCCTGCAGAAAGCCAAGGTGGGTGTGTGTGCGCGCGCGCGCTAAGCGGGGCATGTCTTCTTGTCTGGAGGCGAAAGGGGCGAAGGAAACCGCCGCCCGGAGACATAGATAGGGGAGTGCGCGCGCGCGGTTCTTCCTCTCCACCCCCCCCCAATAAAGCATGTGTGTGTGTATATCTTCTCCCGCGCGCGCCCGCGAGGCAAGACCCGCTCGTGTGTGCGCGACACGGAGGGGGGGGGGTAGCATTGCACAACGCGTGGAGACGCCGAGTTGCGCGCCCGGCGGAGGGGAAGGAATGAGGGGCTCGCGCTTTTGCGCGCGGCGCTGCAACCAAATCGCACCAATTCTAGTCTCCTAACCGCTAACGCAGATGGTCTTGAAGTCCTCCTCCTCCTCTCCATCACCAGGCCTTTCCTTCACCCCTCCGCTTTCTTTCAGCCTCTTGCCATCTTCCTGATGCTTCTCAGTACAACAGGTGCCTGAAGCCCCGAGGCCTGATTTTTTTTATTTTTATTTTTTGGCCTGGCCTCCCTGGCAGAGCCAAAAGATTGCAGTAAACTGGCGCCCTCGACTCTCTCAGGCATACATAGCAAGGGTGGATCTAGGGAAACGAGACTGGTTCAGTCGCACTGGACAGCAGAGCTTGTGAGGCGCCACAGCAGTTGCCACAACTATGAAGTCCAACACAAGAGGCGTGCGTCGGATTATGGTATCACACGGGGCATCACTGATATTTGAGGCGCCAAGGTCCGCCGCTGTAGGTAGTGCCCCTTGGCAAGGAGCTGTATTGGCACACACATATGGGAGGGTCACTTTACCGCAATAGCCGTATTAGAAATTACTACGTTTTACAACTACTCCAAGCGTCCGGAGTGAGGGCGGCGAGGCGAGGAGGAAGGATGATAAAAAATTTGCACGCCTTTGTGTGAGAAAGATGGGAAGCTTCTGTGTTCAATGATGCCATGACAGCAGCGGTACATCACCACAAACATATATAGTGGTACCTCTGGTTACGTACTTAATTCTTTCCAGAGGTCCGTTCTTAACTGTTCTTAACCTGAAGCACCACTTTAGCTAATGGGGCCTGCTGCCACGCTGCCGCTGCATGATTTCTGTTATCATCCTGAAGCAAAGTTCTTAACCCGAGGTACTGTTTCTGGGTTAGTGGAGTCTGTAACCTGAAGTGTAAGTAAGCTGAAGCATATGTAACCCGAGGTACCACTGTACTGCACATTGTACGCTCTGTAGCGTGGCAGGTGATTTCTGCAGCCCCCCTGGGCCTGGGTCCCAGGGGGACCGGTTTCGCCAACCCCTGGGTACACCTCTGCCCCCTCTATAGGCAAGTGCTTCCCATGGCCTCCCATGGCCTTTTCCCAAGGAAGATCTGGTAGGAAGTGCCTTAGATTGTGGCTACTTCTTGTGCTACTCAGAGTGCTTTCTTCCAGTGGCATCCAACCCTTCCTTGTCTGCCTTAATTGGTCTGGAGTGGGAAAGACAGATTTGGGAAGTTTGCCTGTGTGGCTAGGCAATTCAGGCATCTTGGGCAATGCAGCTGTTGCCAAACAAGCCCCAGACTCCCTCCAACCTTTGGAGCTGAAGAGGTGGGGCAGGGATTGACATGCAGTTACTAAGACAGTCGCCCACCTTTGCAACTTTACGCCTTGGGAGGAAGACTGGCTACTCACAGTCTCACAGGACATCACCATGCTTTGTCATAGTGAATGTGGCAAGTGGGAATTGCTGAAGCCTGCTAAAGCCCACTCCTAACCAAGGTTCTCAGAAATAAGGCTCATTCATTTTCAGCACAGCTGATTTGTAAGCATGCTTAGAATCGCAAAGTAGTCCAAAAGCAATCCTGGAGTTGGGACAAAAGCGGGGCTCTAGTGTTCTTCACAGGACACGGGTGGCGCTGTGGGTTAAAGCCTCAGTGCCTAGGACTTACCGATCGAAAGGTCGGCAGTTCGAATCCCCGCGGCGGGGTGCGCTCCCGTCGTTCGGTCCCAGCGCCTGCCAACCTAGCAGTTCGAAAGCACCTTCGGGTTGCAAGTAGATAAATGGGGACCGCTTACCAGCGGGAAGGTAAACGGCGTTCCGTGTGCTGCGCTGGCTCGCCAGATGCAGCTTTGTCACACTGGCCACGTGACCCGGAAGTGTCTGCGGACAGCGCTGGCTCCCGGCCTATAGAGTGAGATGAGCGCACAACCCCAGAGTCTGGCAAGACTGGCCCGTACGGGCAGGGGTACCTTTACCTTTACCTTTAGTGTTCTTCACACCTCCTGTTCCTTGTTTGTATGATGAGAAAGACCATCTCATGTCTTCTCATTTGTGTCAAGGAAATAAACAACTATCTGACTTTTAGAAGACACCTGAAGGCAGTTCAGGGAAGTTTTTAATGTTTGAAGTTTTATTCTGTTTTTAGTCCTCTGTTGGGAGCCGCCCTGAGTGGCCGGGGAAACCCAGCCAGATGGGCAGGGTATAAATAGTGTTGTTGTTGTTTGTAATAGGGACTGTATTAGTGTCCAGCCCCAGCCTCACTTTAGTGCCCTTAATTTTCCTGCACTGTCCAAGAACAGAGACATGAGGTTTGATAAATTCTCCTCGCTTTATTGAGGTGCCCATATCAGAATCTTCCCTGGGCCATATATGGCTTTAAAATGAAATATGATATCTAGCCACCATAAATCATAGTCATATCTGATCTTAAAAGTTTTTGTTACATTGGAACAAATTGGCCTTGTTTAGATTCTAGTCTTCTGTCCATAATACCTAGCACTAGATGTTCAGAGAATGTGCAAAATGAGCACAGGAGAAGTTATGGTTTTCTACTGTGACAGAACAATAGTAGAATACCAGTGCTGAAAATAATTGCACCATAAGGATAGCACCCAAACTTACTTTTTCTCACCTCATGGGACCAATATTCTGGCAGTCCTCTCAGCTGCTAGCCATCTCAAGGACTTGTTGGCATGGGGTTCCTCAACCCTCTTCTAATCAATGTTTGTGCTATGCACACTGATTCCTACTTTCTGCAAGCCAGTTGTGACTGCTGTTTTGACCCATACTCCACTTGCAGAAAGAACAGCAAAGTCCATACAGTTATACTATGCAAACTTTCCTGCAACCTAGTACTTTTTCTTAGGCACTGTTTCGCACACTTCCAGATGAATGATGAAAAATAGTAGTGCAGAAGTGAATACGGAGAGGAAAGAATTGTCCAGTATCACTTCATTCGTAGCTTCTGGCATTTGCCTTCCTCTGACCAGAGGATGCACTTTTAAACTTTGGTAGTATGTTGCACCAGGCATCTTTCATAATCACGTCTAACTATGTTTTGAACACACACACACAGCGCAACCACTTTTTTTGGAAATAACCATGAATGACACCTGGAAAGCACTATATAGACTATTTTTTTATCTCTTGTGGCAGTGAATTTTGTACGCTAACATTGTATTGCATGAAAATGTAACTTCCCCCCATCTTAACCTGATTTAAATTTCTTTAAGTCTTCCTTAGTTTATTGTCGGATGGAGAAAACTTGAGCAATAGCCCTCTATTCACATTTTCCTTGATTCTTGGCTATACTTCTTTCATTAGTGCTTTTTCCCATTGATTTGTGTGTTTGTTTTTGGGGAAAAAAGCTTGCTTGAACGATACAAAATCTTATCTTTCTGTGTGCCCTTTTCTAATTCTGCTGGAAGGCAGCAAGAATTACACGTGAAATTTAAAGGGTTGTCGCCAGTAGGAATGCTCTGGCAGTTGCTCTGACAACTTCTCATGTGGGCTAGGAAAGGGGTGACTAACGTGTGTCCCTCCATATATTGCTAGGCTCAGGCTCCCATCAGCTCCAACCAGCTTGCATGGTCAGGGATAGCGGGAATTGTAGTTCTGCAACATCTGGAACGCCAGAGATTAGTCACTCCTAGACTAGGGCAAGAAGAGGATGGCGATTAGCAGACTAAGTCACAACATAAATGAATGAAGCCTCCTCCCCCCCCCCATGTGCTGGAGGGCTGGGCTATGGGTGCAAGCAGCAACAAAAATATCTGGCTAATAAGCCAGGTAAAAACTTATGGACCTCTGTCAATGCCCCAGTTTTGGTTTCCGACAGGCATCCGGTAGGCCACCTTGAAAACAAGTTGCCATGACCTGATCCAACAGGCTGTTCTTATGTTCTTATGTTGTTGTTGTTTAGTCGTTTAGTCGTGTCCGACTCTTCGTGACCCCATGGACCAGAGCACGCCAGGCACTCCTGTCTTCCACTGCCTCCCGCAGTTTGGTCAGACTCATGTTTTTAGCTTCGAGAACACTGTCCAACCATCTCATCCTCTGTCGTCCCCTTCTCCTTGTGCCCTCAATCTTTCCCAACATCAGGGTCTTTTCCAGAACCACTATATTTTCTTACAGAACCACTATATTTTCTGTTTTACACCGTAATCCTTGCTAGAGAAGTGTAAGCAGAACTCTACTCATATAGCAGTGCCTTCTCCCGTCTCCACCCCTACTGTAGCCTTCTGAGTCGCCTGAAAAGCTGCTCTTCTGGGTTAGGGGCACTCTCCCAAATTTCATGCAATGATGAGACCACTGTAATGGGGGGGGACACACGTGGAAATCAGGATCCTATCTTCTGCCCCCTTCCCAGTTGCCTAACCAATGTTTAAGAATGATGTGTTTTGCCAACTATTGTTTACTGTGTATAATGTTTTTTAAACCACCCTGTCTTCAACTGAATTGATTTCCTGTTTGTAGAACAGGAATTCTCAGAATATCTATAGAGGCAGGATGCATTGATATAAATCACTAAGAAGAAGCATGGTTTAAACCAGGTTTCCCATTGCAACTCCATGTGGTTTCTAAACCACATGGAGTTGCAATGGTTACTAAATGGTTAATGGTTACTAAATGGTTAATAAATGGTTAAAAATGGTTAATGGTTACTAAATGCATACTAAATGGTTAATAGATTTTGGTTGGCATCCGTCTGTCTCAGGAGGTAATGGAGCAGTGCATCATTGATATTAAAGCACATTTATGTACCACTCCGCAAAGTGTTTATATTATCTGGGAATGTATGTTTTGTATATGTGCACGCACACAAACAAACAAACAAACAAACGTGGGGCCAGTTTTCTTGCAGCTGCCATAGTCTGAAACAAGCAGTGTACTGGTGCATGTTGCTCAGTCAAGCCCACTTGGCCGTTCAGTTTCTAGAGCTGGGAAGCTGGTTTAGCATTACATACAGACTAGCATTCATGGTTTGTTCCTCTCAAGCAAACCATGAGTGGAGAATCCAGGGTCTAGAAGACAACTTTAAACCATGTTTTTACATTCTGACTTCCTTGGAAGCTATTAACCAGTTTCCTAGTTCAATGTAAGCTATGGTTGACTTCTCCCACACTCATTCAAAGTGCACAAAGGTTGTGCACACATTTGCTTATTAAGTCAAGGTTTGATCAAATTCAAACATGGTCTCTCCTTACCTAATAGCTACCACCAGCCAAATCCTACCATGGCTTGGCGAGGGTATAGAAGAGAGAGGTTGAGGTGGAGCTGGACACAGGTTCATTGATGGAAGCTAGTGGCCAAGGCATAGAGAAAGTTACTGTAGATTGAACTCAGGTTAAGAAGTATGGTCAGTGCAACTAGCCTAGATCTGAACCTTCTTTGTGTTGGTGTAATAAGAATGCATCAGATGGATGGCTATCTCAGATTTCTGTACTACATTTGCCAAATCTTATTCATCTTCAAAGATCTATTTGTGTTCCCATGGCTGAATCACTTTGGTTCATAGTCATCTTGTGACCAAGACCCAAGTACCAGATGAGAATCTGTGGTTTCCAGCTGATGAATCCTCAGCAGACAGGAAAAGTAATCATTACTAACTTCCAAATGCACATTGGCATTGCTTATGGGGCATTATCCAGCAACAGTTGAGTATTCCTAAAACCTATACATTATAGTGGGATAGTTGACCTCCTTAATTTTAGGTGGAGTGTACTTGGAAGTTTCCATCTTAGCTTCATTGCTGCACCCTATACACCTATACACATAATGGGGACGCGGGTGGCGCTGTGGGTTAAACCACAGAGCCTAGGACTTGCCGATCAGAAGGTCGGCGGTTCGAATCCTGGCTACGGGGTGAGCTCCCATTGCTCAGTCCCTGCTCCTGCCAACCTAGCAGTTCAAAAGCACGTCAAAGTGCAAGTAGATAAATAGGGACCGCTCCGGCGGGAAGGTAAACGGCGTTTCCGTGCGCTGCTCTGGTTCTCCAGAAGCAGCTTAGTCATGGTGGCCACATGACCCGGAAGCTGTACGCCGGCTCCCTCGGCCAATAAAGCGAGATGAGCGCCGCAACCCCAGAGTCTGTCACGACTGGACCTAATGGTCAGGGGTCCCTTTACCTTTATACACATAATGGTTGGCAATGCTCACAACCTTCTGGTGCACTAACTGGTACCTGTTGATTTCTGGAATTCTTGCAAAGAATGCTAGATAGCTAGATCTAGGGTCACCCTGTGTGCTTAAGCAAGACTCTACTCCTTCTCATCGAACATGATTCATTATGCCTTAGCTAATAAGAGATCCCAAGCAGGCTGCCTTGATTTGTAAATTTAGAATGCATTAGTGGACAGTGTGGAGTCTAGTGCAGGGGAAAAAACAAATCACACATTACTGAAATCCGCTCACCCTTATTGTAAAACTTCAGCCACTAATCTTCCATATTTCTGAAAAAACTGAATATAATGGATCCTAAAACTTGTGCTTGGTAGAGTATTTGTTAAGTTATTTATGTGGGTTATGATTTCTAAAAAAGAGATTTTCGTATCACAATAGTCGCTCCCTCAAATAGTGTGTTCAGCTGCTGAGTGCTGACAAAATGGAGCCAACAGAGGGACGCTGAGAAACAAAAGGAAAGTATTAGAGGGACCAGAAAGTATCAAGAAATAACAACAAACAAAGCAAAATTTTGAAACAGCAGAGTATGGGGCAACCCTCCACCCACCATAAGCCCAATAAGCAGATACTATGTCTCAGATTTTGTTATATTTTGCCTTTTGTATTGATAACTTGATTTTTATGTACAGCACTCAGGATTCACACTTTGGCTGAACATGCACTTCATAAATTTTCTAAATAAATAAAATGGAAATTAAAAACTAAGAAAGGGCTGCCTGCAAGAAGAGGTTGTGGCTGCCTGCGTCCCTTAACAGGTGGGAGGTGAGAATACATTGCATGTTACATTGCAGAGGTATATGGAAGGGTAGTGCCTCTGGTGGGGGACACGTCGTGCTCCTTCTGGGGTGGTTTGTCCAGCTTTGTTCCCCACCCTGCACTAGTCTCTCACCTGTGGCTCCTGGAAGCTGTCAGCATGCGACAGCGGCCACACCATGGGAACAGCTTTGACTGGCCAGCTAAACCAGGTGAGGGCAGCTGATGGATCTCAAACCCTCATTGAGTTAGGGACTTCCCTGCATAGGAAGACAAGCTCTGGCAGATTAAGCGGGTAAGACCAGTAGTGGGTCCAGTGGTCAAGAAGGCAGTTTCTGCACATGCAGAGGGAAGTGAAGGGTAGATGGGGCTTGTCAGCCTGGGAAGGTAGCCCATCTACAAGAAGGAAACCTCTGATCCTAAACCTCTGCTGCCTTGTGGGACATCTTTGGGAGATGAAGGGGGTAAGGAGCAAACCCTACACAAATCTGGAGTGGAGTCTTATACCAAATGTATTGCTCTGCTTTCCTTTGCACCACACCAGCGAGGCTGAGTCTTGTCATCTGGGCAGCCCAGGACCTCCATACATACTGTCTAGGCTTGTGCCCCAAGTAGGTCACTTAAGTGCTGCTAACTCAGTGGTTTGACTTCACCCGCAGAGGAGCACTCCATTGTCTCTGAGACAGACGGATGGCAGCAATACATTGCAGCACTTTGTTGCAAGTTCCACTTGTTCCTTCTTATGGCCAACTAAACCAGTTCATGAGACCACCCACCCCCCAAAAAATCAGGTAGTTTTTTTTAACATGCTCCTTAGATCTGTAATGGGGTGCCTCTAAGCACCATGGTGCCCTCAGATATGCCCCTTGGCCAAGACCTACTGCCCCTCCCCATTCTTATAAAATGAGTTTTCCAGGTTTCTTTTACCATGGGTGCTGCTGAGCTAGCTGGAAAAGAAAGTGCAGGCGTTCATCCGCATCCATCCTCTTAACTTCTTTTCTTCCAGAATGCCCCATGTTGGGATGCCTTGCTTCCATTTTTGTTCATTTTGTGGCAGTTGTAGGCATTGTTATTTTCTTCTTCTTTCCTTTTTTGTGGATTTGCCTACTTTATCTTTTGAGAGGGAATGCATTTCAGCTGCTTTTTCTTTTGTTTGTTTGGAAGACACTTTGCCTGGTTTTTTTGTGGGGGAGAGTGGCTCACTTGCCCTTTTTTGACAGTATTTTGTGTGTTCTTGGAGTGTAGATGTGTTGCCTGTTTTGGGGGTCTGAGTTTCACCCAGTTGTTTCCTGTTAAATGGGTATCTTGTGGTGCCCATTGCAGTTTCTTAGATTCCCATACATATTCCCAGGTTCAAAATTGACATAGGAGTTCATAGATGCATGTAAATTGAGAGAGAAATATATTTGTTTCTCTACTGCCAAATCATAAAATGACCGTGGTGGTGTTCAATAGAAGCATTAAAACATTACAAAATCCAGAAGAAATGATTAAGGCTGGATCAAATTAATGATCTGAAAATACTTGTTGAAACAGAAACCTTTTCAGCAGGCAACAAAATGTCAAAATTATTTCTTAATTCATTAGAAGCAGTGTTTCAAAGTACGAGTGCCACTATGCTAAAAGCAGGCATCCCCAACCTTCAGCCCTTCAGATGTTTTGAACTACGATTCCCATCATCCCTGACCACTGGTCCTGTTAGCTAGGGAGCATGGGAGTTGTAGGCCAAAACATCTGGAGGACCGCAGGTTGGGGCTGCCTGGCTAAAAGCCTTAGTTTGCATAGAAACCAAACAATTCTATGATAACTGTGGAGCAGTTAGGAGGGTTTCTCTGGGTGATCAGTGATCTGGCCAGTGTATAAGGAACAAAGTGGTTCTTCAGGTAACCTGGTTCTAGGTCATTTAAAACCTAACAGTAATATCTTGAACTTAGCTCAGCAATGTAATGGCAGCCAGTGCAATGCAATATGTCTCTATTTCCCAGTTCTCAGATCATTCTCAGATGTAAAGAACTCAGTTTCCCCATATATTTTCTTCTCAGAGGCACACTCAATTGGCACTTATTGGTGCATGTAAAACAAGATCAAAGTATGTTGGTGTTCTGCCTACTTCTCTTCAGTTTTCCCTTTTTACTAGTAGTGATGAATATCTCTTCCCAGTGCAGGTAATAATTTTTATCATGAAGTATTTGAATCCTAAACTGATTAATCTGGCGTTTATTTTGCCCAGAGAGCCAGCTGCCATTTTCAAAGTTATCCAATTAGTCTTGGCACCTTCTACATGTGATGAACCCATGCCGCAGTACAGTCTGTTTGCAATTTCCTGCCACATCATTAATTAATCTTTTCTCTGATATCTATTCCAGGGCCTTGCATACTACCAAAGTTAGCTCAATTGGCCTCTGATCATTTGAATTGGTTCTATTTCTGTTTTTGGATGAGATTAAAGGTACAACGTTCAATATTTCCTATTTTGTAAGGTACCGTTGCTGACTTCTCTGAAAACCTGACTTTATGGGCAGGGTCATAATAAAATGTTTCATTCTCTGGTTCCTCCCTCATAAGATGGGCTTTGCCAAGCAGGAAACAGGATATGGCCAATTTCCTTCAGTGTCAAAAGCACAAATAACATTTCTTACCCCTGCCTTCTGCATGGTCTCAGTAGATCCAATCTAGGTTATGGCCTTGGTTTCAACATTTAAGAAGAGCCCTGCTCAACAAAATTTAATCTACTCTAGCATCTGTTTCCAACAGTGTCTGTCCAGACAATGTAAGAACACATGCATCCTCTTCTATAGTAGCATCATAGAGGATCAAGCGCACAGAGCCAAGGGGTGTTGGCACCTTCCTGCACAGTCAACCTTGCTCTTAGCCATTATTGGATGGCTGTGCTTTGAAAGGACCCCTGTTGAGCGGTGCAAAAGTCTTGTCCAAGGGGAGAAAAGCTTGCTTGAATGAGGTAAGAAGGGAAAGGGAAAAGGTGCTCTTCATGATTCCTCCCATTGGTTTCTAGCAAAACAGTAGCTCAGGAAGCCATCACGAAAGGTTCAGTGAGCTGGGCCTCTCCTGACGCATTCTCATTCAGGCACAGGGTAGGATACTAATAGTTTCTTGCGGGAAATTCTAAAAGCACGCCATAATGGCCTTCAGCACATAGTCGTAACTGCACAATCCTATGTCAACTGTAGCAAAGGCAACCCATCTTAGTTCAAGGGAAGCTGGATAGGTCTACATGACTTGCTCCTTCACAATGTGCTCCTCAAACTGTTGCAACGTAGGATTCTGTTTAGGACTATTTTGTTTAAGTGTGCAGTTTTTATGAGCCTGGGTTTTTTAAAGGTAAAAAAAGGGGGGGTGAACATAATTTCTATACCTTCAGTTTTAAATGCTTAAATGATTTCCAGCTCTGTTATATTTTACTCCAGGAAGACCCATTTATTGCTGCAGAAGCAATCACTCAGATCACTTTTAAAATAAGAGACTGTTAAGTATTTTGCAGTCTCTAAGTGTATCTAATGTCCCTGCCAGTTTTAATAGCGGCATGGTGACTTCTTGTTTTTGAATTGCTTCGCAATACACTATTTAAAATCTGCACTCAGGAAGTTTATTCCATGTCTCAAAACATAATGTGATCAGGGTTAATAGATGTGTATAATATGCTGAGAATCTGAGAGCAGGTCTAGCATACATGTGTGTAAATCTTTACTTGTTTACGTATTAAATGTGGGAGTGTTTTGTAGGAGCATTCGCCTGACTTTAAATTGTAAAGAAGGAAGTCTCCCTGAATATAACCCATGGCCTACAAGCAATAATTTCTCCAGTCAGAAGAATGCTTGGCAAGGACAGAAAGTAAAAATATAAACTTTTTTGGGGGGGTGACAACAGAAAGTTAGGGCTAGTGCAAAGCCTTTTAACAGAATAAAGCATTGACATTAAATCCTACTTAATAAGGACCTCTAGTATTTCTTCCATTAGCAGGAATTATTGGTAAAAAGCTGTTTTTTACTGCATCATAGCTATCTAGGAAGATTTAGGCCGTTAGACAACTTAAGTGGTTTTAAACAAAAGTTGTGAAGAAATGTATTCATCATTTAGGGAATTTCGTTCATTGTACTGAAAGAAAGCTGTACTTTTGGTGAAAGGCTTAGTTTTCTAGTGTGAAAATCAAAGGTTTGTGTCGCAGTATTAGATACAGCAGCTGAGGCATATTGCTGATAGTTCTAAAGGTTCTCTGCAGGTCCCATATATCTTAAAGAACATACTTACTGCTTCAGAGTGAAGATGGTTGATTTATTTTTCTGGTTCCAAGCAACTGGATGTAATCCTATTTTTCACAACTTTCTATTGCTGCTATAAATAACTTCAGCATGCCATGTTACTTTTCTACAGAATATACTCTATACAAATTCTATTTTTTGTTGTATTATATGATGTGGTTTTTGACAGTGTGCATGGAAAAAGTAGAATTGTTTGGCGTTTCTGTTTTAACCTGCGAGAGCTTACATGCCCTCATCCTTTTGATAGCTGGTTTTGTCTGTTGTTCGACTGAGATAGCATTTTAATGCCACTTAATCAGTCAGGCAAACTGATCCTTCGGGTAGTTCTCTGGCATAAATATTGAAACGAACGGAGTTTGTTAACAGATTCCTTGACCTTGTTCGTTTCAGGTAACATAATTCTGAAGCCCAAATCAGTTCTGAAAGCTTGGTCAGATAATTCTTGTTAATGATCAGTATCTCATAATCTAAATTCTTTCTTGCGTATCTGAATAAGGCTGCAGTCCTGACCTCACTTATCTAAGAGTAAGCCCCATTGAATTAAATCGGACTTAGACTGGAATAGATGTGGTTAGGATTGCACTGTTAGTGTGATGTTTCTTTAATGCAATCTTGTGTTGAACCGAGTACATATTTGTTGCCGAGGCAGTTCATATCAAGGTCCTTAATTGTAAAGTTTAATCCTTTGCAGCTGCAACTGCTTTCTTGTTGAATGTGTTTGTAAACATACATACCATGTCATTATTGGTAAGGTGCTTCACCTGTGGCTTTTAGTATCTGGGAACTGGTCTGTGTGAATTTCTTTACATCTATCCACCAGTCCATTTCTCTTGTGCGCTACCTCTTCTCCTATTGCAGAGAGCCAACAACAATGCAAGTGAATGAATGTTGTGCCCTCTGTTGTAAGAGAATAAGGCCGCATACACAATATTCCTTTGAAGCACTTCTCTCTCTCTCTCTCTCTCTCTCTCTCTCCCCCAAATTCTGGACTGTAGTTTGCTAGGAGTTGCTGGGAATTTGTAGCTGTGAGGAGTAAGCTATAATACCTAGAATTATTTGAGGGAAAGAATGTGCTTCAAATGTTCTTTAGATATATACACCGTATTTTTCGCGCTATAAGACGCACCAGACCATAAGACGCACCTAGTTTTTGGAGGAGGAAAACAAGAAAAAAAATATTTTGAATCTCAGAAACCAGAAGAGCAAGAGGGATCGCTGCACAGTGATCCCTCTTGCTGTTCTGGCTTCAGCAATAGCTGTGCAGCCTGCATTCGCTCCATAAGACGCACACACATGTCCCTTTACTTTTTAGGAGGGAAAAAGTGAGTCTTATAGAGCAAAAAATACGGTACTTGGTGTGCTTGCAGCCTCAAAAACAGTTGACTGCATTTCTGTCACTTTGTCTAAGCTTGCAGCCTTGAATCGGAAGAAGTTAATATTAAAATTAATTGTGCTATCATTATGCAACTACATATGTAAAGCCATTCAGCTGAATATGCTACAAAAATAGTTTGATGCGTGCCAGGAGCCTCAGCCAGCAATCTTCTTCTGTTTGTTCTTTAATGGCCTATTGTCTTGGGTATTAACAGTCTTACGACTGGAGTGTACAGTTCTGTGCTCAGCCTTTTACCACTGTTCCTAGTTATTGCAAGACACCACAGACTTGCTGGAGGAACTGCAGTCCAGAAACGCCATTCTGGCCACCACAGATATATGTAGAAGTCCCAAACACACATTTTCCACACAAAGTTGGGCTATAAACCATCAGAAACACTAAGCGGTGGCGTATCTAGCTACTGAGCTTAATTGCTTTGTTTCACAGTTGCAGGTAGTCCGCACCTTCAAGTTAGTGGTCTTGCTTCAGTGTTGCCCCATGGTATACTTATTGCTGAATTAGAACAGTCTTTCCTTAGTTCCTGACCTCAGTTGCCTCTCTGATACCTGAATTGCGTCAGTGATGACATCATAATCTAGTTCTATAAGCACACAAACACAATCTTATACCATATTTACGGCTACACGTACCTGTATGCTTCCAGCTGCCATCCATAGCACACAGCACAATTCATTGTCTGTAACTACCCCCTAAGAGAGGAGCCACAAACTCATTAGGGCCTGTGGGACATTTGATAATCTTAAACTGTTAATGGGCACTAACAGAGTACCGGGTTTGCACAGAAGAAAGCTGCTGGTGCTCAGAAGCCCCCCCCCCCAAGCTGCTCCATCTTGCAGTCACTAGATGGCAACATGCACAATCCAGACTGGAACACCAATTTGCCTGCCTTCTCCCCAGGCCAGCATCAGCGCACTGCTCTCCAGCCAGGTTTGGAGTATGGTATTGGTTTCCTCCATTGGTTATTGAGTATTAACATTTCATATGGAACAGATGCCCTTGGGAGGTGGTTGACTCTCCTTCCTTGGAGGCTTTTAAGCAGAGATTGGATGGCCATGTTTCATGGATGCTTTAGTTGAGATTCCTGCATTGCAGGGGGCTGGACTAGATGACCCACAGGGTCCCTACCAACTCTATGGTTTTATGAAGTGTCTGATTTGTGTCTGGGTCTGTGCATTTATCCTTTTGCCCAGACACAGTCTGGTTTGGTCTGTCAGAGTCCATACTTCTGGTAGTCTTCACCCTCTTCAAGATATACTTGTGAGTTGCTTGGTGTCCTCATATTCTGATACATAGGCAGTGATGTAACAGCTGTTTCTCAGTACATATATTACATGATGTGTCACAATGCAAGAGGTGGCTTTTCTTTCATTTCCTCATTCCATACAGCTATTTCTCTTTTTAAAATTCTGTTTACTTAAAAACTTGACCAGGCTGCAGCTCAGCAGTTGTTACTTGTGTGGCATAGCTACAGAGAGCATAATCCTACAGATCTATAGGCAGAAATCAGTGGAAATGATATTAAAGCTCACTTTTTTGGTCTGACTGCATCATACAGTCTTTTTTCCACTGCCAAAAATAGTTTACAATCTCTTTACTACATGTTGTTCCAAGTATTGTGATGTAAATAATATGGGGACGGACAGAGACAGGAAGGGTAACTGAATTGTAATGGGAAAAAAGCCAGTGCTTTTCTATTTGTATTAATTATATAACAGAGTTTTAAAAGATGCCATGTTCATGCCGCGTTTCATTAAGATCGTTCATAGTGGGTTACTGCCGTATGTGTTCTCAAATTGTCAATCTTTTACTCAGCTAGAAACAAATTCAGGCTTCTTCCTGGATAGCAGACAAATAGCTTTCCAGGTCAATGAAGCATTAGTTCATCTGTGTTGTGTTTGAGCTTAGGATGCAATTAGGTGAAATTACAATGGCTTGTAATATCAGATTTCTGTTGGACTATGACTAACGTTGGATATCACCGTGCGTGCCTTTGCTTGTTAAAAACTTGCAGAAGCTTATTGGAGCAGACTAGATGTGCAACTAGATTTTTTTGCAATCTATGTATTAGCTACAAGCACACTAATACCTTGTGTACCAAGGGATTTTTGGCAGGAAATTGAAAATTAAGATTTGGTCACTCCAGTGGGTTTCTCAAAGTTTACAGCAACTGTACCAAAAGTTCTAATAAATGTTGACTAGGAACATAAGAAAAGCCCCCCAATGCACAAACCAAAGACAGTACAGGTAAAATATAGTCACTGTTGCTAGGTAGCCATTTATAGCTTTATGATCCATGAATTTTAAGCCCTTTAAGCTTGTGGGATCACTTTAGCCCATACACGTCATACCCAACCACTTCCGTCTGCAGAACTGCCAACTGTAACAGGTGCCATGTAATATTTCCACAGTTGTAAGAAATCCATAGTTTAGTGTGGCAGGGCCTGCCCTGTAGAACTCCCTGACTATTGACATCAGGGAGACGACTCTGTTGTACTACTGTCTATGCCTTCTTAAAACATTTTTTTATTTAGTCAAGACCTGTAGGTGTTGATGTGCTTTCATCTATTTTACTGTTAATTTTAAGTATCTTTATTTTTTATTGATATTTTAAATTTTTCTTGTAAATCACTTACAACTTGGCAGTATGTGCATTTTGTTAAGTAAAACGAATTTTGTCTAATCCTCTTTTAGAAGTCACCCTGTTTGGTGATCATTACTGTGTATTGGGAGAGTGAATTCCATAACTATGCACTGTGCAAAGTGATAATTCCTAGCACAAATGAATGAAATCAGGGTCCTTAGTAATTTGGAGTGGATCTACTCCAAGAAGCAATTATTAACATCACTATGCAAGACAACAGAAGTCAGTTGTGTTAAAGGAAAGCTCTCAGTGCTCTTAACTCTGTGTGGACTGTGGCACCAACCACCGTGGGGTTTATCTGATTCTAAAAACTTCTCATTTCCCCACATACAAACCCCATCTTGAAATTTGACAGCTGCCCTGTGTGCTTCATTTGAGTATAATTGTGTTTGCTGGGATTTCTTCATTCCCAGTTTGGACAGGGATAGAGTCAGGGTGAATGGGTGGCATAAAAACTAAGGTGTGAAAAGCATGGCTGCATAACTATTCAATCTAAGTGTTATTTCAGATTCTTTCTTCAACTTATTTTCCCTTACAACCTGCCCTGAACCTCTTGGAATGTGCGTTGGGGATGGGAGCGTTGGTGGGGGGGAGGAAGAGTTCTTGTGTGATGCTTCCTGCTCGCTCTTTTAGTCCACAGCTGGAGAAATGCTTTTGGCAGAGTGTTGTATGTGTGTTTGGCTGTGTATTCCTGCTTAACTAAATCAGGGGTCAGCAAACCTTTTCAGCAGGGGGCCGGTCCACTGTCCCTCAGACCTTGGGGGGGGGGGCAGACTATATTTTTTGGGGGGGGAATGAACGAATTCCTATGCCCCACAAATAACCCAGAGATGCATTTTAAATAAAAGGACACATTCTACTCATGTAAAAACACACTGATTCCCGGACCGTCCATGGGCCAGATTTAAACGATGATTGGGCCGGATCTGGCCCCCGGGCCTTAGTTTGCCTACGCATGAACTAAATCATTCTGGGGAATACTACAGGCTTTTACTAAACCAGAATTGGGAATACATCTAGAACTGTCAATATCTTCTTGCTACTTTCAATTACTTAAGAAGCATTTTTCCAGATTTGGTAAGAAAACAAGTGTTTAAACCATAATTTTAAGCAGTGTCTACTTCGTATAGGGATGCGGGTGGCGCTGTGGGTAAAACCTCAGTGCCTAGGGCTTGCCGATCGCATGGTCGGCAGTTCGAATCCCCGCAGCGGGGTGAGCTCCTGTCTTTCGGTCCCAGCTCCTGCCCACCTAGCAGTTCGAAAGCACCCTTAAAGTGCAAGTAGATAAATAGGTACCGCTTTATAGCGGGAAGGTAAACAGCGTTTCAGTGTGCTGCGCTGGTGCAGGCTCGCCAGAGCAGCGATGTCACACTGGCCACGTGACCCGGAAGTGTCTGCGGACGGCGCCGGCTCCCGGCCTCTAGAGTGAGATGAGCGCACAACCCTAGAGTCTGTCAAGACTGGCCCGTACGGGCAGGGGTACCTTTACCTTTACTTCATATAGGTACCGTTTTGGTGGCTCTCATCTTTGTTATAATGTGATTAACCTGATCATCAGTAAAAAGCAACCATGTTTACAAACGTTGTTTGCCTTGTGTCTACAGTCCAATCTTAAAAGAACCAAATTCCTTGGGTTTTTGCAGATTGCCTTCATGACGCTGACCCTGTTCCCCATCCGGCTGTTTTTTGCTGCTTTCATGATGTTGCTGGCCTGGCCTTTTGCATTCATCGCCTCCATGGGACCTGCCGACAGAGAGATAGAAAAACCCCTCTCCTGGTGGCGAAAGTAAGTCCCTGAGCCCATTTGGGTTTGCTAACATCTGCTTGGAGTATAATGCAAGAAGTGAAATTGGCACGGGTTACTAATTTGATATATTTCTCCTCATAGTGGTGAAACTGACATATTGCACAATAAAAACATCGTTTCCCCCTAACGATGAATCACTTGTATATTTAACCCCCAGTGGCAGCTGTCTGTACTGAAAAGCATCTTCAAGAAAGGCTGGCATTAGCAGAGAAGTAAGCTGGTGGGGGAGGAGGCAGAGTTAACCTTTTTGCAACCTTTTCCTTCTCTGCTGCCTAACCTTCCTCTGGAGGTTCTGGGCAAGCATTTTTAAGACGAAGCACATTTCTGGAACCTCGCAAGGAGAAATGGGTAGGTGAGGTTTTGCAGGAGGAAAAAGGGTTAATCATTCATGCCTCTCCCGCTCTTGAAGCTGGTTTTCACTACAGAGAGCAGCTATCAGGATTAAAATAGGTGCAATGTGAATGTGAACACTTTATTTCTCCTGGCTGATATGCATTAAGTTCAGTGTCTGTTCTGATTCTTTTTCGCTGCGTCCCCATTCGCATAAACTGCTTAACTGCTTTATTTGGTACCCGAAGATGAGTTGCCGGAAGTGTTTACAAGATCTTGAGGGTGCTTCTTCTTCTGGAAGATTTTCCATTATCTCTACGTGCTGTGCTGTGCAATGTTAATCCCAGGATTAACGGAGGGTACATCTGATTGGTTAAAAACACAAGAGAGTTGCTGAGCAATGCTGTCTTTCTGTACCCATGAATAGTCATGAGAAACAACAATATCGAAAACCGTGCCCTGTTATCTCCATGGGATGGTTTGTCAGCTTAGAAAAGTACCATATTTTTTGCTCTATAAGACTCACTTTTTCCCTCCTAAAAAGTAAGGGGAAATGTGTGTGCGTCTTATGGAGCGAATGCAGGCTGCACAGCTATCACAGAAGCCAGAACAGCAAGAGGGATTGCTGCTTTCACTACGCAGCGATCCCTCTTGCTGTTCTGGCTTCTGAGATTCAGAATATTTTTTTTTTCTTGTTTTCCTCCTCCAATAACTAGGTGCGTCTTGTGGTCTGGTGCGTCTTATAGAGCGAAAAATACGGTACCTGAAAGGGGAAGGGCACTGGTTAAATGTCTCGTCCCGACAAGTGCCTGTTGTGGTATTCCCTGGAGAGATATCCACACAGCGTTTGTAAATACTTCTTCAGCTGTGGCCAAAGAAGTTGCAAGCATTTCCACAACATGTTGTTCCTTTTTCTCTTAACCCAAGCCATGCTTTGTGGGGCAGGAAAGCTTGAAGGCACTGCAGCTTCAAGTTGCAAATAAATTTAGCAAGGAGGTTATATAACAGCTCACAGAATACTAAAATTTATATCTTTAGGCACCAGGAGAAAACATTTCTCTTTAACCACACCTTAGGCTGATTAACATTCTATGTCCTTTTAAATGAAAGGGGGTTATTGGTTTCTTTTTGTTTTTATTATTCATCCTTTGTTCTCTTTTTTGTGAAACACCCCGTGATCTTCAGATGAAAGGTGGTATACAAATTTAATAAATAGCAGGGTATACAAATTTAATAAGGATGCGGGTGGCGCTGTGGGTTAAACCACAGAGCCTAGGACTTGCTGATCAGAAAGTCGGTGGTTCAAATCCCCGCGACGGGGTGAGCTCCCGTTGCTCGGTCCCTGCTCCTGCCAACCTAGCAGTTCAAAAGCACGTCAAAGTGCAAGTAGATAAATAGGTACCGCTCCGGCAGGAAGGTAAACGGCGTTTCCGTGCGCTGCTCTGGTTCACCAGAAGCGGCTTGGTTATGCTGGCCACATGACCCAAAAGCTATACGCCGGCTCCCTTGGCCAATAAAGCGCCGCAACCCCAGAGTCGGTCACAACTGGACCTAATGGTCAGGGGTCCCTTTACCTTTACCTATACAAATTTAATAAACAGCAACAACAACAGCAAATTTCCTCTGCCCAAATTGTTGGGAGTGTACATCCAAAGTTAGTTCATTTTAGATTGTGCCCATTAAAATTAATGGACATAATTAACTTAGGTCCATTGATTTCACAGGCCTAACATAACTTGGATAAAACTCTTTTGAGTTTATAGAAAACCAATGTTGTCTTTATAGTTGGAGTGTGTACCCATCTTAGGATATCATCATAATTGGAGATGATAGCTTAATAATTATAAACTATCCTACAGCTAGCTGGGGGAGAATGAGCAGAGAAAAATAGTCACCCAGCTCTTTGCATGAACGTCTATTAAATGAGTGTGGATATATTTGTTTTGGGTTGTCGTTTTTGCTACTTTGGCCCACCCACTGATGAAGATAGACAGGCTGCCTTTCTAAAGAGAGAGTTTGTACCTGTTCTGCAGTGATGCTCCCTTTGACCTTTTGGGGTAAGATGAAGTAAAATCTGCCATGGGGTTGCTGACAGAACTGGTTAAACTGGAACCTATTTAACCACATTTGAACTCCCTGACATAACAAAACCGTGTTAAAACGCAATCAGAAAATGAGGAAACAAACTCTTATTTCCGGTTTCCTTGGAAATAGCTTATGTAGTTAATCGTGTTCAAAGGGACAATGCTGCATTAACACTTCTGCCTTTGTGCTGTCTAATTATTTTCAGGTTTGTGGATGTCATGCTGAAGGCCATCATGAGGACCATGTGGCTTGCTGGGGGATTCCACTGGATCAATGTGAAGGGCAGGCAGGCCTTGCCCACTGAAGCAGCAATATTGACTCTGGCTCCACATTCCTCGTACTTTGATGCTATACCTGTAACAATGACCATGGCCTCCATTGTCATGAAAGCAGAAAGCAAAGATATTCCTGTTTGGGGAAGTAAGTCAAAGAAAGCTTTACTTTTCAAATAAGGGCCACGGCGATTTATTTCTGGAACGGAACGTATTCTTGGAATGTGGGAACCACCGCAGAAAAGGGTCCCTTCCTGGTTGTCGGCAGAGGAATATTTGCAGCTTTTGAGAAAACTAGGAGGGCCTCTGGTAATGACCATAGGGGCCAGACAGATCCAAATGGGAGAAGCCGATCCCTCGGGTAATCCACTCCTGAGTTGCTTGGACCAAAGCTGAAACCTGGCTTGGTAGCAGATGGTGGGCAGTTCAGTTCTTTCAACAAAGGTGCTACATGACAGCAGCTTGACACATCGCTCAACAACCTACCCATTGTTGTGCCAGCTCTTTGCTTGTGCCAGCTTCTAGGCCACGCATACGGGCAGCTAAACATAGAGTGCCTATCAGTATGCCCCTTCGCCCCCCCACCAGGTGTTTCGCAATGTTTCCATTTCTTAATTTTATGTTCCTTCCTTCAGTAAGCTCTGCGTTCTCATACATCAGATTATTCCATTTTATCTTTGGCAGTCATACAGTGAGGTGAACCAGATTGAAAGATAGCAACTTGCCCAGGTTATCCAGTTGAGAATTTTGTGCACGCACACTTTTAAAAGTCTCAAAGCAGTTTACCATGAAACATGCCAAAACATGTTAAACAATATGCAACTTCAGTAAAATAACAATTAAAAACACACACGAAAGCTCAGGTTGATGACACTTGTCATCAAAGTTGCTGATGTGTCTGCAAGAATAAAAAAATGTTTCTACATGGTGCCAAAATGGTAGCAAAGTTCGTGCCAGCCAGATCTTCTTTCTCGCACTATGCACAATGGCCCACTAACTCCTTCCTAAGGAGCCACCACTTATATTTCGATATCAGGAGGAGTGTGATGCAGGGCCATGGGGGAGGCTAAAGCCCTACATTTATTTCAGTAGCATCCAAGGGAGTTTAATAGGAAAAGGTTTTGAGTTGAACTTTCATCACAACTCTGTACCTACAAAGATTTTGTTAGTTCAAATGTAACTCCGTAGTTACAAAACAAGGAAGTGCAAAAACAAACCACAGATTTTTCCCTGATTGCGTTGTGTATTATGATGTGGGATCTTAAAATGAAGAAAGCAAAACCTTTGTGGGAGTGAGTGGGTATGGAGTCAAAAGGTCACCCCACCCCCATCCCTCACTAACTGTTTGCCCTTTATTTCCCTCTCCTGCTTCAAAAAAAAAATATCAGGGCACACGTGCATATAATTAGTTCCTTGATTTTTTTACATTTGTGTTTTGAAAACATGGGTAAGTTGAGGGGGGAAAGAAAATGATTTTTTTGGTCACTTTGCCTGGTTGTCATTCTTTTCATCTTGTAGCTATTGCATTTGTGAATTTGTGTATGTGTGATTTTTGTCTGGCTGTGCGTGTAAATGGGTGTATTTAACCTGCTTTTGCCCATTTATAAATGGATTGCTAGACATTCTTTACTCTGCTTGTGTTGCAGAATATCACTGTGGAGGGTTATGCATTGGGTAAACTTTTGGTCTTCCTCTCTTCTAGACCTAAAATTCAGTGGGATGATTTTTGTTGTTAACATTTTGGCATTCTATTGCTGCTTTTCTGTACCTCTGAGGGAGTTGCATACACAGCCCTTTAACCATGTGTACATGACCTACATAAATATAGGAATTTAGTCTGCTGGTCATCTGTCTTAAATAAACTTGGAAGTTTTCTGGAGATTCAGCTCAGCGGCAGATTGTGGGACTTGATTTTTTTACCACTGTTGGTGGTATATTTAATTCACTTGAATATTTAATTCACTTGAAACTTTGGGGGGCATGGAATCATTGAAAGCAGGGAGAGCATGTGCTATGAAATGTGACATATATAATTTCACTAATGTTATTTGGGAGTGGGAGACGGACCCTTCAACAGGTGGCAAAGATCAGGCTGTCCAAAGAGAATATAGCAGCTTGCCTCCAGCATTTTCCAAAGTTCGCAATAGTTTCCATGAAGACTATTGCAATGCAGTAAGGCATTACTGCTGCTGAATGATAAACGTCGTCAATAAATTTCAGCATACCACCAACCTGTCTAACATAGTATCTAATAATGAGCTCTAAATGGCTGAAACCTCAAATCTACAACATTCCCACCACTTTCCTTATCTGGAGTTGGATATGTGATTAAGGATAACCTGTTTGTACCACTAGGAGTGATCTGACAGAGGTAGAATTGCTCCAACCCCAACCTTTCCACCTAAAATGCAAGGGCTTCTCTTATGCCAACTGGCTTTTGTTAGTTGTGTGAATCGCACAACACAATTCAAGATTCTGTGGTACTATAGGAGTATAGTCAGGTGCTCTTGTCAGATTATTCATGTGGCTGGGGGAAGAGTAATCTCACGACCATGTATATTTAGAACGCTCAGGTGATGACACGCAGCTTGTCATATGCATTTGAGGTGATGAGCAGCGTTCACAATGACCCAAGGGAAAGTGAGCTGGAAATGCAGACTATATAGCAGACGTCTAGCAGTGTCTCCTTTAAAAAGATCCCTCCCGTTATTTCAAGACAGTCAATGGTGATGATAGTTATTGTTCTTAGGAGCTTTTCCTGAAAGGAACAAATAATTTGATTGGCTTTGAATGCAGGCCAAAATAGTTCTAGACTGGCTATAAAAGTTATAAATGTGATGTATTGCATTGCATGGATTTTATTATTCCTTATCGCTGTTTCAGTATTAGATATTCTGATTCTCTCTTTCTTTGAACTTTACACGAGTGTTAAACTCATATCCCATCCCTTTTGTAAGAAATAAACAACTGTCCTGTCTACCTTCAAACAGGATCAAGCTAACTGAGGCAATTTTAGAAATAAGAAAAACCATGGCAGGTAGTTTTAGTTTATGTTTTAAAGGGGCACTTTCAGTTTAACGTATTCATAAGTGGGTGACTGTATTTCTCAATAAATGCAGGGCTATATTTTATTTTAAAATGTTTATTAATGTGTTCTGCTAGTTACTCCCCCCCAACATGGCATATTTTGTTATGAAATGTGTTTGCTCATAAAACTACTGATTGTTTCTCTATATAGCATGTCATACGCTTATGCTAATCTAAAGAAAAATGAAGGAATATACTTAGGAATACGGACATTTCTGTTTCTTTCCAGCTCTAATCAAATACATTCGACCCGTGTTTGTATCTCGATCAGATCAGGATTCCCGCAGGAAAACTGTTGAGGAGATAAGGCGGCGTGCTCAGTCAAATGGCAAATGGCCACAGGTACTGGTAGAACGTCTTGTGATTTAAAGGTATTTGTTTTCTGTAAAGGAATATCTATTTCCACCTAAAGAGATGCTATTTCTGTTCAAAAGTAGACACACACACTCCTCAGGTTTCAGTTTCTACTATTTGTGGGGCTAACGTTCACCTGAGTTGTGAATTCTTTCGAATTCTTCAGGTTTTCCTCCAGCTGTTCCTCTTGATTGGTACCACATCCAGGAAAAGGTGGGGGGGGGGAATCCTTTGTTGGATGATACCATGGTGCATTTAACCCATTATTCTGTTTCTAACAGCCAAACATCTATGGGTGTTCACAAAGAAGGCATGAAGGTGACAGCCCTCCCTAGTTGTTGCCAAGGAGGATAAAATCCATGATGTTAAGTTGTGGGTAGACATATCAGACAACACAGCGATTCTTCAAACAGCTCTTGTTTATTCACAGGCCAGAACAGACCTGAACTGAAGGGTTCAGTCAGCCTGCTTATATAGAGCTCCAGTACAACGTAACTGTAACAATATTCTAAAACTATCCAATCACTCAACGTCACTTTTGATCCCTTATTTGCATAACTATCTGCAGTATCCCCCTGCTGGCCCAGGGTGAGAACTTCAGTACATAACACATGACTTGCTGTTAATTTAATTATGTTTGACATGTGAAACAATCCTGATACCTTAAGGAAGCAATCCTGTGGGAAGACCCCGTGCCACCTTAACTCCCTCACCGTCAGCTCAGCCAGAGATAGGCTGCCTATATCTCCCTCTTCCAGGCTCAGCCCTTAGCAGTACAGTTTCCTTTTCCTCAGTCCTGATCCTAGTGTCAGTCATTCTCTTATAGAGTTATGAAGGATGGGGGAGGGGGGAAGTACTTTCTCAAGACGAGTTTTGATTATATAAACATCCATCACGTTCCGCTTAATCACCTCTCCTGTTCTTCCCTCAACTAAAAAACAAACAATTGCTTTACGAATAGCGAATTCACCTCTTGGCAATTTGCTTACCCCTTTGAAGCGTTTTCAAATTGTGCGATAGCACTTTTGAGAAGAAACAAGTACATAACATCGAAATGTCACCGCAGCATAAATTTGGGTAACGGTATTTTAACGTTGAGTTCTGTTCCTAAGAATTTTCCAGAGCTGAGTTCATTGCCACTTAGGAATCTCTTAAGCTGTGCATAGATAAGTTTTCCTCCTGCCATAGAGGAAATCATCTTAATCTTCACTTCTTCTTTGTTTGTGGACGCCTTGCTGGTGAAGGAAGGTAGAATAACACCCCATTCTGCCCCCTTCTACCCTTTGCTGCTATGTGTGAGAAACTTTAGTGCCTTGATTTTAAAAGAACAGGGTTTCCTACTACTAATATTGTTCAACTTTTATTGAGTACTGATGGTAAGTACAGTAAGAACATAGAACTTTAATGTAAAGCTGGGGAAAAGCTGAATCTGGCAATTTCGATGTGGATTAGTTCCCCTTCTTTGAATATATGAGCAGGGAGGTATCTTCCAGCTTCTCTTTCTTCATTAAGGTTCAGGTATTTAAATACCACCTGATATTTAGTGAAGTATTGTTGGAATTTGGTTATACAGTACTGCTTTGCTGTTTTTATTTTATTCCACAACCCTGTTACTTTCTTTTTCTCTTTTGCTTACTTGTTTTCCCCCCTGCATCTACACATTTTCATATGCAACAGTAAAATTCAATAAAAAGTGTTTTAGAAAAAGAAAACAAGTGGTGTTAACCAGGCTCCAGAAGTCTTGGAGCCTACGTAATTTAAAAGGCAATGGATGAGGAGGTCATCGTTTGCTTCATGCGTGATTAAAGGAGAATGTCCTTGTGAAGAACATTATATTATAACTTCTACCTCACTCATTGAGAGGGTATCTGGCCCTCAGTGTTTGCCGTTCCAAATGGGAGAGTGCTTCAAAGATTCCTGGGCTGCGTTCCATACATTCTTTCATAGATCACACTCCATTTGTGGAACACCTTAGGGAGCAACCTGAATGCCTTCTTGAAATCAGATACCTGTGGTGAATTATTTATTAAATGCTAGCAGCATTTAAAGCAATGCGAATTTGAACGCTTCTAAATTCTGAGCTTGAAATGTGCTTAAAGATGCAGAAGATGTACAAAAATAACTTGTAATAGAGGGGTTTTTTCTGTTTTTGTTTTAAGATTATGATATTCCCAGAAGGAACATGCACTAATCGATCCTGCCTAATTACCTTCAAGCCTGGTAAGTATGATGTACATTCTTCTTTACCTATGTAACATCAGTATAACTTCAGATTTTGAAATTCGGTGCTCATGATTGCCTGTGGCCACTTCAGATGTTACAAGAGGTGTGTCCCCCCCCCCCCAATAAGGGCAACCTTTGCCTTTTCTGTAACTTTGGTATGCCAAGAAACCTAGGATTGTCTGTCTGTTCAAATGTTGAGTTAACTGTCGTAAGTTGCAATCCAAGTACGTGCAAAAAACCCACCCATCTGAAGTACCTTCTTCATACATAGGTCTGGAAATCAAAGTGCATCATTGTAAACATGTGTTGACCATTTTCTGGAAAATGCTGAATGCAAATAAAGGTGTTTCCATCTTCAAATCTAATTATTTAGTTCAGGACAAACAAGAACCTGAAATAGGACATTCAGTCAGTTCATCATTCTCTGTATTTTGTCCAGTCTTGACACATGCTGGCTTTCATCTAGTGTGCATCAGGGCTCCTTCGGGATATTATGTGGTCTAGAATGTTTAAACCTAAAACCTCTCTATAGCAAAATAATCTCCTTTTTTTGAGGATTACTGCCATTAGCTCAGTTCTCTTACTGTTTCCTATGGAATTCAAAAAATGTTTCCAAGTAAGTTCAGAGAGACTTCCTTGCAGAAAAAGAAAGTGGAACTCTCATGGTTTTGCACCCTGATTTGGTAGGTGAAGGGGGCAGCGTCGGAACGAGTTGTTTTTGTATTTCTAATGTAATAGTCAGAGACATCATTGGATTGTTCCTTCCATGCTTCAGTGGTCCTTATTTCATAGAATTGTAGAAATGGTAAATGGAAATTATTCTCTTTGCCAAATACAAAGGGTAAGGGTGTTTTGCTTGTACCACAAATTGCAGGAGATAAGCTTATCTTACCATGTTTTGCATTCTCTAAAGTTTAGTCAACATATTGGATAATGAGAGATTTATGGTAATACCTTGTGCCCTTTTCATTCCTGATTTGATGCCAGGACTTTTCCTCAGATATGTATTGGTATGGCTCTTGTGTTGTCCAGCACTTTGCAATCTTTTCCCCAGGATATGTGTATTTGCATGACCTCTGGTTTTCTAATCAGATGGATATCATCCTGTCCTGTATCTGAATAATTTCATGTTGATGGCACATGTACGAATCCATGCATTCTTGGGAGCTGTGCAACAGAATAATGAGTAAAAGAATCCATGAGTGAAGATTTGAATCATGTGGAGAATACTACCTTCAGTCTGAGTCCAAACATATATTTTCCCAATAGCATTTAAGCATGTACTACTAATATTCAGTAGTATTGGAGCATGGCTGTTTGTAGAATGGGGCTTCTAGTGCTAATCTGCCAGAGCCTTCTAGAAAAGATTGCTTCAGATTGTGTAAATGTCTAGTCCAGTTTTTCTGTGACCAGGTGTGTATGTTCGATAGCAGATCTACACTTCAGAGATCTTCCCTAGAAAATACTGTGGTACCTCGGGTTAAGAACTTAATTCATTCCGGAGGTCCGTTCTTAACCTGAAACTGTTCTTAACCTGAAGCACCATTTTAGCTAATGGGGCCTCCCGCTGCCACTGCGCCGCTGGAGCACGATTTCTGTTCTCATCCTGAAGCAAACTTCTTAACCCGAGGTACTATTTCTAGGTTAGCGGAGTCTGTAACCTGTAGCGTCTGTAACCTGAAGCGTTTGTAACCCGAGGTACCACTATACAAGTTTGTGTCACCTTCCCTGATGTCAAGATAGAGAGAGCAAGGAATTTTTTTAAAAATACCAACACCTTGCGGGCTGCCTTAGTGAAAGAAGCCTTGACCTGGGTTTCTGGTTCAACAGGTTCCTCTGGTCCATGAGTAAACAATAGTTACTATCATCAGTACCTGTGGGAGATAGGGTTGGAATGAGAGGTTGCTGCTCAGGGCTTCAAGCAAAAATCCCAAAGGCCTCTTTCCCTAGAGCCTTTGCAGAGTGCATCATCACGCTTAGAGAGATTCATATGCTGGGCTGCAAAATCTAGAAAGCACAATAGCTCAACCTTTTCGGAAAGGGAGACATCTAAATTTGTAAACGTTGGTGAAAATAGCCCCAGACTGACCATAGAGTTGGGAAAGAACTGGGTGTCCAGGAAAGATTTTGATTTATTGCTATCTTCGGTAGTGGATGAAAGTACAAACAAACAAGACCAGAAGTGTTGAATGTTTCAGTTATCATTCCTTTCTTGTTCTTAGTTAGAGATTTGAGTTGATTCTAGAGTCTTCTTCCACTCCAGAAGAGTGGAAGAATTAGCATTAACAATGTAGATTGTTTTCACACACCTTATTATTGGTTGCTGTTCGTTGGCTTATAACATGAGAGAGAGGTTACAAGGCAGGTTTTCCTGTTTAAAAAGAAAATGTTTGTCTTTATCAGGGAAGGCAGTCAAACCTTGTGGTGGAACATTTTTTCTATTTCTGTCAAATTCCTGGAGAGAGAGAGAGAGAGAGAGAGAGAGAGAGAGAGAGAGTAGGATTTGACAGCCCTGAGATCTTTCCAATTAGGTACTTCTGAAAAATTGCTGTCTATTAGTTGCTTTGACTAACTATCCATTCTTCCTGTGTCATCTTACCTGGAACGAAATATCCTGCTTATCAAAGGATTGAAATTAAATTGAATGAATCATACTAATGCTTCCAGTGTAATACAAATTTTTCCAGGAAGTAAGCTGCTGGGAATAAGTCACAGTGGTATACCATAACAGTAAACCTCTGAAGGTGGCACATTATGTTCACTTGCAGGGAGAAGCTTGGACTATTTATTATTTGGGCAGGAAATAATCAGAATCTATTTATCTTTAGATGCTTGGATTACTATGTTGCTGAGTGTAGTTGCTTAACCTTTAAAAATAAATTATAGTTGCACCTTTTTTGCCTACTTGGGAAGGTGGAACTTCAGAGCATATCATCCAGAAAAGCCAGCTGTTACATAACAGAAATGTGCAAGCAATACCTTCAATGCTCACAGTGTCATTAATACGTGGTAATTAGAAAGTATTGTAATTATATGTATCCCGTATATCTTGTAGGAGCATTTATCCCTGGAGTGCCTGTCCAACCTGTGATTTTACGTTATCCAAACAAACTGGTAAGCTCTGAGTAAGCTTTTATGCCAAATACATACAGGTAAAGGGACCCCTGACCGTTAAGTCCAGTTGCGGACAACTCGGGTTGCAGCGCTCATCTCGCTTTATTGGCTGAGGGAGCCGGTGTACAGCTTCCGGGTCATGTGGCCAGCATGACTAAGCCGCTTCTGGCGAACCAGAGCAGCGCACAGAAAAGCCATTTACCTTCCCGCTGGAGCAGTACCTATTTATCTACTTGCACTGGTGTGCTTTCAAACTGCTAGGTTGGCAGGAGCAGGGACCGAGCAATGGGAGCTCACCCCGTCACAGGGATTTGAACCGCCGACCTTCTGATCGGCAAGCCCTAGGCTCAGTGGTTTAGACCACAGCACCACCCGCATCCCTATGCCAAATACATATATGAACCTTAAGTAGTTGTCTGAAGTATATTCTCAAACTTTTTTTTGAAAAGCAGAATGATAGTAAATCAGGTGGGAGGTGACATGGGCAACGATTGCCCTCTTGCTGTTTCTAAGATATGTACATTTGTTTCAAGACAAATGCAGCGTGTGTTGACGTATTTCCCCCCCCAAACGGGAGAACATTAAGTATCCCCCAAAATAGTCAAGTTACTCGTATGCTAGCTAGAAAGATGTAAATTTGATATGTACACAGCCCATCTTTTCATCTAATAGCTGATCTGTTAATCTCTCAATCTATTACTGCAGAATTCAAGATTTGTTTGCTAGTATCTCATTGTGGTAAACAAACTCAGTTCTACCTATGAGAAAGCAAAAGTGAGCTTGTGTCCTGTTATTCCTTTAACTGAAATGCTGCTTCTGTATCACTAGAGGGCACTGATAATTCCTTCGTCAGTATGTTGTAAATTGGAGGAATTCCTGAATCTACAATAAATTCATCGGCATTTCATTTAATGTCTTCCCCCTTTCATGATTTACATATTGCCAAATGCCGTAGTAGACAAAACCCTTACAGGGATAATGAGATATAAATAGCCTACTGTCAATTTTTCAAAGCAATGCTGTTTTTGTGAAGCCTATTAACTTCGTAGGACTGCTTAAATATTTGAATGTGTTTCTTTTGCTGCATAGGATACAATTACGTGGACGTGGCAGGGTCCAGGAGCGTAAGTCAGCTACATATTATTTGAATTACTAATTGCTTTAATTAATTGCTTTTCTTTCTAAGGACTAGTATGTTAAATAATGGGAAATAATGGGCACACGTCAGATTATCTTCCTGGCCAATTATTTTTTTTATGATCAAACAGGGTTTAATAAGTTCTTCAAATCCCAAATCACACTATTCCTAATTTGAATGAGTAGATTAGCCTTCCAATATATAACTTTTATCTATAGTGTTTGGAAGCATTTGAGCAATGGCCGTCTTGTTTCTCCTTAACTTTTTCATACAATTTCAGATTGATTAAGTATTTGAGAATGTTAAATCATAATTGATTTCAATATCATTCATAGCTAAGGTACTTAAGTTTACTGCGCATCAGTTTTGATATTTAATTGCCAAGTAGTGTTCCCATATTTTACAGAGTGAGGCCCATCTGCTTACACAACATAAATCCATTTGTGCAATGGGACTTCTTTTTCTTCCTGCTCCTCCAACTCCCCCCCCCCAGCAGACTCCCTGCTTCAGAGAGTCCCCCAACCCTTTAGAGCATATTTGGGGTGCGCAGTGGGGAGGAAAGGAAGGAGAAGTCCCATTGCATGAGCAGATGCCAGTTTGTACGATGCTGGATCTCACCCAAAGTTCATTTTTGTTTCTCTTTCTCAGGATGCATTTGTGATGTTAATTACGGAACTAATAATCTTGTAAATTAAAACGAGCTTTTCATTTCTCTTTTCAGGTTGAAAATTCTGTGGCTTACTTTATGTCAGTTTCATAATTTTGTGGAAATAGAGGTTAGTACAAAGTTACCAATGTTTTAGTCTGCAATCCTATGCTTTCATACTTGACTAAAAAAAACTACTAAATACTACTAAAAAAACTACAACCTATTTTAACGGTATCCTTTAATGTGTGTGAATAGTTCAGCTCTTGAACAATGACTTCAAAAGAGTACCCCAATAAATAAAGACCCTGTACTGCAGGAGGAAAGCTTAACTTCATTTTATTTCTTTTTTGTTTCCCCACTTTGCAATAAGGAATAGCCAGTGCTATTTTTCTAGAAAGAGAGGTACCGAAACTCAGCCATGAACGCCTCCCCTGTTCTCTTACAATGGCAATGGCGCCTGTTAAGTTGTGGGTGAACATATCAGATGACACAGCGATTCTTGAAACAGCTCTTGTTTATTCACAGGCCAGAACAGAACTGAACTGAAGGGTTCAGCCAGCCTGCTTATATAGAGCTCCACTACAACGCAACAGTAGCACTTTCTGTAACTATCCAATCACTGAACGTCACTTTCAACCCCTTATTTGCATATGTTGACCTGAGTGAAAACTATCTACAGTATCCCCCTGCTGGGCCAGGTTGAGAACTTCCGTACATAACAGCGCCCACCTGAGAGGTGCCAGGACTGAGTTCTGGTGACTTCCAGCTGAACAAAAACTCTGGGAATAGAACAGGTGCTTCCACTGGTCTTCACAAGTCCATGCATTGTTAACCTCGAGTTAGGTTACTGTAATGAGCTCTGTGTGGGGCTGCTATTGGATCTGGTTCAGAAACTCCAGCTGGTGCAGAACGCAGCATCCAGATTGCTGGCGCGAGTTTCTGGTCGAGAACATGTCATGGCTGCCCATCTGCTACTGAGCCAGGCTCAAGCTTCTTACACTGATTTACAAAGCCCTGAGCAGCTTTGGGTCCAGGATACATGAGGTATCACTTGAACCCTTATAATTCCGGCTCTGTTACTGAGATCATCTGCAGGAGTGGCTTGGGTGAGTTGGTGAGGCTCGTTTGGCAACAACAAGAAATCAAGTTTTTTGTGTCATCAGCCCAGTCCTGTGGAACACTCTGCCAAAAGAGATTCAGAGGCACCTTCTGTGCCAACTTTTAAATGTCCGCTGAAAACAATTGAGAGTACATCCCCCACAATGGTCTATTGATGCTTGTTTTTTATTTCTTTTTGCTTTTTTAAACTATCTATTATTTTACTGTCTGGTTTTATGCTTTTTCTATTGTGATATAAAATAAATAAAATAATAATAATAAAGGTCAATACATTATGGGTATATTTGGAGAGGGAATTAATGTCACTGATCACCGATAATGCTACTATCCATATGCAGTGGTACTGACGACATTTGCACAGCCACATTTCATACCTGCAGTCCACTCTTAATGAGAAAAATGCGGTTTTTAGACTTGCCGTTCTGAACGGTGGGAAAATGAGATAATTGACGCAGTTGGAAGCACAACATAGAAGAAAGATGCCTAATCTGTATCCCACACAGCTGCTCATTTGTTGCACTATAAATATCATTTAAAGGTAAAGGTACCCCTGCCCGTACGGGCCAGTCTTGACAGACTCTAGGGTTGTGCGCTCATCTCACTCTAGAGGCCGGGAGCCAGCGCTGTCCGCAGACACTTCCGGGTCACTTGGCCAGCGTGACGAAGCTGCTCTGGCAAACCGGCACCAGAGCAGCACACGGAAACGCCGCTTTATTTACCTTCCTGCTATAAAGCGGTACCTATTTATCTACTTGCACTTAAGGGTGCTTTCGAACTGCTAGGTGGGCAGGAGCAGGGACCGAACAACGGGAGCTCACCCCGTCACGGGGATTCGAACCGCTGACCTTCTGATCGGCAAGTCCTAGGCTCTGTGGTTTAACCCACAGCGCCACCTGCGTCCCATAAATATCATTTAGTTCCTTTTAAAAAAGCAAATTAATAAAGGGAGGGAGGTTGGAAACAAAAAAACCTGAAATGTTGCTACTCCTTAATGATGTGTGTAAAAATTCAGGGTTGTGTTTTTATGTTTTTTGTTTTTGTATTTGCTTATGAACATTTGATCCTGTTACCAAGCTTAAAAGCAACATTATTAGTGTGTGTTTATACTTTTGCCAGTGAAATACGGTAACACGTTTGTGCTAAACCATTTTTTCTACTTGCAGTTCCTGCCTGTGTATATACCCTCTGAAGAAGAAAAGAGAAACCCATCTCTGTATGCAAATAACGTGAGACGGATCATGGCACAGTAAGTGAACTGCTGTCCAAATAGCACCATGATGGTATCTGCTTATTTAGACGTTTGTACCGAAATATTCTACTTATTTTAATGTGTGTGCTAACATTGTGGACATTGCAGAAAAAAATATCATATCAAACCTAACGAAAGCTGACTGCATCACTAGTGTGGACTGGAATCTGAACCTGTTTTTGGTGTGGAAATTACAACCCTGTCAATGACAAGAAAATCTGTTCCTTCTAAGATCTGACAAGTCCCTACTAGTGTCAACTTTGACTTGTCCAGGTTCATTTTCAGTCTATTAATCCTTAACTACCTGCCCACAACTTCCAAACAGAGATTTTATGGCCAATAGGGTAGCTGGATGTTTGAGGAAAGTTCCTCACTCCAAAATAGTGGGCGATCTCTCTCAGTGGCTTTATATAGATGATCAACAGGATTGGTGCCAATACTAATCCCTGTAGGACTAAATAGACCAATTTTCAAGAGGTGAAATATCAACATCATTCCCAGCGACCATCCTCTATATCTGACTGGGAAAGAATACCAGAATTTCTAGGGAACCAAACCTATCATCCAAACTGAAAATCGAAGCAGATACGTTATGGTTGTAGATTAAGGTGCAGTTTAGATGTAGCAAAAAAACAATTTAAAGGGATTTGGTTTTTAGGTCCCCAGATATACCCAATGCACAGCCCACCAGAATGCACTGGCTGCTAATAACTGTAACTGAACATTTTAATTACAGGTAGGTAGCCGTGTTGGTCTGCCGTAGATGGAACAAAATTAAAAAATTCATTCCAGGAGCTCCTTAGAGACCAACTAAGTTTGTTATTGGTGTGAGCTTTCGTGTGCATGGACACTTCTTCAGATATCTTCAGATATCTTCTTCAGATATTCTTCAGGTATCTGAAGAAGTGTATACCTTCAGATATTCTTCAGGTATCTGAAGAAGTGTGCATGCACACGAAAGCTCATACCAATAACAAACTTAGTTTGGTCTCTAAGGTGCTACTGAACATTTTAAATACATTTCTGGGGGAAGTTTTTTATAGTGGTTTTAAGATGCATAAAAACACACTAAATGTACGCCAAACAGTTGAGAAACATGCAGGAGGGAAGGTCTAGTGGTTTAAGGGTTTTAGGCAGATTTAAATGTACCCTCCCTTTTCTTTGTCTCTTCATCCCCATTTTTAAATTTGAAGTACTCTTGATGAAAGCTACTCTTTCCTTGACTTGCCAGACCACATCGTGAGCTTTGGCATAGTCAAAATGTGGCGTTTAGATTGCGTCTGCTTTATAAGCCTGCCGTTATAAATAAAAGTGTGGCGCTGTTGTGTAAATTCCTGCTTTTTCCCCCCTCAAGGGCTTTGGGGGTTCCAGTAACAGACTACACTTTTGAAGACTGCCAGCTAGCTTTGGCTGAAGGACAACTTCGTCTCCCTTCAGACACCTGCCTCTTAGAATTTGCAAAGCTTGTGAGAAGCCTTGGGTGAGCAGGTTGATAAAAGTGTGGAACTGTACGACGGGATGTTTTAATCGCTTTGTAACTTTATAAAAGCACTTTTTTTAAAAAAATGTATTTTAATTATAGATTTTCTTGATTTACAAAGGTATGTGCAATGTCTCTCTGTCGTATTTTTTTCCCATGTAACTTTTTTTTTCTTTCACAAATCGGTTTAAAAGCAATAATTAAAAAAAGGAAAGCATCTGGGAGGTTGTGGGGGCAATGTTTTGCAATCTTGCGGGAGCAGACCAGAATCACAGAGGTTTCAAAAGCTTAACAAATTTGACATCTGCCAGTGTTGTGCAAGATCTAGTTATAATAGGCTTCTTGCCACTTAATTCAGTTGAGCATTCCTGGCTTCAGTTGACTGTGGTTCTGATAATTAGGAAAGTCATAATTCGTATTCCTGGGTGAACCTAGCATATTACAACTTATGGTCGAGACAGAAAGGAAGAGCCATCTGTATATCACTTCCCCCTCACCTCAACACAAGTTAGATGCCAGGGTTGTGGTTTGCAGAAATCAGAGTCCGCATTGCTTAAATTTATATTGTTAACAAAACAAAAAACCCTTTCAGCTTAACATGTTATATTGGACACTTCCCATGTTCACTCACATTTCAAAATGTCAAGAAGTTACAGCTGTTAAGTCCCCACACCCTTAACAGATGCATTGTTTATGCAGTATTGATATGGTATTGAATCTTACCTTGTTAGATCCAGCTTCAGCACTGCCTTGAAGCTTGGTGGTTGTCAGTAGTAGATGAGAATCTGAGATGATGATGATGATATTTTTAAAGGAGGGCTTTTTCAATAACTGCAAATATAAAGTGGGAGCAACTTTTTCCAGTTCAGGATATTGCGTTAGAACTTTCCTCTCCTGAAAACTGAATTTATCCGCATGCTCTCCCATGTTGTTTTAGAGCAAAACTGTATATTCAGATTGCGTGGTACAGAATTCCTGGAACTCTGTCATTCAGAATGAAGAGTGAAGAGACACATGTCTGAATGATCCACCACAGGAAGAAAAGGTGTAGATTCATTGAATTGTAGAGTTGGAAAGGAAGCTGAGGGTTATCTAATCCAACCCCCCTGCAATGTAGGAATCACAACTAAAGCATCCATGACAGATGGCCATCTCTCTTGGGAATCATTCCACTGTCAAACAGCTCTTAGTGTCAGGAAGTTCTTCCTTTCTTGTAGCTTGAATACATTGGTTTGGGTCCTAGCCTCTAGAGGAGGAGAAAACAAGCTTGTTCTATGTTGCTCGGTCCCTGCTCCTGCCAACCTAGCAGTTTGAAAGCACGTCAAAGTGCAAGTAGATAAATAGGTACCACTCCAGCAGGAAGGTAAACGGCATTTCCGTGCGCTGCTCTGGTTCACCAGAAGCAGCTTAGTCATTCTGGCCACATGACCCGGAAGCTGTACGTCGGCTCCCTCAGCCAAGAAAGCGAGATGACCACCGCAACCCCAGAGTCGGTCATGACTGGACCTAATGGTCAGGGGTCCCTTTACCTTTACCTATTGTCAGATGGCTTAGGTGGTTGTTCACGAGTAACCAGGCAGGGCTCCGACCTGTCTTTTACAGGTTTTATTTAGGTGCAAAACTATTTACAGTGCAGAACCCCTAAGTTCATGTCTGCCTCAGTCACTAGCAGAATCCGGGAGTGCTTGTTTCCTGGACCTCCCCCAGCATAAAAGTCTCGTTACGCCCAGCCTTTTCCTTCCCTCTTTGCGCTTCTGTGCAGGGTGGGCGACGGAATGGGCGTGCTTCCCTCCTGGCCAGCTTTGCCAGGTGCGTTGTTGAGGCTCCTCCCAGCATCCTCTGGTCCTTCTTCCCCACCGGAGGTGGGGTTTTCCTCATCACCGGAAGAAGAACTGCTTCGCAAGATTTTCGGAGGCTCCCTGTAACACAACTGCCCCTCTGTTTCCCACCCCTGTTCTGATGGCAGTTCCCTGACAGCTATCATATCTCCTCTCAATCTCCTCTTTACCAGACTAAACATATCACAGATCAGGGAAAAGTTTTTAGCATTAATCTTCTGTTAGTGGAAGGGACGTGGGTGGCGCTGTGGGTTAAACCACAGAGCCTAGGACTTGCCGATCAGAAGGTCGGCGATTCGAATCCCTGCGACGGGGTGAGCTCCCGTTACTCGGTCCCTGCTCCTGGCAACTTAGCAGTTCAAAAGCACGTCAAAGTGCAAGTAGATAAATAGGTACCACTCCGGTGGGAAGGTAAACGGCGTTTCCGTGTGCTGCTCTGGTTCGCCAGAAGCGGCTTAGTCATGCTGGCCACATGACCCGGAAGCTGTACTCTGGCTTCCTTGGCCAATAAAGCGAGATGAGCGCCGCAACCCCAGAGTTGGCCACGACTGGACCTAATGGTCAGGCCCTTTACCTTTACCTTTACTCTGTTAGTGGATTGCCAGGAAATTACAAACTTCAACACTACTGTAAGAAAAAAAGAGAGAGGATTCTCTACAATTTCAACCTTGGTTGTTTTCTTCCCATGTTTAGATTAAAGCCAGAGAAGCTTGAAAGAGAGCTTGATGCATATTCAGGAAATACCAAGAGAATGAAAGACAAAAGGGTCAGTCTCAAGGAGTTTGCGGAATACCTAGAAGTCCCAGTTTCTAACACATTAGAAAACATGTTTGCACTTTTTGATGAGGTAAGAAATATGACAATCTTGAAAATGCTAAATAACCACTTTTATTATTTGAATCAAGGCCTTGGGCATTCTTTAGTAAGGAATGCAGTTTTCATTTGTGAGTATGGTTAATATAGCTGTAACATAGAAAGTACCTACTTGTTTATGTTATGAACAATAGTTTCGGAAAAGTGATTACTAAATCCAGAAGGTATTGTGTGCATGCATTTTGCCTGCTGTGTGAACATTTGTAGTCTGAAGTTACGCATCCTATTGGCTGCTGATCATCATTTTTACCATGGAGAAATGTAGCACAAGGGATACATGGTGACTATGACTTACTTTACAAATTAGACTACAGCTTTCTATATAAATACACATATATAGCAAGCATAACATAGTGTTACATCAAAGAGAGGATACCAAAATGGCAATTGAATTAGTTCTTATCAATGAACCACCCTGTGCTTCTTCAGACCTCTGCAGTTTGAAGGAGAGAAGGGGTGGCATATGAAAAGCTCTCTATAAACATCCACATGCGAGAACTATTTGAAAGCCTCATGTTTCTTTTTGAGGTTTTGACAATCAAGGGCTCAAAGGGTTACATTGACTGATAGCACTATAGAGCCAGGTGATTGGCAGGTGGGCTCTCTGCCCACCAGAGGTTGGGAAGAGAAAGATCTGGCCAGAAAGGGTTCCTTGCTGTAAAACAACTGAGAAATATAAGATGTTTCAAAAGTTCAGAGGAGTAAGTCCCTTAGTTAATTGCAGACGAGCTGGTATTTTAGCACTAGCTTGTGGTTCGAGGACCCGATCCCCGCGTAGTGGAATGAAAACACACGGACACGTGATATAAGGTTAATGGGCAAGAAAAGGCCACAACTTTATTGATTACAGCAAATGAAAAGGTATTGGCTTAGGCATTGGATCACGTCAGTTGACTCCACCCACTCGGAGAGGGGTGAGTCTAAAAGGGGGGTTTATTCACCAGTAGGTGGAGCCTGTTGATGCTAATCCAACTATAAGCTCTCCGCTGATGTCACCGAGGGTCGTGCTATGGACCCCCCGCCACACAGGCATCGGACAGAATACACAACCGCTGGATTCCTTTAACAGAATACAGTGGTGCCCCGCTAAACGAAAAACGCGCAAGACGAAAGGGCTTTCCGATTTTTTCCCCGCTTCGCAAGACGAATTTTTCTATGGGGTTGTCTCGCAAAACGAAAAATTTTTCGGGGTCTTGCGGTTTTTTTGCCTTTTCTGAAAGCCGCTAAGCCGCTTATCTGCAAATTGCCGCTTATCCGCTAAGCCGCTAAGCCGCTTATCTGTCAATTACCGCTTATCCGCTAAGCTTTTAATAGCGGTGCTCCGCAAGACGAAAAGCCCTGCAAGACGAAGACACTCGCAGAACGGATTAATTTCGTCTTGCGGGGCACCACTGTACCCAAAATTGAAGGCGTAGGCGATGGCCACACCTAGCCCTTCCACACATCACAAACACTCGTGATGGTTGGGCGCTTGCCCGTGGGCGTGGTGCACCAGCCAGGTGAGTCGGTGGCAGGGGGCTAACGCCCCCTGCTTGGGGCGGAGCTCGGCTCCCGCCCACAACCCCCCCCCTCATTTGCAGGAGGAGAGGCTTTCTTTGTTTAGAAATCTTTGTGCAGAAACCTCCATGTGAGCTCTTTTTATGTGTACTTTTCAGAATTTTCTTTTCTTCAGTGTGTATTTTCTATGAAACTGGTAGTACAGTTTTGTTTCTTTCTTTTTTTAACAGAAGGAAGGTGGTCTGATTGACTTAAGAGAATATGTAATCGCTTTGTCAGTAGTCTGTCGGCCATCCAAAACCTTGCAAACGATACAGCTGGCTTTTAAGGCAAGTAGCAGCTTTTATTAAGATGGTTTGTTGAAAGCCATTTCTTAAAACAAAGCCCTTTTTTCCCTTTTCCTTTTTTGGGGGGCAAAACAGGTCAATTCATTACAGTGACCACAACTTCTCCGCATCCATTGTCATTACTGGCTTTATACAAGTTCTGTACAGTTGTTGTTGTTTAGTCGTTTAGTCATGTCCGACTCTTCGTGACCCCATGGACCAGAGCATGCCAGGCACTCCTGTCTTCCACTGCCTCCCGCAGTTTGGTCAAACTCATGCTGGTAGCTTTGAGAATACTGTCCAACCATCTCGTCCTATATTGTCCCCTTCTCCTTGTGCCCTCCATCTTTCCCAACATCAGGGTCTTTTCCAGGGAGTCTTCTCTTCTCATGAGGTGGCCAAAGTGTTGGAGCCTCAGCTTCACGATCTGTCCTTCCAGTGAGCACTCAGGGCTGATTTCCTTAAGAATGGATGTGTTTGATCTACTGTACAGTAGTCAGCACCTAACGGTAGCCATATTCACTCGCATGCATTTTGACCCACAAAACACAGCAGCAATCTGTTGTGCCCTGGTTTGTTTTTTTCCAAATCTGCAAGCAGGTGCAAATTGCTGCCTACGCAGGCAAATGGGTAAGAAAAAAGTAGCCTGCATGCTCGTCACTTGATGAAAGCAGCATCAAGCGACAACTTGTAAATGTGAGTGAGCCATCACATATACAACACCGCAGAGACATCCTTTCTGGTAATTGTGTTTTATTGTACATTGATGCTTTATTTTATGAACTGTGGCCAAAGAGGGGCTAACAAATGGGAGAGTGCTACTTGATGATACCTCAAACTTAATGTTTATCAGTAAAGTTAATTCACATATTCATCTGTGAGTCATTAAGCACCGAGAAATCAAGTGATGTACGTGAAAGCCAAGGTTTGTGTACCTTTTGAAAGCGCTGGATTTCCTGAGCTCAGTATGTCTGAAGGACCACCTTTTCCTGCATGAGCAACCCCTTACCCTAAACACATCTGGGGTGATCCTGCTCTGGATGTGGCTAGGTCTTATTTTTATTGCAAAATATTTATGACCTGCCTTTCTGTCCACCAGGACCACCAAGGCAGCTAGCAATACACAATACTGGCAAAATGAACAGTTCCCACAGAATAAAAGAGGCAGTAAATCAAAAGAACTCAAGGGCATATGAGCATATTAGCTCCCCGATGCTCTCTAATCCCTCCAGCACTCAACTCTATTGTGGCATCACACCTGTGGATTGTGTTTCCTTATGCTGGCCCACCACATTACAGCCTCAGCAGAATTTAGGTGACAAATGAAGTCTCCTGTATCCGTTGCAGTGATGATGCATGATTAGTCAGTTTCCTGCAGCAGACCTTGAGAGAATGGGATTTTAACTGGTATTTAGTAATATGGTTGGCCTTTGTATTTTTATGTACTGTAATTCCATATATTACCTTGAGTACTACTTTTCGTGGAGAGGCAATTGCATGTTTGATGATGATGGTGGTGGTGATGATTTTATTTATTTATACCCCACCCATGTGGCTGGGTTTCCCCAGCCACTCTGAGTGGCTTCCAACAAAGTATTAAAATACAGTGGTCTGTTAAACGTTAAAAGTTAAAAGCTTCCCTAAACAGGGCTGCCTTCAGATGTCTTCTAAAAGTCTGGTAGTTGTTCTTCTCTTTGACATCTGGTGGGAGGGCGTTCCACAGGGTGGGTGCCACTACCGAGAAAGCCCCCTCCCTGGTTCCCTGTAATTTGGCTTCTCACAGACAGGGAACTGCCAGAAGGCCCTCAGCGCTGGACCTCAGTGTCTGGGCAGAACGATGGGGGTGGAGACGCTCCTTGATTTATCTAGAAGCCAATCCCCCACCTTTGCAATACTAGGGTGGCTGTTGTTGTTGCTATTATCATTATTGTTTATTCAGTTTACATCCTGTCCTTCCTCCCAAACGAGCACTACATTTGCACGACTCGAAACAGCTTACATCAATTAAAATACTGCTTCCACAAAAGCAATAATATTAAACAAAGCAATTTAAAAATAAAAACAGGCACAGCAGATAAAACCCCAAAGAGAGCTTACAATATAAAGCATCCTATGTTGGCAAGAAGGGGCTCCAAACAAACCTCAGAGGTCAAGGTATTCCATAGCCTGGGTGTGGCCACTAAGTGTGGCCCTTTTTCTCTTTCTTTATCTGTTTCTGAATAAACCAGGGGTAGGTCACAGTGAATGCCCTCTCTGCCAGATCTTAGACATTGGGAAGGCTGGTACAGGAATAGGCGGCCCCTAAGGTATCTAATAGGGACACGGGTGGCGCTGTGGGTTAAACCACAGAGCCTAGGACTTGCTGATCAGAAGGTCGGCAGTTCGAATCCCCGCGATGGGGTGAGCTCCCGTTGCTCAGTCCCAGCTCCTGCCAACCTAGCAGTTCGAAAGTACATCAAAGTGCAAGTAGATAAATAGGTACCGCTCCGGCGGGAAGGTAAACGGTGTTTCCGTGCACTGCTCTGGTTCGCCAGAAGCAGCTTAGTCATGCTGGCCACATGACCCGGAAGCTGTACGCCGGCTCCCTCGGCCAGTAAAGCGAGATGAGCGCTGCAACCACAGAGTCGGCCACGACTGGACCTAATGGTCCGGGGTCCCTTTACCTTTAAGGTATCTAATAAATTGTATCAATAAACGTATTTGCTCTTGGGCTTCAGCGAAATTTGCAAACTCTAAATGGAAAATAAAAGGTGGCGTTAGAAGATTTATTTGGCTGGGAGGAAAGTGTCAAACAGAGGCCCTGGGAATGTGTTTCTTTGCTACTGCAACAACAACAAATCATACGTTTTAATTTTTCACAGATGTATCAGTCAGAAACTGGAGCTCTAACAGAAGAAGATTTAGCTTGCATTTTAAAGACTGCCATGGGAGTTTCAGATCTTAATGTGTCAAACCTTTTCAGAGCTATAGATGTCGACAAAAGGGGGGAAATTACATACGGTGAGTTCCGTGCTATGATTTTAGAAAGCCGCAGACAATGGGAAACTTTTGTGTGGCGGCCAGGCATGTCCCACGGAAAAGAGCAGCTGCCTGGGGCAAGTGTGACAGGTTCCTGGCCTGAAAAGCCTGTCAGTACTAGATAGTCTGGCTCAATATAAAACAGCTTCCTGTGTTCATTAATGGGCTTTCTGGAATGTCTGTATATGGAGCATTATTATTTCTTGTTTATGTGCTATACCTTTTCCTCCAGCTTGTATGGTTGGCACCCCCTTCACCCCTTTGATCCCTACAGCAACCCTGAGAGATAGTGCATGGCCCAAAGAAATCCAGAGAGCTTCCAAGCCAAATGGAAATTTGAACTTGGATCAGTCCAGTCCTAGTGCAGCACACTAACACGGCCCATGCTATGGTTACCAGTAGCTAAAGGTTCCATTCTGTTCTATGATCAGTGACTTTATGCTGCAGTGTTGAGCGCTGTGGTCTAAACCACTGAGCTTCTTGGGCTTGCCAGTCAGAAGGTTGGCAGTTCGAATCTACGTGACAGGGTGAGCTCCCATTGCTCTGTCCCAGCTCCTGCCAGTTTGAAAGCACACCAGTGCAAGTAGATAAATAGCTACAGCTGCGGCGAGAAGGTAAACAGCAATTTCCTTGCTCTCTGGCTTCCGTCACGGTGTCCCATTGCACCAGAAGCACTTTAGTCCTTCTGGCCACATGACCCGGAAAGCTATCTGTGGACAAACACCGGCTCCCTTGGCCTGAAAGCGAGATGAGCGTCGCAACCCCATAGTGGTCCAGGGGTCCTTTACCTTTTACCTTTACCTAGTGTAATAAACCAACCTGTCAAGAAAAGGCCAACATGAACAAACAAACAAACTATAGCTTAAAGCTCAAGGAAGTAGGGAGGGGAGGAACATAGTGTAGTTCTGCAAATCATTTTGAGTTGTTAGCAAATGTTAGTGTTACTCAGGGAAAACCCATTGAAACTAATGAAAATGACTATCCTGTGTCAGTGGGTCTACTCTAAATATACTTTAATTGGGTCCAACCCTTTGGAAAATGCTCTTAAAGTTTGGCATGGGAGACTTAGTAACTAGTAGCCTACTTAGTACTTTTATTGTCTTGCAGTCTTTCTTGATTTTGTAAGTAAAATGTCAATTTTAAAACGCTTAAAATGTATGCTTGCTTTTATTAATTTCTAGAGGATTTCCACAAGTTTGCCGAAATGTATCCAAACTTTGCTGAGGAGTATTTATATCCCGATCAAATGGAGACTGATAGCTGCCCTGCTCCTAACGGTTTCTGTACAGACTTCAGCCCAGAAACTACTGAAGACAGAAGAAATCACCTGCAGAAGAAACTGAATTAATGTTAACAATTCCAGCGTCCTCTTCTGGTGAGAGGAGCGTGTCCTGTCTTGGGCTCGTCATAGTCACACAACTATGTAATCTGAAGTATGTGAGGGGTGTGTGAGACAGAGAGGAAAGTGTGTGTGTGTGTGTGTGTGTGTGTGTGTGTGTGTGTGTGTGTGTTTGTGAGAGACAGAGAGAGAGAGAGAGAAGATTTTGCTGCATTAATGAGCATCTTCAGACTTCCTGTTTGGAAGATCTTGGTTTTTTCCATCTGCATCTTGGAAAGTAAAGAATGTAAATGAACTTTTAATTTGTGTACTTAAAAAGAAGATGCTTGCATATTTATATTCCATTGTTTAGTTCCATGTACAAAGTGTCCTACAAAGTGTGCATGTGTAAAGAATACTGTAGCTCCTATGGTGTTAAGTGCACTTCGGTGATTAGTGTTATTCCTGTTTAGGGAATTGTTTGGGTTCAAGTTCCGCTTTCCTTCTTCATGTGAAGACACAACTATTTACTGCTGACTGTGGTCACTGGTCTTCTGAACAAGGCTAGCTCAATTTAGCCCTTTTGTTTTCATTTCAGCAAACAGTTAAAGGAAGAAAAGTATGCAAAAATATTTTTAACTAAGGAATTTTTAAAATTATTTTTCTTGTAAGAGGACTTTTTTGCCATTCAGTTCATGGTAGTATTAAAAATTGGAAGGGTGCGGTTGTTCCCTGGGGTTGTGTGCATTCTGTGCTAAAAGCATGAAAAAATCTGTACCAAGTAACATAAATTCAAAGAAAACTGAATTCCAAAGTTTATATAAACTAGATAAACTTCCACATTATATATAGTTCTGCTTTTCCTGAATGTGGGCAATGACCAAAACAACTAAATAAATGAGACAGGTGTGAGAGAGACTGAGGCCCAGTGTGATGTAGTACTTGAGAGTGTTAGCCTAGCGCCAGGAAGACCTGAGTTTGAATCCTGGGTCAAATCACAAAGCTCACCAGTTTACCTAGGGCCAGTCACACCTGCCTCACAAGGTTGAGGAAGGAACCCTTGAGTTCCTTGGTAGAATGGTGGGATACAAATTGCCCTGACCTCTGGAAAGTCATATTATTCCCACTATAAAAAGCTGCTGAGATTTCATAGCCCACATACTTTCACGTTTATCTTAAGGGCCAGAAATGTTCATTAAAAAAAGAAAAAGAAAACCAGAATTCTCAGGATGCTGAATACTGCCCTAAATTCAAATTTATTTAATTATTGGATATGAACACAGAACACACACAGCCCTGGCCATATTCCTGCCTTTTCTGTTGTATTTCACTTAGGGTTTTCTAGCAGGGGATAATTAAACAAGGTATATTTTAAACAGCTTCAATGGATTTGGCTTTTTGTGCACAGAAACAACACAATGCATAATGGAGACTGAACAGGCATAAAATAAACCATTTTTAACACCAGAAAGGCATCAGTTCTTGTGAACTGCCCTGAGACCTGTGGGTACAGGGAAGTATACAAATTTAATAAATAATAATAAAATAGTCCCTCATAATCACCCACAGATATAATAAGATTTGGTTGTACACATTTTCAGAAAGAACGCTTGGTAACACCTGACTCCATTTTTTTTTACTATCCCTGCCGTAGTGACTCTTTCATTGCAAGACGCTTTTCAAATCAATGTATTGCCTCAAATGGTCACAAAACCTCATTGTTCTAAAATGTGTTCTCCTACAGTCCACAGTTTTTCTACAGTTAAAAACTGGACATTAAAAAAAGATATGGTATAAATTACTGTATTACATCAGCTTTCTAACCCCCTTTTAATGTATACAGAGATCAAAAAGAAGAGGAAAAATGGAGGCGTTTTATCTATGAATCTGCTTGCTTCCAAAATGCTGTTGGGATCACATAATTTTGAGCAACTATTTAGGTTGTTAATAGGTTTGGAAGAGAATTTTTCCCTCCTCAAATCAAGAAGTTGCACACATAGTTTCAATGAGACTTGCCATTATGTCAGTAAATGGTATTCATCTGAACGGTGATTCTCCATGGCCTGAGAACAGTCATTGGTTGGGCAATGGCTCCAACTTGGGAACAAAGACAGGAGCGGAACTTCAGAGAAGTAGACAACTCCCACAATCCAGTTTGCAAACTTGTTTTGTTATCAGAAAATGGCAGAATCCTTGGTCTGCATCAAAGTAGCCTCAAGTTAACAGAGCATTGAAACCTGATCAAAAGTTAACCTGAATGGCATTGTGCCCTATCTGAAGACGAAGAGAAGAAGAGTTTGGATTTGCTATCCCGCTTTATCACTCCCCTTCAGGAGTCTCAAAGCGGCTAACAATCTCCTTTCCCTTCCTTCCCCACAACAAACACTCTGTGAGGTGAGTGAGACTGAGAGACTTCAGAGAAGTGTGACTAGCCCAAGGTCACCCAGCAGCTGCATGTGGAGGAGCGGGGAATCGAACCCGGTTCACCAGATTACAAGACTACCACTCTTAACCACTACCACTACACCACACTGGCTGAGCAAAGAAGTGGGGGATTTTTGCTAGCTTTTCCTCACTGCAGTACTGCCTGCTTTCTGGACTCCTAAAGCTACATCAAACTACAGGGAAGTGAATCAGCTTTCTTTTGCTACAAAGCACTCCACCATTTAATTTCCTTTGCCATTGCAAACACATATGCATGCCGAAATTATACAGGTCTAGTTTCAAATGTGTGAGTTTCCTTTTACATCTCATTTATTCAAATGTCAATTATGTTGTCTGAGAGTGCAACATTTTTTTTCTGGCTTTCCATCAAGAAAAGTCTTTAGGGTTGAAAAGTTTGCTTGGTGAAGGCAGGGCACAAAGCGCTGGATAGCAAATCGATGCTCATTGTCACTTTCACCAACGACCAGTGGACTTGAATGTACTAATCCTAGCATTGCACACCCTATCACTGAAGGCTTGCATCCAGCGTAATTGCCACTCCTGGCAGGGAGACCTGTACTTTTGAATCCAGGGTCCACCCAACACATGGCCAGCAGAAGACAGCAAGGAATGTGCACAGGAACGTGTCTGTTATAGGCTGTTGCCCACTGGAACAAGAGAAGTGCTAATTGAAAGCAGTGATAGTGATGTTTGGCCCAGACTGTGATTTGAGCCATGGGCATGCAGAGGTTGAGGACTTCTTACAGGAACATTACACCTGCCTTTTTGAAAGAGGCCAGAACCTTGATCTTCAAAATGTAGTCTCGAGAGAGCAACATCATACCAGTGGAGGTTTCAAGAAGCATTCCAAGATGGACCAGCTGTCCAATCAGACAGGTGATTCTTGCCTAGGTTTACAAGGAACCCCTAGGTCTCCGGCCAAGGAGGAGTCAAAGCTATGTCTCAGTGGGCCCAAGTCAGAGTGGTACAGCCGATAAGGAGATTGCGCTGGAAGCAGAGGTGAACCACCAAGGCAACCATACTCTGTGTGGAGGTCTGAGGTGATGTAGCCAAGTAGAAAGGAAGGGCCCAGTACTGAAGATGATTCTGGTCAAATGAAAACTACAGGTACTTCCTGTGATTACAGTGAATGGGGATGTGCAGCTATGTTTCCTGAAATCTATGGGCACTAAGAAATACAGTGTTTGGATAGAATCTTAGGTGGAGGCCAGAGATTCCATCCGTAACTTCTTGTAAGCGACCCACTGGTTCAGGAACTTGAAATCTAGCAAAGTCATCCAGGACTTCTTTGGCAGCAAATGAATATTGAATGGGTGGGGAACCTTATTTGTTCTGAGCCAACATTGGCAGTTGGGTAGGACTTCTCACCTGTCAGTCACGCATCATTATGATGTCACGTAATTGACAGTGTCCCGCCCACTTGTCAGAATTCTTATGCAGGGATTATGGAAGTGACAAACAGGGGGAGGAAGAAAGAATTGTTTAGCAAGCAAAGGCAATGCAGGAGTTCTCCTGAGCTCTGTCTTTGCTTGCAAATCATACTTGTCTCCTCTGCCCCCACAGGGGAAGGGGAGAAAGTTGCATTTTGCAGCAAATACAGGATTGCAGGAGAAGTATTCAGCTGCAACAGGGATGAGGGGAGAAAGAAACCGTGTGAGAGAAAAACCTAAACTGCACCAGAAAAGATAGAAAGAATGCCACAGGTAGCTGGGGAGGAAATAAAGAGACAAGATAACGAAGAAAGGAAGAAGAAACCAATGAATTATAATCCTGAGGAGACTAAATGAATGGGAGCTCTAAGGAACGCATCCTGCTTCAACAAAGGTCGGAGCAAACAGGATTGTTTGAGGTGCCTGCTTCTACCAAGTTCTTGCTCCTACTATTCCCCACCAGGTGGAACTGTTTCCCAAGCTGTGATCTTCTCAGGTCATGGAAGAATCTCCTGGCTTTTCATTGATCCATCTTATTTCCCACAAAGCTTCTCACTCTCTGATCTTGCCTTTCATATGCCTGGCTGCACATCCAGCTGCCACATATTTCCTCATCCTCCACTCTGGGTGCTTCCAAACTAGGGTTAACTCTAGAATTGCCTCTTTTTGCCCACTCGCTGTTTGTCAGGCATCTGCCATTAAAATGGTTGTGCTACCTTTTCTGTACTCATTCCATTTCCCTTTTTGGAGCTCACAAAATCCCAGCTTTTGGAGGGGAAGGAGCAAAACAGCAGAGCAATCTCTAGCCTTAGAATACCTTCGTATTTTATTAAATTTGTATACCGCCCTTCCTCCAAAGATCTCTGAGCAGTTCACAGTATAAAAATTACAAGATTAAAACACAAGGCTACTCTTCCATCCATTTCAAGAGCTGTAGATTTGACATGTGCAGTTAGGTTACCATCACATCACATGGGCACACCTTCAGTGTTACTTTTCCAGTTGGTGCCATTTTAGCAACATGGGTTGTCGTTTTTTACTCTTTCATTTTGGCGCAGTCTTTTACTTCCAAGCATTTTAATGCATTTGTAAATTGTGTGTTTAGGTCCATTGTTACAACTCCATTCAGAAGGCTGTTGTGATGTTCACGGTTGTGGACAGAACATAGCAGGGTACAGACATAGAACTGTAGAATTCTAGAGATGGAAGGGAACCTTAGGATCATCTAGTCCAATCCCCTGAAATACAGGAATACGCAACTGTCCCATACGGGGATCGAACCTGCGACCTTGGTGTTATCAGCACCATGCTCTAACCAGCTGAGCTATCCATGCAAACTGTTCTACCCCTTAAAGTGTAGGAACCTAGGGGCAATGCTGCATGTAGAAAAGCAGTGATTGAACAATGCTAAAAGTAAACACTAGCGGTGTGAAAGCTCCCATTGTGCCGTGTGATTTCTGACTAATACACAACATGCACCATATGAAATGCTATGGGAGAATGCCCCTTGCCTGTGAATGACTAGAGCAGATACTTGTCTTCTCTTGATGGCAATTCCATGAAGAATAGAAACATCATCATCGTGTTTTTAAAAGAGTAATTTCATTCTGAAGAGATATCAGACTTCTGGTTTATTTACATGCCTGCTCAATTCAGAGACTAATTTTCCTATTCATTGTGGGTAGAGATAACAGAGCCTATACGAAGCCTGAAGATTGTGCAAATGGCCCTATTGAAGCTGGTGGGGTGGTGTATTTCAAAATTGGGACCAAAGAACCAAGGACACTTTTGTTGTCGTTAAGAGCTGTTATGATCACTTCAGTCCAGCTGCTGCTAGTGGGAACAGCTTTCGATACATTTCAGCTTGTTTGTGGGATAATGACCATAATATAGAGTCCTACTTCAGTAAGTTAAGTGTCAACAGCATTTTTATACTGCCTACTGTCATTTAAATGAATTTTAATGTGGGGATATTTTTTTCATAACTTTCAGAAGCATAAAGGTTTTTACATAGAGTAACGCCAGGAGCTGTTGTGCTATCAAGTTAGGTGTTTTTTTGTTTCGTTTTGTTTTGTTTCGCTATTGATCCTCTTCTGAAGAATTGCTTTAACCTCAGCAATCTCCAGGTCTTGGTAAGGCATGTGGAGAAGTAGGTGCTGTAAAGAACAAAAACAAAACAACCCTGTAATCCTCCTCATGGAATGCCTTTAGAAATTTCACAGGTAAATTCCATATAGAGTCTGGAATGTGTAGTATCTTTTATCTGAAAATTAGGTGGGTAAGATGGGATTAGGAAAAAGGCAGACAAAGGCTATTTTCAATAGGTTCCCTATGCTATTAGCCCTGGAATGATGCCTATTCTCCCGTCTTTCCCACTTTGCCAAATTTATATAGGAATATGACAGCATGTGTAATCATTTGCGTAAATTTATCTTCGTACGATCTCAGCCAACGTGTTTCATGTGAATTTGGGTCAAGTGAATTGCATTAGATCCCACTTCTTGAATTTGAAGGATTAGGTTGCAGTGCTGGAGACTCCCATTGTTCAAGGCGCATTTTGCAACAGGGAATTTCATTAGCGCGAGCAGTTTCTCAGCTCTTAGCCCCTTCCCCATGATATTTCAGATTAAAACTGCAGAGTGGAATGAAAGGAAGACCTTTTTCTGCCTCCCCGTTTCCAGCTACTCTCTGAAAACTGGAGAAGAGACTTCCTTAAGAATATTAGGGAGGTGGGCAGGGGAAGGACTAGACCAAGTGAAAAATGAACATAATATTTTAGCTGCAGTTCATCCATTTTCAGCTTTGTATTCTTGTTACTATAAAGTGCACCTAGACATTCCGCTGTTGCACCATAACCTAGGTTTATGGTGCCATTTAGCTCCTAGCTTTCATATCTCAGTTTCTAATACTGTTAGATTGCCTCCTGAAAGCAACAGGTTTTAGAAAAAAACCTGGTTTTAGAACCAGGTTTTAGAAAAAAACCCTCAGAGTTCCAGCTACCCTGAGAGTGGGGGGGTGGTTCCTTGCTAATAGTGTTCTCTGAAGTGTCGATCCTTAAGTAGCCAAATTAGCACTATGCAAGCACAAGATGGGAAGGTTGCAGGTATAGAAGCAACAGGAACCTAAACTAGGGTGTAGCATCCTTACTGTCTACAGAATGCTCTGCATTTGTGGTGGAACCGAAAATTGGGATGGGTGGGATGGAGTTTAGGAAAGGGTGTCGGTGGCAGAAACCCTGAAAAGGAACATTCCATCCTGCAATGTTTTTTCGGAGGTCCAGCTCATAGTTTAAAACTCTGTAATGAGCTGCCAGTGCCATTCTTCAGCAACACACTTCATCTCATTCCTTCATCCTCCCTCCCAAATCTCCTGTTAGCTTCCCTCGGTTCTCTCCTCCAAAGGTCTGCTGGTTAAGCTCTTGGGTTTTTTTCCTTTGTCTTTGGTTTAGTTTTTAAAAGCACCAAAGCTCAGGCTTGCCTGGGAGCCACCCATTCTGATCGGGAAGGTTGTTGCCTTCATACCTTGTGTGTGAGATCTGGTTACGCTTGCTCTCTTTATTACTGTATTCCTTCAAATGTCTGTCTTTGAATAAAAGCTCTCAAAGCCGACACCTGGTAAGCTCTGGCTAAAATTAAGCAGAGCCCAGAGAAAGAGCCTTTGGGTTAAACAATGAGGGGCTGACATGGTTAAAAAAAGCATTTTGCAGGGAAGTTGCAAGCTGGAATGTTTTGTGTGTCAAGGGTCTGCTGTACATATTTAGCTGGTTTGCTTGTGATGCTTAAATCATGGTCTAGCACTTTGTGCATGAGCCTGGGCGAGTCTAAGCGAAGTCTCAAGCTTACATACTCTCCTCTCCTCTTCCTCTCACACGGCTGGGAGAACTTCTTCTGCTATCAGTGTTCTGGTGCACCATGATGTATGACCCAAGAGCCATGATTGAAAGGAAACTCTGGATAAGTTAAGCCAGCTAGCATCATAAAGCATGGTTTGAAGTTAACTTGGCTTTAAACCACAATTCCCAGTTCAAGCATAACAACAAGCCAGCATTTGTGGAAATGGAACTAAGCATGGCAAAAGTTCTCTTGCCTGAGCCAGTAGGAGGGCTGAGCTTGTGTACCAATGTGCATAGTGCTAATTGCAACTTACCGTATTTTTCGCCCTATAGGACGCACCGTCCCATAAGGCGCACCTAGATTTTTGGGGGGAAATAAAGGGGAAAAAATTATTTTCCCCCCCCCAGGCGCAGGGCTGGGGTGGGGGAGGCCCGAGCTTCCCCCGACCCCAACCCCCAAACAGGCAGCTCTCTGCAAGCCGTGGGAGCCCAGTGCTGGCTCCCGCTGCTTGCTGAGAGGTCCGCGAAGCCTGGGCGCACTGATCTCAGTGTGCGCAGACTTCGGCATGCTGGCAACTCTCCGCAAGCAGCGGGAGCGCTCCTGCTGCTTGCGGAGAGGTCCGCGAAGCCCGGGCGCGCTGATCTCAGCACGCGCAGGCTTCGGCATGCTGGCAACTCTCCGCAAGCAGGGGGAGCGCTCCCGCTGCTTGCAGAGAGGTCCGCGAAGCCTGGGTGCGCTGAGCTCAGCGCGCACAGGCTTCGGCATGCTGGCAACTCTCCGCAAAGCCTGGGCGCACTGAGCTCAGTGCGCGTAGGCTTCGGCATGCTGGCAACTCTCCGCAAGCAGTGGGAGCGCTCCCGCTGCTTGCGGAGAGGTCCGCGAAGCCTGGAGAGCGAGAGGGGTCGGTGCCCACCGACCCCTCTCGCTCTCCAGGCTTCAGCGAAAGCCTGCATTCGCCCCATAGGACGCACACACATTTCCCCTTCATTTTTGGAGGGGGAAAAGTGCGTCCTATAGGGCGAAAAATACGGTAGTTTTTGGCTTTCTGTTTTAAAAGGGCACAAACTTAGATAGCTGGGGCTTCGTTTAGGTTGTGTGGGAGTCATGCAGTCCTGATCTGTCCAACCTTGGCAGCTTCAAGTTTAACAGTGGAATAGAATTCAGTGGCTCCTTTTGAGGCATCAGAAGAGTTTCCAAGCATGGCTGACATTTAAAAACACTCCTTTCCAGGCAAAGCTATAGTGAAATGGTAACTGAGACACAACTGATCATGTTTGCATATTTATTCTGTATGCATCATTTATTCTTTAAAAAAAACACCATATAACAAGTGTACAACATGACCACTTCTTCATGTGTTACATGTTTCCCCCATGATCAAAGGGTAGTCCTAATAAATTAGTACTTTGCTTTGTAGTAGCACAGAAGACTCACTGTATCTGGAGTCAGAGGCATTCAAATATGGGAATTTAAGGTAAAATTGTGCAATACAGCTGTCTGCAAAATTAACTTGAGGCCTAACTTTCTGTAATTTTATCAATGAAATCACCAGTGTGGTTTATCAAAGGAATCTCAGTGTGCCTCACATATTCTTCTATTTCAGATTGGGGGGGGAAATGATAAGGACAAATAATTAGATGAATAAGTCAAAATATGTTGCATCAACGTTTTCCAGTTATCACAACTGAATTATCTAATTGCAAGGTTACAGTGCAAAGTTACTGTGGCATCAATTTCTCAAACATGAAAATATCTATTTTACTTCTCTGTATTAAACATAGTTGTAAGAACACTTTGTTTTCAGATCAAATCCATTATCAGATGCTTCCCCACTCAAGCCTCTTGCTAAGAACATTATCAAACCAACTGAGGTAAACAAATTTAGGGAAGATTATCTCACAAAATGGAAGGATTAAACTGCATTCACTGCCCTTGCCTTCCTGCTATTTAATTAGAGGCTTGCTGCTTAAGGCAATAAATGTCCAGATAAAAGTGTGCCAGTGGCAGTTCGTGAGGACAAACTTCAGTACTTCAGAACAGGGAGGAGTAATAGTTTCTCAACATTTCTAAAAGGGCAAAACCGGTCTAGGATGAATTTCAGAATTTGGATTTGACTTTTGCTCTCTGATTTAGAAGCTAGTTGCTTTTCAGACAATCAAAGCTGATCGACATTGACTCTCATTGTGGTTTCTCATCATTGTCAATCAATAAAATCTGCAGAAAATGGATTCCTTCCTTTAAAAACAAATGAGCAAGGATAAAACTTTTAAAATATCTGTTGGTTTCTATTTTGAACTTGCAGTTTCTGGTTCAAAATAGAAATGTTTCCCATGCTAAAGAACTCAATTGGTTTTTTTTAAAAAAATATTTCTGTACTTAAAAGAAATGTAAATATAGGTTTTCTGTCCACTGAGCTCATTGCAACCCTTTTATTGATGTCTTCTTCATTTACACCTCTTTTTGGTGCTGACATCTAAATATTATGGACCTCATCGTGGACCTCTTACAGGCCCCTACTGACCTGTATGGCTTTTACACATTCTACCCCACTGAATAACCTCTACTTCTGGTGTGAACAATAATTGTCTATGCAAGATTAATTTGAACCATAGTGGAATTGTCATAGATCAGCACCAATGAGTGTTCTGAACAAGTTATCCCGCCTCCTAGTTAAGAGTTTCAAATATACTTAGTCCAGCAGCTTTCTCCTTTTGTAAGGGTTTGACATCAAGCTTTTTACATGGTAAAGTTTTCTTGAAGTCCTGCATTTTTTGCTCCTCCTGGTCACATGAACTTTTCATGATGGGTCATCTGTAGTCTTTATAAGTCTTTATAAGATAGAAATTTCTGGAGGAAAGGTTGTGTAGAATTCTGTCACAAGGATACCCTTGCCGCCTCTCGAAAATTCAGAGAAGTGGGGAGCATTTTAATACTTGGCTTAGTGCATAAACTGATATTTTAGCAGCATGCACAGTGCATTTTTGAAGTGGCTACGGCATGGTCTCTGGTCATCCCTCTCTAACCTTTCTTTTCAAAATTCGGTAATGAAGTTCAGTAGTGCTTTTGGCACCAGCAAGCCACTATAAGCTTCCCAAGCGTCTCGACTATTTGACTTCAATGGCTCTAATATCACATTGCAGCACTGAGGCCAACGGCCAAGTCTAAAGAGTGATGGGGAATCCTGAGCTCATATTCTGGGTTGTAAGGCGGCTGTGGGAGCATCCATCTTGAATCTCTTTTCTCAGACACTGCTTTTATTCCAAGTCTACCTCCTTTTCTGTAGGCATCTGTGTTGTCAGTTTTACTGTTGCTGAAAATGAAGAGGAAAATACCTCTGCTAAAATAAAAATATGGGGCCTCATCTTTAAGCCTATAAAGGTTAAAGGACTCAAGTGATGTTTAGAAACTGTTCAGGATCCAAATAATTTCATCACTACTTCCACATTTATCCAGTGGCCTCTGGACTCGTGTTTCTTAGGCAGCAGTTTCTACCCGCCTCGTGCTGTCTGACAAATTGCTTTTGAAATTTAGAGTTTGTGATATGATATTAGTTAGGGCGGGAGTCTTCTGTGCATAGGGAACAAGTAATAAATTTAAGTCACAGCCATAATTTCGTTTTTCTAAAAGCATCTAATGTAGAAATGGGACCAAAACTGAATCAAACAATGTCCATGCTGACAAACTGCTAGAAAACAAAATATCTGACTTTACAAGTCATTTCTAAACATGACATGTATATTTTTAATTCCTATCAAACATGAAAAATGTCTTTCGGGTGATGCAAGTGTAAGAGTAAAGCTCTTAATATACATATTTTCCACATATCTCACCTTATACTGTGAAAATCAATCTGTACACTTCGTGAAGAGCAGAAGTATAAATAAGCCAGCATTAAGTTTGAACTTTCTAATTAAAAAAATGGGAGAACAAATATTCTTGTATAGATAAGATTTCACAAGTAATAGGATACATTTAAGATGTCAGATTGCTGTAGCTGGTGAAACGTTTTTGTGTTCTGTTTACATCGACTACTGTTTTTTCTATGATTATTTTTAGGGGAGTAAAAGCGTTTTAAAGTAATAATTGTTATACCTTAGAACTTTAATATGTAACTAGCTCCTCTTAAACAAGCTCTGAAATTCATAATTTAAGGACCAAGGTAACTACATTTGTGGTCCTACACATCTACTAGCTTTGTATGAAGTACTTTATAACTTAAAAGTTACAGCAGTTTATTAAACTATCTCCAAGATTGTTGCAGTGGGGTCATTTTCTATATCTTTTTGTATCTCCTGATATCTACATAGCCATTATGGACAAAAATTATTTGGGGGGGGGGCTTCAAAACATTGAACCATTATTTGATGTTTTTAAACCTTTTAAAATTATTGTGAATACAAAATCAAACTATAGTGTCCTGTTTATATATATTGTCTAGCATTACTACATTTGTGATATTATTATTTTTAACATAATTAAGTTTGGAGAAAAAATACTAGTCTCTTGAACAGGTCAGTTTGGAGACTGCTTTGCTACTGTGATATCCAATGTGGACCACTGCCTAAAGGTGAGGGGGAACGGGACTCTAATTGGACCAATAACCTTTGCTGATATGACAATACCTTTATCCTATTTGTGCTGTTTGATGAGGAAATTAATGCGTTTGACTTTAGTAGCAATTAAATCCGCGCTGTGGTCTAAACCACTGAGCCTCTTGGGCTTGCCAATCAGAAGGTCGGCGCTTCAAATCCCCACGACGGGGTGAGCTCCCGTTGCTCAGTCCCTGCTCCTGCCAACCTAGCAGTTCGAAAGCACATCAAAGTGCAAGTAGATAAATAGGTACTGCTCCAGCGGGAAGGTAAACGGTGTTTCTGTGCGCTGCTCTGGTTTGCCAGAAGCGGCTTAGTCATGCTGGCCACATGACCCGGAAGCTGTCTGCGGACAAACGCCGGCTCCTCGGCCTATAGAGCAAGATGAGCGCCGCAACCCCAGAGTCATCCGTGACTGGACCTAACGGTCAGGGGTCCCTTTACCTTTACTTTACTTAAAATCAGCGATATACATTCCATGTCAATCAGTGCTACTGAATCAAGTTTTTCTGTGTTTAAAGAGAGATGAAATAACTCGGGGGGCAGTTTTCTAATGCTGTATCTTTGCGTATTACGCATGATGTATTGTACTGATTTAAGCTAAGAATCCTGGAACCAACATTTCTGATACAGAAGTACCTTTTCCACTTGAGTTTCTGTTGTGTACATGTACAAAGGCAATTGTTGTATGGGATTAACCATAGTTCAAACAAGAATATACTTTGCCTAGCTGGATCTACAGTCACTTGTTACGTCAGCAAATAAATGCTTTCGATGAGGACAGTATATCAGCTGTTACATCAGCACAATGATGTCATGTAGCCATTGCACTGGATTGGAGTGGAAGCATAGACATTTATCAGTGCTGAAATGTTTCATTTCATTGTCTACGGAAATCATCTTTCAAAGAATGTTACTTTTTTGTACAATGTCTCAAGTTTATATAGTCTGACTGTACCCGATATCAGTACTATTCACCAATTTCCTAAAGGAAATACCTCACTTTGAGCAATCTCTCTTTTTGTAACTGTCAAGTGAGTGGAATTCTGTGTCTTCATTACTGATTGTAAAGTGCTATAAACTGAACCAAGCCAAGGAACAAAATAATAATGGCTTTTAATGGTTTACCGTTATGAGACATGCTGATTTCCTTAAAATAAATCTGGTGTTTGTTTTTAAACATTAGGAAAGTGTCTTATTTCAAGATTTTGTCTGTGCACTATAGAATCACTGCTCATTTTGCCTGGTTGGGTTTTGTCCCCCCCCCCCTTCTGACCGGCTTTCTGTAAGCTGAATTTTTAATATGGAGAAAAATTAAAAGAACAGGGGACAAGCAAAGTATTTGGCTTTCATTAGTATTTTTTATGTTGTATTGGGATGTCTTTTTAAGTGGGCCACCAAAAAAATGAGAAAATGGGTAGTAGTCTATTGGTCTATTCGGAATATCACTTAGTTGACATTAACGGGCCTAACTTAGTTGAGTTTATCAATTTCAAATGGGTCTACTTTGAGTAAAATTTAGTGGCCTACCACCCTATGTATGGGGAGCTATTGTATATTTGGTAGGATTCTCATTGTTCCACATCAGCGATAAAAGGGAAAAGGAAGGCACAAGTTAAATCGTGAAGACGTATGTTTCTGATCTCAAGATCACAACACAATCTGCTGGTTTATTTTAGTGCACATGCACCCTGTCCATATTTGCAGCAGAAACTGCTAAATGGGGAGGGGGTTACTTCTTGGAGGAGAAATGATCAGTTTATATAGATTCATTTGTACAAAACTAGGCATGAGTTCTTGCAAGTGAACACAAAGGTGGGACCTGGTTCTAAGCTGTCAAAAATATTTCATCATCTACAAACACCCTAAAACCAGTGCTTTTCTTTAAAAAATGTTTAGGGGTACTCTCATTTTGACTCAAGAAAATCTCCATTTTATAGTTCAAATCGGGGAAAATAAAGACAGTAAATGGACAAAAGTACAAAGATTCACAAAATGTTTAGGGGTATGCGTACCCGTTTCCCCCCAGAAAAAAAGAACTGCCTAAAACTGCTCAGAAATTTGCACCGTCCATTCCTGCAACAGCTGCTGGAATGTTCCCTGGATCGCTTTTACCATGGCAATAGCACTGCGTGCCATTTGAAGAGCAGTGCAGTTTTGCACAGGAAAGCAACACCACAATAACCATGTGACCAAGTTATATAGGAATATACTTTATTTAGATGACATGGGGGGAAATAAATTGAGGTGCACAGTAAAATCATTAAGCTTCCATAAAACAGGTGCCAGAATATTGTGATTGTGGGAGCCTGTCTTCATTTCAACAGAAGCAGCAGTATTTCAACTTGCTGGTGCCACTACACACTAGGTCTTCCTTTGCATATAAACTAAACAGATGGAGATAGCCAAGTGGGAAATGGAGTTATACAAGCCACTGAATTTTTGGACGATTGCTGCAGGTGCACATCAAAGCCTGTCTTTATACTCTAAAATCTTGCTTTGAAACAAGCAAACCTTGTTTGAGATGTCATCTGTTTTTAAGGTCACTAGATTTGACAGCCCATGTTCCATCAGACGCCAAGATGCGCGTGGGCGTAACCTTGTCCACAGACACACAGGTGGAAAGGGAAGAAATAACACCTGGTGCGACATAATCCTCTCCCCTCCACCCCCCCAGGGCGAGCATTTAATACTTCTTCTTGTTTAGTCTTTTAGTCGTGTCCAACTCTTCGTGACCCCATGGACCAGAGCACGCCAGGCACTCCTGTCTTCCACTGCCTCCCGCAGTTTGGTCAAACTCATGCTAGTAGCTTTGAGAACACTGTCCAACCATCTCGTCCTCTTTCGTCCCCTTCTCCTTGTGCCCTCCATCTTTCCCAACATCAGGGTCTTTTCCAGGGAGTCTTCTCTTCTCATGAGGTGGCCAAAGTATTGGAGCCTCAGCTTCAGGATCTGTCCTTCCAGTGAGCACTCAGGGCTGATTTCCTTAAGAATGGATAGGTTTGATCTTCTTGCAGTCCATGGGACTCTCAAGAGTCTCCTCCAGCACCATAATTCAAAAGCATCAATTCTTCGGCGATCAGCCTTCTTTGTGGTCCAGCTCTCACTTCCATACATCACTACTGGGAAAACCATAGCTTTAACTATACGGACCTTTGTCGGCAAGGTGATGTCTCTGCTTTCTAAGATGCTGTCTAGGTTTGTCATTGCTTTTCTCCCAAGAAGCAGGCGTCTTTTAATTCCGTGGCTGCTGTCACCATCTGCAGTGACGGGTTTTTAAAGGGCCAGCAGCGCCGACTTCCGCCCCGATATCCCGAGAGCGGAGGGGAAAGGCGCGAAAAGCCCTCCCCGCTCGAGCCCGAGACAGGCCACGCCCCACAGGAACCCGGCGACGGCCTGGGCGGGACTACACTTCCCGGCATGCCGCGGGGCGGAGCGCGACCGGCCTCCCGCCGCTGAGGGAAGAGAGAGAGCGAGCGCTCGGAGCGTGAGGCGGAAAGCGGGCCGCGGGTCGGATCCTGCCGTTTCCCGGTGCTGGGCGCCTGCCTTGGGGGGCCTCCGCGTGTGGTCCGGGCGGTCGATGCCGGCGGCGCTTCTCGGGGGCGATGCTGCCGAGGCGCAGCTCGCTGACGGGGCTGGCGGTGGGGCTGTTCGCCGTCTACGTGGCGCACACTTGCTGGGTGATGTACGGCATCGTCCACACCCGGCCCTGCCTGGCGGCCGCCCGGGGCAACGACGCCAACGACGGCTGCATAAGGCCTTACCTGGCGCGGAGGCCCAAGCTGCAGGTGAGGCGCCGAGGGGGAGGGGCAGGGGAGGGGGGCAGTCGTGGGCGGGGGGGGATGAAGGGGGCAATCAATGGGTGGGGGGAGGGGACAGGGAAGGGGGAGTGGGGCAATGAATGGGCGGGGGGAGGAGGAAGGGGGCAAGAAATAGGCGGGGGAGGGGACGGAAGGGGGTGGGGCAATGAATGGACGGGGGGAGGAAGGGGGCAAGAAATAGGGGGAGGGGACAGGGAAGGGGGTGTGGGGCAACGAATGGGCGGGGGGAGAAGGAAGGGGGCAAGAAATAGGCGGGGGAGGGGACGGAAGGGGGTGGGGCAATGAATGGGCGGGGGGAGGAAGGGGGCAAGAAATAGGCGGGGGAGGAAAGGGGGTGTGGGGCAATGAATGGGCGGGGGGAGGAAGGGGGCAAGAAATAGGCGGGGGAGGAAAGGGGGTGTGGGGCAATGAATGGGCGGGGGGGAGGAAGGGGGCAAGAAATAGGGGGAGGGGGCAGGGAAGGGGGCAAGAAATAGGGGGAGGGGGCAGGGAAGGGGGTGTGGGGCAATGAATGGGTGGGGGAGAAGGAAGGGGGCAAGAAATAGGCGGGGGGGGGACGGAAGGGGGTGGGGCAATAAATGGACGGGGGGGAGGAAGGGGGCAAGAAATAGGCGGGGGAGGAAAGGGGGTGTGGGGCAATGAATGGGCGGGGGGAGGAAGGGGGCAAGAAATAGGGGGAGGGGACAGGGAAGGGGGTGTGGGGCAACGAATGGGCGGGGGGAGGAGAAAGGGGGCAGTAAATAGGCGGGGGAGAGGGCAATGAATGGGTGGGGGAGGGGCAAGAAATGGGTGGGGGAGGAGGAAGGGGAAAATAAATAGGTGGGTAAGGGGACAGGGAATGGGGAGTGGGCAATGAATGGGCGGAGGGAGGGTGCAATCAGTGGGCAGGGGACAGGGGCAGTCAGTGGGTGGTGGAGGGGGCAGGGAAGGGGGAGCAATCAATAGGTACGTGGGGGAGTCCGTTTGTTCGTTTATTTATTTGAGTAATTATATACCGCTGTATGGTGGAAATGTGTCATTGCGTTTTTGCAACCATGCGGCGGGGGTGTGTGTGTGTAAAATCCAGAGGAGTGGAAGGGAAGCATAAAAACTCCACAAATTCTCCCCTTTCTCCTTCCCATCTCCTTTCCAAGACAAATCAATTTGGGGGTGTCGGTTAGTTCATAGAAATTGTGGATTTGGAAGGGAGCCAGAGGATCATCTAGCCCAACCCCCACCCCCACAATGCAGGAATAGGCAGGGGGGATGGAACCTACAGCCTTGGTGGTGTTTTCAGCACCAAGGGAGCTACCCAAGTGGCTCGTTGATTTGTTTGTTTTGTGTGTTTATGAAATATTTCTGTCAGCAGTTTGCAACAATGTAGAACGTATAATTTTTATTTTTATTTTTTTAAAAAAAACCTTTTAAGAGGCAAGTTCATCTTCCCCTCCCCGTCCGACCCACTGGGTGCCAAGTTGGGGAGGGACACGTCACCTAAAAGGCATAGACAGCTGTGTGTGAGCGGACTTGAGCCTTGCACAATCTGGTTTTTCTTCTTTAATCACAATCCCCCACTCCCGTGTGCCCAACAGTACTGTGGCATATTGTATATTTGCACTGCCTCTGCATTCTTCCCTACCCCTCAAGATTTGCTGTAAGCCAAGTTTAGGTGGGCGAAACTCATTGTGCAAAAGCGGCATGTAAGTAAACTCTCAACCAACTAATCAATGTGAAACTTTCTGAGCAAGGGTCTCATTTTAATATAGCCAACCTCTGCTAAGTTATGAGGAAGCCCTTTTTCCTGGGTTAGGCCAAGGCCCATCTGGTACAGTACGCTTTGCAAGGAACTTGGAGCAGCCCATGGACAGTGCTAGGTGGCCTGCTGCAAACTGACCAGTGAAGCATGGTGTGCTACATAAGCTCTTCATCCTGCTTTCTTTTCCCCCCATCCTTTGACTTACTTGCACTGTGAACCAGGAAGTGCTGCTGCTACCAATCCCCTTCAATATTGGGTGACGATGCTAACTATGCAAGATTGTTGAAAAGTGTAGGAATCATTACCTAGAGACCCTTGAGCCAGATTGCCACCCCCTTCCTGTTGACCAGCCTTGTGGCAATACAACTAAGCAGCAGTCCAGTTGCCCCAAGGCCACCCTACTTTTTTCAGTTCTTATTTGGCAAAAGTTGCTGTTGATCAGAGTTCTAAGGATTAGCGCAGGCATAGGCAAACTCGGCCCTTCAGATGTTTTAGGACTACAACTCCCATCATCCCTAGCTAACAGGACCAGTGGTCAGGGATGATGGGAGTTGTAGTCCCAAAACATCTGGAGGGCTGAGTTTGTCTATGCCTGGATTAGCGAGATACATGTGAATAGCTTCAAGTGTTCTGTAAAGTGCTGTATGAATGCTAAGCTTATGGTTGTTGAAAAACAAAAGTACCCACTCTCAGTTATGTTTTTAATAAAGAGTTATTTCAAATTCCTAGGCAGCGTAAGAATGATATGAGGCCTTTGCACCCCAATTTCCTGGTATTATTACAGTTGTACCTCGGGTTACAGACTCCGCTAACCCAGAAATAGTGCTTCAGATTAAGAACTTTGCTTCAGGATGAGAACAGAAATTGTGCTCCGGCAGCAGCAGGAGGCCCCATTAGCTAAAGTGGTGCTTCAGGTTAAGAACGGACCTCCGGAACGAATTAAGTACTTAACCCCAGGTACCACTGTATTTGACTTTTCTGTCAAAAGGATGGTCTGTGTCGTCTTGTACCATATTAACACCTTTCATCTACAGTACATTGTAAAGTCATGTACAGTGTAACTTTGTTCCGCTGTAGTGGACTCTTGGGAGCGGGGAAGGAGAGACCATGAGCAACATGACAGGCTTGGATTTTGTATGTTCCTCCTCTGTTTCCCCAGTAAAGTAGAATGCTGCTCTCTGTGCCCTGTCAGTTTTATTAGTCTATTGTCCTGTCAGGAGCAGAAAGTCTCAAGCAGGAGAATGGAAAGAAACAGATTTGTTTATTCTGCACTAGACTGCAGAGTTATAGATTTGGAAAGGAGCACCATGCTCTTTAATCGTCATCACCACCCACTGATGGGTCTACCACTACGTGGGTCACTGGAGTTCCATAAGCAGCTGCACTAGAAAAGGGGGCCAAAAACAAATGGCAACTCATATAAATAAACTCAAAACAGTGTTTACAGAAGCAGGCAACTTCCATCCCTGCTCAGCGCTTCATAAACTTGGAGCAGGTGGGGAATCTATCTCTGTTCAATCAGATCAGATTAGAAGAATCATCCCCCACACTTTTAGTCTCAAAAGAGATGGTCAAGAAGAGTTGTGTCAGTTTAATGAAACAAACAACGTGAGCAATTAAAGCAATAAAATTGTTAAAGTAGATTATGGCGGGGGATGCTGATTTTTAGTCAGCAACTAAAAATGCTGAAATAAAAAGGTCTTCATGAACATTGGGGCTGTCATACCTTCCATGGCAAGTGAGTTTCATAGTCTGCATGTGACCACTTCCTGCCTTCTGCATCCCAGCCAGAGCTCTATGGTCCAGACACAGACATCCTCATACGCCCCTTTCAAGTGGCGTCTGCGTTTTAGATGTCACGAAGGCAATGTGGGTTGCAAGCTGAAAACATGCTGGCCTTCAGTTTGGGGCGGGGGGATTGGCAGCAGATAAAGGGAATAAATGCTTGGGATGGCAGGAGCACAGCCTGTTCCACTTTCATCAGCACCCAGCACAACAACATGGTGGAAGGAAGTATTTGTGCAAGCATTGACTGTTTGTCCCTTTTCTCTTTCAGCTAAGCGTTTACACGACCACGCGATCAAACATAGGCACTGAAAATAATATTGATCTGGTTTTGAATGTGGATAACTTTGACGTTGAGTCCAAGTTTGAAAGGTATTAATGGATTTGTACAGTTTTCTTTTAAGACCCATGTATTTAGCGTAAGAGTTAGCCATGTGCTGTAATATTTATCATTGAAATGACGGTCTCTTCGAAGTTTTTGAACTGCAGCTGGATCAGGGTTCCCAGCTTGTGGTTGGTGGACCACTTGTGGTGTGCAATTGAGGTCCGTGGCACGTCTGTAAAAATAGATTCACACAGCATATGCACAGTGCATTACAATTGCTGCAAGAGGCAGAGAAATTCTCAAGCACTCTGCCAAAATTCTCAGTAGATTTCCAGTGTTCCATGGAGGGAAATATTTGGGAACCACTGGGCTAGATCATGCCTCAAGTCACAGTTTTATTTTACTCCCTTTGTTTAAATCGTGTATTCTGCCTTTTACTGATTATTTCAAAGTAGCTTACAATTGTCTGACTTGTGCCCATTTTTAGCATGCTAATTGAAAAGAAGGATGTGAGTCTAATTTTCATTAATGGGATTTACCTCCAGATAAGTGTGCTCAGATTGAAGTTCTAAGCCCATCTATTTTGATTTTCTGGGCAGGATTTGTTCATAGTGTAGGTGTAAGTATTCAGAAGTCTTTAGTAACAAAATTCATCATAAGTGGTTGCCCCTCTTCCCTTCGTTTCCTTGAGTGTGTGCTGTGTGCAGAAAACTTGAGGAAGGAAGGGTCCTTTGCAGAAGACGCAGGTAACATACTTGCTACTTTCACCTCCTGCAAAACCTCAGTGGAAAGGAAAAACAATCCTTGCTTTGCTCAATGGAAGATTGGAGGGGGGAAGTAAGAAGTAGTTTCTCTCTTATAAGTTGAGTTTCTGCCTTGCTGCTGCCTGCAACCAAGCCCAGCAAAACTGGGAGGAAACCACTTTTACTTCCTCCCTTTCCACTGCAAACTTCCATGGAAAAAAGTAGGGACAGTTTCTTTCCCTTCCCAATTAGCTTTTTTTAGGAGAAAGTGCTGTGACTTCTCCCTTAAAAAACACAACATAGAGGTGAGCTTCCTTATCACTGTTCCGACATACAGACAGAAGAGGTGGTTTCTGTCCCATGATTGGGTTCTGGTTGGTGTGCAGACCAGCAAGCGAACAGAAACCTGTTCGGGAAAATTTTGTCTTCTATATAAATGGCCTTTAGGAAGAGTTGGTGCTATCATCAAAAGTTAAAATTCCTGGAGATCTGAAATGCTTCATTAGAACAAAATAAAAGAATGTGGAATCAGTCAGACTCCGAACAGAAATATAAATCTGTTACTTCACCATTCAGCTAAAAGACATTCAAAAGTTAATCTAAAAATTCTAAGTTTATCACTTTATCACACTTTAAGTGTCTAAAACGCTGGTAGTCCGGGTTGAGGCAGAACTGCTAACGATTGCATCTCATGGCGAAGAAAAAGCATAAACGTTATTTGTATAATTAATGTCTTTATTTCGTTTTCAGAACAGTTAACGTTTCAGTACCAAAGAAAACACGAAATAATGGGACATTATATGCCTACATATTTCTCCATCATGCTGGAATTCTGCCGTGGCATGATGGCAAGCAGGTGCATATAGTAAGCCCTCTGACTACTTATATGGTCCCTAAACCAGAAGAAATTAATCTTCTTACAGGAGAATCTATCACGCAGGTGAGAGGGTTTTTTTGTTGTTGTTATTGGGAGATTTCTGACATTTTGCAGTACTTCCGCTGAATAATTCGCCAAGTAAAAATAGTGCTGGTACCTTGTGCACATGAAAACTTTGCTAAACACATTCAGAATTTTTTTTCTACCTGCAAGTGTGCGTGCTTAGGTAATGCACGTGCTCAATTCATTTCTCTGAAAGCAGGGCAGTGACAGTTACTGGCCATAGAAGGAAACCTTTGCCCTTCAGTAGAATTTGCAGGTGAGTTTTAGTGTACATAATGCACCTTTTATGTCAATAACTGCCAAATGAGCCAGAATGTTTGGCTACCTAGGCTCACCCATAAAGAGCAAGAGTAAGAACCTTGCTACAGTCGTAGCTGTTTTCCATGGGGGAAGCCTATCTGTTTGGAGGCTGCCATGATGGCCCGTCAACCCCAGTGGAGCCCCCTGAGAACTTTCATGTGATGAGAGTGAGGACACTTGCCCTGGGCAATGGTTTGCTCCTGGGTGAAATATTGGCATAACTGGGGAGGGTGATGTGAGTTAATCTGACTTATGATTAAGAGGTGGGCTGCTTGGATGCTGAGTCTGTAGTTACATCCTGTGTGATTGGAGAGTGTTAGGTGATTTTGCTTTTTGCCATTGTATATATTTATAGATTAGATTTACATTTCTGAGCCACCATTTTGAACTCTGTGCCTGCTTGCAAAGCAATTAGATCCCTAGTTACTCTGCTCACTATTTTTGAAGCTATTGTTGTTGTCATTATTATTATTGATCAAATTGTTATACTGCCCTTCATCCAAATGTCATAGGGTGGTTAACAGTATAAAAATTCAAAATGAGAACACAAAATACATGATAAAATAAAAACAAACCAATAGCCCCCCTCCCACAAACACATTTAAAAGGCCATAGTATATGTCATGTATTCTACTCATATATTGATCCAGAGTAGAATTCCAATGTACAGTTAGCAGAGTAAAGACTTAAACACGTTGCAGGATTCCCCCCAAAAATAGACCAGAGGCAATTGTATTTCATTCAGCAGAGCTTTACTTCTACTGAATGCAAATGAGCATAATGGTCACAAATCCAATACATTAAGGATTGGCACTGTCCATAAGAAATCCAGTTGCAGCAGACTTAGCTTAAATTTACAATAACTTAACAATAAGACTAAACCTTAGCACTGTATACAGAACACCACACTAGAAGGAAAGAGAGACAGAACGAGAGTGAGAGCCAGGCTCCTTCTGGCCTTTTTATTATAGTTAGCATGACCTTGACAGAAAGAGATAACAGAATCAGTTTAAGCCAGCTGTACTCAGCTTCTCTGAAGGTATAACCCAAATATCATGAACCTTCTGCTTGTTAATTTCACAAAGAGAAGCTTCCAGAACCCTCTTGAATTATTTAGAATAGGAAAGATGTGCCTGCTACACATCAGGTCAATACTTTCTGCACTAAGAAATGCCAACCAACAGAATAGGCATGGTTAAAGGGAAACATTTTCACCTGGCACCTAAAGTTATGTAATGAAGGCACCAGGAGATTTGTTTGGCGAGAGGAATGGAAGCTTTACTTTACTATTCAGATTAGATTGTAATGTCTGCTCCATAAAGATGGAAAAGCAGAAGATTAGAGTTTGAAAGCAGTCGTGACCACACTGTCACCTTTTTTGTAATATTTCTGCCAAAAAGCTTGGATTTCTGAAATAACTTTTGTGTCTCTTTTTATTGAGCAGCAAATTGAAGCAGAGAAAAAACAGAATTATGCTCTAGATGAGCCTGTTTCACACTGGAGGTCCAGGCTGACCTTAAATGTTATGGTGGAAGACTTTGTCTTTGATGGATCCTCTCTGCCTGCTGATGTGCACAGATACATGAAAATGTAAGTATTTTTTAAATTGCTAATCCAAAATTCTACCAAAATATACAGGAAATGTTCGAAACTCCCATTGTTCTAGGCACAATTTGCGACAGGGAATTTCATTAGCGTGAGCAGTTTCTGAGCTCGGGGCACGGTACTGCGCCTAAGATTTCAGTTTTAAACTGCAGAATGGAAGGAAAGGAGGACCTTTTTCTGCCTTCCCACTTCCAGCTACTCTCTGAATACTGGAGAAGAGACCCTCTTAAGAATATTAGGGGGTAGGACTAGACCATGTGAAAAAAGAACATAATATTTTAGCTGCAGTTCATTTGTTTTCAGCTTTGTATGCTTGTTATAAAAAAGTGCACCTAGACATTCTGTTGTTGCACCTATAACCTAGGTTTAAGGTGCCATTTAGCTCCTACCTTTCATATCTTAGTTTCTAACACTGTTTACATCAGGGGTCAGCAAACTTTTTCAGCAGGGGGCTGGTCCACTGTCCCTCAGACCTTGTGGGGGGGGCTAGACTATATTTGGGGGGGGGATTTTTAAACAGATTAAAATTGCCTCTCTATGCCCAACTTTTCTACCACATCTAATGCTTTTTAGTGTTTTAACATCATACATTGCCCTGATAGTTTATGATCCAGAATGATTTTCACAAATAAAATGCTGGGAAGTTGAGAGTGGTGGGTGCAAGGGCCCTTTAGTGCAGGACACAAATCCACTGGGAGAGCAGAGCTGCCTGATCTTGCATTCTTCAGAATTCATCCCTGACCTCAGACAGGGTTTCAGAGATCAGGGTAATGGATGGGATGCTGCTTTTGACAGCTTATTATGTTTATATTAATTGTATTTTCACATTTTGTATTGTACCTTGCAATGTGGGGCCTGGGTTATGTTTGTCTCTGTAAAGGAGATAGTTTTTGGCAGTTTATTTATTTATTTATTTATTATTATTATTATTATTATTTGTTAAATTTGTATTCCACCCTATTCCCATAGATCTCAGGGTGGTAGTAACACCATATTATATTCTTATGTACGTATTTCTCTTTTGTAACATGAAGAACTATATTAAAAATGAGATAAGATCCTGTTGCTTCAAAATAAGTTTGGTGATGACTACAAACTTTGACTGGCTCCCAAGGTCAGTTTGAGATCCTACAGCTCCATGGGCACCCCCAAGCGCGCGCTCTCTCTCTCTCTCTCTCTCTCTATATATATATATTCGTAGTGGGATTCTGGCTGTATATGTAAGGTCAAAGGTCACTCTGCCTTGTTCAGTCTTCCACACATGTCTCTTTCCCTGATTAGCACTTACTAATGAGCACTTACTGTTCCCAACCCTAACCCTGCGGTAAGCCATCTAATTAGACTTTAATTTGATTCTGACCTGTTTTTAGGAGGTAATTTAATTATTGTTTGATTTTATACCAATGTTATATATTTGATGTTAGCCGCCCTGAGCCCGACTTCGGCCAGGGAGGGCGGGATATAAATAAAAGTTTATTATTATTATTGTTGTTGTTGTTGTTGTTGTTAAATAAAAGCACACATTCTACTCATGTAAAAACACCAGGCAGGCCCCACAAATAACCCAGAGATGCATTTTAAATAAAAGGACACATTCTACTCATGTAAAAACACGTTGATTCCTGGACCGTCTGCAGGCCAGATTTAGAAGGCGATTGGGCCGGATCCGGCCCCCAGGCCTTAGTTTGTCTACCCCCAAGGCTACACACGTCACCCATTTGCTTCAGCTTTCTCAAATGTTGGGGCTAAAAATGCAGATACTCATTCTATGCTTTGCTGTCACAAAGTAGATTTTTACAGGCATGTGTTAAAATCAACCCTAGTGTGTCACCCCCAAATAGTTTTGAGTCAGATTCCATTGCTTCAAGATATTGCTCATCTTATAACTCCCCCCCCCCCCCCGCATGGTTAGCAAGTTGATACGTCACACTTGGGTCATAAATTGAGGGGTCAGTGACTTTTGTCTAGCTTGGCCCTCTTCTGTGTAAGGCTCAACTGAGTAGAGGAGCCACCCAAATTCCACAGACCCTTATCCAGACTAAAAATTGGAATGTTAAATGAACTTGGGTTTCATTTCTCTCTGAGAAAACTTGAACAAGTGAGTGTTTGCTTGGTGTAAAGATTATTCATCTAGGTTCTAGGCAGAAATGTTTTAGCTGATACTGGACTATGTGTTTTTTACTTTAAGATACATATAGTAATGTTTGTTTGTTTACTGCATTGAAATAGAATTATTTGTATTCATAACAAAATCTGTTTTAAAACTTAGGGTTCAGTTGGGCAAGACTGTGCATTATCTTCCAATATTGTTTATTGATCAGCTGAGCAACAGAGTGAAAGATTTAATGGTGAGCTACAGCATGCCATCTTACATTTTGTATCATTGTTTGTCTCAATGAACGTTTGTTGTTTCTGCTACAGCAGTGTAAGTTGAAAAATGGGGTTTGCCATCCCATTTTAGCTGTGCAGTTCCAACACGTAGCATGGGAACTTCGTAGAACAATACAGAACGTTTCGCTTTTTCCTTCTCTCCTCTTTGCGTTGTGCTCTGTACATGTAGCCCTTGCACGATTCTGCTGTGCCTGCTGATTTCTAAGGCACACACACTTATTGCCCTTTGACTCTGAAGTGGATGGCATATGCACCCTGGGGAAGCGTAGGGTAGTTCCTGTCAGGAGCTCGTCCTATACTCGAGTAGGACCCTGGCAGAGACACATGCCCAACTGGCATGTTCTCTCCCTCCTGGTTGATCATTCGGGAGCTTCAAAAGCTTCCTTCAGCCCGAACATCACAGCGACCGATGCCAACAGACATCGGCACACTTAGGGTTGCGCAGTTTGCGTAACAGACCTCAGCAACTCAGCATTTTGGCTAATCTACTTTATTTACATATAAATACACACGGAGCAGTGCAGCATGGCTCCCTCTCTCTCTAGCATCAGACAGCAAAGAGAGAGGACAAAGGACAACAGTCCCACTTCACGGAACACAGTAACACAAACATCCTGTCTCCGTCACTTCCCACTCTGTGGAGTCAAAACATACCCCATCATGTGACAGACAACAATCCCATGACTGCAATCACAGAGCAGGAATTCTAACAGCTCCATGTCACTAAGGGAGGAGAGTGCAGGCCTCTTATTCTAGGCAAGGTACTTGCAGTATACTTGGTACTACATCCACCTGGCTCGGCTTCCAGGGGAAGAGCATTAAAGGGCTACATTGCACCTTATGGAAGTCCCACCTGTCTCAGAACCTATTGTGGTATGTGGCATAACCTGGAAGAGTGGAATGTAGAGACAGTTGAGAATCACCCTACATCTGTAATGTTATGTTGCTACTTCAGTATTTTTTTTTAGAAAGATGTTTCTTTTTTATTGTAAGTAGCCCACTGTATGATGTTGCCCTTTTAGAAGGCGTAATCTTAAACTAGTTTATAGTTGTCTGTGTTCATCTTGTGATTCTTAATTTATTTGTTTTCAAACTTGATGCAGATTATAAACCGTTCAACAACAGAACTACCCCTTACAGTGTCGTATGATAAAATTTCGCTGGGGAAACTGAGGTTTTGGATCCACATGCAAGATGCTGTGTACTCCCTGCAGCAGTTCGGTAAGTTTCAGTTTCCACCGGGTTTATGGAGTGGGTTGAATATTTCTGTGAGAATAGTATTGATGAACACAAATCCAGCTTACTGTTGCTGTGTAATATTTGTACCATTCAAGATTAAAGACACCATTTTGAAGTCTAGAGCAGAGGTGGAGAACTTGTGGATCTAGACGTGTTGACAGGACTCCAGTTCCCCTCATAATAATAATAATTTATAATAATAATTTATTATTTATACCCCGCCCATCTGGCTGGGTTTCCCCAGCCACTCTGGGAGGCTTCCATAGAAACCAAAAATACACTAAAATATCACACATTAACACTAAAATATCACACATTAATATCATCTCATCCCTGACTATTGGCCAGGGGCTCGGAGTGCAGCAGCATTTGCAGGTGTCCCCCCCCTTGTCTAGAACTATCCAAATTGTCCTGTCCCCCGTCCCCCGTCTCTTTTGTTCATACATGCACACAGGGCTGATATAGTGGTGAAACTGTTCCTGGTGTTTACCACTTCAGACTGCATGTGAACAAACAATTCTGAAAGTGGTAGAGATGTTGAGAATAATAGTTGAAGCCTCAGTTTGTTCCCCATATGCTTGTTTCGTTTGTAAAACAATTTTCTTGAGAAGGTATTCCGCCTTGCAACCGCTCCAGGTGCAGCCTAAACTGGTATTGTGTGTGCAATGCATGAATATTGGCAATGTTGTGATTTGGATCTTGTTTTATGTAACCAAGTGTCCACAATGGATGAGGTTCAAAGGCAATATATGGTTTTTCAGTGTGAGGTGGGTTGGACCCATGTATGTGTGCCTCTGCAGTCAGCTTTTAACACACAGTAGAATTTTGGGCAATACATTGTGTAGTGCATTACAGAATATAATGCCAATAAAAACCTATGATTTGCAGACGTTTCACTTTTATAAAGTCTTGTTGATAACCCAAGAATTTGCCTCGTACTGAGTCATGCCATTGGCCCATCCAGCCCAGCATTTTTTACTCTCCAAGATCTCATGCAGAATTCTTTCCCAGTCCTTCTACCTGTATTCTTTCAACTAGAGATTGCCAGAGATTCAACCAGGGCCATCTGCACATAAATCATAAGCTGAGTTGTATGTCCTCCATCAATAGACAACACCTGTCTAAGTATTCATATATGTTGTGCTTCCGTTCTATTTGCCCAAGGATGTAAAGGAAGAGAAAGTGTGTGTTTGATCTTCTCATATTTGAACCATATTTAGTATGCTTGGGCCTTCTTCTTCAGCTTGCTTGTAAGCCCATGTCCTGTTCACTTCATTCTTCTAGGCTTTTCCGAAAAAGATGCTGATGAAGTAAAGGGGATTTTTGTGGATACCAACCTCTATTTTCTTGCTTTGACATTCTTTGTAGCAGCATTCCACGTAAGTGAATTGTGGATATTTAAGCACTGATCTGACAGTGTATCTAATAATTATGGAATTCTGTTGGCTTACTCCAAGCTCCTGTTTAGAATAGCACCAGTTCTGTTTGAGGCTCTGTTCAAATTAAGACAGGGATAGAGAGATGCTGGGCTGGTGGCTAGAATGTTAGATATGAGATTGAAATACACACAGTCACAAAGCACAGCCTCAGGCATAATTTCTCTTCCTACCTTACTTACCTCACAGGGTAGTTGTGAAACCAAAACAATGCCCTGAGTTTCTTAGGAAGGAAGGAAGAATGAAAATGTAGCCAATAATGATTTGACATGTTTCACAAGGCTGCATAAGTTTATTTGTCTTGGCCTCCAAGTCTCTGGAAATTGATTTGGAATGCCGGTGTTAATTAAGAGAGACGTTTAGAACCCTGACTGGAGGGAGAAGCTTGCAAAATTAGCTAGTTTGCCTGTTTCATCTGTAAATATAATTACAGATTAAGAAAAAATGTAATGCAAATTGAGGTGTTTTTTTCATATCACAGGCTTTTAGCAGCTGATCTACATTGTGGTGTGTGCTGGGGTTTTGTAGCATTAGAACCTCTGACTGATTACTTGAGAGGAGATGGACATGAGGAAGGGTTTTCTATTGGTTTGCCCACTCTTAATTGTAAGGTGTTGCCAGTGCTGGGTTCCACAGACCTGAACGTTCGGGAACCGAAATGTACGACAATGGAGTCGTTCGGGAACCGAGGTTCCACTGTACCAACTCAGGCTGTTGGTCCTCCTAGCAAGTTGCAGGTCCGCTGTATTGTTTCCTGCAATATGGAAGTGGATAGACATTGCCAGGCAGAAGGTGAAAACAGAGGTGGGCTCACATGGTCATCTAGACAAGGGATGAGGAACTTGTGGCCCTCAAAATGTCGTGGCCTGGTAGTTGTAGTGCCTGCAAGACTTTACCAACTGTAGAAACGTCATTGTGCTGCTCTCTTTTGGTCGGTTCCAATCTAATGGCATCTTGGTATTTGCAGCTTCTCTTTGATTTCCTTGCATTCAAAAATGACATCAGCTTCTGGAAGAAGAAAAAGAGCATGATTGGCATGTCTACAAAAGCAGGTATGGAATGTGTGAGTTTCTGTGCCATCTTTTCATGGTTACCAAAGCCAAAGGTGGAGCAAATGCGGCGTCCCAGCAAGGCCTACCCATACTGATGTGGCCCGACCCTGTTACATTTATTCCTCTTTCCTCTTGAAACAAGTGCCAAGTGGCTAAAGCAAGGGTCCTATCATTTTAATCTCTGCACAGTTCCCTTGATATAGCATCCCTCCAGAGTGCTAGTGCATTGGGGAGGGGTTGTAAAGGATTCTGTTGCTCTTCTCAGCACTGATGGAAAAAGGAAGAATCTTTTTTAAGGGCCTGCCTGGCCCAGTTTAGGCAGCTCTGTTGATTTGGGATTTTTCCCCTTGTCGCTCAGCACTGAAAGGTGTACCAGTTGACTATAAACATGCCTGTTTAATCTGTCTTCAGTGTCTCTGATGTTGTGCACTCTCAGGGAGATTGAAATGGCAGTTCCCATGCTGTTCTCCTTCCTGTGCCACTCTTGCTGTTGCCACCTATTCTGCTATTCTTGCCCACTCTGCTTGGCAAGGTGCCTCTGGACAGAACCACTGATGATACTTTGCCTAGGGCTCTGTAGACCTGGAGCCAGTTATATGTAGGAATGCAACTATTAAAACAGAGGAATGCCACTTTTCAGTAAAGTTGGGTGTAGGGTTCTCTAAACTCGAGAAATGCATTATTTTAAAACTCGCACGAGTGTCCTCATGTGAATTTCTTCCATGCAGTGCTTTGGCGATGCTTCAGTACCGTGATAATATTTCTTTTCCTACTGGATGAACAAACAAGCTTGTTGGTGCTGATTCCAGCCGGTATCGGGGCAGTGATTGAGGTGAGTTGCCACACATGTTTCATATGAGCCCAGGCACCCATATCCTCAAAGTAGCTTTGTGTGGATTTAAACCAATTTTATCCAGTATATTTCAGTAGGTCAAAACCAGCTTCATTCAAAATGAATTTGGCGTTTTAACCACTTTTTGGCCCGTTGACTCATTTCTGACAACGGCTGTTAACAGTGTGAAAACTGAAATCAGTTAATAAAACAATACGTGAAGATGCTAAGGTAATGTTTTTATCTTCCAGCTTTGGAAAGTGAAGAAGGCATTGAAAATGACAATTGAATGGAATGGCCTGGTGCCAGCAGTGAAGGTAAATTACTTTTTAACTGTTTGTATAGAAATCGTCTTGCTTCATTCGAACCGTTTTTTCTTCCAGAGTCGCTCTGATCATAGCATACTATGCCTCTAAGGCCCAAACAATGTATAATGTAAAGGATCTGGGATTAGGTCTCCTAGCACTTTTATTTTTCCAGCATTTCTCCCGACTCCACCCCCACGCCCATTTTTCTACTCTGAATTCCAGCCCTCAAAGCTTTCTGTCCACAGCATGAGATTCCTTAACCTGTTTCTGCTACTTGGGGTTATTGCTTTGAATTAGCAATGGTGTCTGTTAACATAACTGGAGAAGAGGATATTTTCACTTTGCCTCTGTGGCTCCCCATTCCACGTTCCGTACTGTTCTGGAGGATCACCCAACCCCCCAGAACAGATTTTGGGGGGTTGTGGGGCACTGAATGGCAACCTTGGATTTCATTCCTAAATCTTTTCCATCTGTTCTAGGTGAAATATGTAAAGTGGTTTGTGCACTTCTTTCTCCATTACATTTTTAAAAATTAGCCCCCCTTATCAAAACAGTAGGGCATATGGTCAACCTGATTGCTTCTGTTCCTATATTTTATACAGTTTGGTGCATTTACTGAGTCTGAGAAGAAAACTGAGGAGTATGATACCCAGGTAAGAGAAATCTGCAACGTAACATTTAGTTTAATACCCAGAGGGATAGCAGCAGAAAGCAAAGTATTGTCACAATTTAAAGGCTATTATATTTTTCATAGCATACGTTTTCATGGGCTCAGGGCCACTTTCTCAGATGCATGATGTAGTAGACCATAACTGAGTAGAAAATATTTGTTGTGGACTTTCTTAGTAAGGAAAGAACTGATATAGAGCCTTGCCAGGCTCTGTATAAAAATGGAGACAACAGGTCAAGGGTGGACAGGAATGAGAACTAGTGTTGTCAAACGAATGGCATTGCGCTCCAGATTTTGAACTCCCTCGTAGTTTAATACATGCTGTTGAATTGAAAGGTCTATAAGGAATCATGTACGGATTGGTCTTTCTGCAAATATAGTTTGAAGCTGCAATGTGGGTGTTCGTGTAAAGTCTATGCTACATTAGTGGGAAAATGGTTTTGAGTTATTTCTAAAACTCAAAGACGTTCTGCCTCCTGGTCCATTTTCATGTGTGTGTCACAAAATTCCATCGTGTACTGAGGGCAGAGGCAAGAGTTGGAATGGCTCCTGGACATTTCATCTGTTGAAGACTCTGCCCTTTCCCAGCATCGACTTCTAAGTATTAACTTTCAACGTAATGAAAGCCCAGTGTGTTTTAGTGCATAGATGGTGGTTTGGAACCACAGAACCCTATGTCCAATCCTAGGTAACCTTTGATCAGCCACCATCTCTCAGCCTAACCTGTATGATACAGTCGTGAAAATAAAAGTGGGGAAATCCATTTATGCCACCTAGAGCTCAGTGGACAAACGGTAGTAATATAGGAGTAAAGTTCACCCAAAAAATGTTTTCTTTTTCAGGCTATGAAATACTTATCATATTTACTATACCCATTGTGTATTGGAGGTGCAATTTATTCATTGCTTAATATCAAATACAAAAGGTAAGGTGCTGTGAATTATTTCAGAAACCTGAAATTACTGCTTAAAATGTCTGTTGCATAGCCTTGAGCCAGTGACTTATAATACTGCAAAGTCAAAGAAGGCAAATGGTTTGGAAATGTTATCCCGGTGACTAAATGTCTGCCTTGTTTTATGAGTTCTCTTTAGTTAATGTAGCAAAAAATATATGCTTGACCAGTTTGAGATGAGAAGATACGGTACTATAGTGCTCCGGTTCAGAGCTTGCATCAAAATAATGGTTTGGCCATTAGGAACGTGCTACAAAACCACTTCACAAAGTGTAGCTTCTGATTATGACTTAAAGGCAAGCAGTAGTCGGTGGAGAGCTGCGGTCACATAAGTAAAATAAGCATGAGATGCGAGTTACATGTACACCTGTGATTTCTTATGTTAAGCAGTCGTTCTCAAACTTGGGTCCCCAGCTGCTGTTGGACTACAACTCCCATCATCCCTAGGTAGCTCATCATCAGGGATGATGGGAGTTGTAGTCCAACAACAGCGGGGGACCTAAGTTTGAGAAACACTGTGTTAAAGCATGGAGGAAACAGAAAGGCGGGGGGAGAGGGGTTGTATTGAGCTGGTGTGGGTTTTGTTTTGTTTTTGAAAAGAAGGAAATAAAGCAGCAAATAATGTTGTTTTTCTTAATTTAATGCAAATATTATTTTTATCGCCCCCCTTATAGCTGGTATTCATGGTTAATTAACAGCTTTGTCAATGGTAAGTATGGATTTGTTTCCTGTGTTTAGTTGAAGTCTAGTTCTCTAAAAATATGATTACAGAGTGAAGTTCTTCTTAAAAACGCTAGTATTTCTTTGTCATTATAATCGCCTGTGGTGAAACTCGCTGGGCTGGGTAGAAATCACAGAACTGAATGTTTTCTCAAGTTAAAAGAACAAAAGTAGCACCCTCCAAGTAGTATAGTAGGGTGTCTGGCAGAAGGGTTAACTAGAACCAGAGGCTACTGCTCTGACTGCATGGTGTTCTTTACATTGGGGAGCACTCAGATGTAATAGGTTCAGTAGTTCTGAAGTTGTGCGATATAGCAAGAGCTGGCCCTGGCAAGAGCTGGGGGGTCAGCATCATTGAGCAGTGGCCGAGCCCCCAGAAATATGCCCCATGAAGGCGACTGTTACATATGCAGTACAGTAGATCCAGCTATCCCTGTTTCCCCTAGAACAGAGATGGAGAACTTCTGGCCCTCCTGATGGGGCTGAACTACAACTCCTATAATATCTGGCTTGCTGCGCCTGATGGGAGTTGTAGTTCAGCAACATCTGGAGAGCCCAAGGGTTACCCACACACCTACCCTAAAATCATTTTTATTAAAATGCCTGTGCTGGTGCCTTGGAACTACTTGGCTTAACAGAAGCAGGAGCTTATGACAGAAAGAATGTATAACTTTGGGTTTCATACTATATCTTGCTTTAGGTAGTCCATGCTGTTTCTCCAGTTCATCCTGCAAAGGTGTCCAAAGTGTCTGAACACATGACATCAGCTTTCCTTGTGTATCACAAAGGAACGCATGGGTGGCTTTGCACATTACTCTGTAGCAGCTTGTTATAAATAGAAAAAGAGTGAACAGATCCAGGACTAGCAACTCCTCTTGATTGTAGTTGACAGTTGGAGTAGAAAGCAGCAAGACAAAATTTTGGTTGTCTGCTATAAGAATACGTAGCAATTATATAACACCTAAAATCTTCCAAGGCACTGTACAAGATTACAAAATAATAATAACCGTCCCTAACAGATCTTATAGAAAGGGGAGGGGTGATGTGCAAGGAACAGGAAAACTAGCCAATTAAGGTGTTAATTCCTTATCGGGTTACATAAATGTTTAACAGCCAGGTGGATTAGCCACTGTGAGAGACAGTTCTGAGAGAGGAAGAACCAAATGGTAGTTAGCTAGCTAAAGGAGTGGATTAGGCTGACTTAACCTCTCCCTTTGCTGTGGCCAAGCGGAATGGCTGCTAATTACACTTTTACTTGGGAGCAAGCCTTGCTGCATTCATTGGGATTTATATCCAAATAAGCATGCATGCAAAAGCAGCCAAGAGTGTACCATATGCTTTGTTTGTATCATCTCAACTATTTTTACAATAATGTTGCAACGTAGGCTAGGGCTGTTGTCCCATTTCAGGGAGTGGTTCCCCATGACATGGCGGCTTTCCTAAGTTTGCCTGGTCCCCAGCGTTTTGCAGGGGGTAGATTTGAATAGGAGTTTCCTTCCTTCCATTTCTTAGCTGTGACATTACCCTAGCTTCATTTCAAGCGTAGAAATGGATAGGTACCAGAAGTCTTGTTTTTATTTTGTTGGGTGGCAGGATCCTCCATTAGACGATGTGAGCTAAACCTCCCTGATCACCCAAACCAGTTAACTCAGTTTTGTGGTTGACATTTTGAGAAGTTCGTTGAGAATTGCAAAATTATTTAACATGGGCTTTGCCATCTCTTAGTTGAGTTTAATCAGTTGTCATTGTATCCTGATAATGTAAATGTGGTAGAAATAAAAGTCTTTAAGGGCATTAAGGCTTTGTTCTTTAATGATTAAACCTAGTTCATGTTTTCTTCCCCAACAGGAGTATATGCTTTTGGATTTCTATTTATGTTGCCACAACTATTTGTAAATTATAAGGTAAATCTGAAGGTTTTAAAGAATACCTTAATCTTTTTGTTTTGCCCGGCCTCCTTTACTACTGCTAGTATATATGAATGTGTGGTTTCATTTCTTCCAGATGAAATCTGTTGCACATCTGCCCTGGAAGGCATTCACATACAAAGTAAGTTAAGTTCATTTGACAGTTCTAAGATTTATAGTTCTGACCCTCAGTTAATATCATTTAGTTGAAAATCAGCAGCAGTTGATGACCAAACAATATGCACCAACAATTATAATATGTAGCAAAACTCTTAATGTGGTTGAGATGAATGCTGAGAATGCTTCTATAGCCAAATGTCTTCACTCCCGAATGCCGCAAACCTGGAAATGTATGTTCCGGTTTGCGAACGTTATTTGGAAACTGAACGTCCGACGCGGCTTCCGATTGGCTGCAGGAGTGTCTTGCAGCTAATCGGAAGCCGTGCCTTGGTTTCCAAACATTTTGAAAGTCGAACGGACTTCCGGAATGGATTCCGTTCGACTTCCAAGGTACCACTATCAGTGGTCCCTTGTGGGTTGTAAGGTGTGGTTGTCAGACTGCATTTAGCTTGATGGGTCACAAGTTAGGTAGGCCTGAAGTCTAGATCCTGGTCTGCATAACAAAAAAAAAGCATGGAAACTGTTCCAGCTGCTACTGAGGGTTATAGTTCTTGTCTCTGTCTAATCAGTTTCTCCCCACAATTTTTTAAGGGCCCTTTTTATTACTGGTTCCCAGTCAGATTGAGTAGATTGAGCTCCTGCTTGCCTCTGCAGATCAGTTCAGGACTCTGACTACCTCCCCACCCCACCACAAAAAATGCATGCTAGTTTTTAGTTCCTGTGCAGTGAGTTGCTCTTTTAAGGCTTACTGGGAGACGAGATGAGGTGGGCTACACCCCCAGTTTCTGAGATACCTCTTTAGCTTCAGAAACTCTGTTTAAATGTTGTATTATGAAGAATGGATAATTTGGTTGAAAACTTGGTTTGCTGGGAACAACACTTGATTGATGTTCTGCTACGTAGGCTGTGTTCACCTTGTGCATTATTTTCTCCAGGCATTCAACACTTTCATTGATGATATTTTTGCATTTATCATCACAATGCCAACATCTCATCGGCTGGCATGTTTTAGAGATGACGTGGTGTTCCTGGTCTACCTTTACCAAAGATGGTATGAGTTCCTCTTATAACTTTAGTTTTTTTGTTTTTGTTAATGTTTTGCCATTCATTCTTTTGTCAAAAAAGTCAGATCTTACTAGTTCTGTATATGTGTTGAGGAAAATGGCCCTCAAATTCTGTTTAAAAGGGAATCCTTGTTTAATGTTGGCGCTAATTGTAACACTGAAGAGCAGATAAGGAGCTGGGAGGAATTTAGAATCCTGCAGGATATACTCTCCATCTCTTAACTATGTTTACATGTGGTAAAAATGCTATAGTCATGGGGCTACTTATGCTTCCTGCTCACCCCAGCCATTAAGTATCAAACCTGCCCCTGTTCACAATCCTATGATGTCTTCTGTTTCTTGGTCACACTCCAGCAGAGATTCCTAAAACTGGTCTGGGACCAACCACCAGTGGTCCTCAAGTTTCATTCAGGTGATCCATAGCTTCTCTGTGGATTTGTGATTGAAGATAGGAGACTGCACATCCATCACATGAAATATTCATACGGATTTTAATAGTATTCTAAGGGCTATTTTTATTTTTATTGTCTCATCGTTTGAATTCTGGGGAGCACAATGAAGTTTGATACATAAGAAATAAAAAGAGAAATAAAAGTGCAATTGAAGATCATACAGCACTTGGCTCCAGCACATTACAATAGCTACAACAGGCAGAGGAATCTTTAAAGTGGTCCACCACGACTCTCAGTAATTTTCAAGCCGTCTGTGGGTTCAAGAGTTTGGGAACCACTGTGTTATCATTTTAGTCTCCCCCAAAATCAATTATGTGCTGTAAAAAATAAAATAGAAGAAAATCCCTGTCTGCAAGTGTACAGTCTAATAGAGATGGGCAGCAGAGGGTATGGAAAGCAGGGCAAGGGCAAGATCCACTCAACAATTGGCAACCCATATATAAAAGTAGTATCAGGATTTCACAAGTATCATTCAACATACGTTGACAGACCGTGTTGCTGAAAAGAATAGTAATAATTAGCATCATGATGGCATTTGCAAGGAAGGATATTCTGGCGTTGATGCATGAAAAACTGTACCAATTAAAGGTGGCAAAAGTATGTCCCTGGGGAGACTTTTCTTAAAGGAAGTATTAACTGTTTCTTTTTATCTGCAAGGCTTTATCCTGTGGATAAGAGCAGAGTGAATGAATATGGAGAATCTTACGAAGAGAAGCCGAAAAGAAAGCCCCACAAAGAATAACTTAGGATAACTCTAGGAGTCTCTTTGGACTGATACTGGCTGCATAATGTTGTCTGGCTTTTAAGAAGCAGCAAAGCAAAAGAGTATTCTTCAAAGCTTGTGACAGAACTTCATGGACAAAATATCATCTGCATTGCCAAAATATGTTTTGATTGCCTTTGGATCTATCTTTGCTGGTTGTTTTTTGTGTTCAAGAAGTCTGCCAATATTTCTGCCAGGTTTCACTCAAATGATTAACATTTTGAATTTCTGTGGAAGTTTCTGCATAAATATTTGTGTCTGTCCTGCTTAATGTCTCTGACCCTCCAGTATCCGGCAGTGTGGTTGTATGCATTTAAAGGCCTGTGAGAAATAGAAGTATACTGTGAATAATTACAAAAGGGTAGCGAAAGTGGGGAGGAGGCCAGCACGTGACCTTCAAACCGTCCAATAAAATGCTTTTGTACTTGATTGGGCCAATCCCTGGGCATGATCCAGTCAAATTCAGGACCCTGATTTCAGTGCAAGAGATTTCAGTGCATTTTTATCTCACACGTTGAAATCATGTGGACTTTAAAAAAAGTTTGCTTGACTGGATTGCACTCCTTGTTTTGTATCACTTTCTCCACCATGAACATCTCATCTTTTAGATTGAGATGACAGCTATGCTTCTCACAGTGGAACATGTTATCATAGCAGAATTGGGCATTGTTGCTGAAATATTGTCAATATACAAAGGCATGCACTTTAACATGTATGTACCAAACAGTTCTAAGCCAGCACTGGACACAGAAAGCTTGTAACTTTTTGAAATGCATTTTTTTAAAACGACAAAGGCTTATTGGCATAAGTCCAACTGAGCACATGCAACAAATAGTATTCAGTTGTTTTGGGGTTTTTTTGTACAGTGGGCAAAATGTTGTCCTTCAACCCTAGAGTTAGGATTTCTTCATTCCTTCCAAACTGGATCTTCGTTCCTAGAGTGAGAGCCATTATGTTGTAGTCAAAAACCTCTTTTTAAAAAAACAAAATGTAAATACATACTTGCATGACACACTATTGTGCCAATTATATTTCGGCAGGGAAACTAGGCCTTTTTCTTCTATATTGACATAGATAGCATAAAGATGGGAAGAAGTTGCTTAAAGCACCTAATAGAAAACAGAGACATCAGAAGGGAAGTGTAAAGAGATTCTGTTGCAGATCTGCTGGAAAAGGAATTGAACTTTCCAGTTGCCATTGCTTTGGGGGGGGTGTTGCAGGGTTTTAATCTTTTGCATTTTTTAAATTTTTTTAATTTGGATGTGTTGATCTAATCAAATAGTGTCACTAAGTCACTTTATTTTGAGCATGTCCAAAATGCAAGTGAAGCTGCCTTATAAAGGATCTGCACTTGTATCACAGCATGACATTTGGTAGAGCTACAATCCCACCTGTCCTTTTTGAGCTTTGATCTCCAATGAATTCCATGGAATTTGGACTCTAGGATTTTTATTTTTATTGAGACGCTGTGTGCACGTTGGCCTAATCCCCCCACCCCATCCAATGGATTGGCGCATAGGGCCTGCTCCCCGCTGTGCATGCTTAAGCCCATTGACTTGAATGAGACTTGAGTATGCTTAATGGTGACCTTCATTACTAAGAGGTATTGCATTCAATATGGTTGAATATGCATGTTCCTTCCGCACTCCAGCATCAAAAGATGCACTGGTACTTTATTCTCTCAGACGACATTAGGTTGCTTAGTTTGGGGTGTCAGGATACTCTAAAAATCTGTTTTGGTTCCTCAGGACTCTTTGCCCCCCTGCTATATTTTTATATTTTTAACTGGGAGGTGGGGGGTGTTGGCAGTCAATTAGTTCTCTGTCTTATTTTTTCATTGGAGGCATTTTCTCCCATTGAAATGAATGGGCCTTAAAAGAGGTGCACTATGGTTGGATGGTGTCCTTTTGTCTTCAGCTTTCAGTTTATCTGGATGCTGAAAGTTTCTGAAGTCGTTCCCAAAACCCTGAAGTTCTGCATTTGGGTAGCTTTGTCTTTCAACATTCCTTCCTTACTTGCTGTGGTTTCTCTGGCAAGTAGTAATATTTTGAAGTGCTAACAAGTGCCTTTGTAATCTCTTTTTTTAAAAAAAAAAAACTTTTGTTTTTTCAGAATTATGGTAAACTTAATAAAATTGTTGTACTACTAAGTTGAATGTAAACTTAAAATATGGGCACAAAGCAGTCAGAGTTCATTCCCATGGATTTCGCGGGGAAAGATTTAAACACTTACTTAAAAATCACAGGCCCCAAGAGTACTTAATGGGAGAAGTAGACCATAAATCTAAATTTCCAATAAATTCAAACTGGTAGAAGCTTCTTATTGTTTTCAAATTATAAAGAATAACCTCTTGGCAGAAATATTAATAGCACATGTTTGTTTTTCTGTTTGGTGTCTAAAAGTACAGAATATCAGTGATTAGCTGAATAATTTGCAGTGCAAACATTGTTTGGTTTAAATGAACATGTTTTATTTTTAAACTTGAATGAGGAGTGTATTTGGGAACATCAAAGTGTCCTGTCAATTCAGAGAGACCTGGTTAGCCTCCCATCCAGTCAATGATATTTGTTTCCTTCATTCCATGTAAATAAATGTTTATGGGTATGCTTTTGTTGTCTCTACTTGACATTCTCATTACGTTGTTGAAGAGTATTCTTCACATTCTGTTTCATTAAAAAAATGCATATGTTCATACTTGTGAACAGTCCCTCTTCCTGGGGAAACTTGGGGAATTGTAGTTCTGTGAGGGAAATAAAGGTTTGCTAACAACTCTCAGCGGGACGCGGGTGGCGCTGTGGGTAAAACCTCAGCGCCTAGGACTTGCCGATCGCATGGTCGGCGGTTCGAATCCCCGCGGCGGGGTGCGCTCCCGTCGTTCAGTCCCAGCGCCTGCCAACCTAGCAGTTCGAAAGCACCCCCGGGTGCAAGTAGATAAATAGGGACCGCTTACCAGCGGGAAGGTAAATGGCGTTCCGTGTGCTGCGCTGGCTCGCCAGATGCAGCTTGTCACGCTGGCCACGTGACCCGGAAGTGTCTGCGGACAGCGCTGGCTCCCGGCCTATAGAGTGAGATGAGCGCACAACCCTAGAGTCTGTCAAGACTGGCCCGTACGGGCAGGGGTACCTTTACCTTTAACAACTCTCAGCAACCTTAAAAAAATAAAAGTTCCCAGCATTCTTTGTGGGAAGGAGGAGCCATGACTGTTTAAACTGGTACAGTGGTACCTCTGGATGCAAATGGGATCCGTTCTGGAGCCCCGTTCGCATCCAGAAGTGGTCGCGGGTGTCATAACTCGGGTTGAATGTGCTTCAGGTTGAGTGCTTTCGGGTTGCGCTCCGCGGCAACCTAGAAGTAACGGAGCGCATTACCTCTGGGTTTCGCCGCTTGCACATGTGCAGACGCTCAAAATGACGACACGCTCATGCGCGGAAGTGGCAAAATGCGACACGCGCCGTCGCGTCTTACGTTCCATTCAGGATGCGAACGGGGCTCCGGAACGGATCCCGTTCACATCCCGAGGTACCGCTGTATAATAGTGCTTCAAATGTATAGTATGGAAGTGGCCTTAGGCAAGTTGCTATTCTTCCACCACCCCACCTACAATTAAGATTTTTTAAAGAATTACTGAAAGAAGAATGGTGAAACATTGCAAGCACATGCTGCTGTCGTTCATAACCGCCTTGGAATGAGATTAGGATGCTATACAGAAGGATTGTCTCATTGGTTAAATTGGGATTGCAGGCTCACACATCGCCTCTGCGTGTAGCCATCAAGAATCTTGCTTCTCCATTGTTGGCCATTCCGTTTCCCATGCTTGCGAGGTAGGAGCAAGTTGAGGCTGAACTGTTATTGAGGTTCTGCCTTCTGGCCATGAGGGAAGCAGGCTGTGAGGGGGGAGGTAAGTGGAACCACTGATCCCCGAACCAAAGGGAAAGCCACCCCAAAGAATCTGCTTGCTGGTGTTTGTCCGGTGTCATTGCTGTGAAGAGGTTGTGAATTCCCTGACGTCCGTGTAATTATGACTTGCAAGTATATGGATGATGCAAGTTAGTAGAGGATGGAGCCAGGGAGTTTGTTCCTTTCGCATAGGCTGAGGTGATGTATGCTAATGTCATGGTGCATTCTGCCTTTAGAAGATTGGAAGTTGGCTTCTCAGAGAGCCTGCAAGGTCCTGTGCCACCAGCTGGGCTAAATGACCCTCGTGGTCCGTCCATCCCCAACCCTATGATGTCTTCCCTTTAACTTTAAAAATAAATAAATTGCAAAACACAGCACTAATTTGTTTTTTTAAAAGAGCAGCTGTGCAGCAGAGTCCCCCACCTTCCCGGGAAAATGGAAAAGCCAAGCTAGGAAATGAATAAAACAAATCCAATATTGTACTGGGTCAGTGCCGGATTTATGTATAAGCTAAACAAGCTATAGTTTAGAGTCCCACTCACTTGGGGGCCCGGAAATTTTTTTTAAAAAAAAACTCGGTGTACATTTCCAAAATATAAGATAAAAAGCAAATAAAATAAAACCTACATACAGCAACAGTGTTTTGTAGGCTCCTGTTTGTTATGTGCAAATGGCTTTAAGTCCACAAGTTACCATATAGCATATATTCAACACACAAAAACAGCGGCAATTGGTTGTTGGCAAAGAACAGCTGGATATATAAAGGGCCCCATTACCTTCAGTAGCTTAGGGCCTCATCAAACCTAAATCCAGCCCTGACTAGGATCGAGAAATGAATAAAACAAAGCCAGTACAAAAGCCAGATGCCACAAAACCGCTCAGTGCATATCACAAGGGGGAGGGCGGTGCTGCAAAACAACGTCGCCAAAGCGCAAAGCTTGCCTGCATTTCCCACGCCCTCAAAGCAGGTGTTTCTCAAACTTCCCTAAGGATGATGGGAGTTGTAGTCCAGCAACAGCTGGCGACCCGCGTTTGAGGGGCGAGGCGGGGCGAGGCGGCCACGCGGAGCCGCCCCTCACGCGCCTGCTTCCTCGCGCTCCCTCATGGCGCGCCCTCGGCGCTGCCGGGCGGTGCGGGCGCTGCTGCGGAGCTGCTACGCGGAGCTGCTGCCGCTGGAAGCCTTGGTCCGGCGCCTGCAGGCGGCCGCTCCCCCGGGAGCCCCGCCTCAGCCTCTGCTGCAAGACGGCGACCCCAAAGACTACCGCGCCTTGGTGGAGCGGTGCCTCGTGGGGCGGGCGGCCGGGGCCAGGGCTCCTCCTCCGCTGCTCACCTTTCAGCAGGTAAGGAGGGAGGGAGGGAGGGAGGCCGCCAGGCCCGAGAACGGGCTGGGCTGTGGTAGCAGCTGGCTCTTTGCTTGGGGACGAGGGGGACCACAGGAATCTCTCCCAGGCCCTGGCACAAGAAATGCATAATGCCAGCAATTACAGTGGTACCTCGGGTTAAGTACTTAATTTGTTCTGGAGGTCTGTTCTTAACCTGAAACTGTTCTTAACCTGAAGCACCACTTTAGCTAATGGGGCCTCCCGCTGCCGCCGCGCCGCTGGGGCACAATTTCTGTTCTCATCTTGAAGCAAAGTTCTTAACCTGAAGCACTATTTCTGGGTTAGCGGAGTCTGTAACCTGAAGCGTCTGTAACCTGAAGCATATGTAACCCGAGGTACCACTGTAAAGGGACCAGGTTTTTAAAACCAACAGGGCGGCCTCAGCTTGAAGACCCGCACAGTGCCAGATTTAGGTAAAGGTAAAGGGACCCCTTGGCGCTGTGGGTTAAACCACAGAGCCTAGGACTTGCCGATCAGAAGGTCAGCGGTTCGAATCCCCTGACGGGGTGAGCTCCCGTCGCTTGATCCCTGCTCCTGCCAACCTAGCAGTTCGAAGGCATGTCAAAGTGCAAGTAGAGAAATAGGAACCGCTCCGGAGGGAAGGTAAATGGCGTTTCCGTGCGCTGCTCTGGTTTCGCCAGAAGCGGCTTAGTCATTCTGGCCACATGACCCAGAAGCTGTACGCCGGTTCCCTCGGCCAATAAAGCAGAGCGGTACCTATTTATCTACTTGCACTTTGACATGCTTTCAAACTGCTAGGTTGGCAGGAGCAGGGACCAAGCGACGGGAGCTCACCCAGTCGTGGGGATTCAAACCGCCGACCTTCTGATCAGCAAGCCCTAGGCTCTGTGGTTTAACCCACAGCGCCCCCCGCATCCCTCTTGTGCCGGATTTACGTATACGCTAAACAAGCTATAGCTTAGGGCCCCACTCTCTTAGGGCCCCCCAAAAAATTAAAAAAGGAAAAAAACTGGATGTACGTTTCCAAAATATGATTAAAAAAACAAATAAAATAAAACCTACATACAGCAACAGTGTTTAGTTTTGTGTTTTGTAGGATCCTATGATGTAAGTAATGGGCCCCGCCTGTATTTCACTATTAATATACTTCTTCTTAATTGTATTTCAGTTCAACAATTACCTTGATAAAATACATATTTTGTTATGTGCAAATGGCTTTAAATACCTATTAGGTCCATAAGTTACCATATAGCATATATTCAACACAAAAAACAGCAGCAATTTGTTGTTGACAAAGGACAGCTGGACATATAAAGGGCCCCATTACCTTCAGTAGCTTAGGGCCTCATCAAACCTAAATCCGGCCCTGGACTCGCAGCAGATGTTGTGGGAGACCCAGCAGAAAAAAACATGCAACCCACACAGTTGATAATCTGCAAGAGGCCTCTCTTCGGAGGCATGTTCACACGCTCGGAAGTAGCAATTAGCTATGGCCATGTCGGCATTAGTATCATCATTTTAAAATTTTCTTTACCGCCTTGCATCTGAAGATCACAGGGCGGTTTGCAATATAAAAAACACAAAAATACATACCACAATAGCAAAGAAAACCAGTGACTCTTCCCCCAAAAAAAGTTTATTTGGGTTACAATACACTTCACAACCTGCATTATGTTGCACAGAATGCGGTCTCAAGGTATATTAGCCACTTCACTTTCTGCAGTTGTGAGTTCCCTTCTTCAAATATTTGTCTGTGTGAAACAGCCTTTGATATCTTTGAATTGTGCATTGCTAGTCCATGCCAACAAGTTTCTGTTTGGCAGGCTCAGCTTAAGTAATTTCTCCATATAAATTGTGCAAGTAGGCATCACTGTGGAGTGCTCGAGTCACATGTTGGCGGCATTTGGGGGGGCTGTTTTCTCTTGCGGAACTGTTGTTGTTTAGTCGTTTAGTCGTGTCCGACTCTTCGTGACCCCATGGACCAGAGCACGCCAGGCACTCCTGTCTTCCACTGCCTCCTGCAGTTTGGTCAAACTCATGCTGGTAGCTTCGAGAACACTATCCAACCATCTCCTCTGTCGTCCCCTTCTCCTTGTGCCCTCCATCTTTCCCAACATCAGGGTCTTTTCCAGGGAGTCTTCTCTTCTCATGAGGTGGCCAAAGTATTGGAGCCTCAGCTTCACGATCTGTCCTTCCAGTGAGCACTCAGGGCTGATTTCCTTAAGAATGGATAGGTTTGATCTTCTTGCAGTCCATGGGACTCTCAGGAGTCTCCTCCAGCACCATAATTCAAAAGCATAGATTCTTCGGCGATCCGCCTTCTTTATGGTCCAGCTCTCACTTCCATACATCACTACTGGGAAAACCATAGCTTTTACCACACAGTAATACCCAGTTTGTTTGGCTCTTTCAGGCACCTGCTAATGAAAATGTTGCTTTTTTTTTTTTGCTGCATTGCAGGTTTCCAGTCAGGAGGATGTCGTGGCAAGAGTCGTTCAGAGAATCTGTGAAAAGAAGAAAAAGAATGTCCTGGCGTTTGGCTACGGACCCTTGAATGAGAATAACCGCCATCTTCCCTGCATGCCAAATATCTGCAGCTACCAGCGTAATAGCACAACAGAATCCATTCGCCAAAGTGTTCTCTGGGAAATAGTCCTGAGCAGAGTTGGAGATGATATCATGATGTACATACTGGAACACTGTTCTCTCTTCATGCTTGTGCCTCCCAGTTGCTGTTACCAAATTTGCGGCCAACCCATCTACGAACTTGCTTTAAGAAGCGCAAAAACCTCTCCTGAGTTCTTCAGGCAGAGATATCCCAGGCCGGCACCCAGCATCTTATCTAGCTACCTGCGAGGAAGGCTTCGGCCTTGTGGGAAATACCTCGCGAAGGCAAACGGGGGGAGATGGAACTCTAGGAAGCAAAGATGGCGCAGATCACAAGAAGCTGTAGGCGGTGACTCCCAGCAGCCTTTGAAGGTTCAGAGAGCTGCCAGGCTGAGCTCTACAGCAAATGAACTGGTTACAAGGTCCAGTGACTACCTAGAGGACCAGCCAGGCCCCAAACACTGCCTGTGTTTAACAGCACCGCCTCGTAAAAGGAAATGGGAGGACTGTTATGAAATTAGCGCTAAGAGAAAGAAAACCACACAGACGGACGAGGGGCTGGGAGAAGAAACAAGAAACCCAGTTCCCACTGAACGCAAAAAACAAATAATTCTGGATGGTGGGGGGGATGCATCTAGAGGGTGTGTAAGGCCAATTTCAGAGGAACAGGTAGTTTTCGTAAAGCCTGTTGCTCAGAGAAGTGAACTTGGAGCACAAACCTCGGATTGCACAGCTCCTGATAATCCAGAAGTTTTTTCGTGTGGTCCTGCACAAAGTACGGAGAGCAAAACACTGTGTGGATCTAGTACCAAAACAAAACCTCGCACTTCGGTGCCAAAGGTAGAACCTAGCATTTTTGATTATTGCTCAGTAAAGCTTGTGAACGCCTCTGCTACAGACAGAGGCCTAAGAACATCCAAACCAGCTCAGGAGTTTTCTGATAGGATTTCTGCTCCTGCCGTGCAGATTGAAAGACGCTCTCTCTTGTATTCTTGCCGCCAGCTGAAAGAGCGTCTACCTAAATCATTTGTGCTGAACCGCTTAAAGGGCTATCCGGCAGGCGGCTTGCGGCTTGTGGAAGCCATATTTTTGAACAGCAAGATTCCAAAGCAGCCGGGCGAATCAAGTCTTCCAGGTTACAATAGGAAAAAGAAGCGACTTCCAAAACGCTACTGGCAGATGAGAGGCGTCTTCCAGGAACTGTTGCGGAACCACACAAAGTGTCCTTACCTAACAGTGTTAAGAAATAATTGTCCCATTTGGGAGTTGGACAAAATTGGCCCAGGAAGTTGCGAGCAAAACGTCTGTCGAGAGGGTCAAAGCTTGCCAAAGACATGGCAGGCGAACGCCACAGAAAATTGCCCAAGAAGGATATCGGGTGTTTTAGGTCCATTCTCAGGTGCTTCCTGTAGAAGCTTTGAAAAAGCTGAGTTGCATCAAAAAGGAACTGAAATGCGAGCTCCCCAAGTCTCCCCCAGTTCTGACGTCACAGTGTTCCTTAAGCAACATAGCAGCCACTGGCAAGTGTACACTTTTGTGAGGGGCTGTCTGGAGACAGTGGTCCCTGCTGGGCTCTGGGGTTCTAACCATAACAAATGCCGCTTCTACAAGAATGTAAAGCAGTTTATCTCTCTGGGGAAGTTTTCCACGTTTTCGTTACGGGAGCTGATGTGGAAAATGAGAGTCAACGATTGCGCTTGGCTTCGTCTGACCAAAGGTATGGACTGTGGTTATTAAAATGAAAGCAGCATTTCCTGAAAGTGGCTTTTTTTTTAGACTACCCTTGTCATGTCAACATAGCAGGATAATTTCCAACCTAGTGCAAAATGTAGGGATAACCTACATCAGGCATGTCCAATAGGTAGATTGTGATCTACTGGTAGATCGCAGGATGTTCCTGGTAGATCCTGGCTGATTTCTGGCCCCTCAGAGATCTCCTTACAAAAAAGGGGGGCAACTTTGCCTTTCCTCAAAAAAGCTCCAGAACTTTGGCTTCAAAAAAAAAGCTTAACTTTGGATAGATCACACTGCCAGTTGGACGTCCCTGACCTACATAATGCTCTCTGTGTGATGTTGGAATATAGCCCCAGAAACCATGGCCAACGACCAGGGATTTGATGGGAGTTGCAGTCCAGCACCATCTGGAAGGACTCAGTGCTGGCTATCGTTACAACAATACACAAAAGTGTATAAATGAAGTTGGTAACTTAGGAGTGTAATGTGTTGGGCAACCATCCATAGCATCCCAGCACAGTTCTGTTATCTGAGAGATATATGTTGATGATGCTGTTTTATTCAGATGCATTTTGTGGGACACCCTTTATGAAAAAAGTGATGAGTAGAACTAAAATAACTCATGAGACATCCCTTCCTGTCCAAGTTACACATGCTTTGCTAGGCTTGAGCCCAGTGAAGTAGGCTTTGCCAAAAGGCCACCAGACCATTGTTCTCAAATCTAGCTTGGCCGCAAAAAGTATCATCATTCTACGAAGTTGGAAATCAATCGTATCTTCCCAGTGTTGAGGATTCTTTTGGGAAACAGTCCCAAAAGAATGTGACAGAGCTTGGGTTCACTTTGTGGTTAGTGAGCAGAGAGTTTAACCATGCATCCTGGTTTGGATAGCTCAGTCAGTAGAGCATAAGACTCTGACTCTTTGGGTTGTGGGTTCGAGCCCCACATTGAGCAAAAGATTCCTGCATTGCAGGGGGCTGGACTGGATGAACCCTCGTGGTCCCTTCCAACTCTACAGTTTGGTGATTTAAAACAACCCAGTTAATGAATACAAGCAATAGAGCATCAGCTTGAGGATAATAAAACAAAAGAGTGGGGTTTTTTTTAGAATGCCTGGGAGAACAGGGTTATTTATACTTGCCATCTGAAAGCCAGCAAGAATACTTGCTGTCAGAGTGTCTGCAGTCTGAATTTCTAAGGGCAAGGCGTTCCAGAGTTGGGAGTGGGGGGAAATAGTGATGGCACTCTCTTGGCAAGACCAGCTATAACCAGAATTACTCAGAATAGGATGCTGGTATTCTCTAGCAGATTTCAGCTTTGTAAATAAGTCTGCGGAATTTGATGTTGTTGTTTAGTCGTTTAGTTGTGTCCGACTCTTCGTGACCCCATGGACCAGAGCACGCCAGGCACTCCTGTCTTCCATTGCCTCCCGCAGTTTGGTCAAACTCATGCTGGTTGCTTCGAGAACACTGTCCAACCATCTCGTCCTCTGTCGTCCCCTTCTCCTTGTGCCCTCCATCTTTCCCAACATCAGGATCTTTTCCAGGGAGTCTTCTGTTCTCATGAGGTGGCCAAAATATTGGAGCCTCAGCTTCACAATCTGTCCAACCAGTGAGCACTCAGGGCTGATTTCCTTCAGAATGGATCGGTTTGATCTTCTTGCAGTCCATGGGACTCTCAAGAGTCTCCTCCAGCACCATAATTCAAAAGCATCCATTCTTTGGCGATCAGCCTTCTTTATGGTCCAGCTCTCACTTCCATACATCACTACTGGGAAAACCACAGCTTTTACTATACGGACCTTTATTGGCAAGGTGATGTCTCTGCTTTTTAAGATGCTGTCTAGGTTTGTCATTGCTTTTCTCCCAAGAAGCAGGCGTGTTTTAATTCCTTGGCTGCTGTCACCATCTGCAGTGATCATTGCGGAATTTACTGGCCTGCAAGTATTTCAATAAGCTTGCCCGAATGGTGTGATTTTGTGTGTGCGATACTCAAATGGTGTTGTGACCCAGAAGACAAGTCTGCGCCGCCACCCTTGCCAGATCCTGTGCTTCAAAGGGAAGAAATTGACATTCCTACTACACGGCCAAGTGTGCGTATGAGAGTGGACAGATCTTGCCGTCCCTGTCTTATAATGTGGCCGCAGCAGAAATGTCTGTGGGGGTTTCTAGCTGTGTGTTTTCATTTGGGAGGAACCCATCTTTGTAAAATGGTAGCCTGTACTTTGGTCATGGTGGCAACTTTTTTTAGAAAGCTCTTTCTAGACTTAATTGTGAATAAACCTGTGATTCTGCTTATAGAACTCAGGCGTTTTGTTCCTGCCTCCGAACACCGTTTCCGTGAAGATCTGATGTCCAAATTCCTGTACTGGCTGATGAACTCCTTCGTTGCAGAACTGCTGCGCTCCTTCTTTTATATCACGGAGACTATGTTTCAAAAGAACATGCTTTTTTACTTCAGAAAGGCTGTTTGGAGGAAGTTGCAGAGGATTGGCATTAGGTATTTATTACTTGAAGTGCCGTAATTTGTATCCTGCGCGAGGGGGGTGGGAATGTGTGCTCCCTTTGTACAGTTTCCCATACCTTCGTCTCGGAAGATGCCATTTGAAGAGGGTCCCATTTGCACTGCACATTTAATTATATTATGCCACTTTAATCCATCATGGCTTCCCCCAGAGAATCCTGGGAAGTGTAGTTTGTTAAGGGTGCTGGGAGTTGTTCAGAGATCCCTATTTCCCTCACAGAGCTACAGTTCCCAGAGTGGTTAAAAAGTCAGTCCCTCTCTGCGAGGGAGGCTAGGCGGTCTCCTAACAACTCTCTGCTCTGTTAAACTACATATTCAACATAAATATGGGAAGTTTTTAATGTTTAATGCTATATTGTGATTTTAATATTTGGTTGGGAGCCGCCCAGAGTGGCTGGGGAAACCCAGCCAGATAGGCGGGGTATAAATAATAAATTATTGTTATATTATTATTATTATAAACAACTGTTTAAAGCAGTAGGATAGTGCTTTAAATGTGTCGTGCAGACGAGGTCTAGGACTCTGAACCTTTCAAATGTAGCTCACTGATTTGAGTGTTGCCGTTTTGAGGGGGTGGGCGAGGTCAGATGAACCATGCGTACCAAAAAGGTTGAGAGCATATGTGTGAGGTGTCACAGGCTATTCCTGCCCCTGATGTGCCAAATGGGTGTGCTATCATCCACAAATATTGAGATATTGCAAGGGTCTCTTAAGTTCATCCTGATGCGCAGGTGTGCGAGCGAGCACACCCTACACAGCTTCTCCACGTGAGGATTGCGGTTGAGCCAGGATCATACTTGTGTGATGTGCTCTAGTGTGTACATTGGGAATGTACCCAACCCATAGCACCTTCCAGGACCCTCTGAAAGCGCAGGTGGGGACATGCCCCCTGGTACATTGGGCCATTGAATTGCAAGACCACGTCTCAGACACACACACAGAGCCATTGGTTTGTTTTTTTAATTGAACCTGAGCTTCAAAGTTTCTCTGAAGAGATTTATGTCCTAGTATTGTTCATGAAGACAAAGTGGAAATCCAGATGTCCTGGGTAGTCTTGCCCTTCTCTCCTCTATACAGTGGTACCTTGGGTTACGTTACCTTTGAGTAACGTAACTTTCGCGTTGCAAACGCAGCATGCGCAGAAGCAGCCCCTCTCGTTGCAGACTTTTCAGGTTGCGCATGGACCCCTGGAATGAATTAAGTTAATATCCGGAGGGTCCACTGTACAGTGGGACCTCGGGTTACAAACGCTTCAGGTTGCAGACTCCGCTAACCCGGAAGTAGTACCTCGGGTTAAGAACTTTACCTCAGGATGAGAACAGAAATCGCATGCTGGCGGCAGCGGGAGGCCCCATTAGCTAAAGCGGCACCTCAGGTTAAGAACAGTTTCAGGTTAAGAACAGACCTCCGGAACGAATTAAGTTCTTAGCCAGAGGTACCACTGTATTAACGTTAGACCACATGGCTTGCTGTGTTACCAAGACAAGCAAAGACACACATCTTCCCAATTTCCAGTTGGTTGGTTGAAAGAGTCTGTTCTAAATGACCCACTTCAAAGAATACTCAGATGGCAGGCTCTGTTCTCAACAGAGTATTTCATACAGGGCTTCCCCCCGCCCAGCCAGAACTCTCCAGAACTCAGTTCCAGCACCTCTCAAGTGGGCGCCATTACCATTGTAGGAGAGCAATGGCGGTGCCCACGGTGAGTTCCAGCACCTCTTTTTCTGGAAAATAGCACTGATTGTATGGAAGCAAAACTCGAGGGGAATTTTGTGATCTGCTTTGTAGTCTGTTGTAAAAGAATAATGTTCCTTTCCACTTTAGAAGTCATCTGGCCAAAGTGCAGCTTCGTGCCTTATCAAAGGAGGAGATTGAAATTCTGCAGCAGAAAAAGTGTGTCCCCCTGGCATCGAAACTCCGGTTCATCCCCAAAGCGAATGGGCTGCGTCCCGTGGTCAACCTGAATGATGTTGTAGGTGCTGAAGCATTCTGTAGAAAGAGCAGAGACCAAAAGGTTCTTATTTTACAGTTGTGTAGTGTGAAGTTCATTCAATGAGCAAGTGTTGTGTTTATCATCTTTGTAGCCCTCGTCTGAATCCCATCCCCAAATAATAATAATATTTGGGCGGCTTCCAACAAGAGATTAAAAATACATTAAAACATCAGTCATTAGAATCTTCCCTAAACAAGGCTAAATCCTATTCCTACATCCTTCTTAAATGCAGCATGCGTCCTTTCCAAGAACTCTTCATTTTCTCCCTCTGCTAGTTGCCTTCTCTTCCAAGAGTTCAGTCAACTTGCACATGCATGAGAATGCTTTGTCCTTTGTGAAATGCCCCCCTAATTTCTCTCTCTCTTTAATTTTCTCCTAGGTTCAGTACTTCAACAAACAACTTAAAAACTTATTTAGTGTCCTTAGTTATGAAAGCACCAAGAACCCAATTTTGCTTGGCTCTTCTGTGTTCGGAAAAGATGATACTTACGCAATATGGAAGAAGTTTGTTTTGAAGGTTTTAGAGTCAAACTCTGAAATGCTGAGATTCTACTTTGTGAAGGTAATGCTTAGTGTCTCCATTTGGCCTGGATGTTTTCCATTTCTTGAAAGTGGACAGAACTGAGGATTTTTCTTTGTTTAAGGCTGCAGTACTGTGACCAAGCTCTGTTGAACCTAATGGCACGTAGGTCTGAATAAACATGCACTGGGAATCAGGAATATTTCATAAGTTGGGCTCTGTGGCCCCAGTTGCTCAGTTTTGGTTTTTTTATAAGATATTTATTAACCTTTTTTTCAAAGAAAGACATAAATTTACAAAATATAAAAAAATAAGAACAAAGAGTTACAAAAATAACAAGAAAACATAGGAAATAAAAAGAGAAATACAAGTATTATCAAAAAGAAAGATATATAGAAAATACATACAAAATACAAAGAACAAAATAGCTAAGAAAAAACGTTTAAAAACAAATCCAGTTTTCAATATCTATAAACTCATTTGCTTATTTTCTTGACTTCCTCACACCTCCCCTTTTTGTATTCCCATTTATATAATCGATTCGGCAAATCCTTACCCTCTTTCATTAATTTTAACTTTAGATCTTAACCTATTATAACAATATATTTTCATCCATTTATCAATCCGTATTTACATATTCTTATTAATCTTATTACCAATACCACTTATTTTCAATCCAACATCATTGTAACATTCACCCAGTTGCTCAGTTTTGTAACACTGATGGCATTGAGCTGTTTACTTCTTTCTCTTCACTCCTGGTAATCAAACCTGTAAGGAAGGATTTGTTGTTGTTGTTGTTTAGTCGTTTAGTCGTGTCCGACTCTTCGTGACCCCATGGACCAGAGAACGCCAGGCACCTCTGTCCTCCACTGCCTCCCGCAGTTTGGTCAAACTCATGCTGGTAACCTCGAAAACACTATCCAACCATCTCGTTCTCTGTCGCCCCCTTCTCCTTGTGCCCTCCATCTTTCCCAACATCAGGGTCTTCTCCAGGGAGTCTTCTCTTCTCATGAGGTGGCCAAAGTACTGGAGCCTCAGCTTCACAATCTGTCCTTCCAGTGAGCACTCAGGGCTGATTTCCTTCAGAAAGGGGAGAAGTTTGATCTTCTTGCAGTCCATGGGACTCTCAAGAGTCTCCTCCAGCACCATAATTCAAAAGCATCAATTCTTCGGCGATCAGCCTTCTTTATGGTCCAGCTCTCACTTCCATACATCACTACTCTCAAGAAAGAACAGTTGTAACTGGAGTTGGTTTCATACTTGGGTTGAGATAGAATTCACTCTAAGCTTCCAAGCTTTGCACTGTGCAGAACTGAGGTTGATTCAGGGGTTGTTAACTTGAGTCAGCGGAGACCAGTCACGTTGGGCGTTACAGAAGGTTTTTGGTGTGCCAAAACATGCCAACCCCCAAAAGGCTGCCGTTGAATGGCATATATAGTCTCGTCCACTCTTCAACACACTCACATTATCTCTCGTACACGGACACACTCGCATTGTCTGTCATGCACACACGCATGCTTTCTCTCACCTGCGAGTCCTCCACCTGCAACATGTACGAAGCAAAGTTTAGAGAGAAACTCCAGCAGCAAGGAGCCTTTGCAGAATCCAGCAAATTTCTCTGTTCTGTGCAGATTCCAACCAAGGATTTGGAAGTTTTACAGGTATCCATCCCCCACTCCAGTTCCAGGGCTCTTGCCTCTCAGCTGCTCAACCCTAGTTTGTTGAAATTTCCATTAAAACCCTCCTGAAATCTACAGTCCACATCCCCTGTTGAAGCTAAGCATGTGTTACTGAGCAGAATATAGGTTTGTCCTCTGTTACCCTCATCCCTGTCTTTTCTTCCTCCCTCTGTTCCCTTTCCCTGCACTGAAGTTCAGTCTGTGGCCTATCCTGTTTGTAAATGCATTATTGCTGATGTTGTCATTGTTCTTTGCAGAATACATCTGTACTAGTTAGCAAATGCCCTCCCGTTGCAATTTCCTTGCTTTGTGTGATATCTGATGCACGGTTGAAAGTTTAAAATAATGGAATTTCTTCTCCCCACCCCGCTCTCTTTCAGGCTGATGTCACGGGAGCTTACGATACCATTCCCCATAATAAACTGATAGAAGTAATTTCACAAGTCCTCGCTCTGGAGAGAGAGACCAGTTACAACATACGCCGCTATGCAGTGATCATGAGGACCAGAAATGGACTTAAGAGAATATGCTACAGGAGACATGTAGGGTAGATTTTTTTCCTTTCTCTCACCCCCATTTTCTGTTCTCTGATAAGTATAACAACCGTGGGAACTCTGTAACGTCTTTGTAAATATTCCATGGAAAGACTCCCCAACGAATACCATCCTTAAGGCCAGAAAGCAACACATTTTGAAATGTCCTGCCTGCTAACTAAAAATGGTCACTTCTACTTGGGGCGCTTTCTCTCGCTCGCTCCAGGGTTTTGCAAGAGGCTCCAATGGAACCTCACTGATGCCTCGTGCCAAAGTGCAGCAGCAGGACTTTGCCTCCCCCAAGTTCTCTATGGAGGAAGGCAGAGGCCCTTCCCTCATGCTGAGCTTTGGCAGGATGTAGAAGACCTTGCTCCTGCAAAAGTCAGACCTGGAAGAGGATCCTTGTGCTGGGCATGCAAGATCCGCAAGCAAGCAGGTTTATAGAGCCCTGTTCAAAATACTTTAACCATATCACTGTTCCAGAGGTGAATTCAGCTGTTCTTAGCTAGGTGGCAGTGTCTGCATTTGAGACTGCTCCTGGGCTGACCACTGCCTTGATTTTGAAGTAGCCTGGCATCAGGCGGTATCATTGGTGGCAGCTGTGCCCTAGCTTTTGCAGGATTTTTAATTTATTTTACACCATGGAAATGCATATCTGCTGAATAGTCCAGGTTTTTAAAATTGTAATGTTTCTTCTGAGTGCACCAGGAGCTTCGTGGTTCTTATTTATTGATTACCATAGAAAAGAAGGGAGGAAGTATGGGCTGGGGAGCACATGCCAGCAGCTCCTGGGAGACCTGTGGGGCAGCCCTTGCCCAAACCCTTGGGAGAAGCTGGGGTGGGGAATGCCAGGAAGTAGAGTGGTCTTCTGCCTGGCCCCTTCCACATTCTCTTCTCTCAATCCAGCTCCTCGTAATTGTTAACCCTGACATTTTTACTATGCTGGAGGTCAACTCATAAATCTAATATATCTCAGTCTGGACGTTGTTTGCAGGTATCTGTTTCCAGTGAGTTTAAGCCTGATATGAAACAGTTTCTGTGTCATCTTCAAGAGAGCACCTCACTGCGGAATGCAGTAATAGTTGAGCAGGTAAGCTTCTGTGTACCATTCCTTTTAACTAGGGGGGCTGAGATTGAAAGAGGATTTCCTAAGGCTGCCCCATTGGTGTGTTTTGAGGTCCCAAGCTGTAGGCAAGCCTTGCGATTGGTTGTCTCTCTCTCTTACACACACACACACACACACACACACACACTTCTTCATTTTTTTGACTGTCTCTTGCTATGCCGTCTGAACTTGTCAAATCGTAGTAAATCTTAACTATGGTTTGAAGTTTGGGTGACATGCTAAAATGTAGCTTTGCCAGCGGCAAACGTGGGGCGAGGGAAGCATGCAATCCCAAGGCTCACTTAGGCTTGTTCACCTTACAATAAACCATAGTTGTTCAATAAACCATAGTTTCTTTTAATACCTGCTGAGTTCAGGACAGCCAGTAAATTCATGGCAGAGGCAAGATTTGAGCAGTAGACTACCTGAGTCATAACTCCTCCAGTTAGGCTGCAATCCTAAACCCACTGCATCCAGTAGGATTTACCTCTGAGTAAACATGCATAGGTTTGTACTATTAGTCACTGCATTTTATCATTTCTGTAGATGAGATTAACATCAAGACGATTTATTCATTTGGCGTTGACGCTAGTATTTGCATTCCTGTTTAGAGGTTGTTCACATCTTGCATTGTGCAGTTTTCACTTCTAATATTTTAATCCCTCTTACCACGATCCTGCAGTCTGAGCTTTCCATATCTTGGTGCACAAGGGAGAATTCTGAAACGGGCAATGTTAGCAGCTTTAAAAGAGGGGATTTTGTAAAGCTCTAACAAGTGTTTAAAATATGCCCAAGGGAAAATTGTATGGAGCCTTAGTTTGCTCAGCTATACTGAGCCACACATGTTTCTCCTTTCGAAGAGCATCATCAAATGCCACGTTAATTTGCTGCATCCATTCCACTCCGTGACTTCTCAATTTAGCCCTTTAGTTTCCCACTTTGAGTGCATGTCTTTGCCACTTCCCGCCAGTAGATGGTGCTGACAGACATCCTTGTTTGAGGGAAATCCTTCATTGCTAAGCTTAACATTTTACAACTGGGTCTTCTGTTCGTATGGTGCCAGCTTCACTGGCACTTAGCTCTTAGCTGTTTACTCTGGGCACGCTTTACAAGCACACCTGACCTCAGAGCAGGCATAGGTCTTAGCATGCTAATATTAGGCCAAATATCATAAGCCAAAGTAGACAAAGTTCAAACTTCTACTTTTGCTTTTTCTTCTTTCAGGGTGTCTCTTTGAGGGAAAACAAATCCAGCCTCTACGAGTTCTTCTTGCAGTTGATCCACCATAGCATTCTGAAAATTGAGAAGAGGTCAAGTCTCTTTTATTATCATTGGTTACATGAACTTCTCAGGTACCAAAATGTACAGTGGTGCCTCGCAAGACGAAATTAATTCGTTCTGCAAGTTTTTTCTTCTTGCGAGTTTTTCGTCTTGCGAAGCACGGTTTCCCATAGGAATGCATTGAAAATCAATTAATGCGTTCCTATAGAGACTGCTTGCCAGGCTGGCGGTGCGGAGAAGGGCTTTTCTCCCCACCGCAAGCCTTCAGGACAGGTACGGGAACAGAGGGGAAGGCGCGAAGCGCTTCTCCTCTGTTCCCGGGGCTTGCGGTGGGAGGAGGGTTTTTCCTCCCCACCGCCAACATTCAGAACAGCATTCTGAATGTTGGCGGTGGGAAGGAAAACCCTCCTCCCACCGCAAGTCTTCAGGACAGCCATCCGAAGGCTGGCGCGGGGAGAAGGTCTCTCCGCCCCACTGCCAGCCTTCGGAGCAGCCTTCCGAAGGCTGGCGGTGGGGCGGAGAGACCTCCTCCCGCCGCCAGCCTTCGGAGCAGCCTTCCGAAGGCTGGCGGCGGGAGGAGGTCTCTCCGCCCCACCGCCAGCCTTCGGAGGAGCCTTCCAAAGGCTGGCGGCGGGAGGAGGTCTCTCCGCCCCACCGCCAGCCTTCGGAGGAGGTCCGAGGACAGTGGGGAAGACGCGCTGCGCTTCCCCGCTGTCCCGGAGATTTCCCTATGGGCTTTCGTCTTGCGAAGGAAGCCCATAGGGAAATTCATTTTGCGAAGCGCCTCCAAAACGGAAAACCCTTTCGTCTAGCGGGTTTTCCGTCTTGCGAGGCGTTCGTCTTGCGGGTCACCACTGTATTTGCCTGATGGCACACAGCTCATGATTTTTTCTCCCCAGCAAACCATGAATGGTAAACCAAAAGCAGACCTTATCTTCCTGATTTTTAGTTTTCTTGGCGGGAGGGGAATGTGAGGACTGCTTCAGGCGCAACCCTAAAACCATGGTTTATTTACCTGGTTTATTACCATGGTTTTTAAGCTGAGTTCACAGACTACTTTACCAAATTATAGTTTTTGGCCAGCATTGCTTCTGAATGCAGCCAGTTGGCTGAGGTAATTTCTGAATTCAGAATAAAAGCAATGAAGAGTCTTGTAGTTCCTTAAAGACTTAAATTTTTTTAAAGCATAAGCTTTTGTCCGCTTATTCAGAAGTTTGTGCCATAATAAATTTGCTACAATACTCTTTAATTTGCTGCAGCCAAAATAATTAATATCCCTCTGGAAGCTGAATCAAGAATGTTGTTCCAAATCCAATCTTTCAGAGGAGTCTTAAGCATTAGTCTGTATCCATTTCTTTTAAAGCTTAAAAAATAATAATGGGAGGCTTTCAGAATGGAGAAGCTAATGGAATGGGTTTAGCTGAGTGCCCAAAGGGGAATTGCATTCATTCAAATCGGTGTCCATTAATTTTGCAAGAACAATCAAGTGTTTGCCAGAATCTTTTCAGCAAAATTAATTGACTCCCCCTGCTTTCATAATTATGACAAGCCATGTAAGCTGTTTCTTTGCATTGATCAGGTGGACGTTGGTCTCTTCAAAGACCAGTTTGGGTTCAAGAAGATCATTTTCCCTTTGTGTATTTCCTGTTCTCATAGAGTCTGACTTCTATAGGTGGACTACAGTCATCCAATGACGTGTTGTTGTTGTTTTTAAGCACTCTTCACACGATCAGGCCTTCTCCTCTTATCACTTCATATGTTCCAGGGTTGACGGTTGCCATTCAAAACTAGTTCCAGGCCTTATATCTCTTCCCCAAGCCTGGGTGGTCTATACATTGTCTGTGTTGGGTCCAAAGAACTACTGTGGCTCTAAGGTGGCCCTCAAGAGAGCGTCTCATCAGTACAGGGGATGGCTCGCTCTCAGTAAATGAGTACAACTGCTTGCTTTGTTAAACTGCAGCCGCTTTTTTCAGGGCTGACCTGACTCCTTTCAGATCCCTTCCTTTATGGAGACCTCTGCTGAGTCTGTTAGACTGTTGTCGGACTAACAAATATGTTGCTCAGACACAAGGGATTCTGTGAAGTATTTGTAGAAGCATATGATGGATTTGCCATTTGGTTGATAAGTTATTTTTGCTAAAACTATTGACTTTGGGCACAAAAGAGCCATGAATATTTTGGAATTCGCTGGAAAATTCTAAAGCTCTTGGATGAATATCTGAGGGTGCCGGCGGCATGTGCTAGACAAATAAGCTATCGCCAAGATACACAGCGCTGACTGCGTGTTTGAAGGGTAGAGTTACGTAAGTGATCAAAGCTGACAAGGAGGAAAGATCAAAGTCTTGTCTGAATGCCCCTTCTCTCTCTGAATGCTTTCATTTCAGTGCCGTGTTGAATGCAGATTAACGTAGCATTTCATAAGATTCTGCAAAGTGTATTTTTATTGTAAATCGATACAGCTGAGAAGTACAGAAGTGACCGGCAGCACTTTGAGAGCAGCCCCAGAATGTGCGGGATACTTTTTCATTTCTGTATGCGATGAACCATTGATCTGTGGACCTGTCTAATTCTGCACTGTGCGACTGGCAGGACCTTTGGATGTGGGCTTTCCTAGTCCCAGTGCCAGAGAGACACCTAACAGAAGATTCTGGGAACACATGAAGTATGTGTCCTGCCCAGTCTATCCAGACTGAGGACACCCCTTTGAGCAATGCCATTTTGGTTGTCATTTCTCTCCTGGAGTCCACAAGGGTCCTGGGGCTTGAGAATTACTAGCTAGTAACAGAGAGAGGGAAGGATGCGGATGGCACTGTGGGTTAAACCACAGAGCCTAGGGCTTGCTGATCAGAAGGTCAGCGGTTCGAATCCCTGCGACGGGGTGAGCTCCCGTTGCTCAGTCCCTGCTCCTGCCAACCTAGCAGTTCGAAAGCACGTCAAAGTGCAAGTAGATAAATAGGCGGGAAGGTAAACGGCATTTCCATATGCTGCTCTGGTTTGCCAAAAGCAGCTTAGTCCTGCTGGCCACATGACCCGGAAGCTGTACGCCGACTCTCTCGGCCAATAAAGCAAGATGAGCGCTGCAACCCCTGAGTCGGCCACAACTGGACCTAATGGTCAGGGGTCCCTTTACCTTTACCTTAACAGAGAGAGAATCCAGAATGTTCTCTCTGTGTGTTTTATTGCAGTATGTTTTGTTTCGTTTTAACATGGGGGACCATATTTCAAATGCAATCTTCAGCCCCATGCCTCCACTCGGTTTCTGAAATACAGTGGTGCCTCGCAAGACGAAAAGAATCCGTTCCGCGATTCTCTTCGTCTAGCGGTTTTTTCGTCTTGCGAAGCAACCCTATTAGCGGCTAAGCGGATTAGCGCTATTAGCAGTTTAGCGGCTTAGCTGCTAAAAGGCTATTAGCGGCTTAGCGGCTTAGAAAAGGGGGGGGAGTGGGGGGAAAACGCAAGACTTGCAAGACGTTTTCGTCTTGCGAAGCAAGCCCATAGGGAAAATCGTCTTGCGAAGCAACTCAAAAAAGGGAAACCCTCTCGTCTAGCGGGTTTTCCGTCTTGCGAGGCATTCGTCTTGCGGGGCACCACTGTACAGGCAACTCCCAAGTTTACGTGGAGATTTTGTTCTACACCTCCGGGCTTGTAACCAAAATCGTGTATATTGGGAGCACCCTGGAGAGTCCTCCTGGCTCGCAAGGAGAGCCTCTCCAGAGCCCAGGGAGAATGTCCCAATATACGTGATTTCAGTTACAAGCCCGGAGGTGCAGCTGGGAATCTGCCCTGCTGTTGCTTGTGGGGAGGGTGTCACAGGGGTGTCCTTGTTTGCAGGGTTTGGTGGGCTCCTGAGGCAGAATGCCCTGGTATTTATTAATAATAATAATTTATTATTTTTCCCCAGCCACTCTGGGCGGCTCCCAACAGAATATTTAAAACACAATCAAACATAAAAAAAACTTCCCTAAACAGAGCTGCCTTCAGATGTCTTCTAAAAGTCAGAGAGTTGTTTATTTCCTTGACATCTGATGGGAGGGTGTTCCACAGGGCGGGCGCCACTACCGATAAGGCCCTCTTGCCTGGTTCCCTGTAACCTCACTGAGTGAGATGCTGGGAATTGTCAGCTGGTGATGGAAGATGCAAGTCATGAGGTGGGCTGAGGCCCCAGCCAAGAATCATGGAGTCCACCCTTGTATTTAAAAATGTATTGCATCATTTTTTAAGAATTGCATTAGAAGAAAAAACAAATTGCATGTGTAGGCTGGCCACGTTCTGGCAGCGACGAGCATCTCATTCATGCCTGCCGTCAGCTTTCAGCATTTGTGATGGTGAATTTTTGTTCTCTGATACTTGCTAGGTACTATGCCCAGCGCTGTGGAATCCCCCAGGGCTGCACCTTGTCAACCCTGCTATGCAACCTCTGCTATGGAGACATGGAGGACAAGTTGCTGCGTGGTGTGCAGAGAGATGGGTATGGTAATATTCCGCTACTTGCTATATAATAGTTGTTCCCCCCTGTGTTCTCAAAAAAGGTTCATAGATATTGTGCATCAGTTGTTCAAGCTTCTACCAGGGAAGACCAACAAGGATGGAAAGGGCATGACGAAGCAAGTGGGTAAAGAGTTGAAATGTGGAAACAGTCTGTGCCAGGGTTTTGAGTATAAACTAGCAAGCAAGACAGGGAACTGGAAGTGTTTGGGAATCTGGTGTAGATTTCCTTGGACCAGCAGTCCACAAAGATTGTGACCTGTAGTGACTTGGTGTCAGGCTTTGGGGAATCCTATCCCTTCCTATGCTTTTGAATTATGGTGCTGGAGGAGACTCTTGAGAGTCCCATGGACTGCAAGAAGATCAAACCTATCCATTCTTAAGGAAATCAGCCCTGAGTGCTCACTGGAAGGACAGATCCTGAAGCTGAGACTCCAATACTTTGGCCACCTCATGAGAAGAGAAGACTCCCTGGAAAAGACCCTGATGTTGGGAAAGATGGAGGGCACAAGGAGAAGGGGACGACAGAGGACGAGATGGTTGGATAGTGTTCTCGAAGCTACCAGCATGAGTTTGACCAAACTGCAGGAGGCAGTAGAAGATAGGAGTACCTGGCGTGCTCTGGTCCATGGGGTCACGAAGAGTCGGACACGACTAAACGACTAAACAACAACAACATCTCTCCCACAGTGGCAGAAGAGATCTTACCAATTAGTTTATTCAGTAATCACAGCGAAAGACAAAGGTCTCTCTCTAGAAAATGGCGTTGCTCTGAGTAAAGCCCAACGCCCTCTGTCTCCCTTATCCTACGGTATCCCAGCGCCAGCTGATCTGAGCTTTCTGCCGCTGAGCTTTCTGTTCTACCCTCAATGCCCGCCTAGTCCGGGGGGGGGGTCAGGAATGCTCTCCAGAAACACTTGTCAGCTGTCTCACCCCTGGTGCTTCTTCCTGCTGTTCCTCTCCCAATATTTCCCAGCTTTCCCCCTCTGCAGCCTCTGAACTATGTCCTTCTGCCAACCACTATTCTAAATCTATACTGTCCTCCTGTTCTCAGGAAGGTTAAGGAGAAGGGGGCGGGAACCATTCCTCCTCAGTCCAGCCCCTGACACTTGGTTGCTCAGTGGTGTAAGTTTTTCACCCATTACAGGAAACGTGAACTCATTTTACGTCAAACATGAGCACCACCAAGTCCTCAGTAAACTGCCGGGTGGGACTACAGTCGTACCTGGAACTCAAACCTTTTGGCTCCCGAACGCCGCAAACCCGGAAGTGATTGTTCCAGTTTGCGAACGTTCTTTTGGAACCCGAACGTCGGACGGGGCTTCTGGTTGGTTGCAGGAGCTTCCTGCAGCCAATCAGAAGGCGCAATTTGGTTTTCGAACGTTTTGGAAGCCGAACTGACTTCCGGAACGGGCTCCGTTCAACTTTCAAGGTACAACTGTACCACGATTTCTCCTCGTGTTAAAAAAAAAAAAGTATGCTCTTACTCTGTATTTTATGATTTGGAATTTATATTTAAGCGTTTTTAGTTGCATTTTGGTAATGTATGTGGTGCTTCACAAACTGCTTTGATGCTATTGCCAAGAAGCAGTGTACACATCATTCATTATCAGTAATCATTATCTCCATCCATCCTCAGATTAACTTTATGGGAGAGGAATCCAGTGTGTGTGTGTTGAGGCAAGCATCACCTGCATTGTCCTGCTTTAAGCGCTCATAAAAATATAAAATGTTCTTCTAGGTGCATGTTCTGTGCCCAATGGCTAATTAATAAGCAGATCTGCTTATACAGTACAAAGAACCATAGAATTGTAGGGTCATCTAGTCCAACCCCTTGCAGTGCAGGTGGCCACCCAACCTTTGCTTAAAAACTTCTGTTGAAATGAGATTCCTCTTGTGGGAGCCTGTTCCACTGCCGAACAGCTCTTAAATAAATTAGAATGCCAAAAACTCATTTCCCCAAATGGATTCCATAATAATATTGGTAATAAAAGCAACATTCCTACTTAAAGCAACGTAAATTTTTATTTCGGCGACGCCTGTTTTAACATGTTTTTTAAATTCACATTTCAGGGTGCTGATGCGATTGACAGATGACTTTTTGCTTGCCACGCCTCATTTGACAGAAGCAAAGGCATTTTTAAGGTATGGTCTAAAGTATGGAAGTTTGATAAATTGAGTCTCCTTCTTTGCACAAAGGAACGGCAAGAAATCTGCCCTTGTTCTGCTGTTTCTCTTTCATATTCTTAGTGATGAGTTGATCTTGTATGTATATGCTCCTGTTCCACAAAGGTGCAAATAAAGCAGTGAATGTGGTGTTCATTTCTCCATTTCCAGAGAACCTTGGCTTTGTGTGTGTGATTTTAGGCTTGTGAAGACTTGCATGAAGAAGTATGTTCATCATGCCTGTTGACATCTCAGCTGCCTCCCCAGAATGGGTCTTGCCCTGAGTAACTCCTTCCTTCTCCCCTTGCCTATGAACTGGCATCATTTATAAAGCATAGGGAAATAGGTCCAGAAGTTCTAATATTTTGGCATACAGCCCTGCTTAAAACGAGCAATTGTAATGAGGCTTGCAAGAAGGCAGTCTTAATAATCCACTTAAAATTATTTACAGCTTATTTTTGCTGTTAAAAAACCCCAGCCATGTTCTGTCATAGAACAAAAGCAAGGCTGCGGGAGACAGTGTAAAATGCAACTGTGTAAATAACATTTCTAACCACACATTTTCATTAATTTAGGACTCTGGCCATGGGCGTTCCAGAATATGGCTTTGTTATAAACCCAGGAAAGACAGTAGTGAATTTTCCAGTTGATAAAGATATCCCGGGATGTTCAGCATTCAAACAATTACCAGCTCGCACTGTAATCCCATGGTGTGGATTGTTAATTGATACACAGACCCTTGAAGTTTATTGTGATTACTCCAGGTAAATGAGAAGAATATTTACTACCATGTTAGGACAGCATACTGTAATCAGTGTAGACTAATCCATTACTGTTGATTAAATTATTTTAGTTGATTAGCCAGTGGGGGCTAACTTCACTTAGACCGGTGGACACAAGTCGTGGAGATCAGTGGGGTGGGTGGGGCTGTAATGAAAGAATTGGGATCCATTCGTGTGACCTTCCAACAAGTTTCCAGCCTTGTATTATTTTTTACCCTGAATTGCACCGCCCCGCCCTGAATGACAAACTTACCAGGCCCAGTTGGTTGGGCTGGAAGTATTGGGTACTGGCTAGAAGTATTGCTTCTTCAGTTGGCAAGCATGCATTGTTTGTGGTTAAACTTCCCTTTTGATTATACCAGTTGGGTTGCTGATTTGTGGTTTCATTTTTTAATGAGCATTAGATATTTCCTCCCCAAATGTGCATTTGTAAAGCAGATGACTTTTTGTGTTCTTACTCCAAGCCAGCAGCAGTATTTTAAACAAAGATAAGATGCTGTAATGTCATTAAAATTCTGCTGCTTTTTTTGTTTCGTTTTTTTGGCACGCCGAAGGACCTGTGATTGTGGAGTTTTGAAGGCTTGACAGAATAGAAGGCGTCCATGATTCTCTGCATGTTGCATAACAGAAATGCATGTCTCTTGAGACTGTATAGGTAAAGGACCCCTAACCATTAGGTCCAGTCGTGGCCGACTCTGGGGTTGCAGCGCTCATCTCGCTTTATTGGCCGAGGGAGCCGGCGTACAGCTTCCGGGTCATGTGGCCAGCATGACTAAGCCGCTTCTGGCGAACCAGAGCAGTGCACAGAAACGCCGTTTACCTTCCCGCCAGAGCGGTACCTATTTAGCTACTTGCACTTTGACGTGCTTTTGAACTGCTAGGTTGGCAGGAGCAGGGACCGAGCAACAGGAGCTCACCCCGTTACGGGGATTCGAACTGCCGACCTTCTGATCGGCAAGTCCTGGGCTCTGTGGTTTAACCCACAGCGCCACCCGCGTCCCTGAGACTGTATAGCAGTCAACAAAAAGAGAAATTAAGCAGGCCGACTTCAGACCATCCCTGTAGTAGGAGAAATCTAACCTGGTTGCATCAGAAAGCTACATAACTCCTGCCTCTTCTTCCCTTTATCACCCCTGCATCTCCTTGCTCCCAAATTGCAGATACGCCTGCACATCTATCAGGTCAAGCCTCTCTTTCAACTCGAGCAACAAAGCCGGTGTCAGCATGAGAAATAAACTGCTAGTAGTCCTGCAGCTGAAATGCCACAGTTTATTTTTAGATTTACAGGTAAGATAGTTGTGACGCATGGGAGAAGCCTTTCAGACCAAATATTTCCAAATGTGCAGCGTACTCTGAGCCTTCCGACACTGGTGCAATTCCTGTTCCTTTAGCTTATGCGTGAAATACTGCAATCCATTTAATTTTTATGCATATTTTTAAAATTAAACCATAAACGGTGACTTTTTTTTTTTAATCATCCCCTCACCCCAATTATTTCTCCTCTCTAAATTTAGATCAATAGCCTCAGGACTGTCTGTATTAATATCTTCAAGATCCTTCTGCTGCAAGCCTACAGGTACGTGTGATAGTTTTCAAAGCTTCATACTATGCAATGCCACTAGAAGGCGCTGTGAGTCAAGAAAACGCAATGTTTCACCTGCCATTGTTGCCTTTTGTTGTGCTGTGACTTGTCATTTTAAAGGTCCCCATGCACTGGGGTTTCTAAACCGCTTTTATATATCTCCCCACCACCACAATGTTAAAAACACCCAGAACTTTTGACTCTGTTTTAATGTTTCGGCCTCAGATGACTCTTCTATAGATCTAGGAAATGCAAAACATCTGTTTTTCACGTAGTGTTATAATTTCAGTGCCGATGCAGTTCCAAGTTCCTCCAAACAATCCACTTGCCTTTAGCTCTTATCTTTAAAATCACAGTATATCCTAATTATTGATGATGATGTCCAGTGATTAAAACTACAGTGGTACCTCGGTTTTCAAACACCTTAGTTCACGAACAACCTGGAACCCAAATGCTGCAAATGCTGGGTGTTCCGGTTTTTGAACTTTTTTCCAGAAGCCAAACATGCTCCGTTTTGAGTCCTGAGCTTCTGTTTTTACTGTTGCGCAGCTAGTTTGCGTCCCCCCATTGTAATTCAAGCCTTCTTTTTCCGTGTTTCCTATTGCGCTGCTAATTTGCAGGGGCGGCATTTAATTAAAGCCTTCCATTTCCGATCGCAGTGTTCTGAGCTTATATTTGGTGCTTTTGTTTTTGCTATTTATTTTGCGTTTTTTCGTTTCGGAGGCTTTTTCGGTTAATTTGCTTTTATGACTGTGTGGAACCCAGTTCAGCTACTGATTGAAAGATTGATTGATTGTGTGACTGCAGAAATGGATGAAAGCCCCCCATTCAAACAATGACTATCATCAGTGAAGGTAAGAATTTATTTATTTTTATTTTTATCATCTACAGTACTGTTTTATTTATTTTATAGTACAGCACATTGTTTATTGCTTTCATTTTGTGGATCAATGGTCTTGTTAGATAGTAAAATTCATGTTAAATTGCTGTTCTAGGGGTTGTTTTTAAAAGTCTGGAACGGATTAATCCGTTTTGCATTACTCTCTATGGGGAAGCACGCCTTGATTTTGGAACGGACTTCCGGAACGGATTAGGTTTGAGAACCAAGGTACCACTGTAATACAGAAGATCAGCATCTGATATAAATTCACTTGAACTGAAACAAAAGGGAAGGGAGTGTAGCTGCACTTGCTCAACATTCGTGCCTTTGTTTCCTGATGCCTCTGCCTCTTCAGCATGTAATTCATTAACATTAAAAAAAAATAATTCTGGAACATTATGTCTAGCTGAACTCTGCCACGACTTTGACCTGTTCTCTTTCAGCCTTGTCCTTGTGCATTAGACTTCCTGTCTTCACTTTCTGAAGTTCTGATTATCTTTTAATGGCTTTGTAAGCATCTTTCCTCTTGCAAGGGTTTCCCCTGCCCCTGGCAAACACATTCTTATCGCACAGAACATACACTTTGGTCAAGGCCAAATGGGAATGGCTTGGGTGTCCCTGGAAACCACCCGGGTTAGGTTTTTAATCTCGGCGCCATTTTGCTCTTCCGTGCAACAGCTGTCAAGGACTGGGACAGAGATACCAAGCTGCCTGCACACTATAAATCAAAGCACGTGGTTTTCCCCAAAGAATCCTGGGTGCTGTTAAGGGTGCTGAGAATTGCAGCTCTGTGGGGGGTAAAGTACTACAGTTCCCAGGATTCTTGCGGGGGGGAGTTGTGCTTTAAATTTATGGTGTGTACACAGCCCCCCAGACCATGGGGAGGACTCTTGAAAAGAAACAAATATGTATAAGACTGAACAAGGTGTCACTGTATTTTTCCTCAAACATCTGCCTGGTTTCATTCTTTACAGAGCCTGCTTACGAAACGCAGGCTCCTTTTACTGCTGAATTCGGTGGAATTTAATTCTTCACAGAGCTGAGATTCTGTGCATATTTAAGTGGGTTTTAAACCACTGAAAGCTGCTTCTTTTTTAATTCCAGGTTTCATGCGTGTGCCCTCCTGCTTCCTTTTAACCAACAAGTTAGAAATAATCCCAGTTTCTTCCTGGCGATAATCTCTGACACTGCCTCATGTTGCTTCTCTCTACTAAAAGCCAAAAATGCAGGTAGGTGAAATAAATGTACTAAAACCGCAGCCCTTGGGGAACAGTTACTTACTGGAGTCGTTCTTCTGACTTAACGTTTCTTGCTTAGGACCAAACTGGACATGACATTAAGCATCTCACTGAACGTTGCATCCTTCTCTCTCTCTTTTTTAAACCCCTCTCTAAATAGCCACAGGGGGCCGAATGCAATAGGAGAAAATTGGGAACGCTGTGGATAGTAGGAGAGGATATATTGATTAAATATTATCCTTCCTCAGGCTAGTGAGTTAGTGGCAGAGCACATTACCTGTATATCACAGGCAGCTAGTTGGTGGATTCGTTAGAATCTCTTGTTAAGCATTTTAGTCTTTTCTTGTCCAGATTGGATTTTGCTGGTAAATTCCCCTTTAATTGCCTCTTAAAAACAATAATGACACAATAGTCTTCTTTTAAGAATAAGAAGTTTACTTACCTTCAGTTCACGGTTGGATCCCTGAAGGCAGGCTTTAGCTTGTAGCTACAGAAGAAAGTGTGAGTTCATTCCACGTGGGGAATGAGCCCATGTGCTGCTGGCTGAGACCCAGCAGACAGCAAAAGAGCATCAAGAGTCAAGAGAGAGAAGGGAAGATGGCTGCATGACTGCCCCTTTCATAGGGTCTGCCAGGGTCACGCCCATCTACCTGGTCACACGCAGGAGGAGGATGCTCCAGACCAGGCGAGACAGGAAGTCCTCTAGGCAAACAGGAAATGTTACACTTGACTGCAACAGTGATGTTGCATCCCACAAGAAGTGTGACATTGAAGGCGGACCAGTTGAACGCTTTCATCCTGTTTTCACAAGCTGCTGTTTTGGTTGGGCTGCAGGGAGGAGCCTCATTTGCTGCCCCACTTCCTTTGCGCAACCTGTGTCCTCCAGATACAGTTGGACTGCAAGTCCCATGAACCCCAGCCATTGTGGCCAATGGCCAGGGTCAATGCGGGCGACAGTCCCCACAGTATCTGGGTGGCACCAGGACAGATATGACATGCTTTTTCCTCACACACACATTTTAATTGCCTGGTGCCTCTTTTACTCAGTCCTTTTAACCGACGATGGTAGCAATTGAATCTAGGGAATTATAGCTGCAATTAAGTCTTCCTCAAATTCAAGTTACTTTTTGAGGGTGGTAGAGCGGGCAAGGAGATGTTGAAGAGGAGAAGGGATCTGTGTGTGAGACAGATTAGTTTTCTTAAGGTGTGAGGCTGAGAAAGATGGAATCTACCCTTGGGGAGTAGATGGGCACTGAGCGGATGGCAGTGATCAGGTAGACATTGACATTGTTCACCAGAGGCAGGTATCAGTTTTGAAGATTAAAATAGAAGGTTGACAGAATAATTTGTGTGTGTGCTTGGTTTGGTTTTCTTTTTCCTTCACTCTTTTTTATTCTTTTTTTCTTACTCTTTTTATTGTGTGTTTTTAAGATATTAAATCTGCTTGTTTTTGTTGTATTATATGTTGAAAACTTAATAAAATTGATTATTAAAAAAAGAATATAAAATCTCTTCACTAAACAAGCTTAAGTCAATCTTTCTTGCTTTATGCCTAGATATACCTTTTTCTCCTGCTGGTGGTTCAGCGCCGCTTACATACAAAGATGTGCAATGGCTCTGCTATCGTGCCTTCAGTGTGAAATTAGGAAATCACAGAGTTATTTACAAATGTCTTCTTGTACCACTCCAACAATGTAAGTACCTCTCCGCTTCATGCCAAGACATGCAAATGCTGTTCATGTCTCTTAATTTTCCTTTCCAACTAAAAACTGTTAAGTTTATTCTTGAAGTGACTCTTTAATTTAGTTTCTGTTATCATTATTCTTGACAATGCGGGGCTGGGAGTAGGGAATAACTACGGATGCTTTTGAGAAATTAGGATATCGATGGGTAGGAAAATGCTGGAACGGGTGACTCTCAACTTAGGCGGGCGTTATGTTCCGGGGATAGCGCATAAATTGTGTATAGTCAAAACACATTGGGTTCAACGGCGAGTGGGACTGCCAAAGTCTTTCCTCACCCCCAGCCCCCCGAAAGCCCGTCCCCTTTAAAAAAAATTTTTAAATGTGAAGCTGAATGCACTAAGTTGCGAGTTTTCTGAAGAAGCCTAATGTCTTCTAAGTCATTTGAAATATTTATAGACACAATTATAGTGCCTTAAAGATATGTGGATTTTATGATGTCAAGCTGATACTGCTCTGATTGGGGCATCTTATCTGTATAGTCACTGGCATAGTTCTTGCAATAAAAGCTAATCTGTTATACATATTTGAGATTCTCGAGGGCATTGAACTACTTTTAAAGAGCCTTGTTGCAGATTTGAGCCATATAATTCCTTTTTAGGGACGCAGGTGGCGCTGTGGGTAAAAGCCTCAGCACCTAGGGCTTGCCGAGCGAAAGGTCGGCGGTTCGAATCCCTGCGGCGGGGTGCGCTCCCGTTGTTCGGTCCCAGCGCCTGCCAACCTAGCAGTTCGAAAGCACTCCCGGGTCCAAGTAGATAAATAGGGACCGCTTACTGGCGGGAAGGTAAACGGCGTTTCCGTGTGCTGCGCTGGCTCGCCAGATGCAGCTTTGTCACGCTGGCCACGTGACCTGGAAGTGTCTGCGGACAGCGCTGGCCCCCGGCCTCTTGAGTGAGATGGGCGCACAACCCTAGAGTCTGTCAAGACTGGCCCGTACAGGCAGGGGTACCTTTAATTCCTTTTTATATATATTAGGGATGGACAAGTTTATGGTCAAACTATGAAACTTTCTCCCCCAGGAGGCAGTGATGGTCTCCAAGTTGGTTGGCTTTAAAAGGGGATTAGACAAATTCATGGGGGAGGAGATGGGTACTAGACGTTATGACTATTGCTCTATTGCTTGAAGCAGCTAGGAAGCCTGCTCCCCATCACGTGCAGTTTCAAAATGTCCTTGGGAGTGCAGGGATGGGGTGGGCCATTGTTCCATGCAGCCCAGAGTCATTGCATTGGCAAAAAATGGCCGCCCTCATTTTAAAAGACAGCCTGCGGACCACCCAATAACCCTGTTCGGAATGATTTGTCTATGGGAGCAGTGATTTTAGCATTCATCTTTTCAGGTGAAATACAGTTGCTCCGGCAAATTCCAGAAGCTTCTGTACAGCTCCTGAAGGAAGTGACAGAACCATCACTATATGAAGATTTCAGAGCCATTCTGGATTGATAGATGCAGTCCTATTGTAGGTAAACTGATTTATTTTTCCTTTAAAAAAAAGAAAAATAAATAAATAGCTAAGTCAACATCCTGTATCTCAGAGCAGGAAAAATGTAGTAATTTGGTGCCTGAAAGTACACTTAGTGCCATAAGTACAAGAGCTCAAAGTGACGTTTTCAAAGTATTTTATCAGCAAAGTAAGTAATGGGATATGCTCCATTTTTAGTTGTATTTTTTACTGTGTAAAAAATTCACCTAACCTGGAATTGTCAGGGGGAAATATATTTGTCTGTAATCCAACAGTGGTGAGATGCCTATTCTGGTATCTTGCCTAAAAAGTGATCTATGGCTGCAAGTTTCTGTGTTCCGTTCACTAAGCCTTGTAAACTGCTTTTAAAAATGTGACTTGTTTTAAAAACTCGGTAGCACATTATTTTACAATTGTGGCTGCCAGAACAATGTGGTTTTCCTTAAACCTTGCTGAGTAATCCTCAAATTATTTGCATGTTCTAGACTATTATTGTATTGCACATGGCCTTTCAGCCAAAACAGTTGTTGTATCTTTCTTGGTAATAGCCCATTTACTTGGTAAGTCCCAGATCTCCAATTTAGAAAATACAACTTGTGACTTAATGGACTGTGTCTTCTAAATTCCAGTTATGAGATATATATATATATATGTCGTAAGGGTAGTGCCTGAAATGATCCTTACTGTGGAATTACCATGTTCTGTCCACTTATGTTTTGGAGGGTGTCCACTTATGTCGTCATCATTTTGTAATCAGCCCCTAGCAGTTTTCCCCTTTCTAAATCTCATGCACCGAATGGCCTTAGGCAAAGCACTGTCTTTCAGTTTCAGCCCCCACACCTGCAATATGGGGATAAGAATGTGGACCTGCCTTATATGGTTGGCATAGTAAGACTTACAAGATAATTATGTGTTATGTATTATGAACATTCTTGAGTGCTATATATAAAGATGCATTTATTTAGAAAATGGTTTTACGTAGAAATCCTTACATTCTTACTGATTGAATACCCTAAATTTGAGGACACATGTGTGGGGTTTTTTAATGGTCAGGATAGGATGGGGAAAACAAGGGTGACCAGATCGCTGAAACAAAAGTTAAGATCGGGTGCTACTGGTGATACCAGGGATACCGGTGCTGGTATCTGGATGTATTGTTCGTAGCAGTTTCTTTTTCAACACAATTCTCCAAAGTTGATAAATGGCTCCTAAAGGGATCATCAAGCATGGTACATTTTCAAGCATCTCAGAGATGACGACAGCCCAGGGAGGATACTTTTTTGACTCTTTTGCAGGAAAATGTACCTTTGGGAGAAACAAATGTATTGCATGAAACCCACATTAAACAGCACAATCTTCTATGCATTTACGCGGAAGTAAATCCCATCAGGTTAAATGGGGATTGCTCCCACGTAAGTGAGGACAGGAATTACAGCTTGTTAATACTTCAAAGTGGGAGCTAAGCAAAGGTTGGCAATATTCCAAAAGGGAAAGGGAAGACTCCTGAGTTGCATGCAGTGTAGGGCTAAGACTATGGCTTCATCAGCACAAGGATGTCGCCTCACATGATGGGATGTACTCCCTCTCTCCTTCCCTTGTGCACCCCGACCAAATTTTGGGGTGCCATGGGAGGAGGAGAGGGGAAGAAAGTCCCATTGTGCCAGTGGCAATCCTCTGCATGTTGTGTCTGGGCCTGGTCAGTGTCTGCATGGTTGACAAGCTAGGAACCACATGGAGGTGGCCTTGAGTTCCATAAGTAAATACAAAAATTGCAACTGATGCCCTGTTGTGATAGGTTGTTGTTGGCATCCATCTGTCTTGGGAGACAGAGGAAGAGTTTGCAGGTAGAGCCAAACCATTAAAGAGGAATTCTGTGCTTAAGCAGAGCATCTTTATCAATTCAGGAGTTCATAGCAGCAAGATTGGAGAGCTGAATCCCCCCCCCCATGAATGCAAATTAGGGAAAGACAAGTAATGACATGTAGAAAAGTAACTTACGTAATTTGGGTTCCATGTATTGTAGCTTGCAGGTGGCTCAAGAAGTACATAGAACACAAAAATTAGGAACATTATCCCTGGGGAGAAAAATTGCCACGTTGCCTTCCAATAGCGTTTTAGTGGTCTTCCTGTCATCTCTTCCACATCTGCACTGAATCTGTTAATGAAATGGATATATTTAAGGAGGGATCTGTGGACAATTCATTTGCATGCAACCTTATTAAAAATGAAGCCAGTTAAACTTCTGTTTCTCCTCTGACTGCATGCCTGCTCATCACTTGATGAAAGCAGGAACAAGTAGAGCAGCTACCGTATTTTTCACCCTATAGGACGCACCGGCCCATAGGACGCACCTAGTTTTCAGGGGGGGGGAAATCAAGGAAAAAAATATGATTCCCCCCCGCAGCTCTGGGAGCAGTGGACAGGCTGCACGCAGCCTGTGCGCTACTCCAAGACCTTCTCCCTGCTTTTGCAGGAGGTGGCGAAATTCCCCCACCTCCCGCAAAAGCCCACAGGAGCCCCGCGTGACTCCTGTGGGCTTTTTGACCAGGAGGGAGAAGGGACTGAAACGGCCAGTCAGTCCCTTCTCCCTCCTCGGGGAAAAGCCCCCAAGAGCGGCGCGCTCTTTAAAGGGTGCGTGGCTCCTGCGGGCTTTTCTAGGAGGTGGGGGAATCCCTCCCCTCGTAGAAAAGTCAGCAGAAGCCGTGGAGTCCCTTTAAAGAGCGCGGGGCTTTTGCGGGCTTTTGCAGGAGGTGGGGGAATTCCCCCATCTCCCGCAAAAGCCCAAAGGAGGGTTGGAGAGTAGTGGGAAGGCGTCGCGCGCCTTCCCGCTGCCCCCAATCCTCTGGGGCTGGCGATGGGGGAAGCGCTGCTTTCCCCCACCGCCAGCCTCAAAGAGCAGACTCTCCTGGCTTCAGCGGAAGCAACGCGAAGCCTCCGGAGCGCAGGCTTCGGAGGCTTCGCGTTGCTATCGCTGAAGCCAAGGAGCCTGCATTCGCCCCATAGGACGCACACACATTTCCCCTTCATTTTTGGAGGGGGAAAAGTGCGTCTTATAGGGCGAAAAATACGGTACATAAGCATCACTCAAAAGAGGGAAACACAAACAAAAGAGGATTCAGGCTGGCGTAAAACATTTATGTACTAATTTAGAAATGATTTCTGTGACTGAAATAGAAATGTATTACATGTCTCCATAGTGGGGAAGACTGACCAGCTAGCCTGTTCTGTCTCCTTTCCAGGTGTTAACTTTGAAGCCTCTGCTCTCCCTGCCTAGAGTTCTTAATCTTTTAAACCAGAGGGATTTTCAAATCAAGGAAAAATAAACACAACAGATAGGAGACCTTTATCCTATTGCATATTGTGGGATTTAAGTCATCAAATTAAGGCTGCAAACCTTATCTGGGCGTAAAGGTAAAGGGCTACTGCACAGTTAAGTCCAGTCAAAGGTCACTATGGGGTGGCAGCGCTCATCTCATTTTCAGACTGGGGGAGCTGGTGTTTGTCCACAGACAGCTTTCCAGGTCATGTGGCCAGCATGACTTAACTGCTTCTAGTGCTAGGTTGCCAGGAGCTGGGACAGAGCAACGGGAGCTCACCCCGTTGCACGGATTTGAACCACCGACCTTCTGATTGGCAAGCCCAAAAGGTTCAGTGGTTTAGACCACAGCACCACTTAGCTGGGACCTTAGTCCCACAGAATACAATGGAATTTATTTCGGAGCAGGGGGGATATGGGATTATACTTCAAATTCAGCAAAAAAAAAATCAGGCTTGGCTCAGAAAGCTATTAGCAGCTGGGAATCGAGTCTCCAAGAGCTGAGCTGTTAATGAGGAAGTCCTCAGTTCAGATCTTATTTCTGCAGTGAATTCGCTAGGTGGGCCTACTGCACAGGGTTGTCTGAGACATTCTAGAGGAAGGACATTGAAATGTTATTTGAATGTTATCACTGTTAATAAGGAGTAATACTGATGTTACAATACAGCAACCAGCACCTAAGGGCTTATCCAGATACATATGCAAAGAAACATTACCTTTTCATTCCATAAATATATACAACACCGATCACTTCAAAGAAAGCAATGACGAGCAAAGGCATGGTCGCTGCAAAGGCATCAAACATCTCAAGCCAGTAGTTTCCTGATCTCAGAGTAAAAACCAGGCCCAGCAGAAAGGCAGTAAGGCATATTAAACCTATAGACAACAACACAAAGGAAATAAAAAGAAACCTAACCAGTGGTGTTTAGATGTGTGTTTATAGATGTTCCATTCTTGCCAAACACCCATGTTTTACTGCTCACCTATCCTCCTTAACGGTTAATGGGTGCAATCTGGCATCATTAAAACTATATAGATTCTGCCCAACAGATTATTGTTATTGTTGCTGTTACTATTTGTTAATTTATATACCACCCTTCAGAGATCTCAGGGTGGTTTCACAAGATAAAAACACAGGATAAAAGCACAAAATAAATCGAACAAAAACGAGACACCAACCCCCCCCCCGCCCCCACAAACACAATTAAAAGGCCATAGAATTAGCACAAGGCCTTGTTGAAGAGGGACTTTTTTTGCCTGTATTAATCTTGAGCATGGTATTGACAAGAAAAGTATTTGAAGAAGATGCCTTACCACATACAGCCTCCTTGCATATGTATCTAGACACAATGCGAGATTCTGTGAGAGGCGTCAAGATACTTTGAACAAATCCAAACATGGAAGATATACCAAGACTGAACAGCATGAGAAAGAACAGAATCGCCCAAGTGTTCGATCCAGGCATCTTAAGGACGATTTCAGTGAACAGAATAAAGGCCAAGCCGGTTCCAGAAACACTCTGCAAAATTCACAAATAATGGTAAAATCTGTCAGATTGATTTCTGAGTGTTATTTATTCTAATGCATAGGCAAAATGTTGTATTACTCAACATTTACCGTATTTTTCGCCCTATAGGACACACTTTTCCCCCTCCAAAAATGAAGGGGAAATCTGTGTGCGTCCTATGGGGTGAATGCAGAGGGGTCGGTACGCACCGACCCCTCTCACTCTCCTGGCTTCAGGAAGCTATCCGCAAGCCTGGGGAGCCCGCGGGACTTCCCGCAGGGCTCCCTAGGCTGCGGATAGCAGACTGCTGCCCGGAGCGCGGGGCGCACTGAAGCCGCAGCTGGGGGAGGGGGAATAATTTTTTTTTCTTTATCCCCCCCCCAAAAAAAAACCACTAGGTGCGTCCTATAGGGCGAAAAATACAGTAGCCATTATTTGGAATAAGATACAGCCATTACCGATGACAAGTTCTTACTGGGGTGGGTGGGGAAAACAAAAAACCCTCTTGACCTTGACCTTCGACACCTGAGATGTGCATTTTTAGGACTCACCATGTTTTAGTGGTATTAAGTTGCTGTAATCTGTTTATAGTGTTGCATTTTAAATTGTTGTCACTTGCCCTGGGATCTAAGGGTGAAGGAATGGTAATAACATAATAATAAAAGCAGCCACCTAAGCTCACAGGATGCTTTCTGTGGTTCTTTTCGTGCTCATACGTGCAGACACAGGTGTGGTTTCTGTCTGTCTCTGCAGAACTATAAGGGGAAACTTCTCAAGTTGCACTAGAGTTTTGGTGGGTACCCTGAGCCCCATCTTCTATGTGCAAGCATAGTGGGGTGGGGGGAATGTAGATTGTGTTTCTTTGGAGATAACCAGGCAAACAACCTGTGGTCTCTGTGCACTCATACATCTGGGTAGAGTAACAAGCTAGTTTGCCAGAGACTGAGCAGCTTGTGTGAAGCCAAAAAGCTAAACACAGCACTTCTGAAAGAATTTCCTGCCTGGGCCATCACATCAACGGTAGCTGAAGAGCCAGGGCTGTGACCACCTTGCAGCATGGCAGAGGTCCAGCAGAGAAACTCTACAGAAAAATGCAGTGGAAGCTGCAGGAGCCTTCATGGAATGTGAGCAGACCCATTCCAGAGAAAGAAGCCCCATTCATTCATTCATTCATTCATTCATAGCAACGCTGTTGACACAGTCAGTGTTGTCTGTCACTGCTTCCTCTCAGGTGAGGTTGCACTGCTCACTTGGCTTCCCAAAATACAGTGGTACCTCAGGTTACGTACTTAATTCGTTCCAGAGGTCCGTTCTTAACCTGAAACTGTTCTTAACCTGAAGCACCACTTTAGCTAATGGGCCCTCCTGCTGCCACCGCGCCGCTGGAGCCCGATTTCTGTTTTCATCCTGAAGCAAAGTTCTTAACCCGAGGTAATATTTCTGGGTTAGCGGAGTCTGTAACATGAAGCGTATGTAACCTGAGGTACCACTGTACCACATGCCGCTGTGAAGGAGAGGAGCAAGGCAGCAGGGAGGTTGGCATGGTGCAAGTGCTGCAACAGGAGCAGCGGGTTGGCTCTGCTGCAGCAGCCACCCTCGCCAAGCTCCCCACTGTCTTGTCCTCCCCCATAAGCAATGGCAACATGCACTGTTGGGAAGCTGGGAGAGCAACCTAGCCCCACTTGTGCCACCCACTAGTCCCTACTAAATGCACTACCTGTCATGGCAAAAACAGCAGAAGCTCTGGGGGAGCCCTATCACTTCAGATCCTATTCAGTAAAAGCCCATGGTGCATCATGGCTGGTAATGGAGACACCATTATGCCCAAGCCAGGGAACATATAGCCATCAGTTCCTATCAACAGACGCAGCCTTGCCCTTACCATCCATGCACCTGCTTAAAACCTGCATGCCATGAGGGAAGGCAGCAGCCAGAAAACCCAGCTCACAGAGATCATGCATAAGGTGCCGAAGTCTGAGACTATTTTGTACCATTTCCTGTAAATAGGTGCCTTGGCAGAAAAAGAGCATATGAATGCCATCAGGAACTGATGCCGTGTCTGTGGCAATAGCCCCAGCAAGTGGCGTTTGGGCGACTACAAAATCAGTGCATACTGTACTTTTACAACTGGATCATTTTGTAATGCGAGTACGAATACCTGATCAAGGAATTTTTGGCGATCACAATTTTCCAGTTTGAGAGATGCCAGTTTATTGATATCCGTTCCGTTCAAGTAACTGAGCCAAAATGCGCTGCTGTCTACAGTGATGCTTTCGTTCCTGAATGCCTTGGTGATGTATTTAACATTTCTGTCAGTAAAGTCAGGAATGATACGAATTATTTGCATTGCCACAGTCCCTAAGAAAAACAACAGCAATTTGCTTCAAATAGGGGCAGGCCAGGGCGGAATGGGTTTATGCGCAACCACTGACATGCGCAGAGACCAGGAACGCAACCCCCATACAAAAAGGAAGTTGCCTGTATACCTGAATTAATGAATATGCACATGGAACATGCAGGGTTGTATACTTTGTGTTCTATGCTACAATCTTATTTTAATTCTGCCCTCTGGGGTCCCCTAAACTGTTTTAAGGGGGAGGGGAGAAATGACACTAAATTCTAGACAATGAAAAACAAAACAAATTGTGAACAGAGGGCTTGGACCAACACCTTAAATTGGTTCCTAACTGTGAAACTTGAATGGCTCACCTTTCCAAGCATTCTTCATAGGCCACTGTTGCTTTGAACCCCAGAATTGAAAAAATTGGGATTGACGCAAACAAAGAAGTCACAGAATTTATTGCTGCTATCATGACAGCATCCATTTCACAGTCATTTCTAGGAAAAACAAGTACATAACAACCCGATTAAATGTTACGAAGGACAGCACTGAGCCCTTCCAATGTTATACATTTCAGGTACTTGTACTCTACTCTTCACTGAATATTTTCAATCCCAGAACAGTAAAACAAAGCAATAGGCAGATATAGAAAGGGATGGGGGATAACAATATATGAAAATTACAGTTGGTCAGCCTAAAATCAGCTACAGTAAATTACAACAAATTTAAACCATCTGCATCACAAGGCAAGTAAAGCTTAAACCACAATAAGGACAACAGGTAGTATTTCCAATTTAACCAAATACCTGAATAAAAACAGATAAAACAGTCTAAACAACCAAATGGCATTTGCAACCCCATCTCTCACCTAAGGCAGCCCACTAACTCCCCTTGTTCCGCTGCCTTTCACTCAAAGAGGGACCCACTCTGTGCCAGCAGACTGACTTCGTAGCTTTTGAGCAACTTAACATCTTTTGTGTACACTCCCCAACCCCCATCCAGGGTATAATAATAATAAATGGATGGAGATTGCCATTTACAGGACATACTCTCGGTTTAAGCTTGTGTATGCCCTCAAACAATGCCATTTCCTGGAGGCTTCAAATCCATCCTTCCCTTTTAGGCTGACAAGCTGGAATGCAAGAAGCAATGAAAAATCATTTCAATGAAATTGGAGAAGGGGGGAGGCAAAATTAGTCCTAGGGTCCCTCTTCCAATGCTGTAAATGCTGGTTTCTGGTTAGAAAAGCTTAGCCTGGCAGATTCTCTTTGGCTGCAAGATGGGCCTGAAGAAATAGCCAAGCACAGGTGGCATATTGCCACAGAAACTAAATAGCTGGAATGTGTTTTTTTGTCATTGTTATTAATTTGTTTATACCCCATCTTTTTCCCTGACGGGACTCAAAGCAGCTTTGAGTTTAAAAACATGAACCACTAGATGATGTGGAGATCTTCACATGCAGACATGCATATGCAATCTACCTGTGTTTGTGTGTGACAGCCTGTGTACTGGGGCATCTGCCCAACACTGGCATTGCAGAAAGAACAATAAAGGGCATCTTTGGGACTCACACAGGGAAACATCAAGCGAACCGAGCCAGACGCTTTTCCTGGGCTCCAGTGTGGGCTGAATGAATTGAGTCTTGTCTCCAGAGATCACTGAGGCGCTATCTCATAGAAGTCAATTTGACTGTGTCAAACAACTCTCCACATTGTGAGCGAAAGCTACCAAACCTACCTTGACGGGTTGTAGCTTGCATATGCTATGTGTCCCCCAAATCCTAAAGAAAGAGAGGAAAAAATCTGGGTGGCTGCATCAAGCCAGGCACGTGGATTGTTGAGTTTCTTGAGCTGTGAGAGAGAAAGAGAGAGCTCAGGGCTAAACACATTATTAGTCTGATAATTCCTGTGTTTCACAAACTGCCTGCTGGGGGCTTCTTGGAGGGGGAGAATCAGTGTGTAGGAGAGAGCGCTTAACTCTTTCCATGTTTGGCGATAGTGCCTTACAAATGCTCACTAGAGTGCTTTTACCTTCACTTGCGCATCTTCCAGTCTTGGGCCCTGCCAGACGGAGAAACAAAAAGCAGCCCAGGGGAGCATTTGTAGGCAAGAATTGGTGGGCATAGGGAGGATTAATGACCTGCCCACTGGCTTCCTCAAATACAGAACTGGGACACCCCATGCTTGCACAATGAAGTGTAGTTCTGCCCTGTCTGCCGAAAAATAAGATTTGACCCAGGGTTGCCTATATTCGTGAATTTTAGAAAAGGGCACTTTTTACACAAGTTTCTGTTCTTCATAGATTCCAGAGGGAGTTAACAAAGTACAATTGCCAGAATATGTGTGGATCCCAACTAGTATTAAGTGGTAAACAAAGAAGCAGCATGGAGGAAACTTCAAAGTTCAAAGCCACCTCTAAAAGACCAAGTCAGACTTTCCGTACATCATCTGGAACACCAAGGATCAATTGAATAAATACTTGCATTAGGAGTCATGAAGTAGAGTAATCCGTGAACGGCTCCTGGGAGAGTCAGTCCATAAATTAGGAATAATGTTAGAATTAGGTAAGGAAATGTGGCTGTAAAATATACTGCCTAAGAGGAAGAGCAAAGCAGAGAAGAAAAAAGTGAGTGTCAGGAAGAGGTTAAGGCAATACCATGAAACAGATACTGTGCACACAAAATTACTGAACAGTTGCAGCTGAATCCAACTCAGTGAAAAACTGTTTTTGTTTAGGGTGGTTTGAGGAAATGTAGAAGTTCTGTCTGCCATGTTTGAGCTACAGCAGCTCATGCATGTGTGTAAATCACCACATAATGGTGCCATCCAGTGTGGTGCAGCAGTGGTTAACATGGCAGACTAGAATTGAGGAAACCTGTGGAGATGTGCTCCACAGAAGTGCAGGGAGGTGGGGGAAGTGCAGGCAGTGGGGGCCCCCTCCCAACATTTTGTCCAAGTTGGTGCCTATGGCCATGAAGCCAGTTCTTGAGACAGTTCTTGAGACAGTTCTCCAGTCTAACCGACTGAAAGATTGTGAGCAGATTGTGTGCAAGAGGAAAGAGAGAGTAGCTTGAACTCTTCGGATGAAAAGTAGGATACTAATTGGCTGAGTGATTGATTGATTGATTGATTGATTGATTGAAGAGGCAAGCATGCATGTGTTAACCAGCCTTTAGTCTGTTGCAGAAAAAAGAAGATAGAAAACACCTTGTGACAACTTAAGGAACTACAGTCTGTTAGATGCATCTAAGGCTGCCATACATCCAGAATTTCCTGGGATTCATCTGGGCTGCTTTTTCAGAAATCGGGTCTATGGCTGCCCAATCAGAAATAAAGCTCAACAACTTTTTGTGTCGGAATCTTAACTTTTTGAAATATGGTTTATCTACAGTGGAGAAGAAGCAGTTTCACACAGTGGACCTCAAAAGCTAAATACACCATAAGACAGGCAATATATTATTCAACTGACTATTCATTATGACGTTTTATGACGCAGTCCGAGTCAGGCCATCTAAACTGCTGTTCCTTCCCAAGGTGCTTTAGCCCTGTAGTCTAGTAGGAACCCTTGTGTTCCCCATAGTTGTACTTTATAGCTAATTAATCCACAATTTTCCTCCTCATTTGCTTTACATATGGGAAACCATTCAATGGAAATATCACATACATAAGCCAATATATTAATGCTGAGTGTGCCATGCCTATTCTGCGAGGATGCTGCTATTTCAACTACAAAATGGCAGGCCCTCACCCCCAAAATTTTAAAATAGAATATTAGATAATACTCTATCTGCTGTCTAGAAAGTACCATTTCTAACTGCAGGCAGGTAATAAGATGATCAAACACATGCAAAAAAAAACAACCCCTCTTGCATGTGGATTCTAACCTAGCCTCCTCACAGACGTATTAGTTTTCAATGGGCAGGTGCCTTTTAAAAATATGATAGAACATTCGTTCATGTGAGCTGCCTTCTGTCTCACGTGGTGCAGTCCAAAGATGGCTTTACCACCTCAGTAAGGACCAGGTCAGTGAAATACAGGTGTCTGGTAATAATCCCTGCTCACCTTTCCAGTCGATTCAATTCCTCGTACTGTACAAATGAACACAAGTAACCAGCAGGCTGCCAAACATAAAACCAGCCACCACTGAAGTGGACCACTGTTTGTAATATCCGTGCTTATGTTTAAAGTGTACCTATACCAGAAATAATTGGTAGGTGTGCTTTTGGTACATTCTTCAATAAGTTCTGAAATAACAAGCACAGAAGGCATTATCAAAACAGATAGAATCATAGAAGAGTTGGAAAGGATCCTGACGATCAGGAATATGCAGTTGTCCCATTCTGCACCAATTGAGTGTGCAGATGGTATACTGCATTTTAAAAACTCCACTCCATGTTTTGTTTTGTTTTTAAGGAAAATGTAAACCTACCATAAACCCCTCTCCTCCGGAGTTCTAGACTGAGGCATTGTTTAGTTTGGGGAATAGCCTCCTCTTGATTGACAAACAGGGCTTCCCAAAAGAATGACATCAAGAGGAGATGCTTCACCTCAGCTCTTCCAGACCAAGCCTGGAACAAAACTCTCCAGCCCTACATATATTTGTGTTAGGGATGCGACCAGGCACAGCCCCAGGTGAATGGATATGTGCCTCATCCTCTCAAAGCTATTCCATGAAGGGGAAGGGGAAGGAATGGAGCCTTTCTTCAGGCATCAGTTCTCTCTGCACAGAAAGCTCTTGCTTTGGCATAACTAGTAAACTAACCAGGAGTGGGGAACCTTTGGACTTCCAGCTGTCGTTGAACTACACTTCCCATCAGCCCTAGCAAGCATGGCCCATGGCCAGGGATTGTGGGAGTCGTAGTCCAGTAACTGCTGGAGGGCGTGAAGATCCACCACACCTGCTTCAAGCTATTGGCCCATCTACACAGCACTTTAAACCATTATTAAACTAAGCTATGCCTTAAATGTAAACTTACCACTGCTTCTTTCAGATGGGCAGGGTGTAAATAAAAATATTATTATTATTCTACCTCTGCTGCATTACTTTGCCGAGTGTTTAGTTCACTTCATATCCTATTCCCTACGGCCAAAGGAGGCATGGCAGGGACAAAGCTGGGTCTGGTAGAGTTGGACAAACAATTTAATGCGGTGGTTGAAGGATACATAGAAAAGCAGATACTAATAACAGAAAGCAGCAAGAGACTTGGGAACTCACCTGGTTTGCTGGTATCTGTTGGGCAGGAACTCCAAGGTAACGGGTTTCGGAAAGAGTTTATAAGATACCATATCACCAAGGCTAAAAGCATATTGTAATACAGAATCACTAGGAAGGAAACTATCAGAGAAGTGTAACCTGTGGAATATGCAAGCACACGCAGAATTGGCATGAACAAAGACAACTGCAAGAGTCTGATCTGCACAAATGAAAGATCAAATCCAATGACTATCTGAACTCTGGCGGTCTGGAAAAGAACATTGCTCTGTGAATTAAACAAACCGAGTGGGGTGGGGGTGGGGGAGGCAATTTCCATTTTGCCTCAGGTGGTGAAATTGGAAAGGCTGCCCCTGAGTGGCCCTGTTTATCTTCCAGACAACTGCCTGAGTTTACTACGACTGAGTTTGCTATTACAGCCTCATAGAGCCCATGCATTTCCAGGAAGGAGCAATGATTAGAAGATTGTATAATCACAAGTAAAGGCAGTTACAGAAACCTACCCAGTCCTCCCAGGTAAGGAGAGATGTGCCACCAGAGTCGAATGCAGCCTTTTTTCAAGCATTGCCCAACAGCTAATTCAAGAAAAAATACAGGGATGGCTCCCAACACAAACGCGATGATGTATGGAATCAGGAATACCCCTAGAAACACAATAGCCAAGCACAGTTAGCTCATAGCAGTGGCATAGCATGGGTTCCCAGTGCCACCTGCCTGCCCATACACGGGAAAGCCCAACAAGCCGCCATAGCCCTTAGAGGGCAAATCCCCTCCCCCCGGTGCCCATAGAGAGGAGTGCCAGGCCAGGTTGTGCTGGGGTGCCCCTTGTCCATCTCCCTCCATCCCTGCCTGCAGACCATGGGTCTGGACTGCTTTTCTGCCTTTGCTGGGGTGGGGAAGCCAATGCATGGGGGGGCGCTGGTTGTGTCCCCTCAGAATTCTGCGCCCGGGGCTATGGCTGCTTTTTCATTTCCATTTTAAGGATGCTTTTAGTAATGCTTTTTAAAGATAAGACCTCAATCCATAGTGTGTGTGTAAAATTTGAAGAGTTGCAAATTGGCTACCTGATAAAACTAGGATGCATAGAATCAGATAAGGGTTGCAAATTTCTGGGAATGTAGCTGATAGGTGACCTCAAACGGCTCCAAGATATACACATTTAGCAAAACCTGTGGTCAGAATGCACGGAACGTCATATAGCTTGTGGTTAAGACCCAGACACGAAAACCCGCTGACACCTGGGACTGGAACAACTGATTAGCAAACTGTGGTTTGCCCTTTTAGCTTTATCAGATATGAAACTAGCTTGTGCTTGCATTGGGAACAAATAGTGGTTAACCAGAATATTACTAGGACAGCTGCTTATGTCAATAGGTAAAATGCAAGGCAGCTTTGACCATGTTTGTACAATGATGAACAGGGGAAGTGGGCTGGTAATTTGTTAATAAGGCGGACGTGGTAGGCTGTAAACGTAGCCTGCTCCTTCCTAGTGGGCGGGCGGGCGGAGGAGGGACTTTCAGCCGGACAAGGGACTTTATAAACTGCGTTTTTCCAGAACTAGGTGTGCTTGTATTGGTCACCCACCTTTGCAATGGTGTTTTCCTTTCAATAAATTTTGCTACTTCATCAATTTCACCCAGAATTTCTTTTTAAAGGGTCCTGGGACTTTAAGCATAGCTGTCAACTTACAGATTTGAAAATAAGGGGCCAGCAGCCTCGAAAATAAGGTATCAGCAGCCAAAATAAGGGATTTTAGTCAACCAGCAGCCAAACGAAGCCTCAAGCGGTGGTTCCCACAGTGCAGCAACCCGGCAAAGGGGATGCAGCAAGGAAAACCACAGTCACCTCTCCGCTGGGAAGCGCTGAGCAAAGGCGAGTCCCCAGGCAACGTGGCCGATTTGATCGGCACAAGGCATGCAAGCTCCACCCCCCAGTCGTTCTTAGACTCCTTATTGGGTGAGCAACGCAGCCAAGCAACACAGTTGGAGCCTCCCTCCTCCCTGGCTGGCTGGCAGGGAGGGAGAGGAGCTGCTTCCTTTGAAACCCGGGAAATTTGAGGGACATCATCAATCCGGGACAGCAGCGGGAAACAGCGCTGGGATAAGGGAGTTTCCCGCCAAATAAGGGACGGTTGACAGCTATGACTTTCAGTCTTAGGAACCAGTGTTTTATCTCTTACATGGAGTCAGCTAATTATGTTCTTCCTGCTTAGGTCTGTGCAAAACGGCAATAATATACAACTAATTGTTGGAGGGGTTTTGTTTTCTTTACTGTGGCATACACTGAAAGCACATCTAATTGGTGCTGTGGAAGATCTAGAAGGTGAAAGTGATGAAAAAAATATTGTTTCATTGATCTGAGGGTTCCTAGCTGCTGTTTTTACAGTTACATTTTAATTTGTTTTTACTCATTTTTTTCTGGAAATTGAGGGGGGGGGAGAAAAAGCTCTCTGCAAACAATCCATTCTGGACAATGCTTTTATGATTCTGTCATATGATACCTCAAAAACTGGGAAAGCATAAAGCATTTATGCCTCCCCTACCAATCATTTACCTCATCCCACGTTAGTGTTCCTAAAAGTCATATAGCAGTAGAACAAAATGGTTTTGTCTCTTTTGATTTAGCAGTGCTGTTTTCGAAAGCCAAAGTTAATCAACTTTGACGGAAATCAGCTAGAGTCAGCTCAGGTGTTCATAGCTCTCTTGGTCTATGTCTAAAGTTGCTCTTGCATTTAAGTACCTTTTCAGATGCATATACATTTGAGAGCCTCTTGAAGTCCACATGTGGTGAATTTTGCACGTTTCCTTAGGGAATGAGGCTGAGACTGTGGTGTCTTTAGGATATATGGTTTATTTACACCTATATGCAACATGAGCCTACAATGGAGGTGTTCACAGCATCAAGACCCCTAAAGGCTTCAGCTTTGTATTCAAACAGAAATAAAACATTGCTCCCAAACTTTGCTCCGACTCTCTCCCTAGCTTGCTGCTTTACTTCAAGGCCACATAAAGGTAGAGGGACCCCTGACACTTAGGTCCAGTCGTGACTGACTCTGGGGTTGCGGCGCTCATCTCACTTTATTGGACGAGGGAGCCGTTGTGCAGCTTCCGGGTCATGTGACCAGCATGACTAAGCCGCTTCTGGCAAACCAGAGCAGCGCACAGAAACGCTGTTTGCCTTCCCGCCAGAGCGGTACCAATTTATCTACTGGCACTTTGACGTGCTTTCGAACTGCTAGCTTGGCAGGAGCAGGGACTGTGCAATGGGAGCTCACCCTGTTGGGGGGATTCGAACCGCCAACCTTCTGATCGGCAAGTCCTAGGCTCTGTGGTTTAACCCACAGCACCCCCCGCATCCCTCCAGGCCACATAGAGCCCCTTAATCTTCCTTAATGGCTCACCACCCAGGCTAACACCTCACTGGGAGGCTAGCCTGGCTATTCCAAGAACTAGAAGCATTGATTAAATTTTAACAGTTGCTGGATCCAGAGATTACAGGCGTCTGGAACACACCCTAACACCCCAAACAGATAACATTATTTTAGAACACAAGGAGCTTGTCGTAGTTTAAGTCTGAACAATCCCTCAACTAATCTCCAATGAAAAGGTGGGTTTTCTCTTACCTCCTCCATAGGTTTGGCACAAGTATGGAAAACGCCACACATTTCCAAGACCCACAACAAATCCAGCACAGCTTAAAAGGTACTGGAATTTACTATCCCACTTGGGTCTTATGTACTCTTCATCGCTGCCTTCAGATTCATCAGTTTCCATCTTTACTTTATACTCTTCAACGCTACCTTCAGGTTCATCAGTTGCCATCTTTGCAACCTCTTTTTTCCCCTTTCAGCACAAATTTCTCCAATATTAGCAGCTGCCAGGCAAGTGAACCTCCTCACTGAGCCAAGTAAGTAGCAAGGGAGGGGGGAGCAGCAGCAGAGGTATTCTGAACAATGGATAGAACTTCCATCTGCGACATCACACCAAAGAATCCAGATAAAACAACCTAGCAACCTACAGCCACACAAATTACAGAGTTGAGATGAGGTACTGAAGTTAACAGAAAAAAATCTTACTACTTCAAAGCAGTAAAGAAATAATCTAAACTCTAAATTGTATTACCTTTCCCAAAGTTTCCCCTAGCATAGGAAAAAGGCCACAACGTTTGGTAAGTTAAAAAATGGTTTACTTACACACTCAGGTCAGGTTCATGTGTTTCATAAAAGGTTGCTCAGGCAGTAATATTCACCTTAGTTACAAAGCTGTGAAAGGTCCTAAATTATTGGTAGAGGAACTCAAGAATGGATGCTGAGAGCCATGCAGTTGAGCTGGAGCAATCAACTCAAACCTCTTCACATGCTGAGCTTCTCAAGTAAACTGGAGAACAAAGGCTTGATTACTAGTTCCTTCCAAGGTGAGGGGAAGTAGATAGTTAAGCCTGTAAGGACAGCATACTCTATGGTATTAACCCCTTCATGCATTTATTAGAAACCTAAGCATGTTGGTTGGCCAACATGATTTCCCATTGGGACAGTCATGTCCAAAGTCTGGCCCGCAGGCCAATTGCGACCCGAGTTCTGGTTTAATACAGCCCCTCAGGTAATTTGGCAAAAGTTCTTAATATGATAATATGACAGCAACAATCGCAGGTAACAAGGGCTCTCAAAGTGGGATCAGGTATTAAACAGGGTTGTGTTATTGCCCCAACTCTATTCATTATTTCCATTGCCATGATCCTACACTTTGTTGAAGGGAAACTCCCCTCCGGAGTAGTAATCATATATCAAACAGATGGAAAGCTCTTTAATCTGAGCAGGCTGAAAGCAAAGAGTAGGTTTACCACAACTTCCATCATAGAGCTTCAGTATGCTGATGACAATTTACCGTATTTTTCGCCCTATAGGACGCACTTTTTCCCCTCCAAAAATGAAGGGGAAATCTGTGTGCGTCCTATGGGGTGAATGCAGGCTTCCCCCCCTTTATTCCCCCCCCAAAAAAACTAGGTGCATCCTATGGGCCGGTGCGTCCTATAGGGCGAAAAATAAGGTAGTGTGTGCACGCTCAGAGGATGACCTCCAATCCATCCTAAAAATCTTCGCAGAAGCTTATGAAAAGCTTGGCCTATCAACATCCAAAAAACCAAAATGGATTGGGCAATCAAAGGCATGCTGAGCACAACATGAGTGAAGAGAAACCCATAAAATAACTTGGGGTGTGTTTCTTTGAACATGTGTACTTACATATTTGGGATCCCAGACAATGTATAGTTACTCTTCTCTCACTTTCAGCACGAAGTAAAAAAAGAAGATAACATGATAAGAGGACTGATAAATCTCCAGGTGGTCTGCCAGAAGATATTGGGTTTGTGTCCAATCATGAACTTAATATCATCATTAAATTTGATAATAAAGAGAGAGGAAGTTTAGAGAAACCAAACTGCTTTGGACAGATTAAGGGCCAACTCACACATGCATATTCATTGCTTGATAACTGCCATAAGGAGGCACAGCTGTCAACCTTCCCTTTTTTTGCAGCAAATTCCCTTATTTCAGCGCCGTTTCCCGCTGCTTCCCGCTGCTATCCTGGATTGTTAGAGATCCCGTAGACTGTCTCCGGGACAGGTGAGGCTACTGATCCCTTATTTTCAAAACTGAAAGTTGACAGCTATGCTGCTGATCCCTTATTTTCAAATCTGAAAGTTGACAGCTATGGAAAGAGGGCATTACAGATATGGCAGAACCGACAGAAATTCCTTATCTGCTTGCATTGCCTAAAACATTATAGCTTGCGCAGGGGCATAGGAAGGTGGGGGTGGGCCATCCCTAGTGCCATTGTGGAGGGGGGTGACAAATTATCAAGGAACAATTACAGTGGTACTTCAGGTTAAGAACTTAATGTTTCTTTTAGGACTCTCTCATTCTTGGGGAATGAGTTTGTGTCTTGCCTTGATGTTCATTTGCTCTTGGTACTATGCTTTGGTAGCCATGCTAATAGCAGGATGCATTTACAAGTACATAGAATATAGAGGGTAAGAATACACATTTATCTGATCTTCAATGTAGTTGCTCAAACAATTAATTAAAAAGGTACATTCTTCCTGCACTTCCTTGCATATCTGTATAACTTCTATTAAATTTCACCCAGAAAAACGAATACCTCCCACCAACTTCTATAGGAAAAGTGTGTATGTTTTCCATATCTTGTTGGGGTTTTCAGCAATTTTCTGGGATAGAAATGTCGAGGTTTAATTAAAGATATTGTTTACATAACCTTACATAAATGCCATTTAACTGCTACCCAGTTATGTGAGTTTGTTCTTTGAGAAATACAGTGGTACCTCTGGTTACGTACTTAATTCGTTCTGGAGGTCCATACTTAAGCTGAAACTGTTCTTAACCTGAAGCACCACTTTAGCTGATAGGGCCTCCTGCTGCCGCCGCGCCGCCGCTATACGATTTCTGTTCTCATCCTGAAGCAAAGTTCTTAACCTGAGGTAATAATTTCTGGATTAGCGGAGTCGGTAACCCGAAGCGTATGTAACCCGAAGCATATGCAACCTGAAGCGTATGTAACCTGAGGTACCACTGTACTGCCCTACTAGGGCGGTTCATAAAAACCTTTTTTTAAAAAATGCCTGCTCCAAAGGTCTTATGTTACTACACTGGGGATTATATAGCTATATATGAAATTTCATGCTTATCAGTTAATATCTTGACCCTCCTCCACGAAAATAGCTGTTTACTTGGCCGTTTTCCTATGTCATTAAGGCTGAAATTTCAATTCAGTGTAGGGTCAAGATATTAACTGATATAGTTATATAATCCCTAGTGTATTAAGATAAGACCTTTGGAGCAGGCATTAAAAAAAAAGTTTCTAATGAACCGCCCTACTGCCCTACCTTCTCCTGTGCTTCCCGGGTCCTGGAAAGTCGGCCTATGTGAAGAAAATAAGACTAGGCCAAGTAGATTAGGCCTTGCCTTGCCTTTGCCCCGCCCTCTGCCCACAGCTGATTGGCCAGCTGGGTTGGGGGCGGAGTAAAGGCAAGGCAAGGCTGAATCTACTCAGCCTAGTCTCATTTTTTTCACATAGGCCAACTTTCTGGGCTGATGAGGAGGCTTGCTAAGGCCGCTGCCTGTCCTTCAGGCCCCAATTTCCCCCCCAGAAAGCCTCTGCTGCCCCCAAAAGTGGAGTGCGTGGGACAAAGGCAGTGCTGCCACCCCGTTTTGCTCACACGTGGTGCCGGGAAGAGCAGCTCAGCACCACCCTGGGCGCTCGGCAGGCCGGCCTCCCCTTTGCCCCCAGTCTCCCCTACATGATGCTAGGACACCCCTCTCTCAGCCACACACCCCAGTGTGCCCTGCATGAAGCTAGGACACCCCCTCCCTCGCTCACACACCCGTCTCCCCTGCATGAAGCTAGGACACCCCCTCTCTCAGTCACACACCCCAGTCTTCCCTGCATGAAGCTAGGACACCCCCTCCCTCGCTCACACACCCGTCTCCCCTGCATGAAGCTAGGACACCCCCTCTCTGTCACACACCCCAGTCTTCCCTGCATGAAGCTAGGATACCCCCTCCTTCGCTCACACACCCGTCTCCCCTGCATGAAGCTAGGACACCCCCTCACTCAGCCACACACCCGTCTTCCCTACATGACGCTAGGACACCCCCTCACTCAGCCACACACCCCAGTCTGCCCTGCATGAAGCTAGGACCCCCCTCCCTCAGTCAAAAACCCCAGTGTGCCCTGCATGAAGCTAGGACACCCCCTCACTCACTCACACCCCCCAGTGTGCCCTGCATAAAGATAGGAGACCCCCTCACTCAGAGTGGATGGAAAAACCCAACGTAAAACCATTTTTGCGGTCAAAAAAACAAAATCAATGGGGGGGGTGACAAGAAATTTTCTGCACCGGGTACCACCTGACCTTCCTATGCCTCTGAGCTTGCAATGTAATTGCCTCTCACATTCAGAAGCTGGTTATCAAGTGCAGACCAATCAAGTGATGCACACATAACTGAGCCATAGGTCAAAACCAGCTTTAACAGCATGATTTCAAGACTCAGGAGCACTTTCCAGGGTTTGAAAACACATGCCATCGCGACAAGAGATGTTGACATGCATAAACGTCAAGAGATAGATGTATGTATTGCCATACAGGCAATAAGAGGAGCCTTGTGTGTTATATATGGGTTGTAGGAAACGAAATACCCCAATTCTTCTCCCTTGCGCCATAGTTGTCTCTCCATTCGGCTCTGACAGCTACGCCAGCCAGCTGCCACCATTGTGTTTCACAAGTATCACTGCTGGTGCAAAGCATCCCCTTCTGCTCACTAGATGGGCAAAGTGCTGTTGGCAGGACGCCCAGCAACAGCAGTCAGCAGAAAGCCCCCAAATGGAGGGAAGGCCAACCTGGTCCCTTGCGTGTTACGTGATAGCACCAGGCCTGATGTGAGCCCAATTGCTGCACCCAACTGGTACAGAGATTGCCCTGACTGCCCTCCTTCCAGAAAACCCTGTCAGGTGGCTGCCTTGGGTTTGGCTTGCCGCCTCTGTATGCCAAGGAGTCTTCTGCCACAAGCAAAGTGCAGTCATGCTAATGAGTCACATTTAAGTGACTCTAATACCTGTGTTCAAAATTACTGTTTGGAATAAATAGTACCTAGTATTTATAAAGAACTTGTCAGAGCTGCAAAGCATTTGCATGCATTATATTTGTAATCCTTAAAACAGTCCAGTAAATTGGGCTTATAAATCATGTAGAGATTTTATTACAACCAAGCAGTATATAATTTTTCTTAAACAAATAAAATTATTTCTCTTGTACTTTTGAGGGGCATAGTTCTTGCAATAAAAGCTAATCTGTTACATGTATTTGAGATTCTCGAGGGCATTGAACTATTTTTAAAGAGCCTTGTTGCAGATTTGAGCCATATAATTTCGTTTTATATACCGTATTTTTCGCCCTATAGGACACACCGTCCCATAGGATGCACCTAGTTTTTGGGGGGGGAAATAAAGGGGGGGAAATATTCCCCCCCCCCAGCCGTGGAACTCCCGCAGGGCTCCCTAGGCTGCGGATATCTGCCCGAAGCGCAGAGCCATTCTGGATTGATAGATGAGGTCCTCTGGTTGGTAAACTGTTTTATTTTTCCTTTTAAAAAGAAAAACAAATAAATAGCTAAGTCAACCTCCTGTATCCCAAAGCAGGAAAAATGTAGTAATTTGATGCCCAAAAGTATGCTTAGTGCCATGAATAAAGGTAAAGGGATCCCTGACCATTAGGTCCAGTTGTGGCCGACTCTAGGGTTGCGGCGCTCATCTTGCTTTATTGGCTGAGGGAGTCGGCGTACAGCTTCCAGGTCATGTGGCCACCATGACTAAGCCGCTTCTGGCAAACCAGAGCAGTGCACGGAAACGTGTTTACCTTCCCGCCGGAGCGATACCTATTTATCTACTTGCACTTTGACGTGCTTTCAAACTGCTAGGTTGGCAGGAGCAGGGACCGAGCAACAGGATCTCACCCCGTCGCGGGGATTTGAACCGCCAATCTTCTGATTGGCAAGTCCTAGGCTCTGTGGTTTAACCCACAGCGCCACCCGTGTCCCAGTGCCATGAATACATGAGCTCAAAGTGACATTCTCAAAGTATTTTATCAGCAAAGTAAGTAATGGGATATGCTCAATTTTTATTTCTATTTTTAACTGTGTTAAAAATTCACCTACCCTGGAATTGTCAAGGGGAAATATATTTTTCTGTAATCCAACAATGGTGAGATGCCTATTCTGGTATCTTGCCTACAAAGTGATCTATGGCTGCAAGTTTCTGTGTTCTGTTCACTAAGCCTTGTTTGCGTAAATCACTTAGAAAAATGTGACCTCTGTTTTAAAAACTCAGTGGCACATTATTTTATGATTGTGGCTGTCAGAACCATGTGGTTTTCCTTAACCCTTGCTCAGTAATCCTCAGATCATTTGCATGTTTGAGACTATTACTGTATTACACATGGCCTTTTATCAAGAACAGTTGTTGTATCTTTCTTGGTAATGGCCCATTCACTTGGTAAATCTGAACAATCTGTATGAAGGATGAATGGCATGGCCGAGTTCAGGTGGTTAGATATCAATAAAGTACTGATTCTGTCCAAACTAGTTTATGTTTCTACAAATAAATGGGATATTCTATTGGCTATAGGGGAAATCATCATAAAAAAGACTCAGATCTCCAATTTAGAAAATACAATTTGTGACTTAATGAGTTGTGTCTTCTAAATTCCAGTTATTATTTTTGTGTGTGTGTGTGTATTGTAATGGTAGTGCCTGAAAAGATCCGTGGAATTACAGAGCTACCTCGGGTTAAGAACTTAATTCGTTCTGGAGGTCCGTTCTTAACCTGAAACTGTTCTTAACCTGAGGTACCAATTTAGCTAATGGGGCCTCCCGCTGCCAGCACACCGTCGCCACGCGATTTCTGTTCTCATCCTGAAGCAAAGTTCTTAACCCGAGGTACTATTTCTGGGTTAGCGGAATCTGTAACCTGAAGCGTCTGTAACCCGAGGTACCACTGTACCATGTTCTGTCCACTTATAATGACATAATTTTGTAATCAGGCCCTAGCAGTTTCCCCCTTTCTAAATCTCATGTACCGAATGGCCTTAGGCAAAGCACTTTCTTTCAGTCTCAGCCCCCACACCTGCAATATAGGGATAAGAATGTGGACCTGCCTTATATGGTTGGCGTGGTAAGACTTACAAGATAATTATGTGTTATGTATTATGAACATTCTTGAGTGCTTTATATAAAGATGCATTTATTGAAAAAACGGTTCTACATAGAAATCCTTACATTCTTACTGATTGAATACCTTAAATTTGAGGATACATGTGTGGGGGTTTTTAATGGTCAGGATAGGATGGGGAAAACAAGGGTGACCAGATTGCTGAAACAAAAGTTAAGATCAGGTGCTACTGGTGATACCAGTGCTACTGGTGCTACTGGTGATACCAGGGATACCAGTGCTACTGGTGATACCGGTGATACCAGGGATACCAGTGATACCGGTGATACCAGGGATACCAGTGCTACTGGTGATACCAGGGATACCAGTGCTACCGGTGCTACTGGTGATAACAAGGATACCAGTGCTGGTGTCTGGATGTATTATTTGTAGCCGTTTCTTTTTCAGTACGATTCTCCAAAGTTGGTAAATGGCTCCGAAAGGGATCATCAAACATGGTACACTTTCCAGCATGATAGAGATGACGACAGCCCAGGGAGGATACTTTTTTGGCTCTTTTGCAGGAAAATATACCTTTGGGAGAAATGAATGTATTGCATGAAAGCCACACTAAACAGCACAATTTTCTATGTGTTTACTCAGAAGCAAATCCCATCAAGTTAAATGGGGATTGCTCCCAGGTAAGTGAAGACAGGAATTACAGCTTGTTAATACTTCAAAGTGGGAGCTAAGCAAAGGTTGGCATTATTCCAAAAGGGAAAGGGAAGACTCCTGAGTTGCATGCAGTGTAGGGCTAAGACTATGGCTTCATCAGCACAAGGATGTCTCCTCACATGATGGGATGTTCTCTTCTCCACTGGTGCACCTCCTAAATACCTTCTAGGGATTTCCCAAACCCTCTTGAGCAGGCATCTCCAAACTCGGCCCTCCAGATGTTTTGGGACTACAACTCCCATCATTCCCAGCTAACAGGACCAGTGGTCAGGGATGATGGGAATTGTGGTCCCAAAACATCTGGAGGGCCGAGTTTGGGGGTGCCTGCTCTGGAGCAAATTTTGGGATGTCATTGGAGGAGGAGAGGGGGGGAAGTCCGATTGTGCTAGTGGTGTGTTGTATCTAACAAAAAACAATTTTTTTATGAATGCTCACTCCTGTCACACGAAATGGTAAAATCTCTCTCTGTTTTTATGTAGGCTGGGATTTGATAGCAAACAGTTATCATCAAGGCTGATCATCTGAAAACTCATGAAGCTGAACAGATCTGGGACTGGTCAGCGTCTGTATGGTTGACTAGCTAGGAACCACATGGCATCCATCTGTCTTGGGAGAAAGTGGAAGAGTGTGCCTTTGTGGGTAAAGTCGAACCATTAGAGAGTTACAGCGCCTACTGTGACAGTAGAGACCGATACAGAAAAAGCATGTTTGCTGCTACAGGTGCGCTATGGCACTCCTTTCTGCGTCCCACGACCAGTGGTCATTCCTCCTCTGTCCAAAGCCTGTTTTAGCTTGGTGTCCTAGATGGCAAGAGCCAGGATCACTGTCAAGCCCTTGGTGGGCTGTAGTATATGACTGATGGCATCTTTGGGCTTGGTGTAAAGAGGATGTCTGTTTATTCAACCTGCTTTTAAGTTGCTCTTCAGGAATGCTCTAAGAGCAGCTTACAGCAGAGTAATAAAATCAAAATGTAAAACCATTTATTAAATGTCCGGCTGAAACAAAAGAGGCAGGACATTAAATAAAAAGGCCAACATAAAGCATCCTCAGTTGATTATACATAATAATTTATAATTCTATTATTTATACCCCACCCATCTTACTGGGTTTCCCCGGCCACTCTGGGTGGCTTACAGCATATCTAAAAAAATCCAGCATTAAAAATCTGGTGAGGTTAATTAGCTGCAGGACCCCCTGTAAGCCCTAGTGAACCATCAGTGATGGCCCAGGAATTCTGTGCTTAAGCAGAGCATCTTTATCAATTCAGGAGTTCATAGCAGCAAGATTGGAGTGAGAGCTCAATTCCCCCCCCCCCATGAATGCAAATTAGGGAAAGACTAGTAATGACTTGTATAAAGGTAACTTACATAATTTGGGTTCCAAGTATAGTAGCTTGATGGCGGCTCAACTAGTACATAGGACAAAAAAATTAGGAACATTATCACTGGGGAGAAAAATTGCCATGTTGCCTTCCAATAGCCTTTTAGTGGTCTTCCTATCATATCTTTCACATCTGCACTGAATCTGTTAATGAAATGGATACATTTAATGAGTGATCTGTGGACAATTCACTTGCATGCAACCTTATTAAAAAATGAAGCCAGCTAAACTTCTGTTTCTCCTCTGACTGCATGCCTGCTCATCACTTGATGAAAGCAGGAACAAGTAGAGCAGCTACATAAGCATCACTCAAAAGAGGGAAACACAAACAAAAGAGGATTCAGGCTGGCGTAAAACGTTTATGTACTAATTTAGAAATGATTTCTGTGACTGAAATAGAAAAGTATTACATGTCTCCATAGTGGGGAAGACTGACCAGCTAGCCTGTTCTGTCTCCTTTCCAGGCTTTAACTGCTGGTGGGAAACTTTGAAGCCTCTGCTCTCCCTGCCTAGAGTTCTTAATCTTTTAAACCACAGGGATTTTAAAATCAAGGACTACCTCAAATAGAGATCTATCCTCTCTGACAGCTGCTTGGGCTGTTAAGAAGGCCATATGCACCCTCCAAAATCAAATGATCTTTTACACAAATGAATTAAACACAGCAGATATCCTGTTGCAGATTGTGCGGTGTATATCGCCAAATTATGCATAAGGCTGCAAACCTTAGCTGGGATCGTATTCCCACTGTATGCAATGGAATTTATTTCTGAGCAGGGGTACATGGATTATACTTCAAATACAATAACCAGGTATCTCTTGCTGCACCTAGGCCAGTAAGAGATCTGGCAGACACCCTCACTTTTGACTTTCCTGCTTCGCTTAAAAATCAGGCCTTCATTGCTTTTAAATGTTTTGATTAGCCAGCCACTTCCATAATTATTGGTACTGCTTGTAATTGTATTTTATGTTGTGCATCACCCCAGTGTTTTGTTTGGCAGTACAAAAATGCTTTTCTAAATAAATAGACTAAATAAAGGTTTCTTGCTTAGAGTGTTGTTTTCACAGGATAAAGGAGGGAAATGGAAGTGTCACACCTCACCAGCTTATCAATGGGCTTGGTTCTCATGACCCCTCTGATGAGGGGGGCTGGTAAATCTGGGTCCTGGGTCATACCACTTCAAATAGCCATGGCTGTTGGCAAAGACTCTCCTCCCTGGAAGAGAGGGGAGTGGTTGTGGGCGGGAGCCCGAGCTCCGCCCCTGGCCGGGGGCCTTAGCCCCCGCCCCTCCTCACCTGGCTGGCGCCCACGCCCACCGGAGGCAGCCAACCAGGTGTCTCCGGGGGGGGGTGTTTAGCAGCTTAATGCTGCGGCTCCAGCTCCGCCTCCTCCTCAGTCGTCATCGTCCCGCAGCGAGTCACCCACCCTCCACTCCCATTTAGCTCAGGGTCTAGGTTTTTTGGCCTTGCTATGGACCTTAGGTTGGTCGCCCCGGTTGTCTGGGGGGCCTGGTAGGAATTTTTCCATTTGGCATTAGGCTTTTTGGTTTTTTCGCCTACCTCGTAGCAATCGTCACAACTTTTGTGGTATTGGTGGGTAGGTTAGGCATTGGATTCATGTGTGTCAAGGGCTAGGTGTGGCCATCGCCTATGCTATCTACCGTGGGTTATTCCGTTAAAGGAATCTGGCGGTCGTGTATTCCGTCCGATGCCTGCTTGGCGGGAGGCCATGGCACGACCCTCGGTGACATCAGGGGTGAGCCTATAGTTGGATTAGCATCAACAGGCTCCACCTACTGTTGAATAAACCCACCTCCTATAGTCATCCTAAGCCTAAGCCAATACCTTTTCACTGCTGTAATCAATAAAGTTGTGGCCTTTTCTTGCCCATTAACCTTATATCACGTGTCCTTGTGTGTTTATTTCACATAGCGGGGGTCGGGCCCTCGATCCACAACTGTACCTCTTCAGACTGAATGCCCCTCATATTAAACATAACGGCTCCCCCCATGGATGAGTATTCAGTTTTGAAACACAATTCACTAAAGCAGTCCAGATTAGACAACAGTTTACCTTGTAAACCCTCTTCAAGCAATAGTTAGTTTCCATGTAAGTGGGAGAGCAGGCCGGGGGGGGGGGCAAGGCACTCCATCACTAAAAAATCCTGATTTGCATTACAAGATGTAGGTGGATTAGGCTAATTTTGCTGAGAATTTTCAGGCATTGCAGAATTTGTCTAAACAAATCTGCAGTTAAGTTTCACTGGGTTATGCTGAATCAGTAGTTCTGTTGAACCACCTAGTTTCTCCATAGTGTGTTCATTTCTTAATAGAAATGCTTACTTATGAATACAGCCTCACGTGTTCATCCAGCACCTAAGGGCTTATCCAGATAAATATGCAAAGAAACATAGCCATACCTTTTTATTCCATAAATAAATACAATACCGATCAATTCAAAGAAAGTGATGACGAGCAAAGGCAAGGTCCCCGCATAGGCATCAAACATCTCAAGCCAGTAGTTTCCTGATCTCAGAGCAAAAAGCAGGCCCAGCAGAAAGGCAGAAAGGCATATTAAACCTACAGACAACAACATTCATTAGTCAATTAACACAAATGAAATAAAAGAAAACCTAACCATTGGTGTTTACATGTGCGTTTATAATCAATCCCAACACGTCTGTTCCGTTCTTGCCAAACACCCTAGTTTTGCCACTCACCTCCTTAATGGTTAATGGGTGCAATGTGGCATCATTAAGACTGTACAGTTTCTGCTCACCAGATTATTGTTATTGTTATTACTGTTTATTAATTTATATAGTGCCCTTTGGAGATATCAGGGCAGTTCACAAGATGAAAATACAGGATAAAAGCACAAAATAAATAGAACAAAAACGAAACAATCACCCCCGCTTACACAAACACATTTAAAAGGCCATAGAATTAGCCCAAGATCTGGTTGAAGAGGAACTTTTTTTGCCTGGCACCTAAAGATGTATAATGAAGGTGGCAGCCAAACCTCCCTGGGGAGGTTAATGAAACTGGAAAGAACGTATCTTGAAACAACAGTAGCAGCTAAGAGAATGAGAAATCAGCCAGGATATTCCCCCATCGAAATACTGTCTCACCCACGAACCCTATCTCAGCCCCAACCTGCAATACAGAGATAGTGTTAAGCTGTTGTTGTTTTTGATTGCTGAAATAATGTAGGTGAAGCACTTTGAACCGAGTAAAGCACCGTATTACTCTTGAGCATTGTTATCAGCAAAGAAAAGGATTTGAGGAAAATGCCTTACCACATATAGCCTCCTTGTATATGTATCTAGACACAGTGTGAGATTCTGTGAAAGGCGTCAAGATACTTTGAACGAGTCCAAAAATGGAAGATATACCAAGACTGAACAGCATAAGAAAATACATAATCGCCCAAGTGTTTGATCCAGGCATCTTAAGCATGATTTCAGTGAACACAATAAAGGCCAAGCCGGTTCCAGAAACACTCTGCAAAATTCAAAAATAATGGTAAAAACTGTCAGATTGATTTCTGAGTGTCATTTATTCTAATGCAGAGGCAAAATGTTGTATTACTCAACATTTAGCCTTCATCTGGAATAACATACAGCCATTACCAATTACAAGTTCATATTGGGGTGGGTGAAACAAAAAACCCTCCTGACCTTGACCTTCAACACCTGAGATGTGCATTTTTAGGACTCACCATAAAGGTAAAGGTAAAGGGACCCCTGACCATTAGGTCCAGTCGTGGCCGACTCTGGGGTTGTGGCGCTCATCTCGCTTTATTGGCCGAGGGAGCCGGCGTACAGCTTCCGGGTCATGTGGCCAGCAGGACTAAGCCACTTCTGGTGAACCAGAGCAGCGCAGTGGTATTAAGTTGCCGTAATCTGTTTTTAGTGTTGCATTTTAAATTGTTGTCACTTGCCCTGGGATCTAAGGGTGAAGGAATGGTAATAAAATAATAAAAAAGCAGCCACCTAAGCTCACAGGTTGCTTTCTGTAGTTCTTTTCGTGCTCATACGTGCAGACACAGGTATGGTTTCTGTGTGTCTCTGCATAATTATAAGGGGAAACTTCTCAAGCTGGACTAGAGTTTTGGTGGGTACCCTGAGCCCCATCTTCTGTGTGCAAGCATTTGTGGCTAAAAAAGTGGCCATGGAACACCCCAGTAACAGTAGTTGTAGGGGGGATGGTAGATTGTGTTTACTCGGAGATAACCAGGCAAACAACTTGTGGTCTCTGTGCACTCATACATATGGGCAGAGTAACAAGCTTGTTTACCAGAGACACAGCAGCTTGTATGAAACCAAAGAGCTAAACTGCCTGGGCCATCACATCAATGGTAGCTGAAAAGCCAGGCCTGTGACCACCTTGCAGCATGGCAGAGGTCCAGCAGAGAAACTCTACAGAAAAATGCAGTGGAAGCTGCAGTGGCCTTCATGGAATGTGACCAGAGAAGGAAGCCCCATTCATTCATAGCAAAGCTGTTGACACAGTGTTGTCTGTCATCGTTTCCTCTCAGGTGAGGTTGCATTGCTCGCCTGGCTTCCCAAAATACCACATACCGATGTAAAGGAGAGGAGCAAGGCGGCAGGGAGGTTGGCAAGGTGCAAGTGCTGAAACAGGAGCAGTGAGTTGGCTCTGCTGCAGCAGCCACCCTCGCCAAGCTCCCCACTGTCTTGTCCTTCCCCCATAAGCAATGGCAACATGCACTGTTGGGAAGCTGGGAGAGCAACCTAGCCCCACTTGTGCCACCCACTAGTCCCTACTAAATGCACTACCTGTCATGGTAAAAACTGCAAAATAGGTGCCTTGGCAGAAAAAGAGCATATGAATGCCATCAGGAACTAATGCCGTGTCTGTGGCAATAGCCCCAGAAAGTGGCGTTGTTTTGGCGACTACAAAATCAGTGCAAACTGTACTTTTACAACTGGATCGTTTTGTAATGGAGTACGATACCTGATCAAGGAAATATTGGAGATCACAATTTGCCAGGTTGAGAGATGTAAGTTTACTGATATCTGTTCCATTCAAATAACTGAGCCAAAATGCGCCGCTGTCTACAGTGATGTTGTCGTTCCTGAATGCCTTGGTGATGTATTTAACATTTCTGTCAGTAAAGTCAGGAATGGTACGAATTATTTGCATTGCCACAGTCCCTAAGAAAAACAACAGCAATTTGCTTCAAATAGGGGCAGGCCATGGGTGGAACGGGTTTATGCGCAACCACTGACATGCGCAGAGACCAGGAACGCAACCCTCATACAAAAAGGAAGTTGCCTGTATACCTGAATTAATGAATATGCACATGGAACATGCAGGATTGTATACTTTGTGTTCTATGCTACAATCTTATTTTAATTCTGCCCTCTGGGGTCCCCTAAACTGTTTTAAGGGGGAGGGGAGAAATGACACTAAATTCTAGACAATGAAAAACAAAAATTGTGAACTTGGACCAACACCTTAAATTGGTTCCTAACTGTGAAACTTGAATGGCTCACCTTTCTAAGCATTCTTCATAGGCCATTGTTGCTTTGAACCCCAGAATTGAAAAAACTGGGATTGACGCAAACAAAGAAGTCAAAGAGTTTATTCCTGCTATCATGACAGCATCCATTTCACAGTCATTACTAGGAAAAACAAGTACATAACAACCCGATTAAATGTTACAAAGGCCAGCACCGAGTCTGTAACTTCTAATGTTATACATTTATTATTTTATTTGAAGTACTTGTACTCTATTCCTCACTGAATATTTTCAATCCCAGAACAGTAAAACAAAGCAATCAGCAGATGGCATGATGCTGTTTTATACTCACAGGAGTAAAGCTATATTGAGAACATGCAGCCGCCTTGGTCGCTTGCCTTCTGATCAAAAATAAAAACTCTCAAGTCAGGGCTCTGCAGCTGACTTCAGTGGGACTCATTAATCATAAATCCGCTCCACTTCCCAGTAGGGAGGAGTTGCAGTGGACTACATGGCCACCCACTCCCCACCGGGGGCGGGGGACTTTGTCCCCCGTTGCCTGGGGGATCCCGGCCATGTCAGAGCCCGGCCAGCCAACCCGCTGGCCGGGGGGCATGGCCGGGGCTGTTTAAATGGAGGAGCGAGCCAGAGGACTTCCTCTTTGGCTCGCTTCCTCAATCACCCGCCCTCCCTCCCTATTTTGCAGGTTAGGCACTGGCCTTGCTATGGACTTCGGTTGGTCACCTTGGTTGTCCGAGGGACCTGGTAAGAATTTTTCCACTTGGCAAATTGGCACTGGCCACTTGGTTTTCGCCTACCTCGTAGCAATCGTCACTACTTTGTTAGGGTTGCGGTTAGGCATTGTTTGACCTTGTGTGGGGGAGGGGAGGTGTGGCCATCACCTGCCCCTCCATGCTTAAGGGTATTCCGTTAAAGGAATCCAAGGGTGTTGATCTAGTCTGAAGCCCGGCTGGGGGGCTAAGGCCTTGACATGACACCAGCGGGAACACCAGGGAGAGCTTGAATTGGTTCGCATTGACAGGGCTTACCCTTACTGGACTTCCTGCACAATGGGCAGGAGTCAGATATAGTCAGGTCCAATCAATGCCTAAGCCAATACCGCTCACATTCTGTAATTTCAATAAAGTTGTGGCCAAAATTTGCCCAATAACATAAACCTAAAATCCGTATCCTTGTGTGAGTTATTTCCAACGAGGGGGTGGCTGTGGGGTCTCAAGTCAGGGCTCTGCAGCTGACTTCAGTGGGACTCATTCATCATAAAGTATTGCATCTCAAACTTAGCTGAACTTTTCCCACTTCCACATTCACTCCCATCCTTCCTGCAGATGATGTGAAGATCTTCACAGGCAGACATGCGTATGCAACCTGCCGCTGTTTGTGTGCGACAGCCTGTGTACTGGGGCATCTGCCCAACTCTGACATTGCAGAAAGAACAATAAAGGGCATCTTTGGGATTCACACAGGGAAACATCAAGCGAACAGAACAAACCGCTTTTCCTGGGCTCCAGTGTGGGCTGAATGAGAATTGAGTCTTATCTCCAGAGATCACTGAGGCGCTATCTCATAGAAGTCAATTTGACTGTGTCAAACAACTCTCCACATTGTGAGCGAAAGCTACCAAAACTTCAAGATTATACCTACTTTGATGGGTTGTAGCTTGAATATGCTATGAGTGCCCCACATCCTAAAGAAAGAGAGGAAAAAATCTGGGTGGCTGCATCAAGCCAGGCACGTGGATTGTTGATCTTCTTGAGCTGTGTGAGAGAGAGGGAGATATCAGGGCTAAAAACATTATTAGTCTCAAAATTCCTGTGTATATTTCACTGATACAGGCCTTCCTGGCAAGCAGTGGAAAATTAGTGTGCTTTCTGAATTCAACAAATTCAGAACAGAACAATGCATTATACTGGCAAACAAGTGTTTCACAAACTGCCTGCTGGGCGCTAGTTGGAGGCGGAGGATCAGTGTGTAGGAAAGAGCACTTAACTCTTTCCATGTTTGGCGATAGTCCCTTACAAATGCTCACTAGAGTGCTTTTAACCTTCACTCGGGTGTCTTGCAGTCTTGGACCCTGCCAGATGGAGAAACAAAAAGCAGCCCAGGGGAGCATTTGTAGGGAAGAATTGGTGGGCATAGGGAGGATTAAGTACCTGCCCACTGGCTTCCTCTGCAAAAGCATCTCTGCATTCGCCCCAGCACTACAAGTCAAATACAGAACTGGGACACCCCATGCTTGCACAACGAAGTGTAGTTCTGCCCTGTCTGCCGAAAAATAAGAATTGACCCAGGGTTGCCTATATTCGGGAATTTTAGAAAAGGGCACTTTTACACAAGTTTCTGTTCTTCGTGGAATCCAGAGGGAGTTAACAAAGTATAATTGCCAGAATATGTGTGGATCCTAACTAGTATTAAATGGTAAACAAAGAAGCAGCATGGAGGGAAGTTCAGCCCGGACACTGAGATACAGCGCCGAGGGCCTTTTGGCGGTTCCCTCATTGCGAGAAGTGAGGTTACAGAGAACCAGACAGAGGGCCTTCTTAGTAGTGGCGCCCGCCCTGTGGAACGCCCTCCCTTCAGATGTCAAGGAAATAAGGAGCTATCTTCTCTTTAAAAGACATCTGAAGGCAGCCCTGTTTAGGGAAGTTTTTAATATTTAGTGCTGTATTGTTTTTAACACTTGATTGGAAGCCGCCCAGAGTGCCTGGGGAAACTCAGCCAGATGGGCGGGGTATAAATAAATAAATATATTATTATTATTATTAATTATTATTATTATTATTAAAAGTTCAAAGCCACCTCTAAAAGACCAAGTCATATTTTCTGTACATCATCTGGAACACCAAGGATCAATTGAATAAATACTTGCATTAGGAGTCATGAAGTACACTAATCCGTGAAAGGCTCCTGGGAGAGTCACTCCATAAAGAAGGAATAATGTTAGAATTAGGTAAGGAAATGTAGTTGTAACATATATTGCCTAAGAGGAAGAACAAAGCAGAGAAGAAAAAAGTGAGTGTCAGGAACAGGTGAAGGCAACACCATGAAATATATGAGCACTTAAGATAGATAATATTCTATTTTCTGTCTGGACTGTACCATTTCTGACTGTAGGCAGGTAATAAGATGATCAAACACATGCAAAAAAAAAACCCCTCCTGCATATGGATTCTAACCTAGCTTCCTCCCAAACGCATTAGTTTTCAATGGGCAGGTGCCTTTTAAAAAATATGATAGAACATTCGTTCATGTGAGCTGCCTTCTGTCTCACGTGGTGCAGTCCAAAGATGGCTTTACCACCTCAGTAAGGACCAGGTCAGTGAAATACAGATGTCTGGTAATAATCCCTGCTCACCTTTCCAGTCGATTCAATTCCTCGTACTGTACAAATGAACACAAGTAACCAGCAGGCTGCCAAACATAAAACCAGCCACCACTGAAGCGGACCACTGTTTGTAATATCCGTGCTTATGTTTAAAGTGTACCTATACCAGAAATAACTGGTAGGTGTGCTTTTGTTACATTCTTCAATAAGTTCTGAAATAACAAGCACAGAAGGCATTATCAAAACAGATGGAATCATAGAAGAGTTGGAAAGGAACCTGACGGTCAGGAGTATGCAGTTGTCCCATTCTGCACCAATTGAACGTGCAGATGGTATAAAGGTAAAGGGACCCCTGACCATTAGGTCCAGTTGTGGCCGACTCTGGGGTTGCGGCGCTCATCTCGCTTTATTGGCCAAGGGAGCCGGCATACAGCTTCCGGATCATGTGGCGAGCATGACTAAGCCGCTTCTGGCAAACCAGAGCAGCGCACGGAAACACTGTTTACCTTCCCGCTGGAGCGGTACCTATTTATCTACTTGCACTTTGACGTGCTTTTGAACTGCTAGGTTGGCAGGAGCAGGGACTGAGCAACGGGAGCTCACCCCGTCGCGGCGATTTGAACCGCCGACCTTCTGATCAGCAAGTCCTAGGCTCTGTGGTTTAACCCACAGCGCCACTACATTTTAAAAACTCCATTCCATGTTTTGTTTTGTTTTTAAGGAAAATGTAAACCTACCATAAACCCCTCTCCTCCGGAGTTCTAGACTGAGGTATTGTTTAGTTTGGGGAATAGCCTCCTCTTGATTGACAAACAGGGCTTCCCAAAAGAATGACATCAAGAGGAGATGCTTCACCTCAGCTCTTCCAGACCAAGCCTGGAACAAAACTCTCCAGCCCTACATATATTTGTGTTAGGGATGCGACCAGGCACAGCCCCAGGTGAATGGATATGTGCCTCATCCTCTCAAAGCTATTCCATGAAGGGGAAGGGGAAGGAATGGGACCTTTCTTTGGGCATCAGTTCTCTCTGCACAGGAAGCTCTTGCTTTGGCATAACTAGTAAACTTTAAGCCAGGAGTGGGGAACCTTTGGACCTCCAGCTGTCATTGAACCACAACTCCCATCAGCCCTAACAAGCATGGCCTATGGCCCAGGATCGTGGGTGCTGTAGTGCAATAAGAGCTGGAGGGCGCGAAGATCCACCACACCTGCTTTAAGCTATTGGCCCCATCTACACAGCACTTTAAACCATTATTAAACTAAGCTATGCCTTAAACATGAACTTACTGCTGCTTCTTTCAGATGGGCAGGGTATAAATAAAAATATTATTATTATTCTACCTCTGCTGCATTACCAAATGCTTCTCTCAGTTCATATCCCATTCCCTTTTGGTACAACTAATAATAATAATAATAATAATAATAATAATAATAATAATATCTTTATTGTCTGCTTTCTCTGTAATTCTGTCCTTTTGGAGCTGTAAGATTTAGGGTGTATGTTCACAGGATGCAACTGCAGACACATGTTCATGAGGACACAGCCTAACTAGGTGAGTCTTGCTCTGAAGAGCAGGGATGGGGAGGGGAGAGGTCAATTTAAAGTGCAGTGCATCTGGGTAGGAGCGGGAGCTAACCCCCCCTTCTCATCTGTGCTTTTTTATGCAAGAGGAGAAGAGAAGAATTGCATCCAAGCTTTGTACACATTACCATTTATTCTTGCTCTAGTGCGCTCCCAATGGTGGATTTTGAAACCAGAGACATACAACATTACGAAAGATGTAGAGCTAGCCTGGAGATTTTTGATAAATGTTGCTATTGTGTGTGTTTTCCATCAAAGCAGCTTCCACCCAAAAAGAATACTTAAGCCACATTTGATGTACAGTTCAGCTGAGGTGTGTAACAGCGTATGCACAGATGATAGCACCATGAACGGTAATTGGGAGGATTGCAAGCGGGAGGGGAAATGAAGCAAGTAATGCACATTGGGTACAAACATTCCCATCCCGTCTCTGGTGTGCACAAATGCAACCTGACACACAGACACAGCTGATAATGTGTGCATAGCCTACACAGAAAAATGGGCACCTGTAGGGCTTTGTGTCTAGACCTTGCTTATCCCAATCTGTGACTAGGGCCAAAACAGGCATGGCAGGAACACACCTGGGTCTGACAGTTGCAGAGTTGGACAAACAATTTAATGCAGTGATTGAAGGATACATAGAAAAGCAGATACTAATAACAGAAAGCAGAAAGAGACTTGGGAACTCACCTGGTTTGCTGGTATCTGTTGGGCAGGAACTCCAAGGTAATGGGTTTCGGAAAGAGTTTATAAAATACCACAAAATCCAGGCCAAAAGCATATTGTAATATAGAACCACTAGGAAGCACACTATCACAGAAGAGTAACCTGTGGAATATACAAGCACACTCAGATTTGGCATGAACAAAGAAAATTGCTGTTTAACATACATATTGCAAGAGTCTGATTCACACAATGGAAAGATCAAATCCAATTACTACCTGAACTCTGGCAGTCTGCAAAACAATATCGCTCTGTGAATTAAATGTTGGTGCTAACAAACTAAGCAGTGGGGCGGGGGGGAAGCAATTCCCATTTTGCCTCAGGTGGTGAAATCACACAGGTTGCCCCTGTTTATCTTCCACACAGATAGGCATGCAACTGCCTGAGTTTACTACTACTGGGATGCGGGTAGCGCTGTGGTCTAAACCACTGAGCCTCTTGGGCTTGCCGATCAGAAGGTCAGCGGTTCAAATCCCTAAGACAGGGTGAGCTCCCATTGTTCTGTCCCTGCTCCTGCCAACATAGCAGTTCAAAAGCACACCAGTGCAAGTAGATAAATAGTTATCACTGTGGCGGGAAGGTAAATGGTGTTTCTGTGTGCTCGGGTTTCTGTCACAGTGTTCCGTTGCGCCAGAAGCGGTTTAGTCCTGCTGGCCACATGACCCAGAAAGCTGTTTGAGGACAAACACTGGTTCCCTCAGCCTGAAAGCGAGATGAGCACTGCAACCCCATAGTCGCCTTTGACTGGAGTTAACTGTCCAGGGGTCCTTTATCTTTTACCCTACCGCTAATGGGTTTGCTATTACAGCCTCATGGAGCCCATGCATTTCCAGGAAGGAGCAATGATTAGAAGATTGTATAGTCACAAGTAAAGGCAGTTGCAGAAACCTACCCAGTCCTCCCAGGTAAGGTGAGATGTGCCACCAGACTTCAATGCTGCCTTTTTTCATGCGTTGCCCTACAGCTAATTCAAGAAAAAATATAGGGGTGCCTTCCAACAGAAACGCGATGATGTATGGAATCAGGAATGCTCCTAGAAACACAATTTCCAAGCACAGTTAGCTCATAACAGTGGCACAGAGTGGGTTGCTGGTGCCCAGTGCAGGCAAGCCCCTGACACTGGCGGAGAACATCTCCAGCCAAGTGGGGCCTTGCTGTGCCAGCTGCCTGCAGGGGCATGTCTGGCCAGGCCAGGCCACACTGGGGATGCCCCTTGTCCCCTCCCTGTGCTCCATGGGCCTGGACTGCTTTGCATCCTTCACCAGGGTGGGGAAGCCAATGCCTGGGGGGGGTGCCTGGTTGTGCCCCCTCAGAATTCTACCCCTTGGCCCCTACACACTATGCCACTGCTCATGCCCTCCTCCATCTCTAACTTTCTACTAGTATTATCGTCATACCAGCAGCATCTGTTAGGTACCTATGTTGTACATAAAATAATTATTAAGTAAAGCAAAAAAGCTGTAGCAGTTGATCGAGAGAGGGTTTTTTTTTTCATATGGTGATAAACTGGGGGTAAGAAAACCTGGGGGCGCTACCTTAACTGCTATGGCACCCAGTTGTGGCTCTTGAGAATTTTTCCATGAAGGGACAAGGGTTCTACAGCTAACGATCATTAACTTCCTCCATTGGGGAAGCTGTGATGTTGATATCAGATTCAACTCAGGACTGCCCCCGCCCCCATGCAAACAATATGAGGGGCAGGAAGGTGTTGTGGAGTGAGCTAATCATGTCCTCCTGCTTAGGTCTGTGCAAAAAGGCAATAATATACAACTAATTGTTAGAGGGGTTTTGTGTTTTTTTACTGTGGCATGCACTGAAAGTGCATCTAACTGGTGGGGATAAACCTGCATAAATTAGACCTGCAGTAAGAGATGTAGAGGGGACGCGGGTGGCACTGTGGGCTAAAGCCTCAGCGCCTAGGACTTGCCGATCGAAAGGTCGGCGGTTTGAATCCCCGCGGCGGGGTGCGCTCCCGCCGCTCGGTCCCAGCGCCTGCCAACCTAGCAGTTCGAAAGCACCCCCGGGTGCAAGTAGATAAATAGGGACCGCTTACTAGCGGGAAGGTAAACGGCGTTCCGTGTGCTGCGCTGGCTTGCCAGATGCAGCTTGTCACGCTGGCCATGTGACCCGGAAGTGTCTGCGGACAGCGCTGGCTCCCAGCCTCTGGAGTGAGATGAGCGCACAACCCTAGAGTCTGTCAAGACTGGCCTGTATGGGCAGGGGTACCTTTGTTGGGATACTGCCAGGGAGACAAAGTCCATCATAGCCCCCAAGCCAGGCTGCCGGACGATCCATCGATCTCCCGTAGACACGCAGTATCAGCATTTTAGCGACACAAAGCCTCAAGAATAGATTGCCACATTCTTAGGCTGGTGCACACTCTATCAGCAGAATTTACACAGCGAAAGATGCACAGCAGGAGAGCATATTTACAGTTTATTCAGCGTTGGTCAGAACAAAGAAACCATGACCGTCAAGCAACAAGAAGGAAACGAAAGCAACTGAAAACATAAACATCCTGTGAACAGGAAATACGCAGACTCTGTGACTCACAAAGCCTGCTCCCTTTTAAGGTGGAACGGAAATATCCTAACAACCTTTACCTTTTTAAGAGATGTAGAAGGTGAAAGTAATGAAAAAAATGCTGCTTCATTGATTGAGAGTTCCTTGCTGCTGTTTTTGCACTTACATTTTAGCTTGTTTTTTTCATTTTTTTAAAAAATTCTGGAATGTAGGGGGGGGGGAGAATCAACTTTGAGGGGAATCAGCTAGCATCAGCTCAGGTGTTCATAGCTCCCTTGGTCTACATTCTTGGGTCTAAATTATCTGCTTTCCTTGAGAAGAAGAAGAGATTAGCAAAAAGTTACAACCAGGAATGATCCTGCAAAGGAAATTGCTCTTGGACAAAGTAGCTTGTTTCTAATCTCTTCACTTTTCAACAAGGAATAATACACATTTTAAAATCATTTATCAGTGTTAAGAGTCAAAGCACAGAAACATTTAAAGAACTCTTATTGTCACAGTTGCCTAGAAGCAAGACTATTTGTTTTTCATGTTTCTTGCCAATAGAAAAAAAAACATTTTAAAAAATCCATGTCCATTTAGTCAGAGAAAGTAAATAACTCAGACACTAAATCCATGCAGTGAAACCAAATCAATCAGTAGCAATAGATAACAATTCCAATAAGACTTAAAGCTTGGGTTGTAAGTCATTCAGCGATACTATTAAGCTCTGCATGCAAATCTGAGTTGCAGTGAGGCATTGAATTTAACAGAAAAATTAGAGACATATCTTTCCCAATGTCTCTTGTGTTGTTGTTTTGCTCTGTGCAAATAGCCATCTGTCATTCAGGAGGAAGAGCAGGATGTAAATGGCATTATTTATTTTTTTATTTAGCAATGCATTTCTCCCTCCCTTTTACAGAACCTGTGATAGTCTCCTTCTTCTAGCTGTCATCTGCCACAGATGAGGCCATCAGGTGGAGAGTAGTGACATTTAAGTACCTTTACAGCTGCCCCTACAGAACCATTTTAGGCCACCTTTGTTCCCACCTCTGGCTTTTTTTTTGCCATCTCACATAGAGCCCCTTAATCTCCCATAATGGCTCACCACCCAGGCTATCACCTCACTGGGAGGCTAGCCTCGCTATTCCAAGAATTAAAAGCATTGATTAAATTTTAACAGTTGCTGGATCCAGAGATTACAGGGGTCTGGAACACAGCTTAACACCCCAAACACATATTAGAACATGAGGAGCTTATCGTAGTTTAAGTCTGAACAAGCATACAACTAATCTCCAATGAAAAGGTGGATTTTCTCTTACCTCCTCCATAGGTTTGGCACAAGTATGGAAAACGCCACACATTTCCAAGACCCACAACAAATCCAGCACAGCTTAAAAGGTACTGGAATTTGCTATCCCACTTGGGCCTTATGTACTCTTCATCGCTGCCTTCAGATTCATCAGTTTCCATCTTTACTTTATACTCTTCAACGCCACCTTCAGGTTCATCAGTTGCAGGCTTTAATTGGTACTCTTCAGCGCCGCCTTCAGGTTCATCAGTTGCCATCTTTACTTTAGACTCTTTAACGCCGCCTTCAGGTTCATCAGTTGCCTTCTTTACTTTATCCTCTTCAACGCCACCTTCAGGTTCATCAATTTCCTTCTTTACCTTAGACTCTTCAATGCCGCCTTCAGGTTCATCAGTTGCCTTCTTTACTTTATCCTCTTCAACGCCACCTTCAGGTTCATCAATTTCCTTCTTTACTTTATCCTCTTCAACGCCGCCTTCAGGTTCATCAGTTGCTTTCTTTACTTTATCCTCTTCAACGCCGCCTTCAGGTTCATCAGTTGCCGTCTTTACTTTATCCTCTTCAGCGCCGCCTTCAGGTTCATCAGTTGCCATCTTTACTTTAGACTCTTTAACGCCGCCTTCAGGTTCATCAGTTGCCTTCTTTACTTTATCCTCTTCAACGCCGCCTTCAGGTTCATCAGTTGCTTTCTTTACTTTATCCTCTTCAACGCTGCCTTCAGGTTCATCAGTTGCCTTCTTTACTTTATCCTCTTCAACGCTGCCTTCAGGTTCATCAGTTGCTTTCTTTACTTTATCGTCTTCAACGCCGCCTTCAGGTTCATCAGTTGCCTTCTTTACTTTATCCTCTTCAACGCTGCCTTCAGGTTCATCAGTTGCCTTCTTTACTTTATCCTCTTCAACGCCGCCTTCAGGTTCATCAGTTGCTTTCTTTACTTTATCCTCTTCAATGCCACCTTCAGGTTCATCAGTTGCCGTCTTTACTTTATCCTCTTCAACGCTGCCTTCAGGTTCATCAGTTTCCTTCTTTACCTTAGACTCTTCAATGCTGCCTTCAGGTTCATCAGTTGCCTTCTTTACTTTATCCTCTTCAACGCCGCCTTCAGGTTCATCAGCTGCCTTCTTTACCTTAGACTCTTCAACGCCGCCTTCAGGTTCATCAATTTCCTTCTTTACTTTATCCTCTTCAATGCCGCCTTCAGGTTCATCAGTTGCCGTCTTTACTTTATCCTCTTCAAAGCCGCCTTCAAGTTCATCAGTTGCCTTCTTTACTTTATCCTCTTCAACGCCGCCTTCAGGTACATCTGTTGCCTTCTTTACTTTATCCTCTTCAACGCCGCCTTCAGGTTCATCAGTTGCTTTCTTTACTTTATCCTCTTCAACGCCGCCTTCAGGTTCATCAGTTGCCTTCTTTACTTTATCCTCTTCAACGCCGCCTTCAGGTTCATCAGTTGCTTTCTTTACTTTATCCTCTTCAACGCCGCCTTCAGGTTCATCAGTTGCCATCTTTGCTTTATGTTCTTCAACGCCGCCTTCAGGTTCATGAGTTTCCTTCTTTACTTTATACTCTTCAACGCCACCTTCAGGTTCATCAGTTGCCATCTTTACTTTAAACTCTTCAACACTGCCTTTGAGTTTATCAGTTGCCATCTTTACAACCTCTTTTTTTCCCTTTCATCACATATTTCTCCAATATTAGCAGTAGCCAGGCAACTGAACCACCTCACTCACCAAGTAAGTAGCGGGGGGAGGGGGAGCAGCAGCAGAGGTATTCTGAACAATGGATAGAAGTTCCATCTGCGACATCACACCAAAGAATCCAGATAAAACAACCTAGCAACCTACAGCCACACAAATTACAGAGTTGAGATGAGGCACTGAAGTTAACAGAAAAATTCTTACCTCTTGGAAGCAGTGAAGATATAATTTAACCCTTTCCGTCTAAACTCTAAATTGTATTACCTTTCCCAAAGTTTCCCCTAGCATAAGAAAAAGACCACACGTTTGGTAAGTTAAAAAATTGTTTACTTTCACACTCTTCAAAGGTCAGGTTCATGTGTTTCATAAAAGGTTCGCCAGGCAGTAATATTCACCTTAGTTACAAAGCAGCGAAAGCTCCTAAATTATTGGTATAAGAACTCAAGAATGGATGCTGAGGGCCATGCAGTTGAGTTGGAGCAACCAACTCAAACCTCTTCACATGCTGAGCTTCTCAAGTAAACTGGAGAACAAAGGCTTGATTACTAGTTCCTGCCAAGGTGAGGGGAAGTAGATAGTTAAGCCTGTCAGGACAACATACTCTATGGTACTAACCCCTTCATGCATTAATTAGACTTAAGCATGTTGGTTATATGAGGTTGATTATCCCACAAACCCCTTCTCAAGAAAATATAACAATTGCATGCACAATAAATGAACCTCCGGGAATAACATCAAAGGTTCTAAAAACTGTTTCTTGGTCAGAATGTCAGCTATCATTTCTTTGGTTTGACAATACCCCAATTCAAGTCCATCTTGTACCACATCATACACATAGTGGTATTTCACCCCACTATGAGCTTGCAGTTTCTCCAGATCTGGGAGAGTTGTTTACAGCTATTAACCAAATGAAAAACAACAAAGCCAGCGGACCTGATGGGATACCTGCTAAAGTCTTCAAAGTGGGTGGAATTGACTTTACACAACAACTTCATAAGCTCATCGGAAAAATCTGGGAGAAAGAGGAGATCCCATTATACTTTAGGGATACCAAAATTATCAGTCTCTTTTAAAAAGGTGAGAGAACAGATTGTGGAAACTATCAAAGGCATCTCTCTATTAGCTGTGGCTGGAAAATGCAGAGAGCAAAACCAGCCCCTGTGTATGGTATTTATTGACCTGACTAAGGCCTTTGACACTGTAAACTGTAATACCCTGTGGACTGTCCTTCTGAAAATTGGCTGCCCAGATAAATTTGTGAACATTTGGCTCCTCTATGATATGACAGCAACAATCGCCGGTAACAAGGGCTCTCAAAGTGAACCATTCACAGTGGGATCAGGTGTTAAACAGGGATGTGTTATTGTCCCAACTCTATTCATTATTTTCATTGTCATGATCCTACACTTCATTGAAAGGAAACTCCACACCGGAGTAGAAATCATATATCAAACAGATGGAAAGCTCTTTAATCTGAGCAGGCTGAAAGCAAGGAGTAAGGTTATTACAACTTCCATCATAGAGCTTCAGTATGCTGATGACAACTTAGCGTGTGCACGCTCAGAGGATGACCTCCAAACCGTCCTAAATATCTTCGCAGAAGCTTATGAAAAGCTTGGCCTATCACTCAACATCCCAAAAACCAAAGTGCTGCACCAACAAGCAAAAAACAACCCCTCTGTAGCGCCACAAATCCAACTCAATGGTGTAACATTGGAAAATGTTGATCACTTCTCCTACCTGGGCAGTTATCTTTCCACAAGGGCTGACATTGATGCCGAAATCCAGCATCGCCTGAGCTCTGCGAGTGCAGCTTTCTCCCGACTGAAGTGCAGAGTCTTTGAGGACAGGGACATTCACAGGGAAACCAAAGCGCTTGTTTACAAAGCTATTGTACTACCAACCTTACTGTATGCTTGTAAAACATGGACCACCTATAAACGCCATCTCCAACTCCTCGAAAGATTCCATCAACAGTGTCTCCGAAAACATGTACGCATTACCTAGGAAGACAGGCGAACTAATGCCAGTGTACTGGAAGAAGCAAAGATCACCAGTGTCGAAGCAATGATTCTACAACATCAACTCTATTCTGAACTTAAAAATGGAAAGTGTAATGGTGGTGGTCAACAAAAGAGGTTTAAAGACTCTCTCAAGGCAAATGTAGTAAAAAAACTGACAACTGGGAAACACTGGCCTGTGAGCACTCCAATTGGAGAACAACCATCACCAAACGTGTCATGGGCTTTGAAAACGCTCGAACTCAGGACAAAAGCAGGAAACATGCTAAGGGAAAGGCACACTTGGCAAATCCACACCGTGATCAGCTCCCACCCAGAAACCTGTGTCCCCACTGTGGAAGGACGTATGGATCCAGAATTGACCTCCCCAGTCACTTACGGACTCACTGTTAAAACCGTGTTTATGGAGAACAATCTTACACAGCTACGACTGATCGCCAAAGAAGAAGAAAAAAGAAGCCTTAACAGAGATTGTGATCAATCATTTAATTTCAATTAGTAAGCAATTTAGAGCAGCTAATTCATTTTCCCTGAGGGGAAAACAAATTTTCTTCATCTGCCCCAACAAGATATTCAGCAAATAGTCCGTGTGGGTAAGGTTGCAACTGTGGATTGGGCAATCAAAGGCATGCTGAGCATGAAGAGAAACCCATAAAATAACTTGGGGTGTGTTTCTTTGAACATGTGTACTTACATATTTGGGATCTCAGACAATGTATGGTTATTCTCTCACTTTCACCACAAAGTAAAAAAAGAAGATAACCAACATGATAAGAAAACCCTGTCAGGTGGCTGCCTTGGGTTTGGCTTGCCCCCTCAATATGCAAAGGAGTCTTCTGCCACAAGCAAAGTGCAGTAATGCTAATGAGTCACATTTAAGTAATACCTGTGTTCAAAATTACTGTTTGGAATCAATAGCACCTAGTATTTATAAAGAACTTGTCAGAGCAGCAAAGCATTTTGTATGCATTATATTTGTAATCCTTAAAACAGTCCAGTAAGGTGGGCTTATGAATCACTTAAGAGATTTTATTACAATCAAGCAGTATATAATTTTTGTTAAACAGATAAAATTATTTCCCTTGTACTTTCGAGGGGCATAGTTCATGCAATAAAAGCTAATCTGTTATACGTATTTGAGATTCTCAAGCGCATTGAACTATTTTTAAAGAGCCATATAATTCCTTTTTATATATATTAGAGAAGGGCAAGTTTATGGTCAAACTACGAAATTTTCTCCCCCAGGTGGTAGTGATGGTCTCCAACTTGGTTGGCTTTAAAAGAGGATTAGACAAATTCATGGGGGAGGAGATGGGTACTAGCCGTTATGACTATTGCTCTCCCTCCACTGTGGGAGGCAGCACTGGTTCCAAATACTGGAAACCACAGGAGGGCCGGTGCTTCAGGCAGCTAGGAAGCCTGCTCCCCATCATGTGCGGTTTCAAAATGTCCTTGGGGGTGCAGGGATGGGGTGGGCCAGTGTTCCATGCAGCCCAGAGTCATTGCATTGGCAAAAAATGGCCGCCCTCATTTTAAAAGACAGCCTGTGGACCACCCAATAACCCTGTTTGGAATGATTTGTCTATCGGAGCAGCGATTGGTTGATTTTAGCATTCATCTTTTCAGGTGAAATACAGTTGCTCCGGCAAATTCCAGAAGCTTCTGTACAGCTCCTGAAGGAAGTGACAGAACCATCACTATATGGAGATTTCAAAGCCATTCTGGATTGAATAATGCGGTCCTATTGTAGGTAAACTGGTTTATTTTTCCTTTAAAAAAGAAAAAGAAATAAATAGCTAAGTCAACCTCCTGTATCCAAAAGCAGGAAAAATGTAGTAATTTGGTGCTTGAAAGTACGCTTAGTGTCATGAATACATGAGCTCAAAGTGACGTTTTCAAAGTATTTTATCAGCAAAGTAAGTAATGGGATATGCTCCATTTTTAGTTGTATTTTTTACTGTGTAAAAAATTCACCTAACCTGGAATTGTCAGGGGGAAATATATTTGTCTGTAATCCAACAGTGGTGAGATGCCTATTCTGGTATCTTGCCTAAAAAGTGATCTATGGCTGCAAGTTTCTGTGTTCCGTTCACTAAGCCTTGTAAATTGCTTTTACAAATGTGACTTCTTTTTTAAAAACTCAGTAGCACATTATTTTATAATTGTGGCTGCCAGAACCATGTGGTTTTCCTTAAACCTTGCTGAGAAATCAATACTATTATTGTACTGCACATGGCCTTTCAGGAAAAACAGTTGTTGTATCTTTCTTGGTAATAGCCCATTTACTTGGTAAGACTCAGATCTCCAATGTAGAAAATACAACTTGTGACTTAATGGATTGTGTCTTCTAAATTCCAGTTATTATTTATATATCACAATCTGTCGTAAGGGTAGTGCCTGAAAAGATCCTTACTGTGGAATTACCATGTTCTGTCTACTTATGTTTTGGAGGGTGTCCACTTATAATGTCATCATTTTGTAATCAGCCCCTAGCAGTTTTCCCCTTTCTAAATCTCATGCACCGAATGGCCTTAGGCAAAGCACTGTCTTTCAGTTTCAGCCCCCACACCTGCAATATAGGTATAAGAATGTGGACCTGCCTTATATGGTTGGCATAGTAAGACTTACTAGATAATTTATGTGTTGTGCATTATGAACATTCCTAAATGTTATATATAAAGATGCATTTATTTAGAAAATGGTTTTACGTAGAAATCCCTACATTCTTACTGAGTGAATACCTTAAATTTGAGGATACATGTGTGGCTTTTTTTATTGGTCAGGATAGGATGGGGGAAACAAGGGTGACCAGATCGCTGAAACAAAAGTTAAGATCAGGTGCTACCAGTGCTGGTGTCTGGATGTATTATTTGTAGCAGTTTCTTTTTCAACACAGTTCTCCAAAGTTGATAAATGGCTCCTAAAGGGATCATCAAGCATGGTACAGTTTCAAGCATCTCAGAGATGATGACAGCCCAGGGAGGATACTTTTTTGACTCCTTTGCAGGAAAATGTACCTTTGGGAGAAACAAATGTATTGCATGAAAGCCACACTGAACAGCATAATCTTCTATGCGTTTACACAGAAGTCAATCCCATCAGGTTATATGGGTTGCTCCCAGGTAAGTGAGGACAGGAATTACAGCTTGTTAATACTTCAAAGTGGGAGCTAAGCAAAGGTTGGCATTATTCCAAAAGAGAAAGGGATGACTCCTGAGTTGCATGCACTGTAGGGCTAAGACTATCATCAGCACAAGAATGTCTCCTCACATGATGGTATATACGCCTTCTCCTCTCCACTGGTGCACCCCCTAAATACCTTCTAGGGATTTCCCAAACCCTCTGGTGCAAGCATCTCCAAACTCGGCCCTCCAGATGTTTTGGGACTACGACTCCCATCATTCCTAGATAACAGGACCAGTGGTCAGGGGTGATGGGAACTGTAGTCCCAAAACATCTGGAGGGCCGAGTTTGGGGGTGCCTGCTCTGGAGCAAATTTTGGGATGCCATGGGAGGAGGAGGGGGGGGGAAAGCCCCATTGTGCTAGTGGTGTGTTGTGTGTAACAAAAAACACTGTTTTTATGAACGCTCACTCCTGTCACACCAAATGGTAAAATCTCTCTGCTTTTATGTAGGCTGGGACTTGATAGCAAACAGTTATCATCAAGGCTGATCATCTGAAAACTCATGAAGCTGAACAGATCTGGGACTGGTCAGTGTCTGCATGGTTGACTAGGAACCACATGGCATCCATCTGTCTTGGGAGAAAGTGGAAGAATGTGCCTTTGTGGGTAAAGGCAAACCATTAGAGAGTTACAGCGCCTACTGTGACAGTAGAGACCGATACAGAAAAAGCATGTTTGCTGCTACAGGTGCGCTATGGCACTCCTTTCTGCGTCCCACCCCCAGTGGTCATTCCTCCTCTGTCCACTACTGTGGATACACACCCTGACTGTCTTTCTCCAGGCAATACCATCTTGTAATAGGTTCATATGCAAGTTTGCTGGCTCACTACACGTACAGCAGACACACACCTCCTGTGCCCCACAAAGAAGAAAACAGCCCAGCATGCATGTTGGGTTCTGTAAAGCCTGTTTTAGCTTGGTGTTCTAGATGGCAAGAGCCAGGATCACTGTCAAGCCCTTGGTGGGCTGTAGTATATGACTGATGGCATCTTTGGGCTTGGTGTGAAGAGGATGTCTGTTTATTCAACCTGCTTTTAAGTTGCTCCTCAGGAATGCTCTTAGAGCAGCTTGCAGCAGAGTAATAAAATCAAAATGTAAAACCATTTATTAAATGTCCGGCTGAAACAAAAGAGGCAGCACATTAAATAAAAAGGCCAACATAAAGCATCCTCAGTTGATTATACTTAATAATTTATAATTCTATTATTTATACCCCACCCATCTTACTGGGTTTCCCCGGCCACTCTGGGTGGCTTACAGCATATCTAAAAAAATTCAGCATAAAAAAATCTGGTGAGGTTAATTAGCTGCAGGACCCCCTGTAAGCCCTAGTGAACCATCGGTGATAGCCCAGGAATTCTGTGCTTAAGCAGAGCATCTTTATCAATTCAGGAGTTCATAGCAGCAAGATTGGAGTGAGAGCTCAATCCCCCCCCCCATGAATGCAAATTAGGGAAAGACTAGTAATGACTTGTATAAAGGTAACTTACATAATTTGGGTTCCAAGTATTGTAGCTTGATGGTGGCTCAACAAGTACATAGAAGAAAAAAATTAGGAGCATTGTCCCTGGCGAGAAAAATAGCCACATTGCCTTCCAATAGCATTTTAGTGGTCTTCCTATCATCTTTTCCACATCTGCACTGAATCTGTTAATGAAATGGATATATTTAGTGAGGATCAGTGGACAATTGCATGTAACCTTATTAAAAATGAAGCCAGCTAAACTTCTGTTTCTCCTCTGACCGCATGCCTGCTCATCACTTGAACAAGTAGAGCAGCTACATAAGCATCACTCAAAAGAGGGAAATGCAAACAAAAGAGGATTCAGGCTTGCGTAAAACGTTTGCGTAAAACGTTTATGTGCTAATTTAGAAAAGATTTTTGTGACTGAAATAGAAATGTATTACATGTCTCCATAGTGGGGAAGACTGATCAGCTAGCCTGTTCCGTCTCCTTTCCAGGTGTTAACTTTGAAGCCCCTGCTCTCCCTGCCTAGAGTTCTTCATCTTTTAAACCAGAGGGATTTTCAAATCAAGGACTCCGTCAAAAAGAGATCTATCCTCCCTGGCAGTTGCTTGGGCTGTTAAGGAGGCCACATGCACACAACCCCCCCCCCCCAAATCAAATGATCGTTTGCACAAATAAATTAAACACAACAGATAGGAAACCTTTATCCTATTGCAACTTGTGGGGTGTATATCGCCAAATTATGCATAAGGCTGCAAACCTTAGCTGGGATCTTATTCCCACTGTATGCAATGGAATTTATTTCTGAGCAGGGAGACATGTGATTATACTTCAAATACAATAAAAAGGTATCACTTGCTGCACCTAGGCCAGGAACAGATCTGGCAGACTTTCCTGCTTCGCTTAAAAATCAGATCTTCATTGCTTTTTAATGTTTTGTTTAGCCAGCCACTTCCACAATTATTTGTACTGTTTGCAATTGTATTTTATGTTAATGTTGTGCATCACCCCAGTGTTTTTTTTTTTGGCGGTACAGAAATGCTTTTCTAAATAAATAGACTAAATAAAGGTTTCTTGCTTAGAGTGTTGTTTTCACAGGATAAAGGAGGGAAATGGAAGTGTCACACCTCACCAGCTTATCAATGGGCTTGGTTCTCATGACCCCTCTGATGAGGGGTGCTGGTAAATCTGGGTCCTGGGCCATACCACTTCAAATAGCAATGGCTGTTGGCGACTGTACCTCTTCACACTGAATGCCCCTCATATTAAACATAACGGCTCCCCCCATGGATGAGTATTCAGTTTTGAAACACAACTCACTAAAGCAGTCTGAAGCAGATTAGACACCAGTTTACCTTGTAAACCCTCTTCAAGCATTGGAGTTAGTTTCCATGTAAGTGGGGGAGCAGGCCGGGGGGGGGGGAGGCAAGGCACTCCATCACTAAAAAATCCTGATTTGCATCACAAGATGTAGGTGGATTGCCTAGCTTCTCCATAGTGTGTTCATTTATCAATAGAAATGCTTAGTGATGAATAAAGCCTCACGTGTTCATCTGCCTTGAGTTGCTTATGTACCCAAGGGCTTATCCAGATACATATACGAAGAAACATAGCCATACCTTTTCATTCCATAAAGAAATGCAACACCCATCACTTCAAAGAAAGCAATGACTAACAAAGGCATGGTTCCCCCAAAGGCATCAAACATCTCAAGCCAGTAGTTTCCAGATCTCAGAGCAAAAAGCAGGCCCAGCAGAAAAGCAGAAAGGCATATTAAACCTACAGACAACAACATTCATTAGTCAATTAACACAAATGAAATAAAAGAAAACCTAACCATTGGTGTTCACATGTGCGTTTATAATCAATCCCAACACGTCTGTTCCGTTCTTGTCAAACACCCAAGTTTTGCCACTCACCTATCCTTAATGGTTAATGAGTGCAATGTGGCATCATTAAGACTGTACACTTTCTGCTCGCCAGATTATTGTTATTGTTATTACTGTTTATTAATTTATGTAGTGCCCTTCGGAGATATCAGGGCAGTTCACAAGATAAAAATACAGGATAAAAGCACATAATAAATAGAACAAAAACAAAACAATCACCCCCGCTCACACAAACACATTTAAAAGGCCATAGAAGAAGAAGAGGAGGAGTTTGGATTTGATATCCCGCCTTTCACTCCCTTTTAAGAAGTCTCAAAGCGGCTAACATTCTCCTTTCCCTTCCTCCCCCAAAACAAACACTCTGTGAGGTGAGTGGGGCTGAGAGACTTCAAAGAAGTGTGACTGGCCCAAGGTCACCCAGCAGCTGCATGTGGAGGAGCGGAGACGCGAACCCAGTTCCCCAGATTACGAGACTACCGCTCTTAACCACTACACCACACTGGCTCTCTCTCTCCCAAGGCCTGGTTGAAGAGGAACTTTATTTGCCTGACACTTAAAGATGTATAATGAAGGTGGCAGCCAAACCTCCCTGGGGAGGTTAATGAATCTGGAAAGAACGTATCTTGAAACAACAGTAGCAGCTAAGAGAATGAGCAATGAGCCAAGATATCCCATTGAAATACTGTCATGCCCACGAACCCTATCTCAGCCCCCATCTGCAATACAGAGATAGTATTAAGCTACTGTTATTTACAATAGCTGAAATAATGTACAAGAAGCACTTTGAACCATATTAATCTTGAGCATGGTTAACAGCAAAGAAAAGGATTTGAGGAAGATGCCTTACCACATACAGCCTCCTTGCATATGTATCTAGACACAATGGGAGATTCTGTGAGAGGCGTCAAGATACTTTGAATGAGTCCAAAAATGGAAGATACACCAAGACTGAACAGCATGAGAAAAAACAGAATCGCCCACGTGTTTGATCCAGGCATCTTAATGACGATTTCAGTGAACACAATAAAGGACAAGCCGGTTCCAGAAACACTCTGCAAAATTCACAAATAATGGTAAAAACTGTCAGATTGATTTCTAAATGTCATTTATTCTAATGCAGAGGCAAAATGTTGTATTACTCAACATTTAGCCATCATCTGGAATAAGATACAGTCATTACCGATGACAAGTTCTTATCTTGACCTGGACCCTTGACACCTGAGATGTGCATTTTTGGGACTCACCATGTTTTAGTGGTATTAAGTTGCTGTAATTTGTTTTTAGTGTTGCATTTTAAATCGTTGTCACTTGCCCTGGGAGCTAAGGGTGAAGGAAAGGTAATAAAATAATAAAAGCAGCCACCTAAGCTCACATGTTGCTTTCTGTGGCTCTTTTAGTGCTCATACGTGCAGACACAGATATGGTTTCTGTGTGTCTCTGCAGAATTATAAGGGGAAACTTCTCAAGCTGGACTAGAGTTTTGGTGGGTACCCTGAGCCCCATCTTCTGTGTGCAAGTATTTGTGGCTAAATAAAGTGGCCATAGAACACCCCAGTAACAGTAGTTGTAGGGGGGATGGTAGATTGTGTTTCTTCAGAGATAACCAGGCAAACAACTTGTGGTCTCTGTGCACTCATACATATGGGCAGAGTAACAAGCTTGTTTACCAGAGACACAGCAGCTTGTATGAAACCAAGGAGCTAAACACAGCTCTTCTGAAAGAATTTCCTGCCTAGGCCATCACATCAACGGTAGCTGAAGACTGAGGGCTGTGACCCCCTTGCAGCATGGCAGAGGTCCAGCAGAGAAACTACAGAAAAATGCAGTGGAAGCTGCAGAAGCCTTCATGGAATGTGACCAGAGAAGGAAGCCCCATTCATTCATGCAATGCAAGTACAATACCTTATCCAGGAAATACTGGAGATCACAATTTGCCAGTTTGAGAGATGCCAGTTTATTGATATCTGTTCCATTCAAATAACTGAGCCAAAATGTGCTGCTGTCTACAGTGATGTTGTCTTTCCTGAATGCCTTGGTGATGCTTTTAACATTTCTGTCAGTAAAGTCAGGAATGATACGAATTATTTGCATTGCCATAGTTCCTAAGAAAAACAACAGCAATTTGATTCAAATAGGGGCAGGCCAGGGGCCAAACGGGTTTATGCACAACCACTGACGTGCGCTGGGACCAGGAACGCAACCCCCATACAAAAAGGAAGTTGCCTGTATACCTGAATTAATGAATATGCACATGGAACATGCAGGATTGTATACTTTGTGTTCTATGCTACAATCTTATTTTAATTCTGCCCTCTGGGGTCCCCTAAACTGGTTTAAAGGGGGGGGTGACACAAAATTCTAGACAATAAAAAACAAAAATTGTGAACTTGGACCAACACCTTAAATTGGTTCCTAACTGTGAAACTTTAACAGCTCACCTTTCCAAGCATTCTTTATAGGCCATTGTTGCTTTGAACCCCAGAATCGAAAAAATTGGAATTGATGCAAACAAAGAAGTCAAAGAGTTTATTGCTGCTATCATGACAGCATCCAGTTCACAGTCATTACTAGGAAAAACAAGTACATAACAACCCGATTAAACGTTACAAAGCACAGCACCGAGTCTGTAACTTCTAATGTTATACATTTATTATTTTATTTGAAGTACTTGTACTCTGTTCTTCACTGAATATTTTCAATCCCAGAACAGTAAAACAAAGCAATTGACAGATGGCATGTTGTCACAGAAACTAAATAGCTGAAGGCACTACTGAAATATGTTGGTTTTGTCATTGTTATTATTATTAATTTCTTTATTCGCTGACAGGACTCAAAGCAGCTTACGATTTAAAAACATGAACCACTAGAGAAAAAAAATTCATTGAAATACAATTAAACATGGATAGAATGAAAACTATAAACATGTATAAAAATATGTTTAAAACCTACCAATAATTACAATAAAAATTGTCCTCAATTTTTGTGTGTGGGAAAGAGAAAATAAGCAGGCAGCCCTAGAACAGAGTCTGAAAAAGACAAGGCCTGACTAACCGTCTGTGAAAATCCAATGAAATGGCACTGGGGGTTCTAGAAATCTACTGGCGGAGGAGGATCCATCTGAGTGTTGATGCTGTATATTTGTATAACTAAAGCCTTTTGATACAGAAATGTCAGTAAGACTCTTCAGATCTCATTCAACAGAAACCAGCCCTGGTGCATGCACTGGAATCCCTGAAATCTCTCATCATTCTGGGACTGGAGAGGGCCCAGATATTATCACTTTTATCACATTTAGAGCTCACTTTTCTCCAAAGGATTCCAAGGTAGCATACAAGCAAGTTATGCTGTTTTATTCTCACAGGAACCTTAAGGCATAAGTTATATTGAGAGCATGCAGCCGCCTCAGTCACTCGCCTTCTCATTATTGCATCTCAAACGTAGCTGAACTTTGCCCAGCACAGGCATTGCAGAAAGAACAATAGAGAGCATCTTTGGGTTGCTCACACAGGAAAACATCAAGAGAACAGAGCCAACCGCTTTTCCTGGGCTCCAGTGTGGGCTGAATGAGAATTGAGTCTTGTCTCCAGAGATCACTGAGGCGCTATCTCATAGAAGTTTATTTGACTGCGTTAAACAGCTCCTCTCCACATTGTGAGCAAAAGCTAACAAAACTGCAAGATTATACCTACATTGACGGGTTGTAGCTTGAATATGCTATGAGTCCCCCAAATCCTAAAGAAAGAGAGGAAAAGATCTGGGTGGCTGCATCAAGCCAGGCACGTGGATTGTTGATCTTCTTGAGCTGTGTGAGAGAGAGAGAGATATCAGGGCTAAAAACATTATTAGTCTCATAATTCCTGTGTATATTTCACTGATACAGGCCTTCCTGGCAAGCAGTGGAAAATTAGTGTGTTTTCTGAATTCAACAAATTCAGATATACTGGCAAACAAGTGTTTCACAAACTGCCTGCTGGGGACTTGTTGGAGGGGGAGAATCGGTGTGTAGGAGAGAGTGCTTAACTCTTTCCATGTTTGGCGATAGTCCCTTACAAATGCTCACTAGAGTGCTTTTACCTTCACTTGCGCATCTTCCAGTCTTGGGCCCTGCCAGACGGAGAAAAAAAAAGCAGCCCAGGGGAGCATTTGTAGGGAAGAATTGGTGGGCATAGGGAGGATTAATGACCTGCCCACTGGCGTCCTCTGCAAAAGCATCTCTCCATCTCTGCATTCGCCCCAGCACTACAAGTCAAATACAGAACTGGGACACCCCATGCTTGCACAACGAAGTGTAGTTCTGCCCTGTCTGCCGAAAAATAAGAATTGACCCAGGGTTGCCTATATTCGTGAATTTTAGAAAAGGGCACTTTTTACACAAGTTTCTGTTCTTCGTGGATTCCAGAGGGAGTTAACAAAGTACAATTGCCAGAATATGTGTGGATCCCAACTAGTATTAAGTGGTAAACAAAGAAGCAGCATGGAGGAAAGTTCAAAGTTCAAAGCCACCTCTAAAAGACCAAGTCAGACTTTCCGTACATCATCTGGAACACCAAGGATCAATTGAATAAATACTTGCATTAGGAGTCATGAAGTACACTAATCCATGAAAGGCTCCTGGGAGAGTCAGTCCATAAATAAGGAATAATGTTAGAATTAGGTAAGAACATGGGGCTGTAAAATATATTGCCTAAGAGGAAGAGCAAAGCAGAGAAGAAAAAAGTGAGTGTCAGGAAGAGGTTAAGGCAATACTATGAAACAGATACTGTGCACACAAAATTACTGAACAGTTGCAGCTGAATCCAACTCAGTGATAAACTGTTTTTGTTTAGGGTGGTTTGAGGAAATGTAGAAGCTCGTGCATGTGTGTAAATCACCACATAATGGTGCCATCCAGTGTGGTGCAGCAGTGGTTAACATGGCAGACTTGAATTGAGGAAACCTGTGGAAGTGTGCTCCACAGAAGTGCAGGGAGGTGGGGGAAGTGCAGGCAGTGGGGGCCCCCTCCCAACATTTTGTCCAAGTTGGTGCCTATGGCCATGAAGCTCACTGGTGACCTTGAGACCATTCTCCAGTCCAACTGACTGAAAGATTGTGAGCAGATTGTGTGCAAGAGGAAAGAGAGAGTAGCTTGAACTCTTTGGATGAGAAGCAGGATACTAATTAAAAAGGCAAGCAGGCATTTTTTCTATGTTGCAGAGAAAAAAGGTAGAAAACACCTTGTGACACCTTAAGGATCAACACTGTAGGCTACCGTTTGTTTTATTAGGTGCATAAAGTCACCAGAGAATGCTGGGTTTATCCATACATCCAGATTTTCCTGGACATAACTGGGATTCATTATCCGAAAATAATGTCTAAATCAGTTAAAATGTAAGGGTGTATGGTAGCCAAAAAGCTCAACATATTTGCCCAAAGAAGCAATATATTATTAAACTGACTATTCATTATGACGTTTTATGACACAGTCCGAGTCAGGCCATCTAAACTGCTGTTCCATCCCAAGGTGCTTTAGCCCTGCAGTCTAATGGGAACACTTGTGTTCCTCATAGTTGCACTTTATAGCTAATTCATCCATAATTTTGTTTCTCATTTGCTTTACGTATTGCTGATCAAACACATGAAAAAAAATACCTCCTGCATGTGGATTCTAACCTAGCCTCCTCGCAGACGTATTAGTTTTCAATGGGCAGGTGCCTTTTTAAAATATGACAGAACATTCGTTCATGTGAGCTGCCTTCTGTCTCACATGGTGCAGTCCAAAGATGGCTTTACCACCTCAGTGAGGACCAGGTCAGTGAAATACAGGTGTCTGATAATAATCCCTGCTCACCTTTCCAGTCGATTCAATTCCTCGTACTGTACAAATGAACACAAGTAACCAGCAGGCTGCCAAACATAAAACCAGCCACCACTGAAGCGGACCGCTGTTTCCAATATCTGTGCTTATGTTTAAAGTGTACCTATACCAGAAATAATTAGTAGGTGTACTTTTGTGACATTCTTCAATAAGTTCTGAAATAACAAGCACAGAAGGCATTATCAAAACAGATGGAATCATAGAAGAGTTGGAAAGGATCCTGACGATCAGGAATATGCAGTTGTCCCATATAGAGATCGAACCTGCAATCTTGGTGTTATCCGCACCATGCAGACTGTCCTAATATGGTGCCATCCAGATGTTTTGGACTAGAACTTCCATCAGCCCCAGCCAGCACAGAAAAATGGGCACCTGTAGGGCTTTGTGTCTAGACCTTGCTTATCCCAATCTGTGGCTAGGGCCAAAGGAGGCATGGCAGGAACACAGCTGGGTCTGACAGTTGCTGACTGTGGCAGAGTTGGACAAACAATTTAATGCAGTTATTGAAGGATACATAGAAAAGCAGATACTAATAACAGAAAGCAGCAAGAGACTTGGGAACTCACCTGGTTTGCTGGTATCTGTTGGGCAGGAACTCCAAGGTAACGGGTTTCGGAAAGAGTTTATAAAATACCACAAAATCCAGGCCAAAAGCATATTATAATACACACTCACTAGGAAGGACACTATCAGAGAACTGTAACCTGTGGAATATACAAGCACATGCAGAACTGGCATGAACAAAGACAATTGCTGTTTAACGTAAATATTGCAAGAGCCTGATTCACACAATGGAAAGATCAAAGCCAATTACTACCTGAACTCTGGCAGTCTGGAAAACAACATTGCTCTGTGAATTAAATGTTGGTGCTAACAAACTGGGTGGGGGGGTGGGGGAAGGCAATTCCCATTTTGCCTCAGGTGGTGAAATCACACAGGTTGCCCTTGAGTGGCTCTGTTTATCTTCTACACAGATAGGCATGCAACTGCCTGAGTTTACCACTACAGTGGTGCCCCGCAAGACGAATGCCTCGCAAGACGGAAAACCCGCTAGACGAAAGGGTTTTCCGTTTGCGATGCGCTTCGCAAGACGGATTTCCCTATGGGCTTGCTTCACAAGACGAAAACGTCTTGCGAGTCTCGCCATTTTTTTCCACTCCCCCCCTTTTTCTAAGCCGCTAAGCCACTAATAGCCTTTTAGCAGCTCAGCCGCTAAGCCTTTAATAGCCGCTAAGCCGCTAAACCGCTAATAGCGCTAAGCCGCTTAGCCGCTAATGGAGTTGCTTCGCAAGACAAAAAAACCGCTAGACGAAGAGAATCGCGGAACGGATTCTTTTCGTCTTGCGAGGCACCACTGTACTGGGATGCGGGTAGCGCTGTGGTTTAACCACTGAGCCTCTTGGGCTTGCCAATCAGAAGGTCAGCGGTTCAAATCCCTAAGACGGGGTGAGCTCCCGTTGCTCGGTCCCTGCTCCTGCCAACGTAGCAGTTCAAAATTTATCTACTTGCCAGTGCAAGTAGATAAATAGTTGTCGCTGTGGTGATAACCACAAACTGGGGTGGGGGGGGAGGCAATTCCCATTTTGACTCAGGTGGTGAAATCGGACAGGCTGCCCCATGGCTCTGTTTATCTTCTAGACCAGGGGTCAGCAAACTAAGGCCCATGGGCATGATCAGGCCCGATTGCTCTCTGGATCCGGCCCACAGACGGTCCTGGAATCGCCGCTTGGATAAGCTTCATTGTTCAGGCAGTGCCATTTTGTTCTGCAATTTTTTTCCGGGTGCCTTTCCCCCTCCCCTCCCCTCCCTCACACACACCATGGTGGCGCCGCTTCCCTCCTCTTGGATTCTCCCCGCCCTGTGGAGGAAGGCAGCTGGGCTTTGATTGGTGCCAGCAGCCAGCCAATCCAAAGCCTCGACACCTACCCGCTGGCCTCTCCGTCCATAGCTGCAATGTGGGCGTCGTGACAGGCACGGGGCTTTGGCTGGAGTTTGGTGCGCCTGCTGGCCCTGCACCTGGTGCCTGAGAAAGCTGGCCCAGAAAGAAGAAGCACCACCACAGCCACTGGCTCCCAACCGCAGGGAGAGCGGCGGAGGAGGTAGGAAAGCAGGGGAGGGGCTGGGGGAGAGAGGGGGAGAGAGAAGCCCCCCTCTGCCGCATGCGTGCACACACACACAGTTCGGCCCGCCACAAGGTCTGAGGGGAGGTGAACCAGCAACCTCCTTAAAAAGTTTGCTGACCCCTGTTCCAGACAGATAAGCACGAAACTGCCTGAGTTTACTACTACTGGTAAGCGGGTGGCACTGTGGTGTAAACCACTGTGCCTCTTGGAATTGCCAATAAGAAGGTCAGCGGTTCAAATCCATGTGACGGGGTGAGCTCCCGTTGCTCTGTCCCAACTCCTGCCAGCCTAGCTGTTCAAAAGCACGCCAGTGCAAGTAGATAAATAGGTATCGCTGTGGCAGGAAGGTAAGCAGCGTTTCTGTGCACTCTGGTTTCTATCACGGTGTTCTGTTGCACCAGAAGCAGTTTAGTCATGATGGCCACATGACCCAGAAAGCTGTTTGAGGACAAACACTGGCTCCCTCAGCCTGAAAGCGAGATGAGCACTGCAACCCCATACTTGCCTTTGACTGCTCCTTTACCTTTTACCCTACCATTACTGGGTTTGCTTTTACATCCTCATGTAGCCCATGCGTTTTCCAGGAAGGAGCAATGATTAGAAGATTGTATAATCACAAGTAAAGGCAATTGCAGAAACCTACCCAGTCCTCCCAGGTAAGGTGAGATGCGCCACCAGAGTCGAATGGTGCCTTTTTTCAAGCATTGCCCTACAGCTAATTCAAGAAAAAATACAGGGATGCCTCCCAACACAAGCGTGGCGATGTATGGAATCAGGAATGCTCCTAGAAACACAATTTCCAAGCACAGTTAGCTCATAACAGTGGCATAGCGTGGGTTGCCGGCGCCCAGGGCGGGCAAGTCCCCTGACACTGGTGGAGCACACCGCCAGCCAAGTGGGGCCTTGCTGTGTCAGCTGCCTGCAGAGGCCTGTCTGGCCAGGCCAGGCCACATTGGGGATGCCCCTTGTCCACCTCCCTCCATCCATGCTTGTACTCCATGGGCCTGGACTGCTTTGCTGCCTTCGCCAGGGTGGTGAAGCCAATGCCGGGGGGGATGCCTAGTTGTGACCCCTCAGAATTCTGCACCCGGGGCTACAGCCCCCTGGGCCCCCACACACTATGCCACTGCTCATGCCCTCCTCCACCTCTAACTTTCTACTAGTATTATCATCATACTAGCAGCATCGGTTAGGTACGTATGTTGTACGTAAAATAATTATTAAGTAAAGCAAACAAAGCTGTAGCAGTTGACCGAGAGAGGTTTTTTTTTCATATGGTGATCAACTGAGGTAAGAAAATCTGCGGGTGCTCCTTAACTGCTATGGCTCCCAGTTGTGGCTCTTGAGAAATCTAGTTCCATGAAGGGGCAAGGGTACTACAGCTAAGGATTATTAACTACACCCTCCATTGGGGAAGCTGTGATGTTGATATCGGATTTGAATCAGGATTGCCCCCTCTGATATAAACAATATGAGGGGCAGGGAAATGTTGTAGATAGAGCTAATCATGTTCTTCCTGCTTAGGACTGTGCAAAAAGGCAATAATATACAACTGTTAGCGGGTTGTTTTTTTACTGTGGCATGCATTGAAAGCACATCTTATTGGTGGGGATTAAACTGCATAAATAAGACCTGCTGTAGAAGATCTAGAAGGTGAAAGTCATGAAAAAATGCTGTTTTGCAGTTACATTTTAGCTTGTTTGTATTCATTTTTTAAAATTCTGGAATGTGGGGGGGAGCTCTCTGCAAATAATCCATTCTGAACAATGCTTTTACGATTCTGTCATATGATACTTCAAAAACTCAGAAAGTATAAAGTATTTATGCCTCCCCTACCAATCATTTACCCTGTCCCACGTTAGTGTTCCTAAAGGTCATATAGTGGTAGAACAAAATAGCCTTGTCTCTTTTGATTTGGCAGTGTTGTTTTCTAAAACCAAAGTTAAATCAACTTTGAGGGGAATCAGCTAGAGTCAGCTCAGGTGTTCATAGCTCCCTTGGTCTATGTTTAAATTATCTGCCTTCCTGGAGAAGCAGAAAAGATTGACAAAAAGTTACTTTGCTGCTGCAAAGGAAGTTGCTCTTGGACAAAGTAGCTTGTTTCTAATTTCTTCATTTTTCAACAAGGAATAGTATGTATCTTAAAATCATTTATCAGTGTTAAGAGTCAAAGTACAGAAACACCACTTTTTAAAAAAAGTTTGGATTTGATATCCCGCTTTATCACTACTCTAAGGAGTCTCAAAGCGGCTAACAATCTCCTTTTCCCTTCCTCCCCCAGAAAAACACTCTGAGTTGAGTGAGGCTGAGAGACCTCAGAGAAGTGTGCCTAGCCTAAGGTCACCCAGCAGCTGTATGTGGAGGAGCGGGGAATCGAACCCGGTTCACCAGATTATGAGTCCACCACTCTTAACCACTACACCACACTGGCTCTTATTGTCATGGTTGCCTAGAGCCAAGGCTATTTATTTTATCATGTTTCTTGCCAATAAAAAAAACCAAACACTTTAAAAAATCCATGTCCATTTAGTCAGAGAAAGTAAACAACTTGATTCACTCAGGCACTAAATCCATGCAGTAAAACCAAATCAATCAGTAACAATGGATAACAATCCCAACAAGACTTAAAGCTTGGGTTGTAAGTCATTCAGTAATACTATTAAGCTCTGCATGCAAATCGTAAGAGTCGCAGTGAGGCATTGAAGTTAACAGAAAAATTAGTGACATATTGTCCCCACTGTCTCTGTGTTGTTTTGCTCTGTGCACTTAGCCATCTGTCATTTAGGAGGAAGAGCAGGATATAAATGGAATTTTATTTTTTTTATCCAACCCACCAAAAAAAGTACTTCCACCCCTTTTACAGCTTCTGTGACAGTCTCCTCCCTCTAGCTATCATCTGCCACAGCTGAGGCCATCAGGTGGAGCGTAGCAACATTTGAGTACGTTTGCAGCTGCCTCTGCAGAACCATTTTAGGCCACCACTGTTCCCACCTCTGGCTTTTTTTACATCTCACATAGTGCTCCTTAATCTCCCTTAATGGCCCACCACCCAGGCTGTCACCTCACTGGGAGCTAGCCTGGCTATTCCAAGAATTTGAAGCATTGATTCAATTTTAACAGTTGCTGGATCTAGAGATTAGAGGGGTGTGGCACACCCCAAACACATATTATTTTAGAACAAGAGGAGCGTGTCATAGTTTAGTCTGAACACAACTAATCAATTAAAAGGTGGGTTTTCTCTTACCTCCTCCGTAGGTTTGGCACAAGTATGGAAAACGCCACACATTTCCAAGACCCACAACAAATCCGGAACAGCTTAAAAGGTACTGGAATTTACTATCCCACTTGGGCCTTTGTGAGTGTTTAGAGCTGCTTTCGGGTTGATCAGTTGCCATCTTTACTTTATACTCTTCAACACTGCCTTTGGGTTGATCAGTTGCCATCTTTACAACCTCTTTTTTTCCTTTCACCACGTATTTCTCCAATATTAGTAGCAGCCAGGCAACTGAACCTCCTCACTCACCATGTAAGCAGCAGGGTGGGGGGGGCAGAAGAGGAATTATGAACAATGGATGGAACTTCCACCTGCGACATCACACCAAAGAATCCAGATAAAACAACCTAGCAACCTACAGCCACACAAATTACAGAGTTGAGATGAGGCACTGAAGTTAACAGAAAAATTCTTACCTCTTGGAAGCAGTGAAGATATAATTTAACCCTTTCCATCTAAACTCTAAATTGTATTACCTTTCCCAAAGGTTCCCTCTTTCCCTAGCATAGGAAAAAGACCACACTTTGGTAAGTTAAAAAATGGTTTACTTACACACTCTTCAAAGGTCAGGTTCATGTGTTTCATAAAAGGTTGCACAGGCAGTAATATTCACCTTAGTTACAAAGCGGCAGAAGTTCCTAAATTATTGGTAGAGGAACTCAAGAATGGATGCTGAGAGCCATGCAGTTGAGCTGGAGCAACCAACTCAAACCTCTTCACATGCTGAGCTTCTCAAGTAAACTGGAGAACAAAGGCTTGATTACGTAGTTCCTTCCAAGTTGAGGGGAAGTAGATAGTGAAGCCTGACAGACAGCATACTCTATGGTATTAACCCCTTCATGCATTAATTAGACTTAAGCATGTTGGTTATGTGAAACTGATTATCCCACAAACCCCTTCTCAATAAATGAACCACTGGGAGTCCCATCTTAACTCAAAGGTTCTCAAAACAGTCTCTTGGTCGAGGACTGGTCAGAATATTGACTGTCATTTCTTTGGTTTGATAATACGCCAATTCAACAAGTCCATCTTTTACCACATCATACACATAGAGGTATTTCACCCCAATATGTTTGGTTCTTGCATGAAACATCTCACTTTCAAAGAGTCAGCAACAGTGTAACCTAGTAGTTTTGGATTGCTGTTGACTTGCAGCTTACAGTTCATGGCTTCCTTTAAGTATCTAGTAAATCCTTGCACAGCAGTCCAGTCCTTCTCAGTGGGAGAGCTAACATCCCTGCTTAGAATAACCGGCCCACGAGCCAACCCTGAACTGAGCCTCCTGCTCAGCGAGTTTGCAAATGTTGCGCTAAACAGGCGCAGCGTGGTGCAAGGACTCGCTTCTGTGGTGCCGGAAATCGCATCTGTGCAGACACCAGAAATCGTGAGCACGCGCGCTTACACATGCACGCAATCCGGCCCATGGAAGGATTTCTGCTGGAGTGAACCAGCCCAGGCAAGGTAAACCTTGCCGACCCCTGGGTTAAGTACATGTAAAGCACATGACTTCCCCCAAATCCTGCAAACTGTGCCCCCCGGGCCCCGCCCCACCCAAACTACAGTTGCTTAACACCCTTTGTCTCAATCTGCTTATGGGAGACAAAATGCCTTTAAGCAAATTATAATGAATGAAACTAATCTGGAGAGAGTGCATTATTTTCCTTATGCTTCCTCTTTTCTTGTCTTGCCTCTCCCATTCTACATGTGGCTTTGCAGTAAAAGATAGAAGACTTAAGGAAGATGGAGACTGAACCTTAAAAGAAAACTAGCAAACATTTCCAGCTCCAACGTTTCTTTCTGTGTAATTAGAGAAAGCACATCTAAGTCCTGTGCTTTTAAGAGCTCTGCCAAGAACTGATGAAATTGCTGTGTGCTGCCAATATTGGCTCATCTAGTGCATTACTGTCTACTCTGACTAGCAGTGACTAGATGTCTTTCCCATTATCCTGCCACCTGATCTTTTAAACTGGAGATTGAATCTGGGATGCAAAGCATGGGCTCTGCTACTGAGCTATGACATCCCACTGCCACCTCCCTTTATAACTTCAAAATAGCAGAACAGGTGACAAGCTGAGTCATTCATACAAATGTCTGTTGTTTTCAGCATTCAGTTCAACATACAGTTGCAACTGAAATTATTCAACTCCCATTGCAAATCAGGTTTATTATCAAAATTTAAAGACTTTCAGCTGTTTGCAATGAGCAAATCAAACAAAAGCAATTGAAATAGCTCAACACAGAATCAAAACAAGCGGTAAAAAAGAAGAACCAAAACTATGCATATTTCACTCGAATAGCATTTTGTTTAATAATACATTATTTGTCCAACATGGTGGTACACATAAGATAGGAAACAAAGCATTACAGGTGCATGTTTGGATAAAAGAGACATCTGTATTAACCACCTGCTAATCCAGCACAACTGGTAAGGAGAGTCACTCAAAGTGCATTAGTCTCATTTAGACTCTGGGACCCGCTAACCTTTTAACAGCTCTAATCCTGAACTCAGGAGAGGGAGACATCAGTGTTGCACCATCTCTCACTGAAAAGTCTTCCTGTAACACCTCAGGAAAGCGAATTAATTACACTTTGTTCTTCAGTTCTCCATTTATTGATGCTTCTGATACGGCACTGATCAGATCCTGCCGTCCAGGATTTCTCCTCTTGCATAAACTTTGGATGCCTTTGTAGATAGCAAACCCAGGGATAAACAGGCTTGGTATTCCTGCAAGGACTACGATGATAGCATAAACCCAGTCAGGATATTTTATCGACATTGATTTGGGAAACAGGTCCTGAGGAAAAGACGACACACCTTTCAGATAGTAGTAGGTGGTGAAGGTGCAGAAAAGATGGAAACCTAAAGGCATCCATCTACCCATCCCCCCTGAACTACATTTAAGCTAGGCTCCTTGGAGTGCAGGAAGAGCAGTGCCAGAAACTTATATTTTTGCTTTTGCAAAGGCCAAATTGGTATACCCAGCACCGCTAAGGGGAACTGAGAACTCAGCTACATTAGTAAAGAAAAAGTGTATTAAAACACTGTGACACTAGACAGCGCTGTGGAGTTCTTTTGCCAATGTGATTTCACATTATGTTTACAAGAAAATTTACAAGCTTTTTTTTTAATGTGTCTATATCCAGTATGAGGTTCCATTCAATGCAGGCATGCCTTAACAGGGATTGTGATCAATCATTTAATTTCAATTAGTAGCCAATTTAGAGCAGGTAATTTATTTTCCCTAAGGGGGAAACAAATTGTTCTTCTTCATCTGCCCCAACAAGATATTCAGCAAATAGTCCTTGTGGGGGTGTGGGAAGGGTTGCAAACTGTGGATTGGGCAATCAAAGGCATGCTGAGCACAGCGTGAATGAAGAGAAACCCATAAAATAACTTGGGGTGTGCTTCTTTGAACATGTGTACTTACGTATTCGGGATCCCAGACATTGTATCGTAATTCTTCTCCCACTTTCACCGCAAAGTAAAAAAGGAAGATAACCAACATGATAAGAGGACTGATAAATCTCCAGGTGGCCTGCCAGAAGATATTGGGTTTGTGTCCAATCATGAACTCAATATCATCATTAAATCTGATAATAAAGAGAAAGGAAGTTTAGAGAAACCAAACTGCTTTGGACAGATTAAGGGCCAACTCACACATGCGTATTCATTACTTGGTAACTGTCATAAGGAAAGAGGGCATTACAGATACGTCAGAACTGACAGAACTTCCATTGCATTGCCTATAACGTTATATCTTGTAATGGAATCGGCTCTCACATTCAGAAGCTGGTTATCAAGTGTAGACAAACTGTTGCAGGAATTTATGTATAGGTTGGGGGGGTTGCCCCTCCAGCAGATATCATGCATATGCAGCCCACTACCAAAACCAGCACAATTGCTTTTGTGACTTTTGTGATTTGTCCCCACAAAACACCCCATCACAGTTTCTTCCTATCTATTGAAAGGGCCTTTGCTGCACAATACCAAATGTAACAATTCACAGATAAATGTATCTATGTACTGGCTCACTGGGAAAACTTCAGAAATTCATATAGACATGTGAGCTCAGCTACTCAGCAGCCCCTCTGCCTGAGTGATAATTCCTGGCATCCTGATACCTGAATGCCAGACAGGTAGCCATTCCAGGAATAACAAACCCAGATGAACACAAAAGGGTGTGATTAACTTGGCTGGGAAACAGGGAAATGTAAATATCTTTTTTGTTACACTTGATGGGTGTTTGGTGGAGGGCAAAGAGAACCATGGGGCAGGGTCCAGGATGCAAAGCATTTTGCATGCATTATATCTGTAATCCTTAAAACAGTCCAGTAAGGTGGGCTTATAAATCATTTAAAGATTTTATTACAATCAACCAGTATACAATTTTTGTTAAACAAATAAAATTATTTTCCTTGTACTTTTGAGAGGCGGGTGGGAGAATAAGTGGCACAAATCTAGCTACAGAATTTTTGGCTGACAGGAATCCAGAGACACTTTCTATTTGAGAAGGTTTCACATCTTACCTGTCTATCCCATATATGTAGACAACGGAAAACATCTCGAAGAAAGCAATTATCAGCAAAGGAATGGAACCAGCAAAATTATCAAACAGAGCCAACCAATAGTTTCCTGATCTCAGCACAAAAATAATGGCAAGCAAGAAAGATGTCACACAAATCAATCCTGTAAAGAAACAGCAAACACGATCAAACAAAATAAACTGTGAAGCAGAAAGTTTAACTAAGAAAATTAAATAAATATTATAATACAAGAAACGTTGGCAACACCTCAAGGATCAAATCAGCTAGACATGAAGAAAATGTATTGATCCAGTTTTCACACATCATGGTGAACAAGTTAACAGTTTATTGCAACCACGCTCTCTCTCCCACCCTCTGCTCATTCTGGTAGGAAAGAAGCTGATTTCTGCCATAGTATTACATCCAATCCAGGAGCTATGATTTGTTTCATTCCAACAAAGCATGCTCAGTAAGCCAAGAAGAAACAATGAGTACAGGTTGTGGCTTGTTGTGAGTGAAACAAACCAGGATCCCTGGCTCAGACATCAGACACTAAGCCAAGAATGGTGGGTTCTTTCCTCTGAACAGTAGCTGGGAAGACAGAAACAGACCAAAAAAGTTGCAATCTATGGTTGATTTCAATGTGCGAACTAAGCTATTCTGTTCTTGGAACTCTATGGAGGATATAAAGTCAAGGGGGAAAAGAAAAGAAATGGCTCCTTCAATTATTGTTATAGATTTAGGAAGTCTTCTGAAATTCAAAGTTCGAACTCCTCAGCTAGACTGGTCCATCTCAAAAGAGTTGCTGTGCAAAAAAAAAAAAAGGAAAAGCAAAAAAGTTGACTGCTATCCAAAGCTACATGCTCACAATCAATTCCCTTCTCCTCCATCAGCAATATTCAGCAGCAGGGGTTCCTTTACTGTGTTTGGCTGCAAATGCAGGTCCAATGAGTAGCTGCAATGATTTCACTCTGCCTGGCTTGCTGGCAAAACTCATGAGCAAGTTGCTGACTTTTTACCATCATCTTTAAAACATGCTTCATTCATACTGGGTCAGATTCAACTAAGTTGTTGTGCTAGCAAAAGCCAACACAACAAAGCCTGTTGATGCAATGGTACTTTCCCCAGCCGTCTTCTGCACCATGACCGCTGCAACCAACCCAAAACTGCTGAGGAGGGTCAAGAGGACCCCACAGAACAGGGGGAAAGGGAAAGAAAATTCTTTCTAGCAAGCAGAAATGCTTTTTCTGATTGAACTATTGTCTTAGTGCAATACTGAATTCCACCCAATGAAAATAAAGTTTAACATGAAAGAAGCAATATACTACTTGAATTCTGATGACCGCTTTGCAATCCCTCTGTTGCCACACCCTGATTATACTACCATTTTTTTCAACTAACCTGTAACAAGTTCCTTAGGCCATTTTTTCGGTATGATTTTGAGATCGTTCAGTGGCACCATAACACCCTCTATATTCCCAAACATAGAGGATAAACCTAAGCAGAACAGCATGATAAAGAAGAGGATGGACCATATTGGTGAAGCAGGCATTTTGGTGATGGCCTCAGTGAAGACAATAAATGCTAAGCCAGTTCCTTCAACACCCTGCAGAAAATAGCAATAGATATAGATGTAATAAGACATACAATTATTGATCATTTTAAAATGCACTTTAAGTCACTCAGGTTAGACCAACTACAGCCAGCTTCCTAATCCAATAGGACCATATCATTTATCATTCTATCACTAACTGCTCTTCCACCAAAGAACCCAAGAATAGAACCAGATAAAATCATCACAAAAGCTACAATGAATAAAGTTTTTGTTCAAGCAACAGCAGCCATATGCTAAAATCAGTTACGATAATTTCCAAGAGGGTAAATAAATTCTCTCTCTCTCTCATTTATGTTTATATAATTTGGGTCTTACAATGGTCCAGGACACATGTGGTAAATCATAATTAATGGTTCACCAGTAATATGGAAGTGACTCATGCTTATTGAGATAAAGTCCTTTATTATAATCTTGTTAGCTTCCATGTTATCACCTTACATCACTTAAGAATGATTCCAGGTCACAGGTCTGAAATGTAAGAGTTGCAAAGGTTGCTGGATCTGTCGTGTTGAGCCAAGCTTGCATTTGTTCAAAGTTTTCCTGGGTTACATTACCTTCTGGCAAATCAAATGCATTTGTCAGAGTGAGGATATTTCTGCAAATGCAAAAGGAAAGCAGTCAATGCCTCTTCAGTCAATGCCTCTTCACACAGATTTCTTAAGTTTTATCATTATGACAATGAATTAGTAATGCAGATACATTACAGTGGGGTCAAAAGTAAGTTCTGACTTTACCATCTGCTTCCTAATTTCTATTGAAAATAGAAAGTATTTTGCTACTTTATCAGGCAGTAATAAAAATAGAGCCATCAGTCAAATAAAAAGATATCAGATCCTTAGAGGCAGAGTTCTTAATAATTTGGAAGGGTATGCCTCCCAAATCCTATATTTCCTGTGCCACAAAGTTGTTAGCTAAGTTAAGAGAGCTGAGGGCAGAACATTAAAATAAATTAACTTACATGTTCTCTCCTATTTGTAAATAGCTGATGTTTGCCCAGATACAACAAGGGTTATTTGTACATAGAAAATGTTCTGGCAACCACATGCCCACTGTTTCCCCACATCATTGGCAGTTCTGCCCATGTTGCTTGCTTATTAAAGAAGACAACTGATCTCACAAACCCCTAGAACTATAACTGTCTGTGCAATTGGCACTCATATTGGGGAGGGGGAAGAGAACAATGATCTGGGATGCTTTAACTGGAAAACAGGAAAAAATTACTTACTGGCTAAAGCAATTATCATATCTCTCTGTTGCTCTGAATCCAATGATTGAGTATATGACAGTAGCTGCATAAATGGATGTGAGGCCATTAATCACAGAGATAGTCAGAGCGTCCTTTTCACAGTTGTTACTGGAAACCAAAACACAGAAACAAGCTCACCGGGTGATCTTGGGCCAGTCACTGTCTCTCAGGCTTATGTACCTCTGGGATTTGTTGTGAGGTAGAAATGTGCGGTGGTGGGGAGGTGGAGAAACGTTTATGTGAGCCCTGGTTGCTCAGTTTCCTACATCTTGCATGGTAAGAATTGTGCTACAAATAGTAATACACAGTCTTCAGTATGAAAGAAAGGAGAAGGAAGGACTTTTCTAGACCTTGATCTTGAGCTACCTTGTTTTGTTCTTCCCGTGTTTTGTTTTGTTTTTGTTTTGCTCATGAAGAACATATGCCTTCCTAGATACTTATGAGATAGGATTGGGGGGTGTTACTGTCAAGAAATGAACTACTACCAATTGTGAAATTCTGTTCTAAAATTGAATTGACTTTTTCTATTTGGTATGGCAACTTACTGAATTGAATTGTAACTAGAGAATGAGATGAGGCCTCCAAAGGCAAGGGAAAATGAAAAGAATACTTGAGCTCCGGCATCAAGCCAAGTGGTTGGGCTAGCCAATTCTGCAACCTGAGGAACAGAACAAAAGAGCTTCAAAAATTGGATAACTTTACAGCTAAAATGGAACAAAGGCATGTCCTAGCTGACTCCTAGCATGCAACCTTTTCATTTAATATAAAGTGTGGTATGGGAGAATCCCACCGCTAGGACCATCCTACTCCTGTCATTCAGTGCATAATCCCGCAGGCAGGTTGAAGGAACTGTCCATAGGAGGAGAAGGGTGCAGAATGGACAAGCAAGGCAAGGAAGGCTATGCGTGTGGACAGCCAGGCAAAAGACTTCCAAGAGAAACCTGCCTTAGCCCTGTCTATCTAGCTCCTTCCTGTCAACACTGACTGCCAGCAGTCCTCCAGGGTTTGACGAAGAGGCCATTCCCAGGTCTTTTACTTGCTATCTTCTTACTGGCTATGAACCATGCTTGGACCTCATTTGCTACCTGTGTGCAAATCATATATGCTTCCATTGAAATAGGGCACCTCCCATGCTCCTGACTGGAGAGATACGTTGCTCGGAGTGAAGAGTCAGGCAGATTTTGAGGGTTTTATGTGTCAAGGTGGAACACAATCCCCCCCCCTGTCATCTGGGAAACTGCTGAATCAGCAGGTGATATTTGCAGGAGCCTCAGCTAACACGTTAAACACATCTGAACAGGTAGAAGAGGGCAGGGCATCACCATTTACTATGCAACCCCTCTCCCTCAGCAAAGTGGCATGTCTGTCTGTCTATATGACTTTGATCATGGAGGGCTTAATGATATCCAGGAAATAATCAGTGTAAATAATGCTGCAAATGGCTCATTTCTATTCAAACTTCCAGTTATTCTGTTTACTTGGGGTGGTGGGTGGGGATCTAATCAATACTTACATCAGGCGTGAAGAGATATACAATTCCACTGGTTGATCCTTTCAGTGTTAAGCCACGGATCAGGAAAATTGTAAGCACAACATAAGGAAGTGTTGATGTTACATACACGGCCTGAAGAAGGAATATGTCAATTGAATATGCACAACATGAATACGCTTCTTTTGTTACTCTTACTTCTTTCATTCCTTCCCATCCACAGCTCCATTGTCTCCCACACAGTTGAAATTTTTATTTGTCACTTTCAGAGCGGGGAACTGCCTTCCCCCCTCCTTAACATTACTCTGTAAATCGCCGTGTGCATTGATGGCACAACATAAACCCCCAAGGAAAATTTAAAGCATGGGGTAAATTTGTTTCAATGAAAAACGGCATGGAAAGGAGGAAACTGGGAGAAAAACCATAAAGATTTGCATGTATTATCAGTTACCAATATTGTAGGTGTACAAATTGTAATTGTTCTACGGGAGCTACTTCTGCAGCGTCTGACTCCACATTATATGGGTGTCATCTAAAACAAGAACCAAGCGGATCAGATGAATGATGTAGCTCAGGAAGGAACCACATTACTCAGTCTGTCTAGATGGTAGCAGATCAGATTGAGGCTGTACCACATGAAACCCACACTGAATAAGCACTACAATAATCTGGCCTGTATTCTGATTCAGCAATACATCTGAACCTGGCCTCTGATAACACTATGTGTTGCAATTTCTTTAGAGTTTACAGGTCACACATTGAGACAAGGGCCTGCTCTTACCTACAATGCCACAAAATAGACGTTGCGGCAAACATGGAATTTCCATCCCTCTGTTTGTCCCCTTGTGCTGTGTTTGGTTGTTCTGGGGCTTGTGTGTACACTGGTGCCGATACATGTTGTTGTTGCTAGGCTTGATCATTATTATGAACTGCTTAAATTTTAGCATGTTTTTAAAACTTTGTTTTATATTAGGGCTCTGTATAGCCGATCGGCACATTGATTGAGACAACTGATAAAAATAACAAGTAAATAAAATAAATAATAAAGTGAAAGCTGAGGCAGGGTGGAGAAGGATCTGTTGGGAAAGAAGTGGCCGGCAACAAGGAGAATGTTTTGCCCCCTTCTGGCCCAAAGATACCATCCAGGGTATTAAACACACTCCAAGCCCCGCTTAAATCAGCACACACACAGGCAGGTCTGTGAGCCCAGTTTGGGGGAAAGCAGCTGCAGCAATCCCTAAAATGGTTGGAAAACAGAATATAAGAAGTAGCTCTGATTTCGTTCATACAAGACAAAAGTACCTTTCCTGTTGTTTCAATGCCTCTAATCGTGCACACATACACCACTCCCCAGGCACATACTAAACATAACAGCAGCCACCACTGTACAGTTCCAGTCTCGTCAATATTGGTGGAGACATTTAATGTCTTCCTGTACCAAAAATAATCAACAGAAGAGCTCTTTGCACATTCGTACACGTAACCTGAAACCAAAGAAACAGTCCTATTAAGCAATGCTACAATCCAGTGGGAAGCTTTTCTGTGCAAGCTCCATTATAATGAAAAACCACAGTGCACTCTTGCACATCTCCCATTAATTTCAACAGAGCGTGCACAATAACTTTTACAGATTTGTTTCATTTCAAGAATCTATACCCTGCTTTCCATTGCTTGTCTCAGAGCACTTTACAGTAAAAATAAAACATACAATGTACAAAATTTAAAACATTGGAAACAGAAGCATTAAAACAAAGGTTTCCGGAGGAGGGGAAACATCTTAACCTAGCATCTGACACTTAGCAGGACGATGACTGCCTGATTTCGAACTTTCAGTGGCCTATGCCACAAGTTTTTTGTTTGTTTTTGTTTTAAAAACATTGGCAAGAAAGCACCTGACCTTTGCAAGGACACTGAGAGTGGCTTGTGAAATTCATACCCAACTGGGGTGCCTCTTTATGCAATTGAGATGTTTTGAGTCAATTCTTCTACTCAATTAATCAGTAAAAAGCTGCAGACTTATTTAAAATAAATATGACTGGGTGTGGGTGGGTGGAGTTGCTATTTCTTCCTCCTCTGCCTATCAACCTTTGACCAGTCACTCCTCTTCCCTAAGGAACAAAAGAGAGAAGCACACATTGGCACTGCATGAAATGCAGCACACAGGAACCCTCCATTCTACCAGCCTGGTAGAAACTGAGCTTTTTAAACTTTTGCCCTGCCATTTCCCCCAGGAAAACCTGCTCTTTACCTCTGAATTGGAACAAACAGCAATTCGGGTTTTCCTCGGATTGCCATAAAGTGTGGGCTTTCCTGGGGAAAGTGGCAGGACCCAACAAAAAAAGTGCAGACCTATGCCTAGAAATTAAGCACAAAAGCAAGTCTGGGTGTGCCCTTTGTTTGACCGATAGTTTCAGCCAATTGGCTACTTTTAAGTGGTGGTCACTTTTTTTATTGAGTATAATAATCATTGCCACCCTAGATTGCTGGTAGAAAGCAGACATGGATTTATTTAAACCAGTCAGACTTTACTGAGTCGCCAAAACATAATTCATTTCCAGGGCAGTTCACAAAACAACAAAAAAACAGTTAAAATGCCATGCAATTTCTAAACCAGACTAAAAGATTACAACACCTTGAAAATAATGTTAAGGTCAGTTCTCATAGTGGTTTTCAGAATTCAAGACGCAACACCTTGGCTCAACCTGCTAAGACTATAGCTTACCCAACAGGCCTTCCAAAACAGCCAAAGGAAAGCCAGTGGTGAGTCGAACCGATAAGCCTCCCTTGGAAGAGAATTTCAGATCATGGGCAACCATTATTAAGATAAGTCTGTTCCTCGAAGTCATTGGCAATTGGAACCATAACTCACCCTTATTTCCAAATGGTTCTGATGCCAGAATAATGTGCAGGATAGCTCAGTTATAGCTTCCTGGATCTTGGCCCTTCTCTTTGGACAGTCACTTAGATCTTATCACTGGGCAATAGTGATGTTTCTGGGATTTCTCTGCACCCAGCAGCTGTGCTCAGGGCTGGCCTTGCTATGCAGCAGTGTGAAATAACCTGTTTCGGGTGACACTATGGAAGGGAATGGTGTCTGAAGGCAGGAATTATTGCCTGAACAGTGGTTCAAGACTTTTAAAAGTGTTATTCTTATCATGGGGAGATGCCATTTGGGAAGGGACCTAGAGCATCTGCTTTGCATGCAGAACATCCCACGATCAATCCCTGACATCTCCAGGTAGGATCGGAAGAGACCCCTACCTAAAACCATGGACAGTCACTGCCAGTCAGTGTAGACGGAGGTGGATGGACCAATGGGGAAATCCCTATGTTCCTATATTTGCTCCTAATGGCCAGCATGAGGCAGGAGGTGGGGTGATAGAAAGTATTTATTGGTTAGATCCAAACTATGTAGGACACATTTGCTTTCCAATGAAATCAATGAGCCTAATATTAGTGAGAAATGCAATTAATTTACTGGCCCCTACACAAGGTTTTCATATGTGCAATAAGTGAAATAAAATAACGTTCTGCCCTGAGCCTTACGCTACAAAATGGTCTTGAGGAAACTTTCCTATTGTTGTTGTCTCCAGCTCAGCAGATTAAAACATTACCCTAGTTCAAAATGATCTTTGGTAAAAGACTGTATTTTCTTATGCTGTTTGCAGAGAGAAGCTTTTTTATGATAGACGGCTAACTATTACAAGCATAATCTGTACCTGTTCTGTTTTCATCAGCAAGTGGGCATTCACTCCAAGGCAGTGGCTCTTGGAATGAGTTGAAGAAATACCACATCACCCAAGCAATAATAGTATTATAGTATAAGCCCACAAAGAAGGAGACAATCATTGCTGCTATACCTGTAGGAATAGAGAGAAAGCATTTAGATAGATCCTTTTTGTATTTAAAAAAATAATAATGATTTTGAGGAACAATGATGAGGAATTGAAACCGACAACAGAACAAATCTTAACAGGTGCAACAAAATTTTGAAGATGTATCCCTGTCCCTTTCTACACTGATATATCTAGTACAGTGGTACCTCGGGTTACATACGCTTCAGGTTACACACTCCGCTAACCCAGAAATAGTACCTTGGGTTAAGAACTTTGCTTCAGGATGAGAACAGAAATCGCACGGCGGCGGCACGGCAGCAGCAGGAGGCCCCATTAGCTAAAGTGGTGCTTCAGGTTAAGAACAGTTTCAGGTTAAGAACGGACCTCCGGAACGAATTAAGTACGTAACCAGAGGTACCACTGTAGTTTTCTAAGAATAATCCACAGAAGGAAGCAGAAATCTCCATATATTTAAGGGTGCTGACCTCACAAAGCTACAATTCCCAACACCCTTAACAAAACATAGTGCCCAGAATTCTCCATGATTGTTTGAGTGGCATAAGAGGGCTTTGGATGTATGGTGTTAATTGTTAAAATCAATCTGAGGCCACAGACTGGTCCCTCATCTGTGTGTGTATCTGAGTTTCAGTCTCAAGTCAAGAAAGAAAGTCCAAATTACTTTTCACCAAAACATAATATACACAAAGCTGATAAAGGACAGCTTGTTGGATTTTATTGAAAGACTTGTCTCTTCCCCCTTCAACAAAATCACTGTCCATTTCTTAAAGAAAATGGAAAAGTAGGACCATGTAGATTGCACTACTCTTCCATTTTTTCTCAAAAAAGAAGCCGGGACTTTCTGCTCCAAGAAAAATGACTGGAGGGTTGCAAATTGATTATAGTGGTGTGTGGAACCCCCCAATAAAATCTGAGTGAGTGAGGCATGGTGATTCCAACCTAAACACCTTGCATGAAAGCATATGTATGCTTATAATGCCAACATGTTGCTGAGTATTAAAATACATTAAAACTTACCTACGCCCTTCAGGGCGGGATGGATAGCACTCCAGACACCCACACTACCTCTTCTAAGTCTTTGTCCAATGGCAAATTCAAGGTGGAGCAATGGGATGCCTTCCAGGACAAGCAAAATGAGGAAAGGGATCATAAAAGCTCCTGCAGGGGTAAAATCCAAAATGAGTATGTTTTATACCCGGGGTGGAGAACCTGTGGCCTTCAGATACAGCTGGACAACAACTCCCCCCATCCCTGACAATTGACCGTATGGGCCAGGGCATGGGGGCTGATGGGAATTGAAATCTAACAGCAACTAAAGAGCCGCAGTTCCCGGTTGTTTTATTTTTCTTTAAATGCAAAAGGGCAACTGGGATAAAGTGGTAAGGATGCAATGGTAAAGAAATGCAGAAAAGGAGATACAAGAGCTATTGTAGCTTATCCTTTTGTGAATAATGTATTTTTTACCATGGTTTTCTAAGGAAGCAAGTAAAAACAGTGCACTAATGCAGAATTTCAGGCATCATCTCTCACCACACTCTAATACACTATCAACATGACTACCTTTTCAAAATGAAACTTGGGTATTCTCAGGAGAGTCTTACTTCTATACATTGAGGGAGAAGTTACAAAATAAGACTCAAACCCATGTGTAGGGTGGGGGACAGACAGACTGGAGTAAAAGGGCATCAAAATTATCTCTTTTCTTTAAAAAGTACTTGTAGTTTTATAGCCAGCATTGCTTGGGAATTCCAAGAAACCCAAAACTCAGTGTGGTTTTGAAATCAGTGGTTAACATCAGTGCAGTTTTGAAAGGTTCATTCTGCCATCTTGTTTAAAATTGTATCCAAACATAGACCAAAAAAAACCCTACTCAGAAGCCATCATGCAAAATTTGGCTGTGAAGCATCCAAATGCGTAGCAAACAGCTTTCCAAAATGCATAGTAGATTCTAATTTTCCCATAGCCAATTGCTCACTGGGCGTGTTATCTGTTTCTTAAGCAAAACAGCATGTCAAAAGAGAGAGAGAAATGATCCAGAATAGCATTGACAAAATCATTTATCTCACACGGCATTTCTGTTCAGTCACCAACTGAATATACTGGAATATTTCCCTCCAGAGGGGAATTCTCTTACAGAATCATCATAAATCATTTAATAGCCCTATGCAGAAAAGTGATGCTTTTTAAACTGTTTTAATCCAATGCTGAAACATTTGTACACCTCTACCTTAGAAAGCGGAACATGAAGTAAATTCTCTCAAATGGTTAAGCTGCTCTCACGTCACCCTCTATGTTGAAATTTGGAGCACACATTGTGATTACCTGAAAAATCTGAAAGTGGCACTTTTTTTACATTGAGCAGTTGAAGTTCAGGGGGCCAAGTTTATCTCATAATGTAGGCCTGCACTCCAGCCACACATTGGAAACAATCTTAGGCTGATGTTTACCTGCTAGAACTAGCATGCAGGGTGGGGATTTCCTATAACAATGAGGAATGTGTGTCTGAGCAAAATGCAAGCTTCTCTTACTAATATTTAATTGCCATGTTAATCAGTACGCCAAATATGTAACACATTGAGTACAGTACTGAAAGTTTAGAAATTGACATGTCCTCCTTCAGTGAGTGAGAATGTGTGACTGGCTTTTAAATAAACACTTTCCTGAGATAAAGATTAACACACCCGAAATGCAGTGAAAGCAGGACGGGAGGAATGGCAGTGAAAAGAAATCCCTGAATTTGTTTTTTAAAATGAAAAAAAGAAAATTGTCAGAAGCAGCTTGAATCTCTCTCAGATTGTTGGTCTGCCTGTATGACGTCAAGCAGATCATTATACACAGTGGATCAGCACTTTGGCAAGGTGGAGATTCAGTAAGTATATTAACAAAGAGATTTAGTGGGATATGGACTTTAACCAAGTGAATGCAATGACATATGTTTTCAAGAAGCCTCGGACTTACCCAGATGGCACTGTGTCTCCCTCTTTTAGAATGTGCTAAAGCCAGGATAATAAAGAAATAAACAATACAAATCTCTCCTTTCCCTGTTGTCGTTTGTCTATTTTGTTTGGGTTTTTTTGCAGTGTGAGCAAGTCTGTATGTGTAGCTGGAATAATATTTTGTAGGCAATGGTTGCTGATACACTGGTAGGGTTATTTTGCTCAGGGTAAGGGACAGGTAATTTTAGAGAGGTGTGAGTGGATTGGTGGATCTTATTTTTCTGAATTTTTCTTCTGCAGTAAAAGCAAACTTGCATGAAAAGGCACAGGTCCTAAAATATTACAAAGTGATTAGCTGCATCAAGTAGTCTTATATTTCAGAGCATTGCTCCCAAATATACTACAACACAAAGTAGGTGCAATGGTAACTATTTTAGACCTATTTTAATTGCATGAAAGTTAGAAAAACCTCTGAATTATGAAAAAAGCTGCTTAATTTAATAATGATAATAATGATAAAATCACCACCACCCATGGGAACTGGGCTGTTCACAATAGTTATCATTTGTACAAAGCACAGCATTTCTTGACTAATCCTAATTTTAAATTAGCTCATGTTTGTAATTAAAATGTTAATGACTATTTCCCTTTTACAGTCAGACACAAATGAGAAACCATAAGAAATTTGGGTCAGCCTTTCTTAACTTTCTGAGAATGCCCATTTTTAAAGAAATCTGTACCTCTGTCATTACTGCTGCAATTCCATGCATGTTATAGTCAGGCATTTGGCTGACTGAACTCAACAGAACTTCATTCTAAATAAATGCAACCATATAGCACAATCACATGCAAATCTCTCAATTTCCTCAAATGATAGGGTACATGATTGCTTTGCACGTTCTCTCTAAACTAGGTGTGGTTTTTTTGTCATTGAAAATCATAGTGATTGAGAAAAACATTGCAATTTTCCGCTCCATTCAAGCATTTTCACTCAATAAATGTCTGCCTCCACCATCTGCATGATCAGAGACATACCTCCTCCGTGGCTCTGGCAGAGATAGGGGAATCGCCATACATTGCCCAGGCCTACACAAAACCCTATGCAGGTGAGCATGTATTGTGCCTTATTATCCCATTTGGGTCTTGAATCCGCCTCTGTAGCCTCAAGGTTTTCAAGGTCCTCATGGGAAGGTATTCTCAGTTCCAAGTTGGGGTTTGGCAGCTGCAGTTTTACCATGATGTCTCTGTGCTTGGATGTCCTTGCTCAAGAATCCGTAGCTGGTTCTGGGGCCGGCCAAAGAAAGGGAGCCTTGGCTGCTGGCTTCAGCTCTTTATAGTGAACCTTTGACACTAAACTTGATGGTGCTGACTTGGGGTAGAAAGGAAGCGTCAGCAAGTCATTTGATTAACCAAGGTTACTCAGAGACTTATTAATGCCTTATCTGCCAAAGCTCCAACTGAGCGCAGTGATTGCGTGGTATCAAAATGATCAAGACAAGTAATGGCAATTCACAGGGCAATTTGCTCCAAGGTACATAAAGCAGTATGTTTAAATAGACCTCGCCACACCCCTCTGCTAACCATCATTTGCAATAAAGTGAAGGACATTATCCCAGCAAAATCAAAGCCCATAACCAAGTTCCTGCAACGCCCTACAATCTCTGTTAGTAATCATGCTTGCTGAGACCTCCCGCCCCTTCCAGTATGTGCACATCCTGCATCGATGCCTTTACAAGGCTTATATTTCATTATTCTTAGTAAGCAAAATATTTGGGCTTTAGATCAATTTGGGCAAAAGTGTTACAGGTGATTAGAAATGAAGTTTTGTGAGACACTTAACATGTTTAATAAATGGTACCAAAAAATTAAACCAAAGGATGGATTCCTCAATTTGATTAAGATGTTACGGAGCTCTGAATTTCATTAGAAGTAGCAGGGGGAACTGCTCTGTTGGCAAGGAGGGTTCTGGCCTATCTGGAGGGTTCTAACAGCCTCTCTCAGCCATAGAGATGAATGAATCTGTAAATTTTGGCTTCTACTTTGTTTCTCATTTTTCTAATCTTAAATTCGGTTTGACACATTCCTGAATCAATTTGCTTTTTTTAAAAGGTCATCACGAAAATCAGTTTTTGTATTCATTGACATGCATTTCCCCTAGTGTACACATTGTTTGGACAACTGCAATGCAAAATCCAAAGTAGTATGAATTTCAAAGGATAACTGTTGGTTCATTTATTGTTTCAGAAAGTGCAAATTAGGTAGGTTCCCATTAAATTGTGAACTGAACTGAACTGTGTTTTTCCCCCTATCCTTCCTCAGTCAGAAGCTGAGCAAGATCCCATTTAAGTACAGTACTGTAGTAGAAAAGTGCCGGCCCAGCTCACATTTCTGATGTTCCCATATTTAAACAGAACATTACGTTCCCCACAACCAGTCTGGAAATTATCTGAAATTCCACCTAGGATTTGGTGCAAACAGTATCCTACTTTCCCATGACATATACCTTGGAGAAAGAAGTGGATATGAGCATACCCTCAGGGTATTCATTGTGCAGAAGTTAAAGATTGCCAGAATCAGAAATTAATCCTGTTATTAGCTGAAGGTAACACATTTCAAGTATCCACAGTTGACAATCTTTTAAACAAGGACCAGATCATTTTGTAAAACACTTGATCTCTGTATAACTTGAGGGAATTAAAACACACTATCTCTATTTTTAGCAACCCATTTTAACTTTAAATATTGAAAAATATTGAAGAGCTGTGTCTTAGTACCGTAACTGCAAATTATGATAGTTTATTCCATTAAAACACAAATACAGTGTCTTGAAAAGAAAGAACTATGAATTCAAATACTCACTTTAACCATTTAAATTCTGGCAATACATGTCTGAGTAAGTTTCAAAAACAACATAAGTACTCAAAGATGAAATAAGGGTTCAGACACCAAGTACGGTATACAGGAGAGCTTTAAGCACCCTCAACTTCTAAAACAATTGCACTAAGTTAGAAAGCTGAGTTCTTTAGAAATCATTCATGTCATTCAAAAGATACAGGCAGCAACAGCTTTCTGGTAGTGATAATGCTTTAAGAGGGCTGACTGCTTCCAGTAAAAATTCGCTGTAGTATCGGTGGAAACAGAAAGCTGGTGGGAGAAGGAGAAAGGGATATCACACTGAGAACACTGCTTGACAATGTGGAATATCAGCAACTTGGGTTTTCCAGGAGAAAGGAAACCTGTGATAAGGCTCATCCACACTGCCTAGAAAGCATGGGTCCGAGTGGTTTTCCAGTTGCCCTGCTGCTTTCCCAAGGAAAACATGCTATTTAGTGCTGAACTGGAGCAAACGGTGAATCCATGGGAAACCTGATTGAGGTTTGCACCAATTCAGCAGAAAAGATCAGGTTTTCCTGGGGGAAAGCAGCGGGAGAAGAGGAAGTCTGAGTCCTTCCTACACACTAGAACATTTGTGCTGCATTCCTTTCAAAGCTGTGCTTATCAAGTGACATCACTGTCCCCACCCTCATCTCTCCAAAACATGCACGCAGACAGACAATATTGCACCACTCTAGAAACATGGGAGATCCACACACACAAACAAACACACACACACAATGCTAACAGCACACAATCGCTTATCCCTAATATACAGGAATTAAATTAACTGCCATGCTACGTCGTTTGGGGAGCATGAAGTCTCACTGGTGTGTGTGTGTGTGTATATTGTGTGTGTGTTATATATATATATATATATATATATATATATATATATATCTTTTGAAACCCTCAACAGTACATTTTAGGAGTTTTTAAAACATAATTTTTGAGGAATTAGCATCAGAAAATAACCATTTTTAAGCTCACTTTTACAATAAAAATAACAAGGCAAATAACATGGTAGACTATCTAAGAATATGACATCGAAAACCAACTAAGGTAAGGGAGGAAGTAAGCTGTCTCCAGGAAGATTTGTTCCAGGTATTCATTCTTTTTAATTGTCCCAAAACTTTTCAGCTCAATGACCCCCTTTTTTCAAAGAATGTATGTGTGGTTATTATCCTGTCAAAACTGACAGTGTTTGTGGGTCTCTTCACCCACAGTTCTGCCCTCCCAATGTATTCTTGTTACAGATTTATTAGAATTACATGGGGAAAGGCTTTAGAAAAAACAATACACAAATAAAAAAGATTATTTGCTTCCTGTGCTCCTGAATACAAAACTTCAGACATCATCATACACATGTCATTACATTAATAGCCTCAGTAGGTTTTAGGGATCAAATTAATCTCTAACATAAATCCCTTACTGGAGCCAATGTGAATACTATACTGGCTCCTGCTAGGAAGTCTAGATGCTTTAATGTTATTACGTTACCTTTTCAATAACTCTAAAAAGCCTTTAGCTTTTAACTCCACATTTTCCTCTGCTCTCTTTTGTACAGTTGCAACTTGTCCTTTCTCCGGGGTGTTCTCTGTATTTTTTGTCCTGACATATGCCACAGATTCCCCTATGTGCAAAGAAAAATTATGAATTATATGGGGAAAGAGAACAATTACTCTGAATTCAATTCAGAAAGTATAAAATCAACAGTGGCAATGCTAATGTACCCCACCTTGTAGTTTGAATCTCTCGTGTTTTCCTACATGAAAGAAGATTTGTGGAGTTGGTAATAGGAAATAAAGATTTTTTGGTGCAGTACCACATCTGTGCAACACTTTCCAGTCTTTCCAGTGCCAGGCAAAAATTATTTTTTTACTCTCGCCTTTTCATCATTTGAATTGGGTTTTAATCTCTTCTAAAACTTGTTTTATTGTTCTGCTATTTTTAATCCTTCCAATCTTTTTTATTAGGTGAACTGGGATGTGATTTCATTTTAATTATGTATTGTCATTTGTTGTAAGCTGTTCTGAAAACAGAAACACTGAAGAGTGGAGCATAAATAATTTCATGAGATAAGTAACATGAAAAATCTTCACCAGTTTGGTGAAAACCTGAGGCGGTTTATAGTTGTCACAGTTGTTTGCTGTCTTAACTCAAGGAAGGTCAAGATATGATCTTCATCACACAATTTTACGGTGAGTTGCCCAAGGCCAAGGCTACCCAGTGAGCTGAGATATTTAATATTGGTGTTCCCAGTCCAAGCCCAGTACTATAACTGCTACACTACATCAGCTGTCATACCCCCCCTTTATACTATATTGTGTTCTATAAGTCTTGATGTGATTCCTACGCAACCAAGGACAACCAATGGGGACCAGCTCAATGACTGTCACATGTAATGGCTACTTGCCCCCTCACTCCCATTGCATCTGAGCTTACTACCCTTTTTCAGTCAGCTTAAACACTTCTCTGGGGTTTCTCTGAAGCTTCTCAAGGTACAGCAACCTATGGCTTCCAGGTGCAAGTGTCTTTACAATAAATTGAGACTACATGGGCTTATGAAAAAAATAACTAAATTACTGGAACAGAAAAAAATATTAAAGCTTTAAGGAAAAGATATTACAGGGGAAAGTTACAGAAAACCAGTATATTTCCCAATGGAGCAAAATAATAAAATGAAGTAGATTAAAACATGATCCTCTTTCCCTAGAGCTGAATCTCACTTTCTCTCATACACTCCTCATACAGTCCTTCATTCCTGCCTTTCTCTTTGGCATTCAAATCCTTTTCGCATTACGCTGATATCCACATTTATCTGCCCACCTCCAAGCTAGCTGCCTTTGTCTAAGGCCCAGTTCCTTCACATCATGATTTGAACCCAAGCTTCCAAGTGAATTCCTCTTCCTAGGCTCACACCTTTACAGTAATAATTTCATACTTACACAACCTCTTATTTTCATAATCATTGTTAACAGTGGCAGAGCCACAATATTGACACTCAATTTCTTCTGGCTGATTCTGGGGGGGAGAGGAGCAAAAATAATTTAGATATTTTTTTCCTTTCCCCTTAATATTTATTTAACATATTTACAACCCACCCTATGTCACATATTATGGTGGGAAACAATAGTTTCAATTAAGAACAAATGCATGATCAAAGCATCAGGACTGCCAGATTAATTCATCATCCATTTTAAAACTACTTAGCATAATCTAGAAATGTCCTAAATTTATACCAATTCATTTTATAATATCTATCTCTAATACTGATGTGAAATTAACTTTCTCCCCTCTAGTCTGCATTTTACACAAACATTTACTAGCTAACCACAATGAACGCCATGGAGAATGGATGGGGAGAATTCACATGGGAGGAGAAGGGCTGCAGGTTGGGGTGAGATTTCACAGCCTTTCCCCATGGATTTATCAATGTTACACTGCACTAGACATTAATATGTAGTCAAGAGAAAATAGTGACGACTGTAAGGGGGAGAGACAGCTGCAAAACAGCAAAAGATCTTGAGAGCAGAGGTAAGCAGAAGTATAAAAGGACAGAGTAATTATCCGGGTGTGGGATTTGAGCATTTGGAAGGGATTAAACTTAACGGGAAGAAACCCATTTACCCTACCTAGAGTTCCTCAGAGGAAGAGTGGGATTAACAGGGTGATAAGATAGGAGATAAACCAAGATAAATTTGAGGCAATTGAAAAGAGGACATAGGCACATGTAGTCTATGAAGCTTATACTGAATTTATGATCAGTTTAGTCTGAAAAGTCGCTACTAAGACTCAAAGTTCAAATCATTCTAATCTAAGACCAGCATCATTGCTCTTCTAGGACAAGAGTTTCTGGTTTCTGTTTGTAAACTTTCAGCTGAAGATACAATTTGAATTCCTCAATAACTCGCGGAAATATACATCCCAACTTTAAATAATGTATCATCATCTAGAGCACCTATGGATATAGCACTCTTCATAAAGATTTAAATAAAAGTGCCCTTGTCCACAGACTTATGCCCTTGGGGGGGGGGGTTACATCTAATTTTGACTACTGTAACATTCTCTACAATGGAGATGCCATTGTGTTCAGAAACTTCAGCCTGATTCAGAATGCTGCAACCACAGTATTGATCAGAGTACTGCTAGTTAGGGGAACTCCCAACAACTTCACTGGCTATTGGTCAATTTCTGGGCAAAATTCAACATGCTTGTTATGATCTACGAAGTCCTTTACTACTTAAGATTCAATTATCTAAAAGACAGTTGTCTCCCATGCATGCCTGCCAAGGTTTTTATGGTCAGCAACGTCATGTCAGGGCATGTCCTGCCAACATCTGGAGCACAGGAAATCAAGAGACTTTCTTGGTGACTGCTCCTAGATTCTGGAACACCTTGCTTAGAGAGACCCAGCTAGCCCTGTTTTTGATGACCTTCCACCAGAAGACAAGTGTGTTTTTATTCAGGCAGGCATACCACCCATAAGCTGGCTACTTATGGCCATTGTAAAGATGGTAAAATTGACTTAAAGTGGTTTTATTGAAATGCTTTAGTTGCCCTGCTTTTATGCTTCTTTCTTCATATTTTGTTCACAATTTGGTGATGGAATGGTGGGATACCAATTTAACAAATCAATATATACAAGGGGAAGAAGAAGGAAATATATTTCATATTCTCACAAAAATACAATCAGTTACAATGATTGGAAAACAAGTTATGTGAAGTTTCTTTGTCAGAGGGCTAGTACTTGATGTATATCCAGCTCACACTCGTTTGTGTCTTCAAACTACCGTATTTTTTGCTCTATAACACGCACCTGACCATAACATGCACGTAGTTTTTAGAGGAGGAAAACAAGGAAAAAAATATTCTAAACGAAACAGTGGATGTATGATTTGTATGGTTCATGCTGTGGCCACAGACATGTGATCTGATGGTGAGTTTGGGGTAGCCCAATGCAAAAATCCTGAGGATCAATGTGGATCCGTGCTTTGTAACCACGTTTTAAGTGGGGAGGGAAGGAAAAGCACTCAAGGGACAAGGAGCATGCGTGGGGTGTGTGGAGAAGGATGCTGCTAATAATGCAGAAGAGGGGCATAAGGGGAGAAGGCTCCTCTCCTCTCCCGCTTTGCTCCTTTAAAACAAGCAGGTTCTGCTTCTCTCCCTCCTCCCCAGCTTAGAGAGCTGAAAAGCTTTGCTGCTATTTAGAGAGCTGAGTGGGGAGGAGACAGGGACAGAGAGCATGGTTGCTTTAAAGCAGCCAACCAGACAGGAGCCACTTACACCTGTGTAAGCGGCTCCTCTCCCGCTTTGCTGTTTCAAAGCGAGCCACGGAGGAGGGAAGGAAGGGGAACCATGGATCCTCTGCTCACGACTGCAGCAGATCCCCCCCGACACCCATAGGCATTCACTCCATAACACGCACAGACATTTCCCCTTACTTTCTAGGAGAAAAAAAGTGAGTGTTATGGAGAGAAAAATATGGTAGAAGTTTGGTGTTATGTAATTAAGAACCTAACTACCTTTCCATGCAAATGTGTGTAAGTCGCTTTGTATTTTCAAACTGGGATATGTGGACTTTGAGGAGAGTATTTAACTTTTTTCCTGCCCACAATTTCCCTACTCTGCATTGCTACTCCATCAGGCTTCTTTCTTCCTCATGTATGCCATGCTAAAACCATGGTTGGAATCAACGATGTGTTGCAATATTTGCTATCAAAGCTTCTGGTGGAAGGTAATGCGCCTGCCTGCACATAGTCATGTCAACAGATTCAATCTAGATCTAATGTAAAAAATAAATAAAATAGATTTGATACCAGAGTTGGATGAACTGTGTCTTCCTGAAGTCTCTCATTTTTAAAGCCAACTTCTAGCTTGGCTGTGTCATGAATACAGGTTGTATTTTTTGTCACATTTCTGCAAAGTAAAACATAAAATATGTATCTCATTTGTATTCTGCAACAACAGAAAAGACTAAACATCCATTTGGAACAACTTTTTATAAATTGAGTATTTTGCCAACATTAAGCAGGAAAACCTTTAGGATATTTCCCCCCCCCCCCATATGTATGATAATTAAATAAAGATGAACTGCTAAGTGCCAACCTGTTGGTTTTCAAAAACATTTTTAAAGCAGTTTTATTGTACAATGTATATGTGGATCTGTTTCATATACTGCAAAGCAATAATTTTGCTACATACAACAATTTATTTTTTTAAAAAAGAGGTGTTATTTCTGAGTCCTTTTTAAACCACTTTAACTTCTATTTTTTCAATGTGTCAGTCTGCTGTTGTGATGAATTAACTTTTTATTGTTGATCCTTATTTGATTTCATTAGTGGCATTTCTTGATTTTTAATGTAATTTTACATATTTCAACTAAATTACTATTATATTATATGTTTAGCTGGGAAACTTTGTTGAGTATTTTGATGGGAAGGCAATGCATGTAAATAGTGTGGGCCAGTTCACATCAAACCCTAAATCAGCACAGCCCATGGCCCACCACCAGCATGCAGCCACTGACGGATGCCCCTGAAGGGAAAGTGGCTCTCAATGGGCGTGTTGGTGGGTGTAAGGTTCCCCCCCCAAAAAAAACCCCACACAGTTTAGCATTACCCGTATAAACTTCTAAGAGTTTCTGACTTGAGTGCTCCTGCTGTCCTCTGCAATCCTAGTACACACCAAAAGAAGAGACTGGAACCATCTGCCTAAACTTTTAATCTGAAAAGTGTTCCCTATTGCATTCAATCTTGGGGAACTCTCCTTTAGATTAAACTCTGGTTAGCAAGCACACCAGGATAAGAAAAACACAGCTTGATCTGGCTTGTTTTGAGCTAGCTAGAGTTTAGACTAGTCAGAGTTCTCCAAATTACACCACAGGGATTAAAAATATAGGCAGATGCTTCAGATCCCCCTCTTGTGTGTGAAATGGGAAGGGAGGAGGAAACATTTTTAAAGTTTTTTTTTATTTAATTGCATTTATTTACTCAAAGGAACTCAAGGTGGAGTGCATTGTTCTCCCCACTCCTCATTTAATCCCCACACGCCTATGATGTAGGTTAGGCTGAGAGGCAGTGACTGGCCTGAGATCACCCAGTGAGCTTCATGGCTGAGTGGTCTCCTAGGTCCTAGTCCAACACTTTAACCACTACACCACACTGGTTGAGCAAGCCCAAGGCTTGCTGTGGCTCATTTTTGCAGTGCTAAATTTTGATTTAGCATCATATGTGAACTGCCTGAGGTCTGTGGCAGCAACAAAATAAGAGTTATTGATTGTAGTTTTGAAGTGCTTTCTTTAAACAGCCACTTAACAAACAGTACTTTTTACAAGGAATCCAAACCTCTCCTCTATTGTGGAATTCCATCCTACCCATTTCCTCCTAGGAATGGTTATATGCTATGTTTTTGCAAGGCAATTCTATGTTTATACTGCATCTGTTTCATGGTGAATACTCCATGTGTTCTCCATTTGGTAATCATAATAACTCTTAGCAATTATGCAACACTTTTGAATACTGTAGTTGACCTGTTGATATTTATCACAGCAGGGCAAAGTTGAGTTTTCACAGTTTCTATGGCTTGGAAATACCACATGAGTATTCAGCTTTCGGGTGAAATTGCCACCAGGAGATACTGACATCACCATTTCACCTTACCAGGAAACGAAGCAAGACTCATACCCTATCCCTCTCTGAACCAGAGCAAATGAATCTATATTTATGTGCAACACTTTCCCTCTGAATTGTAAATGCTTCTAAGTGTGCGTACTTACTATATAATATGACAACTTTTTAAAAACGTTGTCAAATAACTGACACTATTTAGCACAACATTTGAGAAGTGCCATCAAGCATTTTAAAAGTAAGAACGAGGAATTCATGCTGGGTTTAGGAGGGAAGATCTTCACTGACCTGCCCCTGGATATCCGTGGATGTGAAATTTCTACTGTGTCTTCAAGTCTCCTCCACTTAATGGTTCTTTCTGTGTCCACTTTATCTCTTTGGTCACTTCCACTGTTGTCCTTTTAGGATGCATCAGATTGTCAAATTCATTTATTTATTCATTTAAAAACATAAATTTTATTCACTATTACAAGACTTGCAAGAAGATGTATTAATATATAATATAAACACATTTGCTTGTTTTTGTTTAAACTTAGGAACAGCATCTCAAGAAAGCTAAAACTGCAAAAAATGCATTTGAAAACACATTTGCACTTTATTGTTGTTTATGTATTAATAAATGTGTCCTTTAGCAAAAATATATTAATACTTCTACGTCACATGCCTCTTAGAATAAACGTTTCCCCAACCCTGAAGTACACACTGTGCTCAATAGGCCATATTCCCAGATAAATGTGTGATTGCACTCAATTCAACTGTTGTGCAATTCAGTTGTTGTGGATTCCATAGGAAGTGCCAATATAAAACAATGTTTCACGTGGAAGGTATGTTCACCAGTGATTTATCCACATGATTTTGGATAATCCAGTGACATATCTATATGAAAGCAACTGCACTAGAATTTCAGGGTCCCTGTGGAAATGCTAGATAGGGTCACCCCCAGGGTCACATAGAAACAGTTTTTCAAAAGTGTTCACATGGGGCCATTACATTAGAATCGTTCCTTTTCCTGTACAGTGGTACCTTGGGTTACAAACTTAATTCGTTCCGGAGGTCTGTTCTTAACCCGAAACCATTCTGAACCTGAGGCGCGCTTTCGCTAATGGGGCCTCCTGCTGCCGCCGTGCTGCTAGCACGCGATTTCTGTTCTTATCCTGGGGCAAAGTTCTCAACCCAAGGTACTACTTCCGGGTTAGCGGAGTTTGTAACCCGAGGTACCACTATACTAATTTCACGTATGTCTAAGGAACAATGCCTATTGAAGTCACTGGAGTTATGAGTTATTGGTTGCTGAACTGCAGAACACACAGCAACAGTGCAAACTTATGCATGTCTATTCAGAAGTAGGAGCCATAGAGGTCAATGGTCTGGTTCTCAGATAAGCATAAAGGATTACAGCCTAAGGCACCAATGTGCAACAAAGTTTACTTTATCTGGTTTCTTTTAAGCACATAGATCATGCAAATGGGAAGTTATATCCAACTACGTTCTATGCAGAGTAGACCCATTCAAATTAATGGAACTATGTTTGTCATATTTATTTATTTCCATAGATCTATTCTGAGTAGGACTAGCACTGGCTACAAATACAAGTTTAGGCACATGCTGAAGCAGTTCTGTTCTCCCACCCCATTTCTTTAAACTTAAAAGTATTAATTCCGTCATAATGAATCCCCCTCTACTTTCCCCCATCTTATTGTCTGAAATTTCAAAGAAAATACTCACAGAGTTACAGGCCTCTCTACATCCTGCTTTACCTGAAAATATGCAACATACTTCATAAAAGATAGGCCAATCCAAACTGGTAACTTATTTACTGGCAGACTTAAAATATAACACATTCCAGTACATGGAACTGCACATCTGCAAAAAGTGTAACAGCAAATTTCCAGGAAAAGGACAGATAAACCTCTCAAACATCTTAACCCTACTATCATTAAAGAGGTGACTGATACACACATGCCCAGAGAAAGTGAACACTCCATAGCCAATAGATTTGGATCTGTTTTTGCAGACCCATGGATAATCAAGAGTTTTTGTAGGCCTATAAATTGCAACATCAGGAGGGTCAGGGACTATCCCAACCTGTGCACTATGGGAAAATAGGGAAATCCTGGAGCCAAAATCAATTGTTTGTTTTTCTTGTGGCAATTATGTCAGGTTATATATCTTTAGACTTCAAACATTCCTTCTTGAACTTCGGAACTTACCCCACAATGCACCACGCTTCAAGAGATTTAATTCTACATAGACAGTGCAGACGTAAGGATAAGGAGCAAGAAATGTATCACCACGCATGAATCTCAAGTCTGACACCTTTTCCCATTGGTTTAAATCTGATCAGTACAGTTAAGGCTCAGCAGCACACTGAAGTAAAAGGAAGGTTGCAAAAATTACGGTGTCATTCCTGGTTCAGTTTGGCTGCAGGGAAGACAGGAATGGAATGCTACTGCCTACCACTGATAGCCACATGCTTAGTGTGAACAAGTAAGCATTCTAGTGCGTGGTGAGAAAATTGTCATCACTTCGCTCTTCCCTGGTCCTGCTGTCACTGCACTACCCAGAGTTAAGCCATGGTTTGGGCTTAAGGTTACATCTAAACCCAGTTTCATGGTTTGTCTTGCTCCAGACAAATGCACTGCACCCAATGTTTGTTTTTACATTGCTGCCTGTGGATTGTTTTGAGAGAAACAAACCATGAGGCTGGGCTGAGACCTAAGGTTAAGCCAAACAATAGCTTAGCTCTAGATAGTGTGGTGGTGGCAGGAGCAAAACAGCCATGATTTTCTCACTATGCACCTGTACACTTGTTCATCCCATGCTGAACTATCCTTTGGCTATGTGCAGAAGCTAGTAGGGAAAAGAGAAAACACTAATGTATCTGAGTGCAGAACTGGAGGCACCGGGAACTTTACACAAAAAGCTTTATGATACAATGCTGTACAGTGGTACCTCGGGTTAAGAACTTAATTCGTTTTGGAGGTCCGTTCTTAACCTGAAACTGTTCTCAACCTGAGGTACCACTTCAGCTAATGGGGCCTCCTGCTGCCGCCATGCTGCCAGCGCAAAATTTCTGTTTTCATCCTGGGGCAAATTTCTTAACCCGAGGTACTACTTCCGGGTTTGCAGAGTCTGTAACCCGGAGTGTTTGGAACCCGAGGTGTTTGGAACCCAAGGTACCACTGTATTGCAGCATGATAACAGATATAGCACCACAACTTGCAGACCAAATATTTTCTACACTCAAGCAGAGATAACAGGTAAATTTAAGGATAACAAAATAAGTCTACTGAATCTGCATATCTTATGAATATCTTATCTCACTCTTCAATGCTAAAAAAAATCAGACTTAAGAAATCAAGCTTAATAATCTAAGGCTCTATGTACTTTGTAGCAAGTTTTGAAAAGAAGCTGGGGTGAGGACTGGTGTATTAAACACTAAACCACCACTCGCTGAAGGTCAGTAAATCCCATGTTTAAAACCACTATTGTCTCCACACCACTCCTTTTGTCTCTGCTTGGAAAAGGAGGTGGGGGACAAATAGCACACTTCTGGGAACGGCTTTTGATCCAGGGCTGCCAGTTGCAAATTCTTGATCTAAGTTAGTTGGCATCTGTCTGTCTCAGGAGACAGAAAAACAACAAAGCAAGAGAGTGTGAAAAGGTGATTCTGAGCAAAGATGCCATTCTTTGGTACAGAGAGGAGAAAGCTTAGAGGGGCAAAAGGGATAATAGGCATTTTTTAGGCAACTGACTGATGGTGGGTGGAGACTGCTTCATAAACAGAAATTTACTACTTGGATATTATGTAGGAAACTGACATATTACTGCAGTAAATTACCATTGGCAAATAATGTGCAAAATGTCTCTGATTATTTGCACAAGTATCTTCACTTCACTGAAAAGTGATGTTGCATGTTTGGGAGATTTGCTCAAAAATACTTATGGAATTCAGCAGGATTTTCAAAATGCATACCTCATATTGTAGCAGAAGTATGCTTTCTCTCTTTTCAAAATGCTGCAGTCTTACTTCCAATCAAAATTATACCCAGCTTGTACGAGTTTAACCTTTTTCCTCACCTGCAATTCTCACCAGCTTGCACTTGATTATCAAGCCTTCCCATTTAGATGCCCCTTTAATGTTTCACTAGTGCTGATAATTCATCTCTTCTCAGCTTCTTAATGTTGTTGTTTATTCTTGTTTCCCATTTGCCTGATTACCAGCTTATTAGTGCACACATTCGTTCATGTTCTAGTACAAATGCACATTGTTCTAATTCAAATGCTTCCTGGCTTCCAACCGCTTGTCCCTGTTCCCCATCAGAAAGTATCTAGTGCACAATTCTTCATCCCTGTCCCTGATAAGCACATGTGTGTCTATTTCACTGCCTACACATTCAATGGCAGCCTACCACCAATAAGTGTTTCTCTTGCGATTTTGTGAAGTAAGAATCTTCTGTGTTTCATATGTCAGACGGGTTGTATAAAATCCTTTTCCAGATTAGCCCCATGATTATTTATTTTTATTAACAGATTTATAACCACCCCCACCATCAACACGTGTTCCTTAGACAACTTACACTGATAAAAGGATACATGGAAATATTATCAAGTGTTCAGTAGTAAATGGGCATAGATCATTAAGGTTTCCAAGTATTACTCGAATAGCATCCTGGAAGAATTGAAGGAAATTCTGATACTTTATTAGTGCTTACAAATTTATGATATTAAACACAGTGTAATAGACTGGACTAGCCAGAGTTCTTGTGATAAGGTTGTTATTATGTTTTCTCAAGCTAACTTCTAGATCTCCTGATGCTTATCCTCAACCTTCCAGGTGTTGCTGAACTACAACAACTCCCATTATCCCATGCTGGCTGAAGCTGATGGAAGCTGGGAGTCCAACAACATCTGCACAAGGTTCCTCTGCAGTTGACTTTATTACATCTTCTTCTGCTCAAGCAAAAGGATTAAAAAAGTTTGATGCGTCAGTTTCATCTCTATGCTCCCAGTTTCACCTCTGTACTCTGCATAAGTAACACACTGAGCCCATTATACACTGCTTAATAAAAAGAAGACAATAATTGAAAGAAATTATTGTAGGATTGGCATATTGCAGACTTGGCTTTACAAGGACTTCCAGGTAAAAGGGGTGGTGGAGGATTTCAAGAGTTCAGTAGGGAACCATAAGCCAGTCAGAAATGAAGCTTAGTACCATGCAATACAAACATACCATGAGAACAGAAAAATCATAATTGGGACCATATAAGCAAATGTACTACTCCCTCTTACACAAGACAAAGCTGTGTTTTTTGCAAGTATTCCTCCCAGCAAACAGGAAACTCCCAAACAAGCATTCACTGTGAGGTTCAAAGCTATCTGAATGGAACTTGAACTTTAAGTGTGTTCTGTTTCCCCAAAGCAGAGGACAAAGTCTAAATTCCACATCTATCATATGACCCTTTCTGAGATAAATCTGCTGCATATCTTACCTGTAGTTCTTCATTGACAATACTTTCATGAAAATCAATATTAACACTGTAAAACAAACATAACAGAATTTAACTGCAGAAATCAAGTGCAAATGAACATTTAAAACAATTGCAATTACTGTAGTTTAGACTAAATATCTAATTGCTCATATGAAGAAGAAGAAGAAGAGTTTGGATTTGATATCCCGCCTTTCCCTTTAAGGAGTCTCAAAGCGGCTAACATTCTCCTTTCCCTTCCTCCCCCACAACAAACACTCTGTGAGGTGAGTGGGGCTGAGAGACTTCAAAGAAGTGTGACTGGCCCAAGGTCACCCAGCAGCTGCATGTGGAGGAGCAGAGACACGAACCCGGTTCCCCAAATTACGAGACTACCGCTCTTAACCACTACACCACACTGGCTCTCAATATATTCCCCTTTCCCCTCCAACGTGGCTTCAAGGATGTGATCAGAATTTTCTAGTTATATCTGCACTGAGGGGAACTCTGGCTGATTTAAATAATGGTTTTGCTCAAATGAACCAGGGTCAATCCAGACTAACATTCTGGCTTGTTACAGTATTTGCTGAGTGTTCAGTGTGCTTCACATCACTGGCGGAGGAAGGGTGTGTGGTGGGTGTGGTCCGCCCCGGGTGTCATCCCTGGGGGGGGGTGACATTGCTGCGCCGCCCCCCTGGGACGCTCGCCCCACCCTCGCAGGTGGCTAGCCCCGCCCCTGGGTGCACATCATGTGCGCCGCTCCGGGTGCCGGAGTAGCTAGCTTTGCCTCTGCTTCACATAACTTCTTACAACAACCCTGTAAGGCAGACCAGTGTTCTTAGCTTCACATTGCAGATACCCAGAGGGATGAGAGTGACAGATGGCTTACCTAAGTGAGTTCAGAGATAAAGTTATAGCTTATTCTCTGGGTCATTATGATAAACTAGCTTTAGGTAAAGTATCTGTAGTATTCTAATACAATTTTTGATTTTAACAAGTCTCAACCTAAGTTCTTTTGAGATGCTGAGCCTATCTTTTATTTCTGCTTCTTAATTTGAACAATTCCTCAACACTGTGAAGAGTGAAGGCTTTCAGTTAACTGTCTTGTCATACTTACCTCATAGAGTTGCCATATTTGATCTTAAATTTGTAGACATTTGCTCCTGCATGAAAAAACCTTGTCTCAGGCACTGGATATGTGAATGGTTTTAAAGATGAGTGTTCAGAAAACCAGCCTACTTAAAAGAAGAAGAAACACTATATTAAAACAAATCTTATCACACCAATTCCATTGTTTGTGGCAAGGCAACCAAAGTGTTATGAACTGGCCTAGTTTTAGAAATTTGTCCGGAAGTGTTATGAACAAGTTGACGCTTTATGGGTTCAGCAAATATATTAAAATACAGCAGTTCGGGTTTTGTATGAGGCCAAAATATATGCTGGGATGATTCTCAAAAGTGCAGTTAGAAAGCTGAAAATATGCAGTAATCTTTCCTCAACATGTAGCTGATAAGAACTATTGCTAGTTTTCAAGCCCAGAAGTTTGTTTTTCTTTCCAACGATTGCACTTTTCAGAAAGCATTACTGCAGGAGTTTGCAACAAAGTGGTAAATTAATATGAATGCAAAACTAAGCTGATCCATTATTCTCTTAACCTTGCTGGTTCTTTGACCATTAGAGATGACAGTATGTTCTTAATAGATTTTAAAGTAATGGCCTGGTTATGAAGATAAGCACTTCTTATTAAGTCATGTTGTGATCCATGTGTAAGCCATAATGCTATAGAATACAGATTAACCTTCAATTTACTAGGAATCTCATATAATCTTGCTATTTTATGCCATCACTGCTTCAACACTTGATATTATAGCCAAAGAGAATTCATTTGTAAAGCAAAATGCAAACATCCAATGAGCAGCGCCACTAAAATAACAGCACTTTCTCAAACTACTAATTTATTACAGCACAAGGGTAGCACAAACTCAAGTCAGTTTATAAATTTTGCAAAACAGGATGTTACTTGGACACTTAAGAAATTTTGTCCTGATGGTGGTAAAATTAGTTTGAGCACTTAGAAAAAGCCCTGCATCAATACAAACAGGTGGGATGGATCATGGTATTTTATACTGGATACTAATTGCATCCTTTTTTATATATACTGTATTTCATGTATGGCAAGTCAGTGTTTTGTGGTGGACAGCTTCCAAATTATAGATGTGAGACAAGGAACGATTTACTGCTGTTTGGCAGAATATTTGCCCCTAAATTATTCTCCTTCACAAATGCAACTATTTATTTCAGAATATACTCATGGTAACTTCAGCTGAGCTGCATCAAAAATACCAAATGATTACAAAGAATTTCATCTGGATTTTATTTTCCTCCCAAAGCAGGGAGGAAAAAAGAAAGTCAGGTGGTTGAGAGTTCTGAACCATAAAATTATACATTGCTTGAAGCATAACAACTACATCAGTTGATTAGTCTGATCAAGTTCTGGGTAAATCTCTTTATAAATCCAGGAACCACTGGTCTCTCAATCAACACAATTCCAGACAATACAATTCCAGTCGCTACAAGGAATTTGGGGGGGGGGGCTGATTTACATTTTTGTCTGATCAACCTGAATTCCTTATTTATTTATTTATTTAATGTCATTTTCTCATTGGAAAGGAAAGCGGTTTCCCGTGATTTTCCTGCCAAAAGGACACACAGAGCTCATCTCTCATATTCTGGCAGTTGTCAGAATAGAAATAGCCATACACATCCTACAGTTGCATGTGGGTACAAGTGAATGTGAGGTCATTGTGTCATTAATAAACTGACCCACAAAATAATGTTTCTAAAAATATGGCAAAACCAGACTCCTGGTAACTTTTCACACTTGTACAACACTTTGTCCAAAGGCTGCCACATCTAAAAAGTTGTTGCTTCCACTTGCATATGCCATATTAATCCTACCTGTTTTCTTAAATTCAATTTTCTTTCTCTCTTTCACACACATACCTAAAATACTCTCTCACTCACATACTTTTTCCAGGTTTTAACTCTACTGACTGTACTTCTGCTCACAAATCCTAACATTAATAAAAATTCAAGGTTATATATCTGGGCAATGTTTCTGAAAAATGTTGATCAATTAAAGAATCATCAAATTGATTTTTTTTAATTGCTATTAAGTTATACCAAACACACCCTCTAAGTCCCAGCCTGCTATATTTCTGCTGAACCTCTGTGACCCATTACGCTGCAGGGACAGATGTTATTCCTCATTCTACATGGATTACGAGTATAGTTTTTAATTCCTGCCTCCGTCACAAATTCTTTAATCCTACCATCAACCACTCAGAACATCCTATGGGGAAGCCTGGATGGTACTGCAGATTTTTCCATGTGTTACAGCTGCTCTGCAATGCAATGCCCAGTGCGGCAGTAGTACAGCAGACAAAAAGCAAGCAGAAACTGCTTGGCTGGAGCTGGAGCAAGGATGAGAACGCCCTCTCCTGGCAAACTGCAGTCTCTGTTTTCTCTCTTCTAACCCAAACAGGGAGATAAACACAGAAGAGGGCATTCTAATGAAGCTGAACCCATACATGAACTCCAGCGTGAGACAGCCATCTTACATTTCTAAGAATCATTTCAAAATAAAACAATTGGAAATATTTACAAATGCTTATTTTTGTGTCCTGAGGGCATAATGAAGTCACATAAATAAATAAAAATGTCTGCCTTACTACTGCATGCAATCGTTGGTCAGCACTGTTTACCACACTAGTTGACAGCGGTTCTGCAGGGTTTCAAACATGGGTGCCCTACCCAGGAGATATCAGGGACTGAGAACATGCAAATCATGTGCTCTGTTCTGGGCTACAGTCCATCCCTTCTTTATATCCTTGTCTATGTCCAGACTAGGCTCTCAAAGCCGCTTACAGATAAATATCATAATGAAAACAGAATTGCACAAATCATCAACAATATCTGCTTTGTCTAGCAGTAGGCTCTCCAGAGCCCCAGGCACAGGTTTCTGCCAGCCCTGTTACCCAAGATCTTTGAACTAGAGGTGTCTGGAACTGAAACTGAATTAAAAAACCACCACAAAACTGAATCCAAAGCATGTGACTCTGAGCTATGGAGTCTTCTGTTAACCAAAGATGCCGCAAACTATGGGCAAATCAGGATAAGTGTTCTTTAAAGGCCATTTCTTACAGAGCGATGGGAAGGAAGGGGTTACATTTGTCACTATAAATGGGCTCCTAGTGCAGATTTGGAAAATGATCTTGCCCACCAGCTAGGCCTTTTTGACCGGGTTTGTGGTTGTATGCACTGTAGAGTAGTAAAAGAGATAGGAAGAGTAGTAAAAGAGATAACCCCAGGCTTTTAAATAGTGAATCCTTTGAGATAGTTGAATTTTAGATCTGCTGTACAGTATGTTTTTAGGGATGCTGTATATTTTTCTGTGCGTTTTTACTCTCTGCTGATGAAATTTGTATGCTGAAATTAGTTTACTGTTTTTAATTCTGTGGTTATTATTGTAAAATAATGTTTTATTGTCTATAAGCCACCCAGAGAACACTGTTATGGGGCAGCATGTAAATGATGCCAATATAAAAAGAAAGCAAACAAGTCAATAAAGGAACTGAAGTTCTGTGAGTGACTGAATCTAGGTATCATCAAAAGAAAAAAAGACTTTGCACTAAATTACAACCCTATGATTCTTAGAGAGAGCACAGCAGTTAATTGGCATGAAAGCACTTTACATTTGCAATGAAGATAAAATAATATAATAGGCGTGCTGGATCAAGCCAAAGGCCCGTCTAGTCCAGTATCCTGATGTCACAGTGGTCAACCAGAAACTTGTGGGAAGTCCATAAGCAGGACATGAGTGCACAGCTGATTGCAATTAACAGTTTAGAATATTTCTATTCATATGCATGAGTGAAAGGGAAGAGGGATAGGACACCAAGAAATGCATGTGAATATCAATATTCTAAATAGTTTGCTATAAACAAGGCAACTTGGTTTTAGTTACCCTCCAGTTCTCAGTATTGCCAATCTGCTTAAAACAGCAATAACAAAACTATAAATCTTTCAGTTAAGCAGTGTATGGCCACAGAGATCATAGAATAACTTTTGCTCCCAGGTTTGTACTGCCTTGGAATGCTATAGAAACAGGAGTAGAGAAAAAGTAAGGCTACAGATAGCAGATGATTTGTATATTGAAAGTGGTGCCATGTCAACAAGCACTGGCACATAGTATGTAAACCCTCCAAGTGTCCCTATTTTCCAGGGACGTCCCTGATTTAGAGAAGCCATCCCAGTTTCTGATTCGATCCCGGAATGTCCTGCTTTTCCTTAGAATGTCCCTATTTTCATTGGAGAAATGTTGGAGGGTATGGCGTTATCCGACCCCTGAGTCATCTGAAGGCAATTCTGTATAGGGATTTTTTTTAATGCTTAATTTTTTAAAATGTGTTCATGTATGTTGGAAGGTGGCCAGAGTAGGCAACCTAGTAAAGTTGTGTGGGGTATAAATAGTAAAATTATTATTATGGAATGGGACATCCCTATTTTCATCAGAGAAATGTTGGAGGGTATGTAGTATGTATACTCATCCCACTATCTTATTTGGCTTATAGGTATTGCAAGCTTTTGTGGTATCTCAGGAACTGCAAAACCAGTGCATCCAGAGCCAGCCCCACAATTAGACATAGTGAAGCAGCTGCCTCAAGCAGCAAATGCTGGGGAACGATGCAGTATTTGAGGGAAGAGTTGCGTGCCCTGCACCCCCTAAGCTAGCCTGCTGTCTTCAGGAGTAGAGGATGCTGTTTGACTACCAATACTGAAATAACATTCAATTGCCAGTCTAGTTACCTTTTGTACATGGGGACAGCACCATCATGTCGTCTGCTGCAGGCAGCAAAATGTACTGGATGGCCTGTAAGATCAAAAGGAATCAGTGCATCCTATTTACAAGCAATGATACCTTTATTACATCACCTCTGACAAAAATCTTATAGCACAATCCTATGCATGTTTAATCCAGAGGTTTCACAGGATCTTACACTGCAGTAAGCACAGGATTGGAGCCTAAAATTTTGTAGGCACTCAAGTGTTTTGAAAAAAAGGGTGTGTGCCTTTCATCCAACCTGTTTTTGTGATTTTTTTTTTCATAATCACTAAGTACCCCATCCTAACAACAATACATTATCAGAAATAATGACTAGATTTTTATTATTATTATTATTATTATTATTATTATTATTAAAGGGAGATCTAGTCATATAGAAAATAATGCCATTTCATGCTACTTTTGAAACCAGTAAGATATATCCCATTTGGAAAGAGAAATATATCCCATCTGGAAAAAAGAAAATAATGCCATTTTAATGGTGCTGTTGAAACTGGTAAAATATATCCCATTTGGAAAGAGAAATAATGTGGAGCAGGCATCTGTACTCTAACAACAAAATACAAAGAGAGTCACAAGCACGGCATATTTATGTACAGTCCTTACAATCTATTCCAGTTAATCGGGAAGCACTTAATCAGGAAATCCACTTAACTGGGACATCTCCCAGGAAACCAATCTAGCCTAATGATGGTGAATGAAAAAGATGATGGGCCATCTCACTTGGTATTTAGAATATACATTTTGTTGTAGCTCTCGTCTTGCTTCCCTCCCCTCCGCACCCAGCTCCACTTACTCCTACTAAATAAAAAAAGAACAAGAGGGGCATTGATTAACCAGAATACTAAAAGATCAACTTTTGTTAAATCTGAGAGAGCGTTATGCAACAATTCTATTTTCTTATAGATTTCATAATGCCAACTCTCATTAGCCATCCGTGGCAAACAAACAAACAAAAACAGCAGTACATTTGTATCCTGCAGCCCCTCACACACTCATCCAAAATCTTCTCCAGAGAAGCTACCACTGGTGGTACTTTTGTTGGTGGTAGCAGCCATTAAGCCCCCAAATGGGGCCTTCTGGAAGGCAGGAGGGAGAAGCCTCAGTTCATAAGAGATGCTTCAGGATTGACCCTTTCACTATGCCAACCTATAGCTGGGGTGGGTGTGGGTGTGTACACACACACACAAACACACACCTTTTACAGTGGTAAAGGTAAAGGTAAAGGGACCCCTGACCATGAGGTCCAGTCGTGACCGACTCTGGGGTTGCGGCGCTCATCTCGCTTTACTGGCCAAGGGAGCCGGCGTACAGCTTCCGGGTCATGTGGCCAGCATGACTAAGCCGCTTCTGGCAAACCAGAGCAGTGCACGGAAACGCCGTTTACCTTCCCGCCGTTTACCTTCCCTCAATACCTATTTATCTACTTGCACTTTGACGTGCTTTTGAACTGCTAGCTTGCCAGGAGCTGGGACCGAGCAACGGGAGCTCACCCCGTTGCACGGATTCGAACCGCCAACCTTCTGATCAGCAAGTCCTAGGCTCTGTGGTTTAACCCACAGCGCCACCCGCATCCCACAGTGGTACCTCGGGTTAAGTACTTAATTACAGTGGTACCTCGGGTTAAGTACTTAATTCGTTCCGGAGGTCCGTTCTTAACCTGAAACTGTTCTTAACCTGAAGCACCACTTTAGCTAATGGGGCCTCCTGCTGCCGCCGCACCGCTGGAGCCTGATTTCTGCTCTCATCCTGAAGCAAAGTCCTTAACCCGAGGTATTATTTCTGGGTTAGCGGAGTCTGTAACCTGAAGCGTTTGTAACCTGAAGCGTATGCAACCCGAGGTACCACTGTATTTGGAAGTGGAGTGGGAAAGCACAGTGCTTTTTTACTGGGGGTACACAGGGGTACGCATACCCCTAAACATTTTGTGAATCTTTGTGCTTTTGCCCATTTACTGTATTTATTTTTCCTGATTTGAACTATAAAATGTGATTTTCTTGAGTCAAAACGAGAGTACCTCTAAACATTTTTTTAAGTAAAAAAGCACTCAGTTCCAGCACCTCTCAGATGGGCACCATTGCCATGAGTTCCAGAACACCTCTTTTTCTAGAAAAATAGCACTGTACAGTGGTACCTCGGGTTAAGTACTTAATTCGTTCCAGAGGTCCGTTCTTAACCTGAAACTCTTCTTAACCTGAAGCACCACTTTAGCTAATGGGGCCTCCTGCTGCCGCTGAGCCGCTGGAGCATGATTTCTGTTCTCATCCTAAAGCAAAGTTCTTAACCTGATGCACTATTTCTGGGTTAGCAGAGTCTGTAACCTGAAGCGTCTGTAACCTGAAGCGTATGTAACACGAGATACCACTGTATATATAAACACAAGAGGCAAAAAAGAGGCTAAGAGCATCCCCTCACACCTTTTAAACTGGCTGCCCCATAGTGTCAGATTTAGGGCATTGTAGGCAGTTCCAGCACTTAGGGTGCCAAGCTGAAGGGGTGCAAAACAACAACAACAACATTTATATGGGCACCTACTAAGAATATTCCTAAAAAAGCAACTGTACTGAAAGGAATTATTGTGGAAATAAGAAAGATTGGGGGGGGGGGAATTTTGTCCTGCCTCAGGGCACCATATTACCAAAGTCTGGCCCTGCTCCCTGCCTGTCCAACTTACGACTGCACTGTTAACAAAACACCAAACAGTTAGTTGTTGTTGTTCTTGTTTGTTTTTTTAACAACAAGCTACTCAAATGGCAATAAGTTTGTGAGGGGAAATGGTGTTTATGGGTTTTCTTCATCAGCTTTCCTTTCTCATGTATAAAGATCTCCTTGTTCTGGAACAGTATTTCCCTCAAGCCCAGACTTATAACGAAGTTATTGGAACGAACTTTATGCCCAATCATCAATGCGATTGGAGAGTGAATTTCCCTTGGAATATATATTTAAATATTTTTTATTCAGAATTTAAACAAAACATATTATCTTAAAACATATCATCCTTGATTCCCCCCCACCATAAAATGACCCACCCTCCCCTCAGCTCCAATCTCTGGTTTCTCTACAGATGCTATTCTCTGCATGTTACAAAACTCTGTAAATCCTTAATTTATCTGGCTGGTTATTGTCAATAAAAAGTTTGCGAGTGTTTATTCAAAACCTGCCAAGGAGTCTAATTCAGTTTGTTGTTTCTTTAAATACTTTGTAAAAGGTTCCCATTCGTCTTTAAAGTCACAGTTATCCTGGTCCCGTAGTTTATGTGTCAACTTTGCCAATTCCCCTGGAATATATTTTGGAGTCGCAAAGGAACACGAAGCCAGTTTTCAGATATTTTCATCGTCAACCTTTTCTACACACACACACACACACACACACACATTTTTAGAACGACTTTTCCCTCCGTACTTGTTTTAAGGCCCTTCTTTGGAGACCTTTATGGTCTCTGATCAGCCTGAGGCAACTGAGCCTGAGCATGTGGGAGGGAAAGGCATAAAAATACAGGATAAGGCTTTGCAACTGAAGAGTAACCTCTCATAACCTATCTTCAAGCTCCAAATTTAATATAAAAAAACAAGAAAGCACAGCGGTCTCCTAATTTGTGGGGGGTGGAGGTGGGGAAAACACCCACTAAGTTGCTGCTACATGTCTGGAAAATGAAACCATATGAAGAAATTAAAGAATATGTAAATGATTGGCTACACTACCGCCAGGTCAATGAAATATTTAAACAGGACTCTAAAGAAAAAGGATTTGATGAAAGTGGATCAAAGTTTGAATTAGAGATATTAAGTAATGATTCTAAAATTTTATCTAAAATGTATTAACTGCTGCTTGAATGGCATTTGAAGGACGAGGAGGTTAAGTCGGTTATGATTCACTGGGCCAAAGATTTTGGGTATAATATACAGCTGAGTGATTGGGTAAAATTTTGGAAAGAAGGTTTAAAATTTACTGCATGCAATGCCCTAAAAGCAAATGTGATGAAAATGATGTATAGATGGTATATAACACCTGTCAAGCTAGCGAAAACGTATAAAGTCAGTAACAAATGTTGGAAATGTAAAGAAAAAGAGGGAACATTTTATCACAAGTGGTGGGAATGTAAAAAGGTGAAATGCTTCTGGGAGATGATATATGATGAGATGAAAAAAATGTTGAAATATACATTCATAAAGAAACCAGAAGCATTTTTACTGGGCATTTTGGGGGTGTGGTATAAATAGAAAGGAATGTAAGCTCTTTTTATATGCAATAACAGCAGCAAGAATATTATTGACCCAAAAATGGAAGCAAGAAGAATTACCGACGATTGAAGAATGGAGAATGAAGTTAATGGACTATGCAGAACTAGATAAACTAACAGGAAGGATTCGAAACCGGCGGGACCAGAAATTCATGGAAGACTGGAGTAAATTTACGGACTATGTGAAAAGTATTTGTGAAGATCAGACAACTTTTGTAGGTTTGCAAGAAGTTTTGTGAGGAGTATTATTGGAAGTATTGCAAAATTGGAGACGGGGAAGGATGATTTGTTAAGAGATGTAAAGGCAATATAAAAGTTAAGAAATGCATAAGAAGTGGTTAAAACGGTGGATCATCAGAGGTGCTGATGGAAGTCTTAAAAGATTTTATAAGTGATAAGTTTTGTGGTACATTTTATAATTTATATGTTAAAATCAATAAAAAAATTGTTTAAAAAAGTTGCTGCTACATGTCTCCTCCTGGGAAGCTGTCCTTTTCCACAATTAGCTTCCTTCTTCCATTAACATTTCTTTCCAGTCTATCAACACTGAGGGGAAAATAAGCAGAGAACTGAATACACGTGTCAATAAAAGGAGTACAGATGGAGGATTCGCAAGAGCAATGTGTCTGCTGTGTTGTGTGTGTGTGAGAGAGAACAGGACAATGAGGAGGGCCTGTGTTGCAACTCCCTCCTCAGATCCTCTTCCTCCTCTTTTCCTTTTGCCCCTGCCGCCATTTTGTCCTCACAAAATTAGGCCTTCCGTTGTTTTTATGCCTTTCCTTGTACAGCTCCCCCTGCTGGAGCTCGGATCAGATGCCGGAATAGTTTCTGGTGACTTCTAAACATTGCAGGCAAAACAATGGCAGGGAAAAAGTGACATTTTCACCTCAAGTTGAAAGGATTTGGCCCCTGCTGGAAAGAGTAATGGTTCCCTCAGCAATGGCCTTAAACCATGGGTAGGCAAACTAAGGCCCGGGGGCCGGATCCAGCCCAATCACCTTCTAAATCCGGCCCATGGAGCGTGTTTTTACTTGAGTAGAATGTGTCCTTTTATTTAAAATGCATCTCTGGGTTATTTGTGGGGCATAGGAATTCGTTCATTTTCTCTCTCTTCAAAATATAGTCTGGCCCCCCACAAGGTCTGAGGGACAGTGGACTGGCCCCCTGCTGAAAAAGTTTGCTGACCCCTGCCTTAAACCTTCCCGTTTTCTTCTTAAAAACCTTAACCTTTGTGCAAGGAACCCACACAGTTACATGCTGCCCTTTGAAATAATTTCTGCCCCTTCTGTACCTAAACAGCTAGTTCTGGAGCATACGCCTGCTTTCTCAAAAAGACAGTTGAGGCACCAACAAGAGCAACCCACATTAGATTTCAAACTGACCTCCAATCTCAGTCTCCAATTTAATATGGGGAGAATTATACCAGTACACAGATAAGATTGTGGCCTGGCGTGTAGCACTTTTTGCAACTGCTGCTAGGAAAATTAGAGCAAATTATATAGCCAAGGTAGCCATTAACTGTAAAGGAGATGAATTTATTTGATCCTATCTACCTACCTACCTCAGGCTATGCTCTATCTTTGTCACCAAACTCTGAGTATAAATTGCACACTGTATTAATTGATATTATTTTCAACATTAGTGGCCATGTGACGATTTTAGCTTATGAATTTTATTGTTTAATGTTTTTATTTGTACATTGGGGTACTTTTATAGCTCTGTTTAGTGTGCGTAAGATTTTGATAATATAAATGTTTTAAGTCTTTTTTATCAATTCAGTATATTTTCTTTTAATTGTCAAATAATTCTGTGTACATTGTGACAGCCTTTGGCTATGTGCAATAAAACTGACTGAGACTGAGACTTGAATTATACCAGTACAAAATTGTGACTGTGACCCCTGCCCCCCAAAAAAAGCCTGTCAAAGCCCATAGGCCCCCTATTGTGGTGTGTCAGCTACTTGATTGCCCTATCCTCATTTTTCCAGTTCCAGGCAGGCAGTACAAACTGGAAAATCACTCAGCTCTACCTGAACTCAAAGCAGGCCATGGTACTTGGCTGGTCTGCATTTGGCTTGGTGTAGCCCTGATGCAAAGGGGAGAAGGCTTTTCTTGTGGAGAAAAGGAAATTTCAGGAGGTGCAGCTGCTCCAAACCTGTAAATGTCAGGCTGTGCCTGCCACTGACCCCTTTTCAAAACCGTGAACCTGGGTATTTGCCAGCTTTTCAGGATTATATGTTTGTGCAAATGGATCAATGTGTGGGGGAGGAGAACAAAAATAAGTACCGTATTTTTCGCTCTATAAGATGCACCAGACCACAAGACGCACCTAGTTTTTGGAGGAGGAAAACAAGAAAAAAAATATTCTGAATCTCAGAAGCCAAAACAGCAAGAGGGATCGCTGCGCAGTGAAAGCAGCAATCCCTCTTACTGTTCTGGCTTCTGGGATAGCTGCGCAGCCTGCATTCGCTCCATAAGACGCACGCACATTTCCCCTTACTTTTTAGGAGGGAAAAAGTGAGTCTTATAGAGCAAAAAAAATACGGTATTTGTGATTTATAAAGTGTGTGTGCAGATGTATGTAAGTTTAGCAGTGGCAGAAGTGCAATCAGGCAGGACACTTCAAAGCCTATTAATGTTCATTTGAGGACCTTTTTCCTTCCTTCCTCAGCCGGAATATATAGTTGGTCAGTGCTGATCTATGTGCAGGGCCTGAGCCAATTCCCTCTTTTCTTTCCCCCTAAAAAGGCTCTGCACTGATGACTTTTGGGAGCACACTTGCAATCTTCTCCCCAAATCTAGTTCAGGCAAAACCTGTTAATCCAGTTTGCACCAGCAATCCTCTAATTGCCCAGCCCTTGTGTCAATCACAAAGCCTCCTACCTTGAAGTGTTTTTTTCCAAGAGCTTAAAAAAAAGTTTGAATTGTTATATAGCATCCAACAGATTTGAGCAGATAAACATGGTAAGAATTTATGGGAAGGGGGACGGGATTATAGTGGATATCTTGTCCCGGACACAAGGGGAAAGGGCAATGAGGGAGACACAATCTGCTTTTAATTTAGATACGGTTGTGTTGTTTTAGTTTACAAGGCAAGGGAGAGGTGAGAAAGGAAGAAATGAAACTATGGACATTGGTTAGACTTGTTTCTCATGTATCAGCTGGGAATCTCCCAACACACTTTGTGAATGGGCGTGGGTCGGTGTGCTGTTCAAAGCAAGAAGTAAAAAAAATCCTGCTTTGGTATGCTTCTTTAGGCCTTAAGATTTGTTTTCATATGTTCCACACTGCAGCTTAAATACAGGAGATGTACTCTACCAAGAATTGGGACCAAACTAGAGATGGTGATGGAACATATATTTAATACATTTCAATGCACATTTAATTAAATATATAAAGAGGAGGAACCATCTGATATTAAAAGAAAAAAATGCATGCGGACAAAGGCTGAAGAACAAATCACATTATTTGTGGTACTCTTTCCCTGTTTGCTTTTTGTAGTGTGTGGGGCCTTTGCCCTCTCTCTTTAAGAGATATAACTGATATGTAATAGAAACTCCCCTCTCCTCCTTGGGGGTGGTTCCCTCCTTAGTCAACTGGGAACCAGTTGGAATCATAATTATTTGAGGGAAAGAAATGTGTTCCAAATGTGCTTTAAAGGTATCATGTGTCGATGCTACAGTTTACTTTGGCTCCAGTGCTCTCCCACTGATGGTTTTTGAATCCACGTTGAAAAGCTATGCTAATAGTTTCTTGACAAGTGCTGCTGTCTGATGCATTTCCATCAAACCAGCTTCAATCTGAAAGGAAATATTAAGCCAAATTCATTCTGCAGTTAGACTTAGGTGTGTACCTTTGAGGCAGCCGTTGGACATGCACAGATAATGGTGCATGCACAGATGACAATTGCATGAATAGCATGAGACATGTAATGTGCATTTGGTGAAGTCATCCCTGCCCCTCTGATCATAGCTGTCAACTTACAGATTTGAAAATAAGGGACCAGCAGCCAAAATAAGGGATTTTCCGGGCACAGGTATGTTCGACTTCTGAGCCCCTCTGAGCCAAAGGCAGAAAGCCCAGCCAGCAGCCAAACGAAGCCTCAAGCGGTGGTTCCCACAGCGCAGCAACCCGGCAAAGGGGATGCAGCAAGGAAAACCACCGTCACCTCTCCGCTGGGAAGCGCTGAGCAAAGGCGAGTCCCCAGGCAACGCGGCCGATTTGATAGGCACAAGGCATGCAAGCTCCACCCCCCAGTCATTCCTGGACTCCTTATTGGGTGAGCAACACAGCCAAGCAACACAGTTGGAGCCTCTCTCCTCCCTGGCCAGCAGGGAGGGAGGGAGAGGAGGTGCTTCCTTTGAAACCCGAGAAATTTAAGGGACATCATCAATAAGGGAAAGCAGCGGGACACGGCGCTGGGATAAGGGACTGTCCTGCCAAATAAGGGACGGTTGACAGCTATGCCTCTGATCTGTACAACAGCATGCATATGTGATTTGAAATACAGCAGAGGGAGGCAACCTCACTACATTTTATGCTGTGAATGCATTAGTCATGCCCGTGTGGCTGTTATGCTGAGTTTTGGTCTGCTGTCCAGCAATAAATACTATTGAAGCTTTCCTGAGTCCTGCTGCTTCCTGACATTAGGGCACACCCATTACACGGTTCCTCACACAGTGAGTACCTTTCCTGAAACCATGAGATCCTACACCTTTTTCCTCATCAGGGCTTTGAAATCAGTAGTGAGACCAATTATCAGAAACGTACCTGGCAGGAAGAGATCAACATCCCCAGCTGTGCAAGCTTTTTTACTCAATAAGGCCCTTGCATTATAAAGAGAGAGGTCTTCAGCAGCCATCACATCTAATTCATTCCCCCTCCTTACATTATTAACCCTAATCCAAGGCAGTTTCCCATTCAGTTTCTCCCATTTCTTTCTCATGCAGGCACAAGACTTTTGGCAAGAAAAAGGCTGGCAACCTTATAGCTGATCAAAAAGTTGGCAACCTTACACCAGGACAGACCTAGACAGGTTTAGCTTCAGTAAGCCTTAACACCGGTAAATGCTGTTCTGTCCTCTGTTGTAACCGGTGTTATTTTTCTGGGAATAGAGGTGCTGGAACTCACCACGAATGCCGCTCTTGTTCTTCTTTAATAGCAATGGCACCCACCAGATAAGTTCTGGAACTGAGTTCTGGTGAGTTGCAGCTGAAAAATAGCCCTGCTTGTAACTAATTTTTTTTAAAAAAAGACCACAACAGTAAATCTACTTGTGTAGTTGCCTGTTTCGAAAGCAGTAGCAGTTCGAAAGCACTCCCGGGTGCAAGTAGATAAATAGGGACCGCTTACTAGCGGGAAGGTAAACAGCGTTTCCGTGTGCGGCTCTGGCTCGCCAGAGCAGCGATGTCACGCTGGCCACGCGACCCGGAAGTGTCTCCGGACAGCGCTGGCCCCTGGCCTCTTGAGTGAGATGGGCGCACAACCCTAGAGTCTGTCAAGACTGGCCCGTACGGGCAGGGGTACCTTTACCTTTACCTTTAGTTGCCTGTTTACTTGCATTATAATACTACACTTCCATGATATATTAACACTGAATATTTTTATGTTACTTTACTTTAGAATGCAGTGTTATACATTGTTCTTGTTATTTTTTTGTGTGTTAGCACAAATTTACTGGCTAGAGTGCTGTGGACTTTAATTGGTACTTTAATAGCTACCTAGATCTAAACAAGTTTTTACTCCTTCAGATTCCTATCTAAATATTTCATAAAGTGGGCAGACAGCCAGCAATGGGGCATGTAAAACACTTTGTCCTGTCTGGCATTAAACTTACTTAGAACGTGCCTTTTAATTTATGCTTCGTCTTTCCCCTGGCATGTTTGATGTTTCTTATTCAGTCATTATTGCTAATCTTCCGTGTTTTACAAATTCAACTTAAGAATGATTGAAAATCCTGTACTTTGGCTTGGTTTTACACATGCATGCTGATCACACAACAGGATGCAAAATGCTTAGGGCACAACTACTCATCTTCATTCCCAACAGACTAAGTTCTTGAATGCCATCTTTTTTCCTGCCCAAAGTTCTGTCTGAAAACATTCAGCAGGTTTAACTGTTCCTAGCATACAGATGCAGTGATAAGAAGAACCTTGCCTGCTGAAGTTCTAAAGCAACCCTTATTCCTAACATTAATCTGTTTTTTGAAGAACAGTGTTTTCAAAACATTTGAAACTTGGGGCACAGTACTCCTGCATTAAAATCAGAAACACATTATACTCGTGCAAATATTTTCTCTGGTCAATACTCAGACAACTGAGAGGGCATCTTTTATTTTTTATTTCTTCTTTTCTTTTGTGCCTTCTACTCTCCCCCTCTGCAAAGTCAGCTAGGTTTCAGGGATGTCCTTGTAGAACATTTCTGGGCAATGATGATGTAGAATAATGTACAATTATTCTACAAATAATTATAGATCAGGCTGCTGGAGGATCATGGATCATCTTTATTCTGTCTGCCATGATGCTTTCATTACACACAGAGTGCCAGATAGGGTTAGAGGCAATCAGGTGGTTTATATGGTTCAAAAACATTGCTATTAATATAATTCAAAACTACATCTTCTTTTCAACACCTTGCTAAATTCTTCCCCAAAATATTTAGCAATTCCTCCGTTTCACATTTTCAGTTCTTTTGGCACCAACACTGGACAGCCACAGTTGGAAGTTTTTATGCTTCTAAAAGCTTTATCTAACAGCTGTATGCTACCTTAAGAAAGTTTTGCCTCAAATGCACATTAAATATGTTTCTCATGAAACTGACTGTACACAGCAGTTTGTTCTGCTACAGCAGTTTCTGTTGAGCCATTTTGTTTTACACGATTGTTATTAACACAGATATGTCTCAGGACAAGTTAAATGTCCAAGATTCTTTAAGTCAAGTCTTGGCAAGTATGCTCAACTTCAAGAAAAGCATTTCTGCCTTTTTCTGGTATTCAAACAACCTGTCCTCGGGACTATCTTGAGGGATTTGAAAAGCAGATTTGTACAACTTTGCTTTCTCATGGTGGATGGGAAAGCTGATTCACCAACTTTTAGAAATGAGCAATGTGGCTGGGAGAGGGAGAGATGTGGATGATAGAGGAGGAATGTTAAACATAAAAATTAGGTGGGAAGCCACAGGCACGGGAAGGTCAACAAGCAGCTTAACAGCAAAGGAGTCACCTTGTGGTATTATATAAACTTTACAAGCAGTTATTTGACAAGTACGGGAACAATTAGACAAAGCCTGATGGTTATCTTTGTGCAACTATACACAACCTCTGCCATAAAACATTACTGAAAGAACAAATCCAGAGATAGCACATTGCCCTCACCTTCCCTCTCCACCAGTTCTTCCCTTAGAGCAGCAGTTATTTAATCTTACATTAAAATAGGACTGCCCTGCAAAAATCAGGAGTATTTGCTGTAGTGGGAAATCCTCATTACTGACACCATTTTCAGCATCTTTGGTAAAACGTTTAGCCTCATAATGGAACCTGAAGGACTTACCATAGAATAACTTCAAAATCCAGCAACATTTACCTTGAGATATGTTGTTGTGAGAAGGGGATAGAAAATAATATATTGACACAGTTTTCCAAGCACATACCCTTATATGCATGTACACTAGAGACAAAATGCATCAATTCCTGCAGGTATTTTTTTTTATTAAAGACCTGGGGAATAAGGATGGAACTTAAGGAACTGCACTCTAACTTCTGTGGAGATAGTGCAGGTTAGGATTGGGCAATATATTGTCCAAAACTAGTTTGAAGTCCATACTGTGATATCGTTTTCATAATTTTAGACCTAGCAATATATCTTGAATCGTGCGTGTGTGTGTGTGTGTGTGTGTGTGTGTGCGCTATGCAAAAATCACAATGTGGGAAAAACCTTGAAGCTAGCCAATGCCTCTACAGTATCACCATCCTTATTTCAGACATTGTGATATAATAATAATAATAATAATAATAATAATAATAATAATAATAATAATTTTATTTATACCCCACCCATCTGGCAAATGGAAGGAAATGCCATTTACCTTCCTGCCAGAGCAGTACCTATTTATCTGCTTGTACTTTGACATGCTTTCAAACTGCTAGGTTGGCATGAGCTGGGACCGAGCAACGGGAGCTCACCCCGTTGCGGGGATTCAAACCACCAACCTTCCGATCAGCAAGACCTAGGCTCAGTGGTTTACACCACAGCGCCACCTGCTTCCCTTAGCTGGTAATATACTGTACTGCAATGTTGAAAACCAGATATCACTCAGCCCTAGTGCAGGTCTTGGGCAAGGACTCTGAATGTGGGCATTGTAGTCAAATACCTTAACTATTGTTGTAAGCCACTTTGAGTACAGTATTTTAATAGAAAAGTGGAGTATACATGCTACATCTAATCTCATTTAGCTTTCTGTCCGAGAGCAGAGGTTGATAATGGTGGTATCATGGCTGCTGGCTGAAGTTCTTTTTGTTTGCCTGAATATTTGCTTATAGGATATTTCATCAGTGGGAACCATGAGCAGGAGATGGTCTCCTGATAGCTAAGGAATAAGTCTCTAGCTTTTGGGATGAGATATCGCTCAGAGCTTAAAGAAATTGATAACCCTCCAGCCGAGGAATGGGGACAGAGAAACAGCAAATACATGCATGCATACATACCAGCTGGAGTTTGAATTGTCAGAAACAAGGAAGGAGCCAAGAGTTTCTAGCTGGGAATAACTCGGAACAGTGCGTGCAGCTGCGAAGGGATGTAAGTTCCTTGCTGGTGATCTACTACTTGCTGTAGGAATGCTTGTTTGCTTCCACTATGCTGTGCCACTATAATTGTAAACAAAACAAATATTACAAAGACACCATCAGTCTCCAGTGTCAGGTCTTGCTGAACTGACCAGCATTAAAAAAATAAATATAAATCCACATTTGATATACTATAACCAGCCCTAGACACATTTCTACAAGGTGGCCTGTGAGGGCCTGGTCCCTTACAGATGGCCCAGGACCCCTGGTCCTGCATATCTAGCTTCCATTAAAGAAAAGAGTACTGTACATATGTAGTCATGTTACACAGAGTTGCAAGAGGAAATATGCAAGCAGTAGCCTCCCAGTTGCCCTTCCAGAGAGGGATAGCTGCAATAGGGCTCTGGAGCTGGTTCTTGTTCTGAATCACTTTATTGACTGAGCTCATTATCATATGCCTGTTTCATAACCTTCTCTTCCTTGACCCTTTCCTCCTTGTTTGCTTCCCCTCCTCCAATGTCAGCAATGGCGAGTGAAAACTAAGGGCAAGAAATCTCAGTAATTTTGCGGCTGTACAGTGGTACCTCAGGTTTCATACGCTTCAGGTTACAGACTCCACTAACCCAGAAATAGTGCTTCAGGTGAAGAACTTTGCTTCAGGATGAGAACAGAAATCGTGCTCCAGCAGCGCAGTGGCAGCAGGAGGCCCCATTAGCTAAAGTGGTGCTTCAGGTTAAGAACGGTTTCAGGTTAAGAA